>NC_082660.1:101171260-101788502 GCF_028023285.1 Balaenoptera ricei
ATATGTTGTTATAAAAATAATTGAAAGAAATATTTATTGCCTTCCTATCCTATACAAGGCAATGTGTTATTTGCAGGGTGTGGAGTGAGGGTTGGATAGAAAGAAATGCAGAACCGAGTCCCTGCTCTCAAGGAGCTTAATCTACTTGGGAAGAGAAAAAATGTATAGACAGAAAACCATGGCTAATAGTAATGTAAGGGAATTATTTAGACTTAATATTATAATAATTAATTATAATAATTAATTATTCAGGGAAGGGAGCAGTTATCAAAGACTACAAAGGCTAGCAAAGGCTTTAAAATGTCTGGTACATATTAGACACGCAATATATTGGGTTGGCCAACCCAATATATTTGTTGGGTGAGGTAGAATTTGAGCTAGATCTCGAAGGATGGGTAAAATTTAGAGAGGTAGTTTAGAGCAGGAACTATATTCTTTTTTTTTTGAATTTTATTTATTTTTTTCTACAGCAGGTTCTTATTAGTTATCCATTTTATACATATTAGTGTATACATGTCAATCCCAATCTCCCAATATATTCTTGATTGAATACATGGTACAGGCAAATGTGGGGGAAGCATAGGTTGTGCCGGGGGAAACTGCAAGTAGCTGTTTTTCTAGAGTGAAGGGTTTATGGAAGGAGATAACACTGAAAATGTGGTTAGGGCCAACTAAGGAAAGGCCTAGGAGGCCTGGGAGAGGAGTTTGAGCTTTATCCTGTACACAGTGAGGAAGCACTGGAGGTTTTGAGCAAAGGATAATGTCGAGGGAGGATGAATCTGGCGGCAGTGTGCAGGATGGAGAGACTGGAGGCAGTTGGACCAGCCAGGAGGCTACCGTGTGGTCTGGGCAGGAAGTGATAAGGGCTGTAACTAGGCTAATAGCAGTGGGAAAATGCAGTAAGATATGCAGCAACACCACGTAGAAGATAAATAAACTGGGCTTATTGACTCGATTTCATCATGTGGGGCAAAGGAAAGGTGGAAGGTAAGATGACCCAGGCTTTTAGTCCATGAGACTGAAGAACGGTGGTGGCATCACCGGAAATGTTTTCTCTGCTTAGAAGTTGTTTACTGACGTCTTAGGCTAGTTTGCAAAAGGACAAGTCTCAGGCTGTTTAAGTCCATTTCATTTTGTTGTATTGTGGGACTCTGGGGCTTGAAGAGACCTAGAGATTCTAGACTGGCACGTTTGAACTCTGGACTGTAGGCAGGGCCGACCAAAATTATGACATTAATTTCACTGTGTCCTGATTCACCTCTCTTGCTATTTCATTCAGACTGCAAGTCTGTTGGCTTTATCCAGGCTTACCTTTTATGGGCTGAAGAACTCTTATTCATTGGCATGTCTTCCTCCTTCCTCACCTGTGCAGTACTGTCTCTGCTTGATATTAGCACGTCTTCATGCTCATTTTTGGCTTTTGAGAACTATAGACATCTCAGGAATTGATGCTTGCTCCTTTTTTTAAAATGCACCTGAAGGCAGCAGCCCTAGAAAATTAATGATGCCTTAATTTTTATTTTATTAATTTAAATTAAGGAGCCCTTCTGCCTGTAGAGCAGGCACAGAGGCACAGGGAGATTGTTTTTTTTTTTTCCCTTTCCTTACAGGGGCTTGGGTTCAGTAGTGTATGCCTGAATGAATTCCTTGTAGCAAAAGATATACTGGAGGAAGATATATGAAAGATTAAAAGAATAATGTCAGGTAGTATAAAAAATATACTTAGCATTTTAAGTGCTTACTTATGCCAAAGCCATTTATAAAAATTTAGTTTGTCTATAAGCCAACATACTCTCCACCCTACCCCAAATATACAAACACTTCAAAATAACAAAGTTCCATGGTCACTTCTTTCATACATAGGAAAGTAAATGGAGGCAGAGAAAAAATATCACTTTTGACTGGAACAATGATAGATTGTACAGTCCAAGGATCTTGGTGCTTGAAATTATGATCTATTTCACCTACAATACAATATATTTTAAAAGGCATTTTCATACTCTTTAGTTCATTTCATTCTCAAAGCTTTCTGGTGAAATAGATCAGCTAAATATCATTATTTCCCAAGCAACAGAGAGGATAAATTACTCACTCAAAGTCACCAAGCAATTTACCATCAACGCCCTTTTTCTTTTTTCATTTTCCTCAGAAGAGAAAAGGCGATTGCCAAGCTTTGCTGTGGGCCTCTAGTCAGTGAGTCATCAGGGCCAGGGGACAACTGGAAGAAAGATGAAGGCCCTTCTGTAATGTAGAGTCCATGGAGCTGCTTTCCACTATGGCAGCCCATACATCTCCGACAGCTAGCTTTGGAAATGGGAAGGAAGTGCCCAGGGTCTCTGGCTCAATGCCCTCAGAATGGGAGCCAACCCTCTGCCTTGTCCATATCAGTGATTGATTTTCCTTAATCATCTAGAAATGTTGTATGGGAATAATCCCCCTACTGAAAAGTTTAGATAATGGGGTCATAGAAAAGCAAACCATATCTTTTTGTCTGAAGACCTAGAGAGTTCCCTTTCAACATAGGATGGATCAAGTCATGGTCTGGGTCATTTTAAAAAAGATCAATCACACTCACACACATAGTTTCTATGACTGAATTGTACAGCCATGAATAGCAAATCTAATCTCTTTCTACCTCCCTCTCCTGAACTTATGTGTCCAACTGCCTACTGGGCATCACCACTGGTATGTAACCCCTTTACACACACCTCAAACGTAACGGATCTAATACCAAATTCATCACCACTCCCATCTCAATCTACCACACGTATTTTATATTAGTCTTTGGCAACACCATCTATGCAGTTTCCCAGGCCAGGAAAGTGGGAGTCATCCTTGAATCCCCCTTTTCCATCACTCTCCCACATCCCATCACCAAGTGCTGTCAATACGGCCTCGAAAACGTTTCTCACCTCCACTCCCTTCTCTCTATTCCTATAGCTGTTGTCTGAGTTTGGGACATTGCCATCACTCTATTGGACGATTGTAACCTCCTATTGTGTGATCTCCCTGACTTCATGCTCTTCTCTGTCATTCACTCAGTGATTATGAGGTTTCCAGGACACAAATCTGATCATATCTTTCCCATACTTCAGAGTTTGCTGATTTTCCTCTGGCTACAGGATCAAGTTTGAACTGATCAGTAGGCCCCTACCTAGCTATCCAGAGGTATCTTTCTGCTACTCCCACTCACATATCCTAGACTCCAGCCACACCAGACTACTTGTCCCCAGCACATTTCTAACTTCCCTCATGCTTTTCTCTTTGCCTGGGATGCTGCCACCTGACACCTGTTCTCTGCTCGTGAATACCTACTTCTCCTTCAAGTTGCAGCTCAAATGTTACCTCCCCTCTCGGTAGCTCTCCCTGACTTTGCCAGGCAGAAAGAAACAGTCCTGCTTCTGTGCTTCCCTGGTCCCAGAGTTGTCTGTAATTCCGTCCATACATTGAAAATAACTCCTGTCTCAAGGTATTGCAGTTATTTGTTTTTCCACAAATAAAACAAGCTTGGGGGTAAGGAGATGGGTCTTATCTACTTCTCCCCCATCCTAAACATTTGCATAGTATTTGGCATTTAGTTGGTTTTCAGAGAATACTTATTGAATGTGTAATTCATGAATAACTTCATTTAATCATTGAACCCCCTATGTTAGGCCCTAGGAATTTGGCAGTGACCCAGCAACGCCTGGCCTGGCCCTCATGGAGCCCACCGTCAATGCTTAGACTGGTAGAGGATGCCCACAAACAAGTATAGAATTCCAGTAAAACATAGCAGGTGTACAGTTTGAATTTCAGCTGTCAGGAAGCATAACACAGAGGTTAAGAGCATGGTCTCTTCTCTGGAATTGGGCTAGCCTGGGTTCAAATCCTGATTTTTTTTTAACATCTTTATTGGAGTATAATTGCTTTACAATGGTGTGTTAGTTTCTGCTGTATAACAAAGTGAATCAGCTATGCATATACATATATCCCCATATCTCCTCCCTCTTGCATCTCCCTCCCACCCTCCCTATCCCGCCCTTCTAGGTGGTCACAAAGCACCGAGTTGATCTCCCTGTGCTATGCGGCTGCTTCCCACTAGCTATCTATTTTACAGTTGGTTGGTAGTGTATATATGTTCATACCACTCTCTCACTTCGTCCCAGCTTACCCTTCCCCCTCCCCGTGTCCTCAAGTCCATTCTCTACATCTGCATCTTTATTCCTGTCCTGCCCCTAGGTTCTTCATAACCATTTTTTTTTTTAAGATTCTGTATATATGTGTTAGCATTCGGTATTTGTTTTTCTCCTTCTGACTTACTTCACTCTGTATGACAGACTCTAGGTCCATCCACCTCACTACAAATAACTCAAATTCGTTTCTTTTTATGGCCGAGTACTATTCCATTGTATATATGTGCCACATCTTCTTTATCCATTCATCTGTCGATGGACACTTAGGTTGCTTCCATGTCCTGGCTACTGTAAATAGAGCTGCAATGAACATTGTGGTACATGACTCTTTTTGAATTATGGTTTTCTCAGGGTATATGCCCAGTAGTGGGATTGCTGGGTCGTATGGTAGTTCTATATTTAGTTTTCTAAGGAACCTCCATACTGTTCTCCATAGTGGCTGTATCAACTTACATTCCCACCAACAGCGCAAGAGGGTTCCCTTTTCTCCACACCCTCTCCAGCATTTGTTGTTTGTAGATTTTTTGATGATGGCCATTCTGACTGGTGTGAGGTGATATCTCATTGTAGTTTTGTCAAATCCTGATTTTACCATATATTAGCGGTGTTGCTTTAGACAATTTATCTAATATCCTGCTTTCCTCATCTGTAAAATGGGAATTATCATAGTCTTTACATTATAGGGCTGTTATGAAGATTATATGAGTTAATATTTGTATAACAGTATCTGGCATATAGCAAGTGTTTAATAAAATAAATTAAACAAATTCTAGTGGAGAGTACAAAGAACTTTAAATTGCTTGGTTTGAGGGCCAATGTGGCTGGCCTTGTTCCCTCCTTACCAACTGTGATTTTACCTCTGTATAATGACTGTCCCCATTCCTGTCACTTTAGGTGCAGGGCTTATTTGGGAAAAGAAAAGAGGAAGGTATGGTGGGAACGCCCGTGCAGGGTGGAATGCACAGCCCAGCGTACTGTCACTCTCTCTACTTCCCTATCTCACACGCTGGGAAGCTCAGCCTTGACTGGGGCCAGTCACCTCTCTGGGGCTGGGGCTGAGTCATGGGGCCCTGACAAGAGGGCCTTAGGTACCTCTCTGTCCTATCACCAGTCTCATCTCTTTTCTGTCTCTTACTGGAGGTTGCTCTTAGCTCATCCCTGCCTGCCCTCTTCACAGAGAAGACTGTGGCGCCCCTTGGGGCTTTGCAGGCAGACATTTTTGCAGGGCTCTCAACCTCTGGCCAAATGGGGTCATTGGCCCCAGCTATTCCTTCCGCTGTCACCTCTCTTCCTCTGACTGTCACCCTTGTGGGGCCTTTGGTCCCAGTAGTGTCAGGGATGGGGAAGGGAGAGAGAGAAAAAATAGCTAATAGTCTCAGTAATTATTTATATATTGCTTTATTTCCTGAGACAACTGTTTTGCCATATTACTGGAATGTGTGTCTGTGGTCTCAGATTTGGCAGGCTAATTATGTCACTGCTTTAATGACTCCAGAGCCATGTCCCTGAGAGGTCAAACTAATTTTTTCTGCCTCCCCAGCTTGTGTCAGGGGTGTTATGTCTGTCTGGAGGCTGTGGCCAGAAAGACATGTAGTCTCAGTAACCTTGCCCTCTGCCCATTGCCCACCTCCTCTGCTCTGGGATCAGAGATCTTAAGACCTACTGCTGGCCCCTGGGAGAGCTGGTAAACTCCCCTTTTGCTGGAGGTAGACTGAGAGATGAAGCATGGCAGGTGCATGACATGCTCCACTTAACAGCAGAGGGGCTGGGAGGGACGCCAGATGCATCTCATCTGGTCATTAGCTGTCAAGGTCACTGCACCCTTAAGCCTCCCTTGGGGGGTTCACCGGGTGCCTTTAGTGCTGGAGTCCTAATAATCCCTTATGTCTGGGTAGGGATTTCTAAGCATGTTCATACACATTATTTCTTCTTACTCACAAAATAATCTGGTGAGGTAGATGGTATTATCATCCCATTTTACAGGTGAAAAAACTGAGGCTTAGAGAGGTTAAGAAGTTTGCTGATAGCATGGGAACCCTGACCTTTGCATTCAAGTCCATGCTCTTTTTAACCTTCCAGGGGTGTCTCTTCAGTCCTTCCTGTCCCTCCATCCCCAGACAGGGTACAGATGGGTTGCTTTATCAGCCTACCCTTTTTGTGTCCCTCTCTCTGTTTATAATGTCTTCTCTGCTGTTCCCAGTACTCTCTAGCTGTACAGGAGGCCTGAGCAGTGTCCTGTAGTTTAAATCTCCCTCTTCCCCCCTCCCAGAGAGAGAGAAAGAGCTGGAGAATCTGATTCCTACTACTGAGCTGATGACTGATCCTTGGTAGCAGGCCTTGTAGGCAGGTCCTAGGGAGTTCATCTTTTGAATAAGGACTGAGGCTTAAAGGAACAATGCTCACCTGCTGGAGGTTCAGATGCCAAGGTCGGCTGGTAGTGGGGAGAGGAAAGTATTTCGAGTATGAGGACAGCGGGAGCCCGCTATTTCCAAATACTGTTCAGTTGCTACAGGAGTTAGGAGAGGGCTGTGAAGTTCTTGCTTCTGACATCTGCCTGAAAGGGGCTCAGTCTGTGCTGCTGCCTTTCTGGCTGATGAGCAGCAGGGAAGCACACACATCAACAGTCTCCACTGCTGGGACCAGATGGGACCCTCTCTTCTGGGTAGAGGACCAACTGCTCCCAGAGAACATGAGTGGGAAGAGCCCTGGGTTGGGAGTAGAGGGGTCTTGGGTTCTCATCCCTGGTTTGCCATTGCATCATTGGATAAATGCCTTTACCTCTCAGGTCTCTTTTCCTGTCTGTAAAAATGGGGTGATGCTCTTTCAAACAGAAAAGGAGCATCTGGATGGTACTGTATACTTTCCACACACTGTATTTTGTTTAATCGGCACGTTTGCTTTAAATTGAGGATGAGGAAGCAGGCTCAGGGAGGTATGTGACTTGCCCAAGGTCTTATGACCTGTAAGTGGTAAAGCCAAGGTTCAGGCTTAATTTTGTTGAGAGTCACACTTCAAATCTTTATATGTTACACGGGGATGAGGAGGATGAAGGAGGAGGAGGAGGAAGCTAATGAATGCTTATCACAAGCCAGGCTCTGTGCTAAGCACTGTTATTTAATCCTCACAACAACTCTGTAAGAACAGTACTACTCTTATCTTCATTTTACAAATGCTAAAAGCTGAGGCCCGGAGTGGTTAAGTGTCCTCCTTAAGGTCATAGTACTGGTAAGTGGCAGAGCTGGTGCTTAAATTCCTGACTCCTAGGCTAGTGCTCTTGACACTGTACTAGTCTGCTTAAAAGGCTAGATAAGAAAGTGCTTTGGGAATGTGCTGTGCTATCTGAAGGCCAGCTGGTCCCCTCCATCATATTATCAGACCCACCGATGTGCCTGGCAGCCTCTAAGGGGAACACATACTTGTCTGGGCCCCAGGCCAGAAGGTCAAGGTAGGATGGGGACGTGCCTTCAGGAGACTCACTTTCTCCAGGCTCGAGCTCTCTGAAGGTAGTGTGGCACAGAATCTTCAGAACTACCCTGTTGTAGTGTCAGCTGACTGCACAGCTCAAGGGGGCCTCGTGGGCACCTGTTTGGGAGCACGCTTGTTCCATTTCTTCCTTGCCACCTTGACTCCTGGCCAAAGCATTTGTTCCCTGTATCTCCGGCCTCCTCCAGCAAGTAGGGACACACGTCCCCTTCCCCGACCCCTGCTCTGTCTTTAGTTTGTCCAGGCAGGAGTTGGTCTGTGAGCCCTGTCACTTTACCTCTGGAGTCTCAAGGGAACCAAACCTAACATACTATCTGCTGTAGCGTTTTATTTGGATCCATGTCAGGACACCATAAAGCTTGCATCCTGCCTCTTGCAAATTAAAAGGGATTCTATTGCTGGGCTCTTGGAGTCCTGATTGGTACTCAGGCTACCTCTGGCACTAGCCCTCACCCTTCAGCAGTATCACTCCCTCTCCGAAAAGTCACAGTTTACATTCCTCCTCCGGGTTTCCAGCCTACCGTCTGTCTGTTATCACGTTGCAAAGAGATTTCAGGGAACGAAATCTAGAAATGTCTGGGGAGGCTGTGCCATTGTGCAAATTCGATGCCACACCAGGCAGGATAAAGATGAGCAAGCTGCAGGGCCTGCTAAAAAGATAGTGGTTCCGAGACGGGCTGGTGTGGGATCAAGTGGTTGCCAGTGGTGGTGTCGCATCTTCCAAGTCTTTCAACCCATCTGCAAATGCTGACCCAACTCAACCCTTCCTTTCCTAGATCTCTTCTCCCAGACTTTCAAACACCTCTAGAGCAAGTTACATGACTGTGCAGATTGGTGCCGCCAAGTTCTGATTTTCCAAGCTAGGCCAAGCCTCCAGTGCCATTCCACACACACCTCCCTTTTGCATCTCCTGAGTCTACTTCCTTTTGAAAGTCCCACATCCAGGGATCCATCGTGTCCCACTGCCCCCTGCCTCACAACAGAAGAGCTTGTCTCCTGCCTCACAGAAGAAAGGGTCTTTGAGATATGAACTTCCACCACTCCACGGCAAATCTTATATTTGTATCTAACTTTATTTTCGTTTTTCAGCTGTTCCCACGCCTTTCTAAGGCTAATCTCCCCACCCCTGCTTTCGGTCCTCCACCTCCTACCTCCACAGTGTGTTGTTCCATTTCTTTTCTCCCATATGCTCAGTCTTCTTCACCCAATTCTCCCCTTCTCAGCCCTTGAATGTGTTTGCGTCTCTCCATCAAAAATAAGAATCCCCCCGCCCCAGCTACTTCCTTCCCCATTCTCAACTCTGCTGTGAAAATTCTCAGAATCACAGCTTCCATTTGTTTAGTCTTCATCTCCAGTTTGGCTTCTGTCTCCGTGACTGATTTCTACCGCGTCACAACATTAACAGCAGATCACATTAAGTTCTAAATATGAACCAGGCACTGTTAGGTACTTTATACAAATTGTCTTATTGGATCCTCACAGCAATCCTATGAGGTCAGTACTATTATAATCTCCATTTTACAGACGGTGTTGGCCAGAGCTTCTAAGTGACTTGTTCAAGGTCACATAGCCTAATGAGTGGTAGAGCTGGGATTTGAGTAGAGGTGATTTGACATTAGAGCCCATTCTTTAACTCAGGGGCCCACAAACTTGTTCTGTAAAGGCTCAGATAATAAAGGTTTTAGGGTTTGTGTGCCATATAGTCTCCGGTGTTACTGCTCAGCTCTGCCATTGTTGTCTGAAAGCAGCCATAGAGGATATATAAAAGAATGAGAGTGACTGCATTCCAATAAAACTTTATTTATGGACACTGAAGTTGAGTTTCATATAATTTTTACGTGTCATGAAATCTTCTTCTTCTTTTGACTTTTTTCCAGGCATTTAAAAATGTGAAGATCATTTTTAGCTTGCAGTCCATACACAGACAAGTGGTAGGGCAGATTTGTCCCATGGTTGTGGTTCGCTGACCTCAGCTCTAGCCATTACATTATTCAGGGTTCCTCAAATTGTCAAATCCAATGGTTACAGCTCTCAGTGCTGATAAAACACACCCCCTTTCTTTCTCCCCCCATAATTTTGAAGGCAACACTTATTTCCAGTTCTCCTTCTACCTTTATGATCTCTTAGCCTCTTTGGAAAGCTTCCTTTCTCCCACCTACCTCTCAAATGTTGGCATTTCCAAGGATCAGTAGTTAACTTATTTCTTTGTTTACTCTACTCTGCTAGAATAATTGATTCTAGTTTCATGACTAACACCTGCTGTTGACATAGTAGCTCAGCGCATGGGCTTTGGAGTTTTACTTGCCTGGGTTTAAATCCTGGCTCCAATAGATACTACTTGTGGTACCTCATAGGGTTGTTGTTAGGGTTAAATGATTTATTATTTGGAAAACTCTCGCAACCATGCCTTTAATGTAGTATATATTTAATCAAATAGTTGTCACCATCATTGTTATCACTATGATGGGATGTTGATTTCCTAATCTATGCCTCCAGCTCAGACTTCTATTTTGAGTCCTAGACCCACATATCTAACTGCCTATTTAACATCTGTACTTGGATGTCCACTGGCACCTTGACCTCAACATGTCCCACGCCTAACTCATCATCTCTCTCCCACCCCTGTATCCCCTCATGCTAACCTGCTCTTTTCCATCCATCATTCCTTGTTCTTCTTAACAGCAACACTGTTCACTCAGTCACTTAACTGAGAAAACTGGAAGTCCAGTTTCATGTTAGAAAAAAATGACTTGAAACATCTTGCTTTAAAGTGAAGATGAGACTGAACATTTTAAATCTCTCCTTAGTTGGGACTGGAGATTAACTATGTGGTTGATTTGAAAAAATTTTCCTCTCTTCCCTTTCCTAATCTTCTCTTCACTCCTGTCAGGTGTATCTCCTCTCTCTCCCTTAAACTTGATGTGCCAATTTCTAACTCCTCACTTTGATCGCATGATTCCTCTCATCTGAAATGCATCCCCCCATATACCTCCAAATGTCATCCATCGTTCAAGGGCTAAAACACCCATGAAAATTTCTTCACCTCTCTAGTCAATAAAATAAGGTCTATTTTGGAACCAAGAGCTTATATTTTTAAATCGAATATCATTATTACATATTCCATACTTTATAATGCTCTCTGTCACAAGTCTCAAAATCATATTGTTTCATCGGGATTATAAGCATCTTAAGTTCACAAGGCGTAGAATGTTCTTCCTCTGAATTCTCCATGATGCTTTGCACAGTTATCCTTTTGCCTTCCATCACTCTTTCTCTGGCGCCTCTCCCTCCAGTTAACGTGGACCATCAGGTTCTACTTTATCTGCTTTTCCCCCTCTTCTGCCTTCCTTCCTTAGAGATTGTAAATCTACTTTTTAGAGATAAAATTTTTATATGTATATCTATGACTTCTCAGATTTTCATCTCATTTCCTAACCTCTCTCTTGAGCTCCATCGCCACATCTAAATTTCTTGGTGGACATTTTTACAAGGATGCCTTGTCTGGCTTCAAACTTAATACTATATCAAAATCTCAATTCATCATCTTCCCATCTCACCCCACCTTCACATTTCCTTATGGCATCATCATTGTCTGTTACCTGGACAAAACTTGCAGTCATCTTTGACTACCTTCATCACACATATACAACGATTCACCATAATATATTTACTGTTCCTTATGGTGTCTTTCACAGCCCCTCCTTTCCAGGCCCACTACTACAGTAACAACAACAGTAATAAAAACTATAACCATTAACACGGATCAAGTGCTTGCTATGGCCAGGTACCGGGCTAAGTACTTTATATGTATTAACTCATTTTATCCTCATATCATTCCTATGAGGTAGGTCTTCTTAGTATCCTCTTTTCATAGACGAGAAAACTAAGGCTCAGTGTGGCAGAGCTAGAATCACACACACTGGGTTTGGACTCAGATTCAATACTCAACCACAGTGCCACTTACTCCTCATGCCTAGATTTCTATAACTGCTTCCTAACCAGTATGCCTGCCATTGCTTGCTCCTCCATCAATCCTTCCTGCATACCATTTCCAGGATAATCATCCCCAAACATTGCTATCATTATTTCATTTCTTATCTCAAAATCCATTGCTATCTCTGTTTCATACATTAAATTAAATCTAGCCACAGCCTAACATATAAAGCTCTCCACAGACTTACCACAACCTAATTTCCCAGTTCTGTCTCTTAGATGTGCCTGCGTAGATTTCCACGAATGGATTAAACCACAGCGTCCTACTCAGCCATGCCACGATTTTACTTCATCCAACTCACTCCTGATCATGTTGTAAGCTCCTAGAGGGAAAGGGTGGGCATGCACATTTGTATCCCACAGTGCCTTCCACCTAGTCCACACTCAGTGAACACCTGTCAAGTGATTGACAGTAGGGGCTCAGTTAACCCTTGGAGGATTCGACTGTTTAATTACTAATTAACACTCTCTTTCTCCCCCCCCCCCCCCACCATTCGTTCTCTCATTTTTCTCTTCCCTGGTATAATTATCCTATGACAAATGTGAAAATCCTCTTTTCTGCAGTCCTAGGAAAACCTTTACTTATACATCACCACTTCATCAGCTCTTTCCTTGATTTATCCCCAAATGTACCTTTCTTTATTGCTTGGTATTTATTAGACTAAATGGTACCAACCTAGGAAATGTTTCTGGGGATGACCACTTTGTGAAGATGTCAGCACAGTCTATAGCATAAAGTGGCTTTTGAGGTAAAATATTTTATGTAAGCTGCAGACTTTCAGGTGATGTTCAGTACTGGCCAGAGCCCCTGAGCCACTGTATCTAAGAGATGGCAATGGAAGTGACAACTGGGAAGCTCAGTTCCAAATCCAGATGTCATAAATCCCCAGATGTTCTTGCATCACAGAGAGAAAGCATTCCCATTTTTATTGGATTTTTAAGTTTTTCTTTGGATCCCTGTTGCTTTCCGGGCATTGCCACAGATTTGGTACTACAACGCCAAAGGGTAGCATAGAGTTCCCTAATAGTTCAGGAAGACCAAGGTTTTTATGTTTAGGCAGAGATTCATTTATTTATAAGGATTATTTATAATATCTGGTCAGTGGTTCCAATAATTCAAAGCAATATTTATCAAACTTTTTGACAGTAACCCACAGCAAAAAAAAATTTACATAGGATCCAACATACACACAAACGTGCACATACACACACATACGTTCACCACACACTCACACTCACAGACTCACATACATACGGTACTGAACAAAAGTTTCATGAAACGATGTTTACTCTTACTACATGTGATTCACATTTTTCTCTTTTAATCTATTTTATTTAAAAATAGTGGTGATGAACTACTAAACTGATTTCACAGTATATTAATGAATCATTGCCCACATTTTGAAAAACACTGGTTTAAACAAAAAAAGGATGATAAGATGTTCTATTTTGTGCTATGAGAAGGCAAGTATATACTGCATGCAATTGATATGTTGGGAAGAAGCAGTTCTTAAGTTACAATGTCCATAGCAGGGATAACAGAAATAATTAACTGTGGCGTATTGATTTTATTAGCAGTTTTACTCAATTCTTTGTTTAAACCAAACTTGTCATCTTTTTCTCTGCCTGTTGATATATTACATGCTACCCAACTATATGGTAGTCTGTTTCAGTGTTTACAACTATGCAAAAGTTCCACGGTCTTTTGCAAGTTAGATGGAAAGCTGTGTCAATTTTTAAAAGACTATTTATAAATAAGACATTGGGCTTATTTATACTAAAATATGATCCCCTTGTTACTCTGTGGGATAATGATAACTATATTTCACGAATTTTTAATGTTTTTTCCCCCAGTGTGCACTGCGAACACTTCTCCCCTTTCTCTCTCTCCCTCCCCCACCCCTCCTCTCTTGTGTTTGTGCTTCCTGGAATTCCAGGATTCTGGAATGTTCAGATAAAATTGGTGGGATATATAAAGCTATTGAGGCATTAGGGTTATATGATGTACAGAGTATTCAGGTGAGCACCATGGGGTCAGTGGGACTATAAAGCGTTACAGAAAGTGGGCGTGGTCACCAATTGCTTGCATAACTGATTGGCCCAAAGATTTGTCCCTTAACACAGGTGTTAGTTCTTCCAAAGTTGTGTTGTCTTGAGAATGCAGCAAAAGGACAAAATGGATTTGGGCTGTAGCTTGAGAGGTTTTGTTATGATGTAAAAACCTTTCTACACATCAATTCATAGTTTCTTATATTTTCATTCAGAAGTTCTAGAGGGGAAAACATAAAATGGGGCAGGGGTGGTGGCAACCAAGTAGATGGGAAACAGTGGAAGCAAGGCTTGTCACTGAATACCCTTTTATATATTTTGATTTTCAAACAATGGACATAAATTACCTATTCAAAAATTTAAATAAAAAAGAGAAAACACAAAACAAAATAACAACAAACAGCAACAAGGAAAACAAAAATAACAATTGAAAGAGCTTTCTGATAATGAGCAGGCATTATAATGCAAGCCAAGGGGAAAATGCAAGATTTGGAGGAAGAGACAACTTTGTTCCCATTCTGCCTCCACCGTTTACTAGCTGTACAATATCAGGCATACCACTTAACTTGCCTGATCCTGTTTCCCCATCTGTGAAATGGGAGTAATAATACCTATCATTTAGAGACTGTAGTGAAGATTATTTAAGATAATGTATTTGTAGCACTCAACACATAGAAGATTATGGTAGGCAACGTAATGGCCCTGTAAATATGTCAGCACATCCCCAGAACCTGTCAATGTGTTAGGTTAAGGTTGCTAATTAGAATACCTTAAAATAAGGAGATTATCCTGGATGATCCAGGTAGGCCCAATATGATCACGTGGGCTCTTAAAAGCAGAAGAGGAAAGCAGACAGAGATGCAAAGGAAGAAGAGGCAGGAGAGATTCAAATTGTGATAGGGACTCAACCTGCCCTGGTGGCTTCCTTTCAGTCAACTCTTTTGCCCACACTTAAGGCTTTTACACTGAATACAGAGAGAAGTGGACCTGGGGAAAGTTCATATTTTTAGTTTTTTAAATTATAAGCTGCATGAATTGTCCCTACATGCCCAGTAGGTAGTTGTTTATTTTCAAATGACTTTCTGATGCTTTCTGGGATAAGCTTTAGCCAGTGCCTCTCAAACTTTAGCATACAAAAAAATCACTGGGGGATATTCTTAAATGTCAGATTCTAATTCGGTAGGTCTGAGGAAGGGTCTGAGATTCTGTATTTATAAATAGCTGCCAGGGGAGGGTGGTGCTACCAGTGTGGGGACCACACTTGGAGTAGCAAGGCCTTAGCCCACTTATTCTAGCCTCTTTCCTATCCTTGTGATATTCTCCCTATAATGTGAAAGTTTTTCATATCATTCTTCTGGGCTGTAACAGACATGTCTTCATTGGCGTCTTTTCTCAGATCCTAAAAGAAACTACAGTGGGATTAATGGAAACCAGGCATCAGGGCTAAAGAATGGAGGCAGGAAACACCCTCCCTGCAAACCTTCCTTCTTCTCATACTTTGCTATGAAAATCATCTGCCTTCTCTTTTCTATTTCCTTTGTGTTAATTTTTCAGGAAGTGTGTGTGTGTGTGTGTGTGTGTGTGTGTGTATGCATTCATATTTATGGGTGCCGATTCTAAGTATACAAAGCCTAAACCATAGTTACTAGATTCTACCAGCTTCCATTCCTCAAAGCTAAAAGGGAGCAGCAGAGACTGGGTTTTCTAGATGTCTTGCTGTTGGTGGTGTGAGCCATATCAATCAGATAAGTGTGAGCAGCTAAAGCTTTGTCATGTTTAATTCTGCCCTTCACCTGAATATACTGGCTATAGGCATATGCCATGTTTTCTTAGCTAGCAAGATAGGGGTGTGTGTGTGTGTGTGCGCGCGCGCGCGTGCTGGGGGCAGATGGTGGGTGAGAAGGCAAGGCACAAAGATATGGCAATAAACATATAAGTATGAATATATAAATACGGGATGGAAGGAGAGGTCTGTGATCTTGATAAACTTGGCTTTTGTTACCTCTTAATTTTTTGGAAAGATCTTCTGACAGCTTTAGGAAATATATTCAGTACCAGCAGGCAGTCCTGGGTTGGTTCTGTCACTAGCTAGTTCTATGTTTTGGGGAAGTCATTTCTACTCTCTGGGCCTCAATTTCTTTATAGGAGAAATGAGGGGATTGGACCCTGCCAAGATCCCTGCTTATTTCCTACCATCAGCTCTTTCCTTGCCTTTGCTAAGGCAAAAAGCTGGGGCAATTGCATGGGCTACCAGCATCAACTCCACAGTGAGTGATGGACAACCAAACCGAGGGAACTTGCAGAGTTCCCTGACCCAGCGAACTGCAATTTTTGCTTTGTCCCACCAGCTTTTATTATTATTATTTTTAAAATTATCTCTTCTTGCTCAGTTGAGTATGGTGTACATGTTTACTTATGAGACCACAGCTGGGTCATTCAGGACTCCTTCCTTGCTATTGGGATGGGTTGGTTGGTCTCACTGGACAAAGGGCTTGAGAGGCCCACCAACAGAAGGGAAGCTATGTGAGTTTAGAAAGGATGATACTATGGAAACCTCAGCTACTAAGCTCTCGACTCAGTGGCTAGCCTCAGCTTAGCCCTGGTCTGGGGTTGATTAGCTACAACTTCTGCCTAGAATGAGGCATCATTTCTGTCTGCAGGCTGCAAACTTTGTCGTACCCCTCCCCAGAAATCTGGAAACTAGCCAGGGCAGATCAGGCCGGTGGCACAGGGCACACTGGGGAGAAAGGTCCTGCCTCTCTTATTCCCCACCAGCTCACAGGAGGCTTCTGAACGACTTTGTGTACTTAGCTGAAAACAAGAAACTTTGGCAGAAGTAAAGCAGGCAGAAATATTCTGGTCCCTCTCTTTCAGTGATGGAGTCATGGCAAAAGACAAAGTAGAATATTTGGAAGCAGGCTGGAGGGCAATAGCATGACATGTTTGAAATTATCCATTCGATAATTAAGCACCTGAATGGCTCATAGATTGGAATTGAATACGCCAAGGAGTGAAATGCGATGGCAAAAGTGAAAAGGTACTTCAGGGCTCCCCATTCTCAGGTTCTAAGGAATTCTCTCACTGTTTGCAGTGTTTACAAGGCAAATCATAGGCAATTTTAGGGTGCTTGACTTCTTAATCAATTTCCTGGACTAATTCCATCCCCAGCCAAAGCAAAAGAAAGCAAACACCTGGATGGTTTTCTTTCCGTGTTTCAAAACATCTTTGGGTTCTGTCCTATCCTTTTCCTCTTCATCTCCACTGCATCTGTAATTTTCTGGCCTGGCCTTCTCTAAGCACTGTGGTTCTATGTGTCATTCTGGTTTCAGTTGTTAATTCTAGAAAGAATGGACTCATAGTGCTATAGCTCTTATAGCTGGTAGAAATGGCAGATGTTACCTGGTCCAGGTCTCTGCGTTAGAGCATACACTAAAGCCAGGTGAATGTGTGTCAACACAGCTGAGGACTACATGGCTTTGCATCCCTGAACTGCCCATCTCCTTGTCCCCTGAGGAACCGTGGACCAGGACCCACTGCAGCAGCCAGATACTCACATCACCAAGGACAGAGCAAAGACCTATACCTTAGGCTTCATCCCTGTTGACACTTTCAGTTCTTCCCCTAGTATGAAGCTGCTGATTCTTTCCTACCTGTCTGCAACCTGGTCTTTGCTATTTATGGGAAAGTGTAATTTTAACCTAAGAAGATATTTGCTTATGACTGCCTACAAAAGTAACAGAACGGGCACCTTTTCAGTTCCTACTTGAGTAATCCTTGTTCTATCCTGTCTCTCGGCAGTGAGCATTAGAACAAATTGCCTGATACAACATAAACAGTTCACTTAATGCAAAATCTGTTTCTCTCATTTGCTGACTTGCAAAGAGGTAATTCATTGTATTCTGGTAACATAATAATAAATAGAAAGTTTAACAGAAGAGCCTGGATGCTTTGGAAGCACAAATTCAAATACTCCCCACTTGGCTACAGCAGCACAGAGCCCAGATTGTATGGAGTTGATCTGAGTCCTTGAAAAAATACACACACACCACATATATTACAACTTTATGAAAGCAGTGTCACACTCACTCTATCTATCTATCTGCCTCTCTGTCTATCTATCTATGGTAAAACTTATCTATCTTTCTATCTATCTATCTATCTATCTATGGTAAAACTTCATGAAAACAGCATCTTCCAGGGACCAAAACAGATTTCAAGTGGCAGTCAGTTTTTCCTTCAATCTGGCAAATAGAGCTTGACCCTTTGGGTTTCCTTTATCCTAGGCTAAACATTTGCTTTGAGACTAACTTGGTACTATGCAAATGTATTTCCATGCCTTCTGGTTTAGAATAAGCAGATGTTAAAGACTGGGTGAAAGGTACCATTTGACATCATTTATCTCAGCTTTTTAAGAGTCTGTAGGAAAGGAAACATCATATAACACCAAACACTGACATCGGTAGAACACCAAAAAAATGCCCGAGACCGACAATAGACAATTACAAACGCTAATATATAAACTTGCCATATTTGCTAAATGCCATGAAGATAAATATATAGCAGTAGACAAGTGGATCTGGGTGCCATGTCAATGTAGTAAATATTTTTTCATTTGAAGCCAAGGCTGACATGCACAACCTCTAAAGGGAGCATTACTGATTAGCCTGTGTCTCTCCTACTCATATGATAAACTCAGGTAAAGTTCAGAGATCCTGTCTTCCAGACCGCTTTCCTGGCTTCCTGCTTTTTTCCTGGCTTCCTGTGGTAGCCATCACCACATACTTGACTATGGCAAGAAGATCCCAAGCTGGCAAAGGGGGAAAGAGCCCTTTTCCTAGTTTCACTCTTAGAGACCTTGGAGAAAGATCAGGATCTGGAAATACAGCTCAGTACCTGTGTGTGTGTGTGGGGGGGGTACAATCATGATCATGACTGTTTGTCCAAGTCAGTGTGTGTGTTTGGGGAGAGAGGGGGTGTCCACTTTGGAGCAGAGATCTGACTGATGTCTCCCTATTTGTATTTCCTGGTTCCTTTAAGGATCCAGGGAAATGAATCTGGCCATTTCGTAAGTTTGAAGGATACAAAACAGAAAGAAGGTGAATGGGGGCTCTGGTCCCTGAGCCCTGGTGAGCTCACCTCCGGCTCTCGGCATCTTAAAGTGGCTTTTGGCCAAAGGGCCAGTGTCCTTATTCCGTGCCCATCTCCCAGGTCAATACTGATCTCAGATCACTGTTCAGGGGTAGGGCAAAGCTCTGGTTTAGGACAACATCCCAAATGAAAAGGATGTTTCTGGACATTGCCAAGAGCCACCTTGTCCTAACACCCCTAGAGCCCCAGCATATCTCTCTCCCTGTGTCCAAAAAACAATCTGTTGCTTGCTTCGCTCTGCTCCCCACCACCCTAGCCCACGGCCAGCCAGCGCCTCCCAGCCCTCAGCATCCCGGCATCTTCACTCAGCCCGCACCTCGCCGCCTTTTGGCAGCGCTCCGGCAGCAAAGCAGAGGGCTCTGGGCCGCCGGTAGACTTACCCCAGGCCAAGTGATTTGTTCGGATGTGCGTCGTCTGGCGTCCGAGAGCCAAGGAGCTCGGTGCTGCCGCCTTACCGGTTCTCCCGCGGCGCGCCAACAGCAACCGCCTGGGACAGCCGAGCCGGGGCCTCAGGGCTGCCTGGCCGGTGGGCGGATGGGCACCGGGAAAGGGGCGGGGCGTGGCAAGAAGCGCAAGTGCCGGCTCCTACCGTGGTTTCTCCCTTCGCTTCTCAGTCATCCCCAAACTTCCCCGTGGCCGGCCGGCTCTGCTCACCTTTCGCCTTCGTCAGCACCCTGAAACTCTCTGCTCTACCCGCGCCCCTGCCTTGTCCTCGCTCGCTTCTCCCGTCTCTCTGACCCAACGTGGGCCCCTTCAAAGGCACACACTCCTTCCCGCAGCCTGACACACAATAAGAGCAGGGGAGGAAACTGACACGGGGAAACTGACAGAGGTAGCTGACGCGGGAGTGTGAGGGGGAGAGAGAGGAGACACGGGGAGAGACAGAGAGACCCGCATTCGCACTCTTGCATGCGCAGACACACACTCCAGCTCCAGCTGCTAGGTGGTGGCTGGCGGGAGCCCCGGCCGCCCTTCCAAATCTTTCTAGACTAGAGGTTTCTGTCCCCTTCCGCTGCCGCTTCTGGAAAATGCTATACAACGAAGGGGAGAGAAAAGCAAAGAGGGGTGGGGAGGGGAAAATCGAGGAGGCGCGCTCCTTTTCTCCTCCGCACCCCAGCTCCAAAAATGTCCAACCCTGAGCTCTTCCCCTTCCCTTCTATCTGCTCCCGGCTTCCCTCTGCGCCTTTTCTCTTCCTCCTCTCCTTTGGGTGGCTGCGAGCTGGGAGAACCCGTCGCGGTTGTGAGGTGTGTGTATGTGTGTGTGTGTGGGGGGGGGCGTTGGGGGAGACCGCTGCCGTTGGCGAAAGCACCTCTCACCTCCCCCAGCCTGGACCGGGTGCCTCACACACTCTGAGCTCAAGGCAGGGCGGGCGGGGCAGGGCGGGGGAGGCGGGGAGGGGGGAGGGAAAGAGCGAGAGGGAGGATGGGGCAGCAGCTCCTGCCTTCTCTGCAGCTCCGTAGCCAGGGGTGGAAGGAAGCCGCAGATGAAACCCCAAGTCAGCCCCCGCGCTGCCCTGTCCCACCGTCTCATCTCTCCCCCCTCGGTACGGAATTTTCTGTTTCATTCGTTTGCTCTCCCCGGGCCTCCCCCTCCCCTGGGTGGTGACAGAGACTGGGGGGCTGAGCGCGGTTTCGGGTAGAGGGGACCGGAGAAGCTCGGAGCGCCTGGCCGGCAGACTCTCTTTGCCCCTTGTCTTGAGTGTGCCCCTCCTTGGGACTGTGACCCCCCCCCCCCGCCCCCGCGTCAGCCCGGGCTCTGAGCCGCTGGTGGCGGGGCTGCACGGGCAGCCACGGGTCATCCCGGGGGAAGGGGAGTTGAGCCAGCGAGAGCGCGGGCGAGCGGCCGGTGGACAGCAGGACCTCGGCACCGAGCGCGGGACCCTGAGTCGCCAGGAGCTGACGTGGGGGTCTTGGATCCCAGACCCTTCTAGTGTAACCCAGTGCAGGCAGCCTCGGGGCGCAGCCCAATTCTCACATCCTTGCCCCTCTCACCCGTAGGGTTAGGGTCGGTCATCCAAGACCCAACCTAGATAGAAGAGGAGTGGGGATGGATAGCGGTATTGTAGGATGAGGGAGTAAGTTGCTTAGCGGTGGCAGTGGCGTCTGTGTGTGTGTGTGGAGGGGTGGGTGTCACCGGCCACTTGGACCCCTCCTTGATCTTTGCACCTTCGGGTCACGTGAGGCACCTCCCCACCCGCCACCACTCACGCTGTACTCGGGCGCCCTGAACCCTCTTGAACCTTCCTGGGAAGAAATGGCTGAGATTCATACCTGCAACCTGCAGGCGCTTAGGTCCGCTAGCTGGCAGCATCTCCTGGCCCGGCCGCACAGCCCCAAAGCTCAGCTTTGTCTTTTATCTCCCTCACTACCTCTCTCCAGAAAGGCGGGTGCGGGGCTCTGCCTTTCTGGCCGCTGGGCTGGTACCTGAAACCCTTTTCCCTGCCCGTTCTCAGAACAACCTAGAGCTCAGAGAAAGCTCTGCTGTGCTTGCCGCTGTCGCCTTAACCCCCTGAGCACGCACTGCGAGCTTGAGTCGAGCTCCAGAAAGAACCGTCTGCCCTAAATGGCCGAGTGTTCCCATTGCTGTGCTGGTGAAGCTGGCTTATTTATGTTCAGTGGGAGCCCTAGCAACTCTCCTAGGCTACCCTGAGAAAGTCCCTCGAGGCACCAAGCAAGACAAGTTTATCTGTTGTGCTCGGTTCCCTAAGCCCCCCCGGTGGCCCAGTATTCTGGAGAGTATTAAGCTTTTGTGTGGGAGCAAGGCGCTGGAGAAAAGTATTGCTTTGGGGAACGAAGAGTTTGTGTTACTGGCTGAGGGGGTTTGGGGGGCAGGGGTGAGGGTGGAGCCTCCCTTTCCATACTCTTTAAACAACTTGAAGAAGTGTTTCTAAAGATTGGCCCATGATGTAGATTAAAAAAAAAAAATCACTCGATTCTGGAACCTTGCTGCCTTTCTCCCATTCAAATGCAGTTTTGCCGTGGTCAGCCAGCTCGAATGTACAGCCTCACAAACAAAAGACGTCTGTGTTGTGATTAAGCTGGTCCCTCCTTTGGCATGAGGAGTGAGGAGGAAATGTGACTCTGGACAAGACTCTGGGGCATCTCCCTTTCTCTGACCAAACTGCAGCTCGGTTGACACTTCTACTTCAAGCCCAGGATGCAATCAGGAACGATGCCCAGGGAGAAGGAAAGAAAACCCTATTCTTTCGAGCTGTCTCCTTCAAAGGCCCTATGTGTACAGTGCAATTGTCTTTAACATAGGGGGATTCTGGGTGTTTTTGAATTTGGGGGCTTTCCCAGTGGATGGTGGATAAGACCCATTTCTTTTTCTACGTGTTCCTGCCTCTTCAAGAGCTTGAGGATGTATAAAGGAAAACCCTTTCCAAGGTTAAAAGCACCATGAAAATGTGAGGCATTACCATAGGAGTTCCAGGACAAACGTATTAGTGGATGTCCTAGTGCAATTAAGAAGCTGACTTCTGTAGGAGCCTAAGCTTGCCTAGGTTGCTTGTCAGCCTTGGGGGCTGGGGGACTCATCTTCTCTGTGGATATGGAAATATTCAGGTTTTCTACTTGGTGGCTAAGAGTGTATGTTTGTTTGAACTCTCCCAGGGCAGATTGCAACCAGAGGCCACATCTGCAAAAGTGGTTCAAAGCCAAAAATGGAAGTGACTATGGATAATTTAAGCCCAAATCTATTTGGCTTCTAGGCGAGCTTTATTCACATGGCCTGGCCCTATCCAAACACCATCCAGATACCACTGTCAAAATGCAATTGAGACAGAAGCATTCAGGGGCCCTGTCTCTTCTCTGTTCTTCTTAACAGCTTTGACCAGAGTAGTAAGTGGGATATGTAGACTGAAGTTTAGTGTAATAGGCAAAGAGAGACTGATATGAGGAACCCAGAGAGGAAAGGTGTTGCAGGAAGTGGGACCCCTTCCAGGGCCCGAGAGTGGGCTCTTGTCTAACACTCAGAAATGAATTGTCTGAGGAGACACACATATTGACGAAGCAAAGAGACTTCATTGGGAAGGGGCGCCTGGGAGGAGAGCAGCAGGGTAAGGGAACCCAGGAGAACTGCTCTGCCACGTGGCTGGCAGTCTTGGGTTTTATGGTAATGGGGTTAATTTCCGGATTGTCTCTGGCCAGTCATTCTGACTCAGGGTCCTTCCTGGTGGCCCGCACATGGCTCAGCCAAGATGGATTTCACCGAGAGGGATTCTGGGAGGTTGGTAGGACATACAGACTGGCGTCTCCTCTCTCCTTTTGACCTTTCCCGAATTCTTCTGGTGGTAGCTTGTTAGTTCTGCGTTCCTTACCAGGACCTTCTGTCGTAAGATAACTCATGCAAGTGGTTACTATCGGGCCTGGCCAGAGCAGGTGGTTTCCGTCAGTGGTTCCCCTAACAAAGGCATTTTCTTTTCCCCATTAAGCAGGATTTCTCAACCTGGGCGCTAATGACATTTTGGGCCAGATGATTCCTTATTGTGGGGGGCTGTCCTGTGCATTGCAGGATGTTTAACAGCATCCCTGCCCTCTACTCACTTAAATGCCAGCAACAACCCTTGTTACAGGACTCAAGTTCATGTGTCCGACTCACATGAGGCCAAAAAACCGAAACGTCGGAGTTTGGAGCAGAAAAAGTTTTATTGCAGGGCCAAGCAAGGAGAGTTGGTGGCTCATGCTCAAAACCCCCAAACTCTCCGATGGTTTTCAGGGAGAAGTTTTTATAGGCAAAATTTGGGGTGAAGGCTTCAGGGTGTGTGACTTTCTTCTGATTGGTTGGTGGTGAGGTAACAGGGCAGTGCTCCAGGGATCTTGAGCTCAGCCTGAAGTTACCATCCTCCACTTCTTCCTGCAGAAGAACTCAAAGATATTGTTATGTATATTCCTTCAGGAGAACCAGGACCCTGCCCCGAGGCTGTAGTATTGTTTCTTGATTGTTCCTCCTTTGTCTCTGCATCCCTCTTACTTCCCTGATTAGCAAATGTGAATCTGCCCTTTGGAACTCAGGGAAGAGGCTGAATGAAGCCTATTTTTCCTACAAACAAGAATGGGGATGGGGAGTAGTGGGGTGCACAGAAAGGATTTGTACCTGGGAGGGCCCCACAGGGTGCTGCTTGGTTTCACCCCCATCTTGGGACAACCAAACATGTCTCCAGACATTGCTAAATGCCCCCTATGGTGCAAAATCACCCTCCCCATTGAGAACCACTGCCATTTAATGTAGTAGTGTCACATTTCAAAGATGGCATGTTCCCTTAATTTTACCCACCTGGGATTGTCCAGATGTTGTATGGAACAGAATCTCAGAAAATATGAAATATTTTGTGAGGAAACAACATGAAAAGGAGTCCTCACAAATTAATAAATTTTGACAACTGATTGAATTCATTCTCATAATCATTGCTACCTCCCCATCACCATCTAACTTTTGGTGAGCACTCGCTGTGAGTAGGGTGTTGATTATAGCAAAGATCTACAAGGCATAATCCCAGCTTTCAGTACACTAAGAAACTATTGACTTTTTCATCCCCGAAGGGAAAGGTTTCCAGATGTTCATGGAAAACCAGTTTCTGGATTGAATCTGGCCTTCTACCTCTTATTTCTCATTTGTCCCCAAACAGTGACTTATTCTTTAAGGTTCTGCCTTAGGGAGATTGCCCTTTGTCTTGCTAATTACCATAGCTCTATGTTGAGATTTTTTGTGACTTCCCTGTATAAGGCACTCATGCCATAACAATGTGTCCAGCATCGAAATGACCACAACATCATAAAGGCTTTAACAAATTGAGCAGTTTGAAGGCAGGTTTTTATTTACTGCTGACTAAAAAAAAAAACAAGCACAACCTAAAAGTTGAGAATTATGTTTTGTTTGGCAGACTGGAGGCAGCCTCTCAGATAGCTCTGAGGGACTGCTCCAAAGAGGTAAGGGAGGGGCCGGGATACATAGGGGTTTTTGCAACAAAGACCAGGTAGTTGGAACAGCAAAAGATTCCTGTTAATTAAAGAAAACCAGATATCTCAAGTTGATGAATTTAGTGCTTTTCTATGTTTGGGAAGATGCAAGAATCTGGGCTCATTGAAATCATTCCTTTGATAGGCATCTTAGCTCTCTAGGGCCAGTATCCTGTTCTTTCCCATCCTGAGTCCCCTCAGGGTGCACCACTGGGCGGTGGCTGAGGTGGCTGAGGGCTTGGCAGTGGGTAGCAGCCCGTATGTCTCCATCCTGAGTTCCCTCAGGGCTAACTGTTGGGGCTGTGGTAGTGGCTCATGGCTTGATGACCGCAGCATCCTTTGTTTGCTGATATGGCAGGCAACATTTTTCATTCACAGTACAAAGGAAGGGACTTCTAGTTACCTGCATGTTAGAGAAATACTCATCAATGGCAAAGGAAATGGAATGAACTGGAATGGAATGGAACAAGAGATGATTCTTAAAATACTGCGGAGTGCTGAAAACATGTCTTGGTGTGATTGTGGGTTTTAACACTCAGCAGTATCTCTGCCCCAGGAAGTCAAACGACACTAATGTGAGTTGTGGGATCCTGATCAGGAATTCAGCAAAGGAAATGCAGGAGGAAGTGTGGAATATCTGTTTGAAAACAGCTGAGTAAACTCCTGCCTTAGAAAATAAGTTACCAGTGAGCCATACTTACATTAGTGTCACTTACTTTGAATAATTCCTAACCCAACACCATGCATATGTATAGCAACATGCCACTTATAAAGGCCAAGCAGGGACCAACGAATCAGTACATTAAAACTTTGTGTATTCATAAATTATGATTTTCTTGTCAAGGCTAATGATTTATTTAAATAAAAGTTTGTCTGCATTGGGACCATGAGTGGCTGTAACTGAAAACATGTTTCATATTTCAAAAGTAAGTTTAAGTTCTTACATAGCAACAGGATCCCTGTAATCAAGGCATAAGGCCTTAAATGGTGATTAATCTTAATAAAAGAAGTGTAAACAAAGTCACACATCATGGATTAGCTAAGGACTTTGCTGTGCTTACCACTAATAAGAATACAAATGGGGCTGGCCCTGGGCAAATTTATTAAGTGGGATTTCAGAATCACAGAAGATTAGAGAACCTTGGGCCAGTGAGAAGGGCCTTGCTTGAGGCTGCATGATGGTTAGTGACAGAGACAAGCGACAGAGACAAGTCTTGCTGCTCTGTGACTGACTCTCTGTGTGGCCTAAGGAAGGGAAGGTTTAGTCTTTATTCTGTCTGCTCCCTCCTCAGCTTATTAAAATCTGCCCTCATGAAATGATATGATCTACCCTAATCAAAATACCAGTGTGTTTCCTCTCCCAGGAGTAGTTCTATCTTCAGCCTTTTTTCTAATTGTGAACCGAAGACTCTATCTCCTTAGTAAAGAGCATTAAAGCATGAGGGGGCAGGTATTTCTTTGGGATAAAGAGTTCCCGAGCCTCCGAAATCACCCCAGTTACAGGTCAGGCCTTGTAAATCTGTGAAGGCTGTTTGTTTCTCCTACCTTTTCAAGAATGGACATTTTTTTAAAATTTCACGGAGGGCTTGGTACAAAAATAAAATTTTAATTTGAATATTTTTCTCTGCAGGGTTTGTTGGTGAAGGAATATCTGATGAGCTGTGCTTTTTTCTTGGTCAATAACACAGGTCCTTATGGACAGAGTACTGAGGGGCTAGCTGTGGAAGGTTCTTGGAGAGTGGGCTGTGCTAGAGAGTGTAGGCTTTGGAGTCAGACAGACCTGGGTTTGAATTACAGCTCCATGTATTATTAGTTATGGATATGAACTTACATGAACCTTGGTTTGCTGTTCTGTGAAATGGCGATAATGACTCACAGAGTTGTTTAGTGCATTTAATTGGATAATACATAATCTTAGCACAGAGCCTAATATATGGCAGTAGCTCAACAATTGCTAATTTCCTTTCTTTTCCCTTTCTGCCCTTTTTGTATTGAGGTGACACATATAGCATAAAATTAACGATCTTAAACTGTATAATTCAGTGCCATTTAGTCCATGCACATGTTGTGCAACCTTCATCTCAATCTAGTTCCAAAACACTGTCGTCACCACAAAAGGAGACCCTGTACCCATTAATCAGTCACCCCCATTCCTCCCTCCTCTAGCTACTGACAACAGCTAATTTGCTTTCTGTCTCTATGGATTCAGCTATTCTAGATATTTTGTATAAATGGAATCATGCAATATATAAACTTTCCTGTCTGGCTTGTTTACTTAGCATAATGTTTTCAAGGTTTATCCATATTCTAGCATGTATAGGTACTTCACTCCATTTTATGACCAACTAATATTCCATTATGTGCATATCATTATATGGACTGTCTTAGTTTAGGCTGTTATAACAGAATACCATAGATTGAGTGACTTAAGCAATAAATATTTATTTGTCATAGTGTCAACGTCAGGATTTCCAAGACCAAGATGCCAGCAGATTCTATGTCTAGTGAGGACACTCTTCCTGGTTTGCAGATGGCTGCCTTCTTGCTGTGTCCTCACATGGCAAGGGGTGGGGGAGGGAGGGGGAGAGAGAGAGAGAGAGAGAGAGAGGGGTGGGGGAGGGAGGGGGAGAGAGAGAGGGAGAGAGGGAGAGAGGGAGAGAGGGAGAGAGAGCGTGCGCAATCTTACAAACGTGCTAGCTCTCTGGTTTCTTCTTATAAGGGCATCATTCCCTCCTTGGGGGCTCCACTCTCATGACCTCATCTAAACCTAATTACCTCCCAAAGGCTCTACCTGCAAATACCATCACATTGGGGATGAATCTTGGGGGAATACAAAATTCAGTCCATAACAACCACATTTTGTTTTATCCATTCATCAAGTGATGGACATTTAGTTGTTTCTACCTTTTGGCTATTATGAATAATGCTGCTCTGAATTTTTGTGTACAAATATTTATTTCAATGCCTGTCTTTAGTTATTTTGGCTTTGTACCTAGGAGTGGAATTGCTGGGTCATAAGGTAATTCTATGTTTGTTTGAGGAACCACCAAATTGTTTTCCACAGTGGCTGCACCATTTTACATTCCCACCAATAGGGTACAATGGTTCCAATTTCTCTACATCTTTGCCAACACTTGTTATTTTCCTTTTTTTTTTTTTTGCATTACAACCATCCTAGTGGTGTGAAGTGGTATCTTATTTGGATTTTGATTTGAATTTCCCTAATGATTAGTGATGTTGAACATCTTTGCATGTGCTTGTCGGCCAATGTATATCTTTTTTGGAGAAATGTCTATTTAAGTCCTTTGCCCATTTTTAAATTGAGTCAATTTTCTGTTATTTGTTGAGTTGTAAGATTTCTTTATATATTCTGGATACTAGACCCTTATCAATGTATGATTTGCAAATATTTTATCTCATTCTGTAGGTTGTCTTTTTACTTCCTTGGTAAGTATCCTCTGATTCACAAAAGGTTTTAATTTTGATGAAGTCCAATTTATCTATTTTTTTGTTGTTTTTGTTGCTTGTGCTTTTGGTGTCGTATTTAAGAAACCATCACATAATTCAAGGTCATGAAGATTGTCCCTATATTTTCTTCCAGACAGCTTATGGTTTTAGCTCTTATGTTTAGGTCTTTGATTCATTATGAGTTAATTTTTTTATTATGTGAGATAGGGGTCCAACTTCATTCTTTTGCATGTGGATATCTAGTTGTTCCAGCACTGTTTGTTGAAGACACTGTTCTTTCTCCATTGGATGGTCTTGGCACCCTGTCAAAAATCAATTTGCCCTAGATGTATGGGTTTATTTCTGGGCCCTCAATTCTATTCCACTGATACAATTTGTCTATCTATGTGCCAGTACCACACTCTTTTGATTACTGTAGCTTTGTATTATGTTTTGAAATAGGAAAGTGTGAGACCTCCAACATTGTTCTGCTTTTTCAAGATTGATTTGGCTATTCAGGGTCCCCCAATTCCATATAAATTTCCATTTCCATTTTTTCAAAAAAGGCCAGCATTTCCATTTCTTCAAAAAAGGCCATTAGGATTTTGATAGTGATTATATTGAATCTGTAGATCACTTTGGGGAGTACTTCGATCTTAACAATATTGTCTTCCAGTCTATGACACTTGATGTCTTTCTTTTCATTTAGGTTTTCTTTCATTTCCTTCAGCAGTGTTTTGTAGTTTTTGGTGTATATGACTTATACCTCCTTGGTTAAAGTATCAATATTTTAATCTTTTGATGCTGTTGAAAATTAAACTGTTTTCTTAATTTTATTTTTGGATTACCCATTCCTAATGTATAGAAATGTGAATGATTTTTGCATATTGATCTTGTACAACCCACAACTTGTCAAATTCACCTAATGACCCCAGTTGTTTTGTGTATTCTTTAGGATTTTATCTGTATATAAGATCATGTCATATGTGAATAGAGATAGTTTTACTTCTTCCTTTCCAATTTGGATGCTTTTTATTTTTCCTGCCTAATTATGCTGGCTAGAACTTTTATTCCAATGTTGAATAGAAGTAAAAAAAAAAAAAAAAAGTGGCATCCTTATCTTCTTTCTGATCTTAGGAGGGTAGCATTCAGTTTTTCATAATTGAGTATAATGTTATCTGTGGGTATTTCATAAATGTCCTTTTTCAGGTTGATGAAATTCCTTTCTATTGCTAGTTTGTTGAGTGGTTTTATCATGAAAGGTGTTGAGATTTGTCAAGTGCTCTTTTTCTTCATTAACAGAGATAATCGTGTAGTTTTTCCTTCATTCTGTTAATTGGTGTATTACATTGATAATTTTCTTGAACCAGTCTTACATTCTTTGGATAAATCCTACTTAGTCATGGTGTATATTCTTTTAATATACTGCTGGATTCAGTTTACTAATATATTGCTGAGGATTTTTGCATCTATATTCAAAAGGGATACTGGTCTGTAGCTTTGTTTTTATGTCTTGGTCTGGCTTTCATATCAGAGTAATGTTGGCCTCATAGAACGAGTTAGGAAAGACTTCTAAAAAGTGTTTGGAAGAGTTTACCAAGGATTGGTTTTCATTCTTCTTTAAATATTCATAGAATTCAGCAGTGAAGTCATCTGGTGCAGAGCTTGTCTTTGAGACCTTTTTGATTACTGATTCAATCCCTTTGCCTGTTATACGTCTGTTCAAAATTTCTGTTTCTTCTTGAGTCAGTTTTGATAGTTTGTGTGTTCTAGGAATTTTTCCATTTCATCTTGGTTTTCTAATGTCTTGGTATACAGATGCTTAATTTTTCTTATAATCTTTTAAATTTCTGTAATGTTGGTAGTAATGTACCCACTTTCATTTTTGATTTTAATAATTTGAGCTTTCATTTTGTTCTTTCCTAGTCAGTCTAAGTAAATGTTGTTAATCTTGTTGGTTGATCTTTTCCAAAAAATAACTTTTTATTTGATTGATTTCCTCCATTGTTCTTCTATTTTCTGATTTATTTATCTCTTATCTAATCTTTATTAATTTTTTCTTCTACTAGATTTGGGTTTAGTTTGTTCTTTTTCTAGTTCTTCAAAGTGTAAATTTAGGTTACTGATTTGAGTTATGTTTTAACATAGTTGTTTACAGTATGAATGTACCTTGGAGCCCTGCTTTTGCTGTATCACATAAGTTTTGGTATGTTGCATTTTCATTTTCATTCTTCTCAAAGTATTTTGAAATTTTCTCTTGTGATTTCTTCTTTAAGACTTTTGTTGTTTAAGGTTTGCTGTTTAGTTTCTGTTTATGAAATTTCCTGTCTTCCTTCTGTTATTGATTCCTATTCTTAGCTCCTCTCCATTTTGGTTGGTGAAGATACTTTGTATGATTTTAATATTTTAAAATGCATTGAGGGACTTCCCTGGCTGTCCAGTGGTTAAGACTCTGTGCTTCCACTGCAGGGGGCACAGGTTCAATCTCTGGTTAGGGAACTAAGATCCCACATGCTGTGCAGCATGGCCAAAAAATAAATAAATAAACAAAATAAAATAAAATTTAATGAGAATTATTTTGTGGTCTAAACTATGGTCTGTTCTGAAGAAGGTTCCTTGTGCACTTGAGAATAATGTTTATTCTGCTGTTTTGGGGTGGAGTGTTCTGCATATACCTATTACATCTAGTTGGCTTATAGTGTTATTCAAGTCCTCTGTTTCATTAACCTTTTCTGTCTCATTGTTCTATTCATTATTGAAAGTTGGGTATTGAAGCCTCCAACTATTATTGTAGAACTATCTATAACTCCCTTCAATTCTTGAATCATATATTTTGAGTCCCTGTTGTTTGGTGTATATATGTCTATATTGTTATACTTTCTTGAATTGGCCCTTTTATCAGTATATACTATTCTTCTTTGTCCCTTATAACAATTTTTGGCTTAAAGTCTGTTTTGTCTGATATTAGTATATTCACCCCAGTTCTCTTTTTGTAGCTATTTGCATCACATCTCTTTTCCATCCTTTTACTTTCAACCTATTTGTATATTTGAGTCTAAAGTGAGTCTGTTGTATACAGCAGATACTTGGATCATGCTTTTTGTTAAATCTATTCTGCCAGTCTCTGTCTTTGAATTAAAAATTTTAATAATTTACATTTAAAGTAATTACTGCTAAGGAAGAACTTACTTCTGCCATGTTGCTATTCTTTTTCTATACATCGTATTTTTTTGTCCCCCAATTTCTCTATTTCTGTCTTCTTTTGTGTTTGACTGATTTCCCCTTCAACTTTGGGATTCTTCCTGGTAAAGGACCAGTATGGGAAAGCTATAAACCTATTCTCCATACGTTTGTGCAATGACTATGAAATAGAAGACCCTCACCTCCCTCTATACAAACTTCTTCATCTTCTCTCATAGGCATACAAATGAGCCTCTCTGGTCCCTACCACTCACTCCCATACCTCTCCACTTAAATGTTCAGCCATCAGTTCAAACTCAGTGGTTCTGAAGTTGACTACCTCTCCCCATAAAATCCATTTTGTTTTAATAAGTAAAATATAATCAGGACTTTTATTATCGCAGTCTTCTAGACTTAAGATTATTCTGGCTTCTCCACTCTCCTTTAGTCCACCTTCTATAAAGTCACTAAGGTTTTTATGCAATTTCTCCTTGTCCCTTGACTGTGGGAGATTTTGAGGGCAAAATTCCAGGCAAAAGTGATAGCATGTGAAGACTCCTGGGCAAAAGCATGATATGTTCTAGGAAGTGAAAGAAAATAAAAACAACTGTCATGTAGATTCCAAGGAGAAAGAGTGGCAAGAATAGTCAGGGACTAGATTATGCGATGATGTGAAATCATGTGAGGACTTGTCATGCTAGGGACTTTGAATTTCATCCTATGAAAAATGAGAAGCCATTGAAGAAGGAGAGTTACATGACCAGCAATCCATGTTAGAAGGATCACTCTGTCTATGGAAAATAACTTAGTGGGGAAAAGACTAGAAGCAGGGAGACGAGCTAAGAGTGTGTTGAAATAATATAGGAAAGAAGTAATGGTGGCCTAGAATAAGGTAGTCACAGTCAGGATGTAGAAAAGAGGACAGAACCATGAGGTAGTTAAGAAATATAATTAATGAGACAGTGATAGATTGAGTGTGGTTGATAAGAAAGAGAGATGTATCTAAGATAACTTCCAAGTTTCTGGCTTGAACAAGTAGGTGAATAGTGATACCATTTTACTGAAATGCGGAAAGTGAAGACTATGCATATTTGATGGGAAGAACATGAGTTCAGGTAGGATAGGAAGAGTATAAGATGCCTATGAGATATCCAAGCGGAGATGTTAGAGTAGGTCATATAAATCTGGAGGTCAAAAGAGAGCTCAAGGTTGGTGACAGGATTTGGAAGTTGTCAGCGTGTAGATGGTATCTAAAAACACGTGATTGAATAATATCACCCAGGGAGAGAGTATAAATAGAAGAGGGCAGAGGGCTGAGCTGTGGAGTCCTCCAAAATTTATAAATACATCAGAAAGTGAAGTAAAGGCCATCAAAGAAGACTGAAAGTACTAGGGAGAGAGGAAAAAAAAAATAGTAGTGTGGTATTCCAAACAGCTGAAGATGGTGGCCAAGGGATAAATATTTCAAGAGGGAATAATCAACATTATCTGATGCTGCTGTGAAAGGCAAAAAATGACTAGTGAGGTTAATGACATGATAGTCATGGCTTCCTTGATTTTAGTTAGAATGCACTGGATTGATGAGTGAGAGAGAAGTGAGGAAATGGAAACAGTACAGAAAACTTGTTCAAGATATTTGGAAGAAAAGAGGAAATGAAAGGAGTGACTATTTGGTAGGGCATGTGGCATCAGGTGAGGTTGGGTTTCTTTTTATTTTCAAGATGGGAGAGGCTTTGAGATGTTTAAATACTGACAAGAAAGGACCAATAGGAAAGGAAAGAAGGAGAAAAGAGGTAATCAATATGGTGGGGGTGCCCTAAAAGGGGGCAGGATTAGCCTTAGAGAGGAGGGGAACATCTTTTTCATAGTAAGATGAATGAAGGAGCAAAAGTATCAGTGTATATTCAAATAAGTTTGTAGATTTCATGGTATAAAGGTGTGATGGTTTCCTTCTGACACTTATATTTTCTTTGGAGTATTAGGAAATGAGACCATTTGCTGAGAGGGGAGGGCTCAAGGTGTGAGAGCTTGGAAGTTTGAGGAGAGTGGAGATAATAATTTTGAGAATGAGAGCTCCAGCTAAGTAAGTAAACTAGAACTAGCAGGCTGTGTTGAGAGCAGGTTAGTGTTTTTCTAACACTGCTCAGCAGACTGAGTGCAGATGTGGAGAAAGGGGATGGTTCATTTATCCAGGGTTTTACCAGGTGGGTGTGATAGAAGGTCAATGGATCCAGAGAGCTGGAGGCATGATGTGTCATTGAATCCAAGCTTGCCACAGAGAGGAGTGAAGGAAGGTGGAAGCTATGGATAGGGTGAAACAGAGGGTTCAATGGACAGGTGGTCCCAGTGAGGTTGAAGGACCTCATTTTCTTGAGAATGATAGCGTGCATGCAACAGAAAAATAGCAACTTTTGGTAAGAGAGTGAGGTCAGAAATTGTAATTTTAGAGAATGAGCAATTTCTGGTACTGACAAAGTCAGGGGTGTGGCTGTGAGAGTGGATGGCTTGAGCTGCAGTGGAGTAGGAGAAGATAATTGGAAATAGAACTGAAGGGTCAGGGTGTTGTTTGGATCATCCATACAGCCATGGATATCACCCAAGGTGATGGCAGGAGTTGGTATGTGGAGGAAGTTGAGGACCTAAAGTTTTCAATGAACGGCAGAGGATGGAGATGGTGGTGGAGAGCAGTGGTGAGAAAGTGACTGGAAAGTTGGTACATGAAAATAAGAATGGTTAGAAGGCTATTTAGCTAAATAGTGTGAGCTTTAAAGTAGCAGGGGTTATATGGAATCCGGAGCCAGACTGCCTGAACTTGAATTCTGATTCCACCAGAGTGATGACTGTCAAGTTACTTGACCTCTGTGCCTCAATTTTTTAATCTGTAAAATGGGTATGATAATAATACCTACCTCATAGGCTTGTTAAGAAGATCAAGTGAGTTAATAGCTGAAGAATATTTAGAACAGCACCTGGTCCCTAGTAATTGCTATTAAGTGTAAATTTTTATGTAGTGTCCTTTTTTACAGAAGGCTGGGTGCCCATCTATGATTATATTCAGAAGTAAGATCTCAACCAACTATAGACATCTCATTTATCTGCTTGAGGGATTTTATTCCTATCATCTGTGATCTATTCTTAGTAGTTAGGTTCTTGGACTCAGCTGGGTCATCAGCAGGGAAGCCAGTTTGTTGAGAAAAAGACTAATGGGAAATATATCAGCAGTATTCTGAAAGGCTGTAACAGTAATGAGGGATATTAGACTTACTAAAAGCAGAGTGACCTGGCAAGAGCTTCATCAGCACCTTTAGAGTCACATTAAAGAATATGGTATAACCATTCCCAATAGCCGTTTTCCTATTTGGAAACCACAGCCAGCCCCACAGTGTGAGAACCTTGCATTACATAGTAAGGAAAGGATGTGAGTAGGGAGGTAAGAGGGTGGATGGTTTCTGCATGTTTTCTGTTTTCCTCCATTTCCACAGTAAGTGCCTAGAACTGAAAATGCACTTTTTATACCCCCTCTTTTACAATGTGTTCTCTGGAAAAGATCTGATAAAATGATTATGAGTACTTATGGCCCACCCCAGAGACACATTGTTCAGTAGTGAGTGCTTCAAGTCAAAGGTGGAAAGGTGGAATTTTAGGCATTAGTGAGCTGAGAGGGGGTAGATGTTTTGAGGACCAGGAACCTTCTCTTCAATCTGGCCCTGACTATTGGTCCATTTTCTGAGCCATACACTGTGCTAGATCCTAGATCTGAATAAGATAGTTCCTGACTTCAAGAAGCTCAAGATCTATAGGAGGAAAATAGACACTGTAAAACACAATCACAACATGATTAGTACTGTTATCAGTGGTGTGGGCAAAATAGCAATCTAGAGGAGAAAGATTGACTAATTCCTAACTCTCTCTGTGGGACTCGGGGAAGACTTCATGGAAGAGGTGATATTTTAACTGGGACTTGAAGGATGAATGAATGTCCTGGAGGAAGAATATAGGGAAGGGAAGATATTCTATGCAGGGAGAACAACATGTGCAAAAACATGGATTCATAAAAGGATTTACTAAAAGCGTATTTTCTAGTGGTGTGAGAACTCTACTATAGCTAGAGCATAGAAAGTGTGTGGGGAAGGTGTGGCAGGAGATGAAGTAGAAGAGGGAGTGTCTCAGATTGCTAAGGAAGTTTTACACCATACTAAGGAGTTTGGCAGTAGAGAATCAATAGAGATTTTTAAAAGCAAAGTGGATATGTGATCAAATATGTTTGTTTTTATTTTTCAGAGACTGGGATTGGTAGCTTTATGGAGGATGAGGTAGAGACTAGAGAGGCATAGAGCTAGGAAGCTGTTGGAATAGTCCAAGCAAGAGACAGTGAGCATCTGAACTAAAGCTGTGTCTGTGATAGAACTGAAGAGACATTTCTGAAGTAAGATTGACAGGATTTGGTAACTAATTGGAAATACAGAGTGAGGCAGAAAGAAGCGTGAAGGATCATATTAAGGTTGGCTGTCTAGATGTTAACCAAAATGAGGTAGACCAAAGGATGCAGCCTTAAGGGGGAATAAGTTTAATTCAGTTTTGAGATGGTTGTAGGGCATTCAGCTAGATAGAAATATGACTCTGGGCTTCAGGAAGAAAACCAGAAGAAAACAGTATCCTGAAAAACAAAAGTGTGAAATTTTCCAAAATGATAAATTAGAGTGAAGATGGAAAATAGGCCACAGAAAATCTAAAAAATACAGCAAACTAGTGAATATAACAACCAAAAAGCAGACTCACATGTATAAGCTATGAGAGTATATTGTACAACACAGGGAATATAGCTGATGTTTTATAATAACTCTAAATGGAGTATAACCTTTAAAAATTGTGAATCACTATATTGTACACCTGTAACTTATATAGTATTGTACATCAACTGTACTTCAATAAAAAATAAATTAATCAAAAATAAATAAGTAAATAAGTAATATAAAAGGAAAGTAGGCCACAGGAATTTAGCTATAAATGGACCTTAACAAGGATGGTTTTAATGTTGTGGTGGGAGCCAAAATAATATTGCATTGATTTGAAGTTTAAATGAGAAAAGTTAGAAACAAAGAGATTGTCAAAGAATTAAAAAAATAGAGTAAAATTAATATCAAATTAATATTAAAATAAAAAGCAAGGCACAGAATATTAATCAGGGAAAAAGGACATTATTCTTTATTGACAAAAGCTGCAATCTACAATAAACATATGAGTCATGAACTTTTACACACCAAGTAATGTAGCATGGCAGTTTATAAAACAAAGACTATTACAAGGAGAAATTGACAAAATTATAATCTTAGTGGGAGGCATTAACATACCTGTATTAGTTAGAATTAGTTTTGGCTGCATACAAGGAAAAACTTAGGATAGCAAGGGCTTAAACTGGATAGAGGCTTATTTATTCCTTACAGAAAAGAAGTCTAGCTGTAGATATTTCAGAGCTTATGTCTTGCTGTTCTCTCATCATTAGTGTATTGCCTTATAGTCCAAAATGGCTTCTTGAACTCCATCTATCATATCTACATTCCATGTAGGAGGAAGGGAGAAGAGTAGGAGCTGCCCCCACCACACATGCTTGTATCCTATATATTACAGTAGCTGGCACTTTGAGTGCTGTGAGGGGGGCTGGAAAATGTGGTCTTCTATTTTGAGTGGCAATATGCCTAGCTAAAAGTCAGGCAGGCCTCTGCTACCAAGAAGAAAGGAAGGAATGAATGTTGGGTTGGCAAGTAGCAGCCTATACATTATAACTGTCTTAGTCTTTGACAGATCAAATAGACAAAAAGGAAAGAGAACCAACAAATTAAATAATATGTTTAATAAGGTTGACTCTATACATGTATCTGTATCTACAACTTTGTGCCCTTCACAGAACACATATTTTTACTACATGCTCATGAAACATTTACAAAAAATATTTTCATTTTTAAGATCACAGAGGAAACCTCAATGTATTACAAAAAGCAAGAGTGGTTTAGGCCAATAAAGAGAAATGAAATTGAGTTATTTGTAGTGAGGTGGATGGACCTAGAGTCTGTCATACAGAGTGAAGTAAGTCAGAAAGAGAAAAAGAAATACCGTATGCTAACACATATATATGGAATCTAAAAAGAAAAAAAAAAAGGTCATGAAGAACCTAGGGGCAAGACGGGAATAAAGACACAGACCTACTAGAGAATGGACTTGAGGACACGGGGAGGGGGAAGGGTAAGCTGGGACAAAGTGAGAGAGTGGCATGGACAAATATACACTACCAAACGTAAAATAGCTAGCTAGTGGGAAGCAGCAGCATGACACAGGGAGATCAGTTTGGTGCTTTGTGACCACCTAGAGGGGTGGTATAGGAAGGGGGGAGCCAAGAGCAATGTCAAGGAGTTTTTCCCTATGTTTTCTTTCTTCTAGGGGTTTTGTGGTTTCAGGGCTTACATTTAAGTCTTTAATCCCTGTCAAGTTAATTTTTGTGTATTGTGTAAGATAAGGTCACATTTCATTTTTTCTTTAAAAATTTCTTTTATATTTGGCTGCATTGGGTCTTTGTTGCTACGTGCGGGCTTTCTCTAGTTGTGGTGAGTGTGGGCTACTCTTCGTTGCAGTCCATGGGCTTCTCACTGTGGTGGCTTCTCTTGTTGTGGAGCACGAGCTCTAGGCGCGCAGGCTTCAGTAGTTGCAGCACGCAGGCTCAGTAGTTGTGGCTCACAGGCTCTAGAGCTCAGGCTCAGTAGTTGTGGTACATGGGCTTAGTTGCTCCGCGGCACGTGGGATCTTCCTGGACCGGGGATCGAACCCCTGTCCCATGAGTTGACAGGCATTCTCAACTACTGCACCACCAGGGACGTCCCCACATTTCATTCTTTTACATGTGGTTGTTTTTTCCCCGGTGTCATTTATTGAAGAGACTATCCTTTCCCCATTGTGTATTCTTGGCAGCCTTGTCAAAGATTAATTGACCATATATACATCAGTTTATTTCTGGGGTCTCTATTCTATACCATTGGTCTGTGTCTGTTTTTATGTCAGTGCCATACTGTTTTGATTACTGTAGCTTTGTAATATAGTTTGAAATCAGGAAGTGTGATAACTCTAGCTTTATGCTTTTTTCTCAAGATTTCTTTGGCTGTTCTAGGTCTTTTGTGATCCTCTAAGTTTAGGATGTTTTTCTGAAAAAATGCCATTGGAATTTTGATAGGGATTGCATTGAATCTGTATTTAGCTTAGGATAGTATAGACATTTTCACAATGTTAATTCTTCCAATACATGAACACGGGATATCTTTCCTTTTATTTGTCTTCAACTTTTTTCATTACTGTCTTATAGTTTTCACTGTGTAGCTCTTTCACTTCCTTGATTAAATATATTCCTGAGTATTTTAATCTTGTTGATGCTATTGTAAATGGAATTGTTTTCTTCATGTAGTTTTTGGATAGTCTGTTGTTAATGTATAGAAACACAACTAATTTTGTATATTGATATCGTATCCTACAACTTTACCAAACTCATTTATAAGTTCTAACAGTTTTTGATGGAGTCTTTAGATTTTCTATATATAATATCATGTCACTGCAAATTGAGACAATTTAACTTCTTTCTTTATTTGGTTGCCTTTTATTTCTTTTCCTTGCCTACTTTCTCTAGCTAGGACTTCCAGTACTGTGTTGAATAAGAGCAGTGAGAGTGGGCATCCCTGTCTTCTCTAGATCTTAGAGAAAAAGTTTTCAGCCTTTCACCATTGAATATAATGTTAGCTGTGATCTTATCATATATAGAAATACAGTTGACCCTTGAACAACACGGGTTAATCCATGCATAATTTATAGTCAGCCCTCAGTATCTGTGGTTCCTCTGCATCTGTGGATTCAACCAACCATGGACTGTGTAGTACTGTAGTACTTACTTACTACTGAAAAAATGTCCAAGTATAGGTGTACCTGCACAGTTCAAACACACGTTGTTCAATGGTCAACTGTATATTCTTGATAGAAGCTGGTTCCAGAACACTACTGTATTAATTATCTGTTGCTATATAACAAACTACACCGAAATTTAGCAGTTTCAAACAGCAAACATTTATTATGTCATACAGTTTTTGAGACTCAGGAATCTGGAGGTGGCTTACCTGGGTGGTTCTGAGTCAGAGTCCCTCATGCATTTGCTGACAAGACATTGGCCAGGGCTGTGGTCTTCTTAAGGCTTGACTGGGACTGAAGAATTCACTTCCAGATTTACTCACATGTTTTTTTGGCATGCCTCAGTTTCTCCCTGGGAGTTGGCCAGAGGCCTCTTTTTCTTATCCTTTGGGCAAACCAATAGGCTACCTGAGTGTCCTCATGACATGACAGCTGGCTTCTCCTAGAGAAAGTGATTCAAAGGAGAGTAGAGACAAAGACAAGGAAGCCACAGTCTTCTGTAACCTAATCTCAGAAATGTCATACCATCACTTCTGTCATCTGATACTTATCACACAGACCAACTGTGTTAATGTGGGAAGGAGCTACACAAGGGTGTGAATACCAGGAGGTAGGAATCCTTGGGGACCATCTTGGAGGCTGGCTCCAAGAACAAATACGCTCAACAAATATGCATATATTTGTGTATACGGAGATACTGATGAAAAATATAGACATCAAAGTACCAAGAATGTTTATCTCTGGGAGGTGAGATTATGGGTATTTTTTAAATATATTTTTCTTTTTTATCTGTTTTGCAATTTTTATAGGGAACTCAATTACTGATGTTTGATAAAATCAGAAACCAATCAATATATTTTATTAAAGGAATGAATGGGAGTTGAGGAAATAGAGAAACTGTATATAGACTATTCCTTTGACAATTTTGGTAGTCAAAGTAAGGTAGAGAGATTAGTTTTAGGAATAGGCATAATTGAGGAATGTGGGCTTTTTTTTTTAATAGGAAAATATGTTTGTAGACTGAGAGGAAGAATCTGGAGGAAAGGTCAAGATCAGAGGCACAGGAGAGAGAAGGGACTATTGATGAAGCTCTAGTGGATGTGGAAGGAAGTGCACTGCAATGTGGAGGTGGAGGTCATTGTCACAATCACAGTGAATGATAATGGAAGTGTAGATATGTGAAAGAGTTGGCCTTGGACATGAGAATGTGTAAGCCTTGGACAAAATATATTAGCTTTGGCTAAGAATAGTTAACGTTGAGTTGGAGTGTGGAAACATTGATCTCTGAAATATGAGAGGAGGAAAAGATGGGTGCCATTATTAGAAATTAATTAGACTATTAAGGCAAGAAAGTCTATGGAGTTCACACTTAATGGTAGGTTTTATTCCTCTGATAAAGGCAGCAAGACATTCTGCTGAGTCTGTCTGTGATAGGGTAAAAGGCCTGGAGAGGGTTATGCAAGTTTAAAACATCTGTTGTTTGGAATGAGAAAGGGCCAACCAGGGGAAAGGATTGTGGAGAAAGCTTGAGAGCCCAGATGATAATATCTGTGGTCTCTTGTGTCATCTTTAAACACAAAGAATGGCATTACCAGCTCTAATGTGTAATAATGTTTATCTGTTGATCATTAAAATAATTGCTGCCTTTCATGTTAAAGGAAAATGTTTCTCTACTCACAACACTTCTTACATCAAATATATGGCTTTTTCTTTGACATCAACCAATTTTCCAACTCTCTGGACAGTGAGTGGATATCCTATAATTTAACTCAATTCTGAGTTAAATTAATCAATTCTAATTACCCAGAGTTAGTGTCAGGCTTCATATGCTTAAGAGTTCATTTCCACAAGAATGCCCTCACTTTGGATGCCATTGGCAAGTAATGTAGGTCCCTACAGTACCCGCACTTCTGTTTGACTTGGCTACAAAGTTGGGGGTTCCCACACAACCCTCCTCAGATCTGATAATTTGTTGGAATGGCTCAAAACTCAGGGAAATATTTATTTACATTTACTGGTTGATTATAAAGTATACAGATGGAAAGCCAAATGAAGAGGTACGTTAGGGCAAGGTCTAGAAGGGTCCTGAGTGCAGGAACTTCTGTCTCCCGGAGAGTTTACCACGCTCTTGGCACATGGATGTCTTCAGCAACCTGGAAGCTCTTCAAACCCCATGGTTTAGGGATTTTTATGGAGGCTTCATCATGTAGGCATGATCAATTATTAACTTAATCTCTACTCCCTCTCCCCTCCCAAGAGGATGAGGATGGACCTGAAAGTTCCATGTTTCTAATAATGGCTTAGTCTTTCTGGTGATCAGTTCCCATTCTGAAACTATCTGGGAGCCCATGAAAAGTCTCCTTATTAGAAAAAAAAATGCTCCTATCACCCAGGAAATTCCAAGGGATTTAGGAGCTCTTTGTAAGATACTCCTATCACCCCCATCAGTCAGGAAATTACAAGTTGCAAGAGCTCTATGTCAGAAACAGAGGGCAGAGACCAAATATGTATCTTCTTATATCACACATGTTATTGGCCAGTGTCTTACATAGTTTATATCTCTTTAAAAATAATGAGTTAATGTAAGATGTTTTCACAGCATTTCTCCTTACTTCTTGTTAAGTTAGCTTGCTTGAACTATGTTTACAGAAATCCCATGATGTACCTGGCTTCAGTTTTAGGGTGACAGTTATCAGTCCCTATTTATGGGCCAAACCAAAAGCAAAATTTTGGTCTTCTTTTTGAAATGGCTATGGCCATCAAAATGCGATGTTTGCAAGGATATTTTATGTAGGTAATATGAATGATTTTTAGGTAGAAAAATTATATAGGTCAAGAGTTTGCACATAGGTACATAAAGCTTAGGGTTTTTAGAACTTGGAAGCTCATTAACATTTAAGAGAAGCCCTCTATATTAGCAGTTTCCCTTTTTCTGAAGAAAACCCCCAAAACCCCATTTACTGGAGAACACAAAAAAACATTATATACCTGAGCATAGGAGCTGAAAAGTACATTAAAAACACCTTTCAGCAAATTGAAATGAAACTCTTTTCATCCTACATACAGATGGAGAATTTGGTATACACAAAAAATTATATTCACATTCCAGTCCCTCTGTAAAACCTGTTGACTGATGCCTAGGACTCACTGAATGCTTGCAGCTAATAGGCTCCTCCTTCATAAGTCAGAATACTCTTGCTGCCACCAGTTGAGAGGTATAAGAGTCAAGACAGGGTTGTATTTGTTTTCATACCTGTGTAGGCCAATCAAACTTGCTATTGTAATTCCATAATTTAACTTTTATATTATGACAACCAGTCAGAACATGACTACAAAAATAAAATTATTGTTTCAATAAAAACCAAGTTGGCTGAACAATATTAGGAATAAAGCAAGGGACTTAACTAGAGATATAACAGAGATTAAGAAGAACATGTTAAAGTACTTTGTGCTAATACTGTTGAAGAATTAGATGAAATGAATAGATTTCTAGAAAAATATAAATGACCAAAGGTGACTCAATAAAACAAAAGAAATGCCTTAATTAACTGTGATAATATTCAAGGAACTTACTCCAGTAGTTGAAAATCTCTACTGGAAAACACCAGACCCAGACAGTTTTACCATCTCACACAAAGTATTTTAGGGGAGAAAAAAAAAGAGGAAACAATCCCTAAATTATTTTATCAGGTAAGTATATAACTATGATACCAAACCAGAGAATAATATGTGGAAGGGGAATTAGAGGTCAAATTCACTCATGAATATAGATACAAAATTTTAGTAAACATATTTAAAAATTTATTCTAGCAATATTTAAAAACATAATTCATTAAGATCCAGATGGATTTATTTCAGACACACAAGGGTTTATTTCAGAAATGCTATGAAAATAAACTTTAGGTACCTCTGTGAGAATTTTTAAGCAATAATAGATTAGAAAAGCTATTAATGTAATTCACCACATTAACATATCTCAGTAGATACAGGAAAAGCATTTAATAAAACTTTAACACGTATTCATGATAAAAATAAACACTTAGCAAATCAGGTATAGAAGGAAATTAATTTGATAAAGAAGACCTAAAAATGCCCCTAATGCAAACATCATACTTCAGGTTGAAATTTTAAAAGCGTCCCTTTGAAATTAGAGATAGGAATACTTATGAACACCATTTCTATTTATTATTTACAGAATATCTAAGCCAGAAAACTGAGACAAGGTAAAGAAATGGAACTTATAAGGATTTAAAAGGAAGAAACAAAAGATAATTTTTTCTAAGATGTTATGACTTTGTGTCACTTTCTCAGATTATATGCCTGTGTATTATTATGTGACACTTTTTTAAAAAAATTTATTTTATTGAAGTAGGTTGATTTACAGTGTTGTGTTAATTTCTGCTGTACAGCAGAGTGATTCACTTATACATATATATACATCCTTTTTCATATTCTTTTCCATGATGGTTTATCACAGGATATTGAATACAGTTCCCTGTGCTATAGGAAAGGTTAATTTACTTGAAACAACCCCCTCCCCATTCAGAGAACTAACAGTTGTGAATAAAATATTGTTTAAAATCTTCTTAAAGGCAACCAAGAGATAACTAGATATTAATAAATTACAAGGCCAAAGTCTAAGATAATAGTGGGAAAAGGGAGATATTAGCTGAGCTCCAAAGCCATTTTTTATCCTTTAGGAATTTGCCAAGATAGGTGACAGTCTCAGGGTAACAGGTGGGGCAGAAGTTATTATCCAGGGCATGCCTAAGGTGAGGGGACTACTAGGTGACTTTTCCTATAAAAGTGAACCTCAAAGGACTATACTCTTGAGTAAGGGTAAATCAGAAGGAAATACCATCAATTCCACCTGCTGAGAAAAAGTGCATGAGAAGTTGCCTTGGCACTGAGCAAAATATGGGGATAAGAGGATAGTCCCTAAGAAATTGTTAACACAAGCTGGACCTCACACACATTTGTAGTCAACATTTATCACCTGGTTGGACAAACATCTTCAAGAAATGAATGTAATTAAGGTGATGCTTAACAGACAGGTCCCTAGGTGCTTGGCAGAAGCAAACACAAATACTCTTTGGAGGAAATTACCTTCATCTTAACCCCCAAATAATGTCTACAAATGAAAACACAACATAACAAAACTTATGGGATGCAGCAAAAACAGTCCTCAGTGGAAAATTTATAGCTGTAAAAACTTACATTAAAAAATATGTCAAATGAATAAACTAACTTCATGCCTCAAGGAATCAGCAAAAAAGAAGAGCAAACTAAATCCAAAAATAGAGGAAAGAAAAGAATAATAAAGATTAGAGCAGAGATAAAAAAAAAAGAATAGAAAAACAGTGAAATCAATGAAGCCAGAAATCGCTTTGAAAAGATCAACACAGTTGATAGATGTTTAAGTAGACTAAGAAAAACAGAGAAGATGGAGATAACTGAAATCAGAAATGCAAGTGGAGGCAATACTACTGACTTTAAAGAACTAAAAAGGATTATAAAAGAACACTGTAAACAGTTGTAATACCAACAAATTAGATAACCTAGATGATATGGGAAAATTCCTAGAAACACATAAACTACCAATTCTAACTCAAGAAAAAATATAAATTCTGAACAGACCTATAAAAAGTAGATTGAAAGAGTTATCAAAAATGTCCCCCAGAAGGAAAGTCCAGGAACAGATTGATTCACTGGTGAATGTACCAAACATTTAAAGAAGAATTGACACCAATCCTTGTTAAAATCTTCTAAAAAATATAAAGGGAGGGGGAAACACTTCAGTTTATTCTATGATACCAGCATTACCCTGCTACCAATGCCAAAGATATCACACACACAAAAAATTACAGACCAATAACCCTTATAAATATAGATGTAAAAATCCTCAGCAAAACAGTAGCAGACCAAATCTAACAGCATATTGAAAGGATTATTCACTATGGTTAAGTGGAATTTATCCCAGGAATGCAAGGGTAGTTCAACCTAAGAAAATCAATGTAATGTACCACATTAATAGAATGAAGGGGGAAAAAACCACATGGTCATTTCAACTGATGCAGGAAAAGCATTTGTCAAAATCCAATACCCATTGATGATAAAAAAAACACTCAACAAAAAGTGGAAGGGAATTCCCTCAACATGATAAAAAATATTTATGAAAATACAAAGTTGAAATTATACTCAGTGGTAAATGACTGTAAACTTTCTTCCTATGATCAAGAACAAGGTAAGAATGGCTGCTTTCACTGCTTCTATTCTATTGTGATACATGTTCTAGACAGAGCAATTAGGCAAGACAAAAAATAATAGGCATTCAAACTGGAAAGGAAGAAGTAAAACCATCCCTATTCAGATGACTTGATTGTATGTGTAGAAAATCCCAAAGAATCCATAAAAAATTGCTAGAGCTAATAAAAAAAATCAAGTGTGTTTCTTTATACCAGCAATGAGCAATATGAAAGTAATTTAAGAAATCAATTTAAAATACCAACCAAACAATAGAATATGTACGAATAAACTTTTAACCAGGAAAGTGAAACACTTGTACACTAAAAACTATAAAATATTGCTTAGGAAATTATGAAAAGGCCTAAATAATTAGACATCACATGTTCATGGATTGGGAGACTTAATATTGTTAAAATGTTAGTACAAACCAAAACTGTCTACAGATTCAATGCAGTAAATATGACAATTTTATTGGCCTTTTCTTTTTTCTTTCAGAAATAGAAAAGGTGATCATCAAGTTGTTAAGGAATAGCAAGGGGCCTTGATTAGCCTAAGCACTCTTGCATAGAAGAAAAGTATTGGAGAATTAACATTCCCAATTTCAAATCTTCTACAAATCTATAGTAATAAAAAAGTATGGCACTGGCCTAAGGACAAATACATAGGTAGGTATAATAGAATTGAGCATCCAGAAATAAATCTTTACATCTATGACAAATTAATTTTTGGCAAGAATGCCTAGGTCATCAGTGGGGAAAGAATACTCTCTTCAGCAAGAAGGAATGGGGTGTCTGGATACCCACATGCAAAGTTCTTAGAATAAAACTAAGGGGTAATTCTTCATGACCTTTGATTTGGCAATGATTTCTTAGAGATAATACCAAAAGCATGGACAACAGAAAAATAGATAAATTGGACTTCATCAAAATTAAAGACTTTTGTACACCAAAGAACATTATTAAGAAGAGGAAGAGATAATGTATATAATGGGAAAAATTTCTGTAAATCACGTCTAATAAGGGTCAAGAATTTATAAAGAACTCTTAACAACTCAACAACAAAATGACAATCCAATTAAAAAACATCATTAACCATTAGAGAATACATATCAAAACCACGAGATACCACTTCACAACCATTAGGATAACTATTTTTTTTAAATGCAAAATAATTATTGGTGAGGATGTGGAGAAACTGGAACTCTTGTACATTGTTGGTGGGAATATAAACTGATTCAGCACTGTGGAAAACAATTTGGTATTTCCTCAAAAATTAAACAACCTCAATATATATATGTATTTGGGATCTCCAGGAGAGAGGAGAAGGGTCAAAAATATTTGAATACATAATGGCTGAAAGTTTCAAATTTGAAGAAAATTATACAAGAAGCTCAACAAAACCCAAGCACAAGAGACATGAAGAAAACTACAAGTATGGTAAGCAGTCTTCTGAAATATATACCTCAATGACTTCCACCTCCTGATATAAATGCCCTTGTGTAATCTCAACCTCTTGAATGTAAGTTGGGCCAAATGAATAGAATACAAAAAGAGTGATGGGGTGTCATTTCTGACATTCAGTTATGAATGACCATGATTTCTAACTTGCTGGTACTCTCTTGTTGACGTTGATGAACCCAGATGCAGTGTTGTAAACTGCCCTATAGAGATACCCGTATGGCAAGGAACTGAGGGTATCTTCTGACCAACAACCAGTGAGGAACTGAATGAAGTCCTCAGCCTAACAATCCACAAGGATATGAATCCTGCCAAGAATTACTAAGTGATCCTGGAATCAGAACTTGGCCCACCTGAACCTTGATATGACTGTAGCCCCAGCCAACCACTTGATTGTAGTTTGGTGGGCAGTCTGAGACACAGATGCAGACAAGCAACATCCAAATTCCTGGTGCACAGAAATCATGAGATAATAAACCATTTTTTTAGCCCCTGAGTTTGGGAGTTAATTTTTTTAATGTAATAATAAGTAATACACAAAATATTACAATTAATTGTTTAAAGCAGTGATATTATAAAGAGAAAATCTTAAAAGTAACAACAGAGAGAAAGAGACATTACACACAGAGAACAAAGAATGGAAGACAAAGATTTCTTATCAGAAAAAATGCAAACAAGATAACAGTAGAACAACATCCTGAAAGTACTGAAGGAAAAAAAAATGGATGAACTTGGAATCCTATAATGTACAAATATCGCATTAAATGTAAATTATCTGAACATCACAGTTAAAAGGGAGAGATTATCAGCTTGGGTAAAAAGGCAAGACCCAGCTATTTACTGCCTACAGGAAACTATTATAAAGATACACTTACTTTAAAGTAGAAGGCTGGAAAAAGATATGTGTTAGTACTATTCAAAAGAAAGTAGGACTGGCTATATTAATAACATACAAGTAGATTTCAGAGCAAATTATCAGGAAAGTCATTTCATAATGATAATGGTGTCAACTCATCAGGGGAACATAAACCTAAATGTCTATATACCTAATAAGAGAGTGTCATTGATTGAATGTTTGTGTTCCCCACCCCCATTCTTATGTTGAAATCCTAACCTCCAATATGATGGTATAAGGAGATGGGGCCTTTGGGAGGTGATCATGCCATGAGGATGGAGCCCTCATGAGTGAAATTAATCCCTTTATAAGAGAGTCCTGGAGAGCTCTCTTGCTCTTTTCTACCATGTGAGGACACAGCAAGAGGTTGGCTATCTGTGACCCAGAAAGTGGACCCTCATCAGACACTAAATCTGCTGAGAACTTGATCTTGAACTTCCCAGCTTCCAGAACTGTGAGAAATAAATGTTCAGTCATGATATTTTTGTTATAGCAGCCCAAATGGAATAAGATATAGAGGTTCAAAATATATGATGCAAAGATTGATAGACTGCAATCATAAATAAATAAATTCATGATTACAGTCAGATTCAACATTCCTCTCTCAATATTTGATAGTGCATGTATATAGAACAATTGTAAGAATGTAGAAGACTTGAACACTATCAACAACTTGATCTAATTGACCTGTTTAGACTATTCCATCTAAGAACATCAGTATACACGTTCTTTTCAAGTACATATTGAACATTTACTGAAGTAGACCATATTCTGGGCCATAAAAATTCTCTATATATTAAAATAAAAGTGAAGTCATACAAAGCTGTAATCTGACCATGATGGAATTATATTAGAAATCAATAACAGGATAATATTGAGAGAATCTCCAATTGTTGAGAAACAGAATACAATTTCAAGTGATCTATGGCCCAAAAGAGAAATTGAAAAAGGAAATTTGAAAGTATTTTGAATTTAGTGGAAAATAAAACACAAAATATCAAAACTTATAGGATGCAGCCAAAACAATACTTAGAGGGAATGCCTAAATTAGAAAAGAAAAATGATCTCAAATCAGTGACCTCAGATTCTATTTTTAAAAAAATAGAAAAGAGCTAATTAAATCCAAAGTAAGCAGAAGAAACAAAATAATAAATATCAGAACAGAAATCAATGAAGAAAATGGAAAACAATGGAGAAAATGAAACCAAAAGCTAGTCCTTTGAGAATATTAAAAAAATGTGATAAAATTCTATCCAGATTGGTGAAGGAAATAGAAAGAAGACAACATCAGTAAGGAGTTTCTACAGATATTAAAATGATAATACTGGAATATTAATACAACTTATGCAAATAAATTCAACAACACAAATGAAGTGGATAAATTCCTTGAAAGACAAACTACCTAAGCTCGCTAAAAAAGAAATAGAATGACTAGCCCTATACCTGTTAAAATAGTATTTTTAGTTAAAAATATTTCTAGAAAGAAAATGACAGGGTCAACTGGTTTCACTGGCAAATTATACCAAACATTTAATGAAGAAATGAAACCAATCCTAAATAAACTCTTCCAGAAACTTGAAGAGGAACTGCTTCCCAGTTTATTCTGAGGCCAGCATTACTCTGATACCAAAACCAGACAGAGAGATCACAAAGAAACTATAGATAGATATTCTTCATGAAAATAGATGAAAAAATTCTGAACGAAACTTTAGTGAATTGTCTCCAAAAATATATAAAAAGAAGAATAACCCGTGACAAAACAAATTCAAGACTGGCTACACATTATGTCTATCAATTTAATTCACCATATTGAGAGATTAAAAAAACAACCATATGATGATCATAATAAACACAGATAAAGCATTTGAAAAAAATCCACTGTCCATTCCTGATAAAAATTCTCAGGAAACCAGGAAGAGAAGGAAATTTTCTCAACCTGATACAGTTTACCAGCAAAAAAAATTAAAGCTACCATCATATGTAAAGGTGAAAGACTCAATGTTTTTGCCTTGAGATCATGAAAAATTCAAGTATGCCATCTTTTAGCACTTATATTCTACAGCAGACTGACAGCTCTGTCCACCATTATATGGCAAGAAAAAGGAATCCAGGTAGAAAAAGAAGAACTAAAACTAAAACTGCCATTATTTTAAGACTATATGATCTTTTATGTAGAAAATCTGATGGAATCTACAAAAAAGCTATTAGAAATAATAATGGGATTTAGCAGATATTCAGGATAGAATATTAACATACAAAAATCAGTTGTATTTTTATATATCAATACTAGAAACAATCAAACTGTAGTGGAGAAGCAATGCCATTAACAGTGGCATCAAATTATGATAAATACTTAGGGATGAATCTGACAAAAGATGTGCAAGACCTATACAATAAAAGCTAAAAAGCATTGCTGAGAAAATTTAAAGGAGACCTAAATATTTAGAAAGGTATATTGTTCTCATGAATCAGAAGGAAGACTCAATATTATTAAGATACTAATTATCCACAATTTTTCACTGAAGTATAGTTGATTTACAATATTATCTTAGCTTTAGGTGTACAACATAGTGATTCAGTGTTTTATAGATGATGCTTCATTTAAAGTTACTATAAAATATTGGCTATGTTCCCTGTGCTGTACAATATATCCTGGTAGCTTATTTATTTTATACATAGTAATTTGTACCTCTTAATTTCCTACCCATACTTGCCCCTCCCTCCTTTCCTCTCCTCGCTAGTAGCCACCAATTTATTTGCTATACCTGTCAGTTTGTTTCTGTTTTGTTATATTCATTCATGTGTTTGTTCTTTATATTCCACATGTAAGTAATAACATACAGTATGTGTCTTTATCTGACTTATTTCACTAAGCATAATACCCTTCAGGTCCATCCATGTTGTTGTAAATGGCAGAATTTCTTTCTTATGGCTGAGTAATATTCATTTATATATATACCCATCCTTTTTTATCCATTTATATCTTGCTGGACACTTAGGTTGCTTCCATATCTTGACTATTGTAAATAATGCTGCTATGAACACTGGGGTGCATGCATCTTTTCAAATTAGTGTTTGCATTTTTTTCCAGATATGTACCCAGGAGTGGAATTGCTGGATCATATGGTAGTTCTATTCTTAGTTTTTTGGGAAACTTCCATACTGTTTTTCATAATAGCTGTACCAATATACATTCCCACCAACAGTGTACAAGGGTTCTCATTTCTCCACATCCTCACCAATGTTTATTAGTGGTCTTTTTGATGATAGCCATTCTGACAGGTGTGAGGTGATACCTCATTGAGGTTTTGATTTGCATTTCTCTGATGATTAGTGATGCTGAGCATCTTTTCATGTGCCTGTTGGCCATCTGTATGTATTCTTTGGAAAAATGTCTGTTCAGTTCTTCTGCTAATTTTTTAGTCGAGATGTTTGGTTTTTTGCTATTGAGTTTTATGAGCTCTTTCTATATTTTGGATATTAACCTCTTATTGATCATATCAATTGCAAATATTTTCTCCTATTCAGTAGATTGTTTTTTCATTTTGTTGATTTCCTTTGCTGTGCAAAGGTGTTTTTTTGTTTTGTTTTGTCTTTTGGGTTCTTTTGCTTTTGTTTCCTTTGCCTTAGGAGACAGATTTTAAAATATTTCTAAGAATTATGTCAAAGACTGTTCTGCCTCTTTTCTTCTAGGAGTTTTATAGTTTCTGGTCTTACATTTAGGTATTTAATCATTTTGAGTTTATTTTTATACATGGTTTGAGAAAATTTTTTAATTTCATTCTTTTATGTGTAGCTGTCTTGTATTCCCAGCACCACTTATTGAAGAAACTGTCTTTTCCCAACTTTATATTCTTGACTCCTTTGTTGTAGATTAATTGACCATATTTGTGTGGGTTTATTTCTTGGCTCTCTATTTTGTTTTATTATCCATGTGTCTGTTTTTGTGACAGTAGCATACTGTTTTGATTACTGTGGCTTTGTAGTATAGTCTGAAGTCAGGGAGCATGATATCTCCAGCTTTTTTTTTTTTTCCTGAAGATTGCTTTGGCTATTCTCTGTCTGTTGTAGTTCTGTACACATTTTGGGATTATTTGTTCTAGTTCTGTGAAAATTGCCATGGGTATTCTGATAGGGATTGCATTAAGTCTGTAGATTACTTAGGGTACTATGGACAATTTAACAATATTAACTCTTCTAATCCATGAACATGAGATGTCTTTCCATTTCTTTGTATCATCTTACTTTACTTCATTAATGTCTTATAATTTTTAGAGTATAGGTCTTTAATCTCCTTGGTTAAGTTTATTCCTAGGTATTTTGTTATTTATTTTAACTGAACTATAGTTGATTTACAACATTGTATTAGTTTCAGGTGTACAGCAAAATGATTTGGAAATATATATATATATATATATATATATATATTTCAAAGTATATATGTTTATATGTTTATATATTTTTTTTGTTTCTTTTCCATTATACATTATTATAAGATATGGAATATAGTTACCTGTGCTATACAGTAAATCCTTGTTGTTTATTCTATATATAGAAGTGTGTATCTGTTAATCCCATACTCCTAGCTTATCCATTCACCACCCTTCCCCTTTGATAATCATAAGTTTGTTTTCTATGTCTGTTAGTCTGTTTCTGTTTTGTAAATAAGTTCATTTGTACTATTTTTTGGATTCCACATATAAGTGATATCATATGATATTTGTCTTTCTCTGTCTGACTTCATTTAGTATGATAATCTCTAGGTCCATCCATGTTGCTGCAAATGGAAAAAATGTATTCCTTTTTATGGATGAGTAACAGTCTGTTGTATATATATATATATATATATATATATATATATATATATATATATATATATATATATATATATACCATCTTTCTCCATTCATCTGTTGATGGATACTTAGGTTGCTTTTATCTCTTGGCTATTGTAGACAGTGCTGCTATGAACATTGGGGTGCGTGTATCTGTTTGAATGAAAGTTTTCATCTCTTCCAGATACATGCCCAGGAGTGGGATTGCTGGATCATATTTTAACTCTATTCTAAATTTTTAAGAAAAACCTCCATAGTGTTTTCTATAGTGGCTGCACCAATTTATATTCACACCAACAGTATAGGAGGGCTCCCTTTACTCCACACCCTCTCCAGCATTTATTATTTAAAGACTTTTTGATGATGGCCATTTTGACTTGTGTGAGGTGATACCTCATCGTAGTTTTGATTTGCATTTCTCTAATAATTAGCAATGTTGAGCATCTTTTCATTTGCCTATTGCCCATCTGTATGTCTTCTTTGGAGAAATAATTACTTAGGTCTGCTGTCTATTTTATTCATGGGGTTGTTTGTTCTTTTTTGATATTGAGTTGTATTTGTACACTTTGAAAATAAAGCCCTTGTTGGTCTCATCGTTTGCAAATATTTTTTTCCAGGTCCACAGGTTGTCTTTTCATTTTGTTTACGGTTTCCTTTGTTGTGCAAAAGCTTGTAAGTTTTATTATGTACCATTTGTTTATTTTTGCTTTTTTTTTTTTTGCCATGGGAGACTGACATAAGAAAACATTGCTATGATTTATGTCCGAGAATATTTTGCCTATGTTCTCTTCTAGGAGTTTTATCGTGTCATGTCTTATGTTTAAGTCTTTAAGCTGTTTTGAGTTTATTTTTGTGAATGGTATGAGGGAGTGTCCTAACTTCATTGATTTACATGCAGCTGCCCAGCTTTCCCAACACTGCTTGTTGAAGAGACTGTCTTTTCTCCATTGTACATTTTTGCCTCCTTTGTCGAAGATTAGTTGGCCACAGGTGTGTGAGTTTATTTTTGGCTCTCTGTTGTGTTCCATTGATCTATATGTCTGTTCTTATGCCAGTATCATGCTGTTTTGAATACTGTACCTTAGTAGTATTGTCTGAAGTCTGGAAGGGTTAGGCCTCCAGCTTTGTTCTTTTTCCTCAGGATCACTTTTGCAATTCTGCATCTTTTGGGGTTCCATATGAATTTTTGGATTACTTGTTCTAGTTCTGTAAAAAGTGTCATAGGAAATTTGATAGGGATTGCATTAAATGTGTAGATTGCTTTGGTTAGTATTGCCATTTTACCTTTATTAATTCTTCCAATCAAAGAGCATGGGATATCTTTCCATTTCTATCAATCATCTTCTATTTACTTTATCAGTGTTTTAGAGTTCTCAGCATATATAGCTTTCATCTCCTTGATGAGGTTTATTCCTAGATAGTTTTTTTTAATTCGATTTTAAACTGGATTGTTTATTTACTTTCTCTTTCTGATATTTCATTGTTAGTGTAAAATTTCTGTATATTAATCTTGTGTCCTTCTATCTTGCTGAATTCATTTATCAGTTCTAATAGTTTTTATGTGGAGTGTTTACTGTTTTCTGTATAGAATATCATGTCATCTGCATATAGTAAAAATTTTACCTTTTCACTTCCAATTTGGAAACCTTTTATTTCTTTTCCTTGTCTGATTGCTGTGGCTAGTACTTCTAACACTAAGTTGAATAGAAGTGGTAAGAGTGGGCATCCTTGTCTTATTCCTGAATTTAGCAGGAAGGCTTTCAGCTTTTCACCTTTGAGTATCATATTCGCTGTGGGTTTGTCATAAATAGCTTTTATTATGTTGAGATATGTTCCCTCTATACCCACTTTAGTGAGAGTTTTTATCAAGAATGGATGTTTAGGGCTTCCCTGGTGGTGCAGTGGTTGAGAATCTGCCTGCCAATGCAGCGGACACGGGTGCGAGCCCTGGTCTGGGAAGATCCCACATGCCGAGGAGCAACTAAGCCTGTGAGCCACAACTACTGAGCCTGCGTGTCTGGAGCCTGTGCTCCACAACAAGAGAGGCCACGATAGTGAGAGACCCGCGCACCACGATGAAAAGTGACCCCTGCTTGCCACAACTAGAGAAAGCCCACGCACAGAAACGAAGACCCAACACAACCAAAAATAAATAAATAAATTTAAAAAAAAGAATGGATGTTTAATTTTATCAAATGCTTTTTCTGCATCCATTGAGATGATCATGTAATTTTTCTCTTTTCTTTTGTTGATGTGGTGTGTAACACCAATTGATTTGAGTATGTTGAACCATCCTTGTGACCCTGGAATGAATCCAACTTGATCATGGTGTATGATCCTCTTTATGTAATGCTGGATTTGATTTGTTCATGTTTTGGTGAGGATTTTTACATGTATATTTATCAAAGATATTGGCCTATAATTTTCTTTTTTTGGTAGTGTCTTTGGTTTTGATATCAAGGTGATGGTGGTTTGATAGAATGAATTTGGGAGTTTTCCTTCATCTTCAATCTTTTGAAAGAGTTTGAGAAGGATAGGTATAAGTTCTTCTTTGTGTGTGTGGTATATTTCCCCAGTGAAGCCATCCTGTCCTGGAGTTTTGTTTGCAGGGAATTTGTTAAATTATTGATTCTGTTTCACTTATATTGACTGGTCTGTTCAAATTATATGTTTCTTCTTGATTCAGTTTTGGCAGTCTGTATGTTACTAGAAACTTGTCCATTTCTTCTAGTTTGTCCATTCTGTTGGCATATGACATATGTTCATAGTATTCTCTTATGATTTTTTTGTATTTCTGTAGTATAGATTGTTATTTCTCCTCTTTTATTTTTTATTTTGTTTATTTGAGTCCTATCTCTTTTTCTTGGTGAGCACGGCCAGCCAGAGGTTTGTCAATTTTTTTATCCTTTCAAAAATCTACTTGGTTTTATTGATTTTTTTCTATTTTTGAAAAATCTTTCTTTTATCTATTTTCTCTCTGATCTTTATTATTTCCTTTCTTTTGCTCACTTTAAGTTTGGTTTGTTCTTTTTCTAATCCTTTTAGGTGGTAAGTTAGGTTGTTTATTTGGTATTTTTCTTATTTTTTGAGGAAGGTCTGTATCACTATGTACTTCCCTCTTAGAAATGTTTTTTAGCATTCCATAGATTTTAGAAAATTGTGCTTTTATTTTCATTTATCTCGACCTATTTTCATTACCTTTTTTTTTAAGGGCTTGGAAGATGCTGAGATAATTTAATTAGAAACATGAGGAACTCAATCCATTTTCTGATTTCCACTTTGATTCGTTCATTGACCCAATTGTGTTTTAGTAGGATGTTGTTCAGTCTCCACGTGTTTGTATTTTTCCCATTTTTCTTCTTCTGATTGATTTCTAGTCTCATACGATTGTGGTTGGAAAAAATGCCTTATCCAATTTTTGGCCTCTTAAATTTTTTGAGACTTGTTTTGTGGCCTAGCATGTGATCTATCCTGGAGAATGTTCATTGTACACTTAAAAAGGAGGTGCATTCTGCTGTATATGGATGGAATTTCCTGTAAACATCTATTAAGTCCAACAGTTCTAATGTATCATTTAAGACCTTTGTTTCCTTTTTGATTTTATGTCTGGATGATCTGTCCATATAGCTGATTCACTTTGTTATACAGCAGAAACTAACACAACATTGTAAAGCAATTATACTCCAATAAAGATGTTAAAAAAAAAGTGGACTGTTGAAGTCCCCTACTATTACAGTATTATTGTCAATTTCTCCCTTTATAACCGTTAATAATTGTCTTATATATTTAGGTGCTCATATATTAGGTACATACATATTAACAATGTTATATTCTCTTCTTGTATTGATCCCTTTATCATTATAAAATGCCCTTCTTTGTCTTTGGTTATAGACTTTGTTTTAAAGTCTACTTTGTCTGATATGAGGGCTGCTTCCCCATCTTTCTTTTCATTTCCATTTGCATGAAATACCTCTTTCCATCTCCTCACTTTCAGTCTGTGTGTGTCTTTAGCTCTCAAGTGTGTCTTTTAAGCAGCATATTGATGGGTCTTTTTTTGTTTTTAATCCAATCAGCCACCCTTTGTCTTTTGATCAGAGCATTTAGTCCATTGCCATTTACAGTGATTATTTATAGGTATGCAGTTATTGCCATTTTATTATTTGTTTTTTGGTAGTTTTTGTAGTTCTTCTCTGTTCTTTTCTTTTTTTCTCATCGTTTGATGATTTTCTTTAGTGTTACAGTTGTGTTCCTTTCTCTCTAGTTTTTGCATATCTGTATTTTAGGTTTTTGATTACTGGTTACCTGTGGGCTTCATATATGTTGACTTATAACTATATCTACTTATTTTAAACAGATATTCATTTAAGTCAAAAACATTCTAAAAGATCTACATTTTTACTCCCCTCCCCCTCGTTTTGTGTTTTTGATGTCATACTTTACATCTTCATGTTTATCCCTTTACTATTTATTATAGTTATAGTTGATTCTACAACCTTTGTCTTTTAATGTTTGTACTAGCTTATTTAAGTAGGTAAACCACAGCCTTCATCATATATTTTTCTTTATGTATGGGATGTTTTCCTCTCCTGTAAGTTGTACATCTCTTTGTAGTCTTTGCTTTTCCAGTTTGAAAAGATCCTGTAACATTTTTTTTAAGATGTGATTTAGTATTGATGAACTCTTTTAGTTTTTGCTTTTCTGAGAAGTTTTTTATGTCTCCTATAATTCTAAATGATAATCTGCCTAGGTAAAATATCCTAGGTTGAAGGTTTTCCACATTCAGCACTTTATATCATGCCACTCCCTCCTTGCTTGCAAATTTTCTGCAGAAAAATCAGTTGATAGCCTTTTGGGGTTCCCTTGTATCTGAGTTTTTGTTGTTTTCTTGCTGCCTTTAGAATTCTCTCTTTAACTTTTACTATTTCAACTGTGGTATATCTAGGTGTGGATCTCTTTGAGTTTATCTTTTTTGGGACTTTCTGATTCCTATACCTGAATATCTCTTTTCTTCTTTGATATGTTTTCAGCCATGATTTCCTCAAGCTTATTTCTACCCCTCTATCTCTCTCTTCTCATTCTGGGACTTCTATAATGCAAATGTTAGTATGCTTGATGTTGGCTCCAAAGTACCTTAAACTATTCTCAATTTAAAAAAAATTGGTTGTTGTTTTTGCTCTTCTGATTCATTGATTTCCATTATTCCATCTTCCAGATCACTTATGCATTCTTCTATATCACCTAGTCTGATGTTAATTCCTACTAGTTTGTTTTTCATTTTGGTTATTGTATTCTTTAGCTCTGACTTGTTCATTTTTCTATTTTTAGTTCTTTGTTAAAATTTTCACTGTGTTCATTTATTCTTTTCCCAAGTTTAGCTATCATTCTTATTACTAATGCTTTGAACTTGTTATGTGGTAAATTATTTACCTTTTTTTCATTAGTTGTTTTGACAGGGTTTTTTTTCTTGTTCTTTAGTTTGCAACAAATGCCTTTGTTTTCTCATTTTACTTAACTTTCTCTTTCACTATGACATTAGGTGAAGCAATTACTATCTCAGTCTTGAAGGGGTATTCTTGTGTGGGAGCATCTCTATGCAGTCTGTGTGTGTCTGTTGGCTTTTGTGGGAGAGCTAGATTTGAAGTGAGCATGATTCGCATCTTCATCAGGATGTGCTGTTGTCTATCACCTTGGTGGGAGGTGGGTCTGGAGATGGAGGAACCAGAGCCAGGTGTGTGCTGGGGTTTCTCCTATGCTCAGTGGCTATCTTTGACCTATCAGGGAGAGGTTCAGGTCCCAAGATGCGGGAGCAGAACCTTTGAGGGTCTGATTTGAGCTCATTCTATTTCCTCTAAGTGTACTCTCTCTCCTCTTCTAGCAACAGCATCTTTACCACAAAGGGGAACAGCACTGGAGCAAAATGGGGCCAGAGTAGGCATTTGGCATAGGCTGGGACATGTGCTGGGGTGATCCCAGCACAGCAGTCAGAGTTCCAGACTGCACCCCATCTGTTGCCTCCGTGAACACTATTAATGGCTGCCCTCACCCCCTTTGGATGCCATACTGGGTTAGAGCTGACTCTGTTACCGCCCCCTCCCCACCAAGTGCACACACTCCTCAGCAATGGTAGGCTTCCCCCTTTGTGGAGCTGCTCCGTAGCTAGAGATGCTGGATTGGGCACTGGGCATGGGTTGGGCTATGTGCTGTGATGGTCATGGGAAACTGGCCAGAGTCCCAGGCAGTTCCATATGCTTCTTCCTCCTTGTTCCTGGGAGTTAGCAAGTATGTGTGTACTCTTCACAAGTGGAGTCTAGGTTTCTTACAGCCATCCTGTAAGTCCCACTGGTTTTTAAACCAGTTAAGGGGACTCGTCTTCCCAGTGTCAGACCCCAGGGCTGGGGTGCCCAATATGTGGTTTGAACTGCTTACTACCCAGGGAGGATCTCTGAGCTTATGTAATCCCCCTGCTCTTCTTTGTCCCTGCCTGTGGGCATAGTTCCTGACCTGATCAATTCTCTTCCCATCCTACCTGACTCCATGTGTATCTTTCTTTACAGCCTTGGTTGTATAAGAGTCTTTCTGCCAGTCTCCAGTTTATTTTCTGTAGAATTGTTCCACATGTAGATGTATTTTTGATGTGTCCATGGGGGGAGTTGAGCTAAATGTCCTCCTACTCTGCCATATTGATCTCTTCCCTCCACAATTCTATCTAGAGATTCTACACAATCCCAATCAAAATGCTGGTATGATTTTTTTTTTGGAAATTAACAACCTGATTCTCACATTTACATGGAAATATAAAGAACCTAGATCAGCCAAAACAACTTCAAAAAAGAACAAGGTTGGAGGACTTGCACTAGCTGATTTTCAAGTCTTATAATGCTACCATGATCAAAACAGTGTGGTATTGGCATAAAGATAGATAACTAGATTGATTTTTGTTAGCATCCATGAAACTGGCAGGCCAACTTGTCAGCTTGCAAGTAGGGTAAAATCTCAGACACTTCACAGTTCTTGACACAAGGGCTTTCAAAGCTATCTGTAATGATGTATTTGTTAAACTAGTTGTAAGTACATGGATGCTCTTCTAATGTTTGTCCTTTACATCTTACATATACATTATATATAATTTTTGTATGATATATTTAATAATAAAAGTTAAAAATACTAAAATGATTTGGGAAAATTCAGTAAATCCATGTCACTAGAAATGTTGCTGTCAACCCAAACTGGGTTATTACAACTATAAATACATGGGAATAAGATAATAAAATCTGCAAGGATTCTTATTTAATATACTTTATAATTGTTTGTGGGTTCTTAAACTCCATGTTAATGGGACTGAAACTAAAAATCATTGATGATTCTTATGGGTAAGTTTTATAAAAGTAAGTGATAATGTAAGCCTTGGTCCTATATCAAAATATTAGAAAATGAATATACATTTATGTTTTAAGTTAAAATAAGGTATACATGTAATTTTTTAATTGTTTTCTGCTTTGAAGGAGATTTTTAAATTAGTCAGCCATCTACCTGTTATTGCATTGGTTGGAAGGTTTGTTCCATATTTTTATTACTTAATGTAGCAAACAAGACCTTGGGTAAATATTGCTTGTATGTTTGGCTTTTCATTTAAGTAGAAGCTCAAGAGCTTGGGGAGCACTTCAGATTTCCATGGCACTCAGGGACTTGTTTGCAGCTCTGAGTACAACAGGAAATCTGACATTGATTTTGGCTGAGACTGAGCCATTCAAGGGATAGGGTATGTTTAGAGGTAATTGTGTATTTATATATGAGATTTATGGTGAAGATGCAGTAGCTCAGTAATGAGGTCTGGTATTCCTTGAAATATGACTTTAACAAATGCTTTTTATTTTCCATTGACTATTCATGTCTTAGAATCTTTCAACTTTGTTCATGTTTCCCTGTTTTCTGACAAGTGGATAGCAGGGAAGACAGGTATAGAGTGAGATAAAGAGAGAGATTAAAGAGAGAAAGTAGAAAGAAATTGAAAAATAGAGGGGGAAGAAAGAGAGAAGGAAGGGGACAACCAGAAAAATAAAAGATATAACAGGACAGAGAGAAAAATAAGTAGAGGGAATTTTTTAAAAAACAGAAGTAGGAACACTATGATTATGATGATAATAGTGAACTCTCATAAGAATTTCTAATATTTATTATGCTCTTTCTATTTACCAGGCACTTTACCTTGTATCATTTAATCCATACAACAATATTATGAAGTAGCTCCTATTATTCCCATTTTATAAATGAGGTAACAGAGGCTTAAAGAAGTTAGGTAACTTGCCCCAGAATGGTAGAGTCTGCATTTGAATCCAGATCTGTTTGTCCCTAGAACCAATACTTGCCCCCACTGTATCTGCTACCTCTGTATGAAACAGGTTAAAATGCAAAAGCTTGTATTCAACAGGTTATTTGGCTTCATATAAACAGAACACACAGCACAAAATACCTAACATTTTTCTCTTCATCACCTCTCCTCATGCTCCTTATAAGATTAGCAGGCAGATAAGCAGGCAGGCAGGCAGAAAAATAAAGCCCTAGCCTCAGTTTTCACTTTTACTGGGGCTTTCAGGTCAAGCAGACAGCTTACCTCCCTCTGATCTCACAAATGGCCTAATGCCCAGTTCAGTCATAAAAACTTGGTCCAAACCAGAGTTTCCTAACCTGATGGGGGTTGTGAGCTCCTTTGAGATTCTGAAGAAAGCTAGACTCACTCTCCAGAAATCTGCACATACCTGCAGAATTTGGCACAAAAATGGAAGAGTTTCATAGGGCCCTCTAAAGTTCTGAGGTTTGCATCTGAGATGAAAATATTAGGGTCTGGCACTGCAAAGAAAGTGACAGTGAAATCTGAGACAGAGGGTGAGCACCAAGCCTAGCACCCTGGCTCTGGCAGAAATTTGACGAGTCCTTTTCAAATGTGGGGTTGCCTGTGGTTGTCTTCTCTTCCATATTAAGGCATATTCCTATGAAAAGTTTGATGCAAGAAGCTTAAGCTTAAATTCCTACCTAGACTCCTACCTGATTTGCGCTAAGAAAGATAAGTTCCATCATAGCATTACACATTTTGTACAGTCCACTGTCCACTGGTGGTCAAGGAAAAGTCTTTTTTCTTGAGTATTTGGATATTGGAGATGGCTATTACTTCCTGGAGGAGGATAGCTCACTCTGAATTTCAGAATAGGGTCTTCTTTCTAGACATTGTTTACTTTCAATTTTGATTTTTCAAAACTCATGTATTCCACTAAAATTTTGATGAAATCTTTTTGGGGTTCATCGTGAAGCAGTGGCCTACAGGAAAGAATACTAGACAAAGAGTCAGGACCTGCCACTAACTTGCTGTTATTGTGACTGAAGGTAAAGCACATTCCCTTTGTGTTCTCAGTAATTTCATCTGCAACATGAAGGGATTGTACTGTTATCAGAGCTTTACAAACCTCTTAAATTTTTTTTTAGTAGTGAAAACTTTTTGCATTGAAATCTTGTGCAGAATGTAGATATATAAACAAATAAAAGTAGAGTTGCTGTGATCAAAAAAGTGAGGATAGTGATGATGAGGGGTCAGACTCCCTCCCACCTTCTCACCCTCCCTCTACACCACCAACACATCTATGAAACATTTCCACAGAGTGTAGTTTGAAAACATTTGATCTAGAGAACAACAGCATGTGATGGCCAAGAGCATGTGCTTTGGAGTCAAGCATCTATGGGTTCCAGTATAGGCTTCACCACTTAATAGCTCTGTGCCCTTGGGCAAACCACTTAACCTCTCTATGCCCCAGTTTCCTTGTCTGACAAGTGAGGATGATAAATAGCTCTTACCCCATAGGGTGATTGTAAAGATTTAATGAGTTAATACATGTAAAGTGATTAGTCCAGTGCCTGGCACATGGTAAGTACTCAATAAATGTTTGCTTTTATTACAATTTTTGATCTATATGATTTTAAAGAAAGGTGTGGTTCATGAAAAATTAGGCCGTCCAAATTTCCCATTCTGCTCTCTTGCTCAATAACTCCTTTCTTCCTATTCCATGCTAGAGCTGATGTAACTAGATTGGTAAAAAGGACTTCCCAATCTCTCTAATGATTTAGCTACACTATAATAAATGGATGTACTGAAAAATTAGTCACATAGCGGACTGAGCTATACCTGTAGATTTTCCTCTTTTTTTTTTTTAGTTGTGGAGTGCTTTTATTTTTGTAAATGAAATATTACTCTGAAATTCAGTATATAGCAAATGAGTGGAGGTACTCTAATTGAAGCAGAATGGAAGAAGAACCATTACCTTCTATGTCTTCTCAACGCTGACAACACCACCCCCCTCATATACACATACACTCTGGAGAACTCAGAGGAACTCCAGGGTCCTGTGGAGCAATGTCTGAAAACCGCTGAACCACTAAGAGCCTTCCAAAACTTAGGTTCTCTGGAACTAATTTATTTTAGACTTGGACATACAATTTGAGGTTTTTCATATGCCCATCATTTCAAGGAAAGTACAGATTCTAGACAATACAGATCATTTTTACACCCATTGAATGAGAAAGTGAGGGCTCCCTGTCCTACTACTGTGATCTCTCTCGAGTCTATCTACTCTGAATTCCCATAATACTTTAAAAAATAACAGAGTTGTGGATGTGTACGTGGCATACAATAAACTGTACATATTAAAAGTGTACAGTTTAATATGTTTTCACATATGTCCACACTCGTGAAACCATTACTGCCGTAAAGATAGTGAACATATCCATCATCCCCCAAAGTTTCAACAGGCCCCTTTGGTATACCCTCCCAGTCCTTGGAAACTGATTTTGGTCAACATACATTAGTTTACATTTCCTAAATTTTTATATAAATGGAATCATACAGTATGTACTCTTTTTTTCTGTGTGTGGGGGGGTCTGGATTCTTTAACTTGATTGTCATTATTTTGAGATGCATCTAAATGTCGTTTAGTGTGTATCAACAATTTATTACCTTCCTGTAAAAATTTTTTTTAATTTAATTTTTATTTTATATTGGGGTACAGTTGGTTTACAATGTTGTGTTAGTTTTAGGTGTATATCAAAGTGGTTCAGTTATACATATACATATATCAATTCTTTTTCAGATTCTTTTCCCATATAACTTACTACAAAATATTGAGTAGAGTTCTCTGTGCTATAGAGTCAGTAGGTCCTTGTATTTTTGTTTCTTGTTTTTTGTTTTGAATTTTTGAATTTTATTTTTATTTTTTTATACAGCAGGCTCTTATTAGTTATCCATTTTATATATATTAGTGTATATATGTCAATCCCAAGCTCCCAGTTCATCACACCACCACCACCCACCCCCCACCACTTTCCCCCCTTGGTGTCCATACGTTTGTTGTCTACATCTGTGTCTCTATTTCTGCCCTGTGAACTGGTTCATCTGTACCATTTTTCTAGGTTCCACATATATGCGTTAATATACGATATTTGTTTCTCTCTTTCTGACTTACTTCACTCTGACAATCTCTAGATGGATCCACTTCTCTAAAATGACCAAATTTTGTTCCTTTTTATGGCTGAGTAATATTCCATTGTATATATATACCACATCTTCTTTACCATTCGTCTGTCGATGGGCATTTAGGTTGCTTCCATTACCTGGCTATTGTAAATAGTGCTGCAATGAACATTGGGGTGTATGTGTCTTTTTGAATTATGGTTTTCTCTGGGTATACGCCCAGTAGTGGGATTGCTGGATCATATGGTAAATCTATTTTTAGTTTTTTAAGGAACCTCCATACTGTTCTCCATAGTGGCTGTATCAATTTACATTCCCACCAACAGTGCAAGAGGGTTCCCTTTTCTCCAAACCCTCTCCAGCATTTGTTGTTTGTAGATTTTCTGATGGTGCCCATTCTAACTGGTGTGAGGTGATACCTCATTGTAGTTTTGATTTGCATTTCTCTAATAATTAGTGATGCTGAGCAGCTTTTCGTGTGCTTCTTGGCCATCTGTATGTCTTCTTTGGAGAAATGTCTATTTAGGTCTTCTGCCCATTTTTGCATTGGGTTGTTTGTTTCTTTAATATTGAGCTGAATGAGCTGTTTATATATTTTGGAGATTAATCCTTTGTCCGTTGATTCGTTTGCAAATATTTTCTCCCATTCTGAGGGTTGTCTTTTCGTCTTATTTACGGTTTCCTTTGCTGTGCAAAAGCTTTGAAGTTTCATTAGGTCCCATTTGTTTATTTTTGTTTTTATTTCCATTATTCTAGGAGGTGGATCAAAAAAGATCTTGCTGTGATTGATGTCAAAGAGTGTTCTTCCTATGTTTTCCGCTAAGAGTTTTATAGTGTCTGGTCTTATATTTAGGTCTTGAATCCATTTTTTTTTTTAAACATCTTTATTGAAGTATAATTGCTTCACAATGGTGTGTTAGTTTCTGCTTTATAACAAAGTGAATCAGCTACACATATACACACGTTCCCATATCTCCTCCCTCCTGCATCTCCCTCCCTCCCACCCTCCCCATCCCACCCCCCCAGGCGGTCACAAAGCACCGAGCTGATCTCCCTGTGCTATGCGGCTGCTTCCCACTAGCTATCTATTTTACATTTGGTAGTGTATATATGTCCATGACACTCTCTCACCCTGTCACATCTCACCCCTCCCCCTCCCCATATCCTCAAGTCCATTCTTTAGTAGGTCTGTGTCTTTATTCCCATCTTGCCACTAGGTTCTTCATGGCCTTTTTTTTTTTTCCTTAGATTCCATATATATGTGTTAGCATACTGTATTTGTTTTTCTCTTTCTGACTTACTTCACTCTGTATGACAGACTCTAACTCCATCCACCTCATTACAAATACCTCCATTTCATTTCTTTTTATGGCTGAGTAATATTCCATTGTATATATGTGCCACACCTTCTTTATCCATTCATCTGTCGATGGACACTTAGGTTGCTTCCATGTCCTGGCTATTGTAAATAGAGGTGCAATGAACATTTTGGTACATGACTCTTTTTGAATTATGGTTTTCTCAGGGTATATGCCCAGTAGTGGGATTGCTGGGTCATATGGTAGTTCTATTTTTAGTTTTTTAAGGAACCTCCATACTGTTCTCCATAGTGGCTGTATCAATTTACATTCCCACCAACAGTGCAAGAGTGTTCCCTTTTCTCCACACCCTCTCCAGCATTTATTGTTTGTAGAATTTTTGATGATGGCCATTCTGACCGGTGTGAGATGATACCTCATTGTAGTTTTGATTTGCATTTCTCTAATGATTAATGATGTTGAGCATTCTTTCATATGTCTGTTGGCCATCTGTATATCTTCTTTGGAGAAATGTCTATTTAGGTCTTCTGCCCATTTTTGGATTGGGTTGTTTGTTTTTTTGTTATTGAGCTGCATGAGCTGCTTGTAAATCTTGGAGATTAATCCTTTGTCAGTTGCTTCATTTGCAAATATTTTCTCCCATTCTGAGGGTTGTCTTTTGGTCTTGTTTATGGTTTCCTTTGCTGTACAAAAGCTTTTAAGTTTCATTAGGTCCCATTTGTTTATTTGTGTTTTTATTTCCATTTCTCTATGAGCTGGGTCAAAAAGGATCTTGCTGTGATTTATGTCATAGAGTGTTCTGCCTATGTTTTCCTCTAAAAGTTTGATAGTGTCTGCCCTTACACTTAGGTCTTTAATCCATTTTGAGTTTATTTTTGTGTATGGTGTCAGGGAGTGTTCTAATTTCATACTTTTACATGTACCTGTTCAATTTTCCCAGCACCACTTATTGAAGAGGCTGTCATTTCTCCACTGTATATGCTTGCCTCCTTTATCAAAGATAAGGTGACCATATGTGCGTGGGTTTATCTCTGGGCTTTCTATCCTGTTCCACTGATCAATATTCCTGTTTTTGTGCCAGTACCAAACTGTCTTGATTACTGTAGCTTTGTAGTATAGTCTGAAGTCAGGGAGCCTGATTCCCCCAGCTCCATTTTTCGTTCTCAAGATTGCTTTGGCTATTCGGGATCTTTTGTGTCTCCATACAAATTGTGAAATTTTTTGTTCTAGTTCTGTGAAAAATGCCAGTGGTAGTTTGATAGGGATTGCATTGAATCTGTAGATTGCTTTGGGTAGTAGAGTCATTTTCACAATGTTGATTCTTCCAATCCAAGAACATGGTATATCTCTCCATCTATTTGTATCATCTTTAATTTCTTTCATCAGTGTCCTATAATTTTCTGCATACAGTTCTTTTGTCTCCTTAGGTAGGTTTATTCCTAGATATTTTATTCTTTTTGTTGCAATGGTAAACGGGAGTGTTTTCTTAATTTCACTTTCAGATTTTTCATCATTAGTATATAGGAATGCAAGAGATTTCTATGCATTAATTTTGTATCCTGCTACTTTACCAAATTCATTGATTAGCTCTAGGAGTTTTCTGGTCGTGGTTTTAGGATTCTCTATGTATAGTATCATGTCATCTGCAAACAGTGACAGCTTTACTTCTTCTTTTCCGATTTGGATTCCTTTTATTTCTTTTTCTTCTCTGATTGCTGTGGCTAACACTTCCAAAACTATGTTGAATAATAGTGGTGAGAGTGGGCAACCTTGTCTTGTTCCTGATCTTAGTGGAAATGGTTTCAGTTTTTCACCATTGAGGACAATGTTGGCTGTGGGTTTGTCATATATGGCCTTTATTATGTTGAGGAAAGTTCCCTCTATGCCAATTTTCTGCAGGGCTTTTATCATAAATGGGTGTTGAATTTTGTCGAAAGCTTTCTCTGCATCTATTGAGATGATCATATGGTTTTTCTCCTTCAATTTGTTAATATGATGTATCACGTTGATTGATTTGCGTATATTAAAGAATCCTTGCATTCCTGGAATAAACCCCACTTGATCATGGTGTATGATCCTTTTAATGTGCTGTTGGATTCTGTTTGCTAGTATTTTGTTGAGGATTTTTGCATCTATGTTCATCAGTGATATTGGCCTGTAGTTTTCCTTCTTTGTGACATCTTTGTCTGGTTTTGGTATCAGGGTGATGGTGGCCTCGTAGAATGAGTTTGGGAGTGTTCCTCCCTCTGCAATATTTTGGAAGAGTTTGAGAAGGATAGGTGTTAGCTCTTCTCTAAATGTTTGATAGAATTCGCCTGTGAAGCCATCTGGTCCTGGGCTTTTGTTTGTTGGAAGATTTTTAATCACAGTTTCAATTTCAGTGTTTGTGATTGGTCTGTTCATATTTTCTATTTCTTCCTGGTTCAGTCTCAGTAGGTTGTGCATTTCTAGGAATCTGTCCATTTCTTCTAGATTGTCCATTTTATTGGCATAGAGTTGCTTGTAGTAGTCACTTAGGATCCTTTGTATTTCTGCAGTGTCAGTGGTTACTTCTCCTTTTTCATGTCTAATTTTATTGATTTGAGTCTTCTCCCTTTTTCTCTTGATGAGTCTGGCTAATGGTTTATCAATTTTGTTTATCTTCTCGAAGAACCAGCTTTTAGTTTCATTGATTTTTGCTATTGTTTCCTTCATTTCTTTTTCATTTATTTCTGATCTGATCTTTATGATTTCTTTCCTTCTGCTAGCTTTGGGGTTTTTTTTGCTCTTCTTTCTCTAATTGCTTCAGGTGCAAGGTTAGGTTGTTTATTCGAGATGTTTCCTGTTTCTTGATGTAGGCTTGTATTGCTATAAACTTCCCTCTTAGCACTGCTTTTGCTGCATCCCATAGGTTTTGGGTCGTCGTGTCTCCATTGTCATTTGTTTCTAGGTATTTTTTGATTTCCCCTCTGATTTCTTCAGTGATCACTTCGTTATTAAGTAGTGTATTGTGTAGCCTCCATGTGTGTGTATTTTTTACAGATCTTTTCCTGTAATTGATATCTAGTCTCATAGCGTTGTGGTCAGAAAAGATACTTGATACGATTTCAATTTTCTTAAATTTACCAAGGCTTGATTTGTGACCCAAGATATGATCTGTCCTGGAGAATGTTCTATGAGCACTTGAGAAAAATGTGTATTCTGTTGTTTTTGGGTGGAATGTCCTATAAATATCAAATAAGTCCATCTTGTTTAATGTATCATTTAAAGCTTGTGTTTCTTTATTTATTTTCATTTTGGATGATCTGTCCATTGGTGAAAGTGGGGTGTTAAAGTCCCCTACTATGATTGTGTTGCTGTCAATTTCCCCTTTTATGGCTGTTAGTATTTGCCTTATGTATTGAGGTGCTCTATGTTGGGTGCATAAATATTTACAATTGTTATACTTTCCTCTTGGATCGATCCCTTGATCATTATATAGTGTCCTTCTTTGTCTCTTGTGATAGTCTTTATTTTAAAGTCTATTTTGTCTGATATGAGAATTGCTACTCCAGCTTTCTTTTGATTTCCATTTGCATGGAATATCTTTTTCCATCCCCTCACTTTCAGTCTGTATGTGTCTCTAGGTCTGAAGTGGGTCTCTTGTAGACAGCATATATATGGGTCTTGCTTTTGTATCCATTCAGCCAGTCTGTGTCTTTTGGTGGGAGCATTTAATCCATTTACATTAAAGTAATTATCGATATGTATGTTCCTATTCCCATTTTCTTAGATATTTTGTGTTTGTTATTGTAGGTGTTTTCCTTCTCTTGTGTTTCTTGCCTAGAGAAGTTCCTTTAGCATTTGTTGTAAAGCTGGTTTGGTGGTGCTGAACTCTCTCAGCTTTTGCTTGTCTGTAAAGGTTTTAATTTCTCCATCAAATCTGAATGAGATCCTTGCTGGGTAGAGTAACCTTGGTTGCAGGTTTTTCTCCTTCATGACTTTAAGTATATCCTGCCACTCCCTTCTGGCTTGCAGAGTTTCTGCTGAAAGATCAGCTGTTAACCTTATGGGGATTCCCTTGTGTGTTATTTGTTGTTTTTCCCTTGCTGCTTTTAATATATTTTCTTTATATTTAATTTTTGATAGTTTGATTAATATGTGTCTTGGCGTGTTTCTCCTTGGATTTATCCTGTATGGGACTCTCTGTGCTTCCAGGACTTGATTGACTGTTTCCTTTCCCATATTAGGGAAGTTTTCAACTATAATCTCTTCAAATATTTTCTGAGTCCCTTTCTTTTTCTCTTCTTCTTCTGGGACCCCTGTAATTCGAATGTTGGTGCGCTTAATGTTTTCCCAGAGGTCTCTGAGACTGTCCTCAGTTCTTTTCATTCTTTTTTCTTTATTCTGCTCTGCAGTAGTTATTTCCACTATTTTATCTTCCAGGTCACTTATCCGTTCTTCTGCCTCAGTTATTCTGCTATTGATCCCGTCTAGAGTATTTTTAATTTCATTTATTGTGTTTTTCATCGTTGCTTGGTTCCTCTTTAGTTCTTCTACATCCTTGTTAAGTGTTTCTTGCATTTTGTCTATTCTATTTCCAAGATTTTGGATCATCTTTACTATCATTATTCTGAATTCTTTTTCAGGTAGACTGCCTATTTCCTCTTCATTTATTAGGTCTGGTGTGTTTTGACCCTGCTCCTTCACCTGCTGTGTGGTTTTTTGTCTTCTCATTTTGCTTATCTTACTGTGTTTGGGGTCTCCTTTTCACAGGCTGCAGGTTTGTACTTCCCATTGTTTTTGGTATCTGTCCCCAGTGGCTAAGGTTGGTTCAGTGGGTTGTGTAGGCTTCCTGGTGGAGGGGACTAGTGCCTGTGTTCTGGTGGATGAGGTTGGATCTTGTCTTTCTGGTGGGCACGTCCACGTCTGGTGGTGTGTTTTGGGGTGTCTGTGGCCTTATTATGATTTTAGGCAGCCTCTGCTAATGGATGGGGCTGTGTTCCTGTCTTGCTAGTTGTTTGGCATAGGGTGTCCAGCACTGTAGCTTGCTGGTCGTTGAGTGAAGCTGGGTCTTGATGTTGAGATGGAGATCTCTGAGAGATTTTTGCCATTTGGTATTACGTGGAGCTGGGAGGTCTCTTGTGGACCAGTGTCCTGAAGTTGGCTCTCCCACCTCAGAGGCACAGCCCTGATGCGTGGCTGGAGCACCAAGAGCCTTTCATCCACACGGCTCAGAATAAAAGGGAGAAAAAAAATAGAAAGAAAGAAAGAAAGAGGATAAAATAAAATAAAATAAAGCTATTATAATAAAAAATAAGAAAAAAATTATTAAGAATAAATGTATTCAGAAAAAATTTTTTTTTAATTTTAAAAAATAGATTTATTAATTTTTATAGTAAAAAATAAGAAAAAAATTATTAAGAAAAAAATTTATTAAGAAAAAAAATTTTTAATTTTTTAAAATAAAAAATATGAAAAAACTTAAAAAATTTTTTTTAAATTCTAAAAATAGAAAATAAGGAAAAATTCATTAAGAAAACATTAGGAAAAAAAATTTTTTTTTTTTTTTAAAACATCTTTATTGAAGTATAATTGCCTTACAATGGTGTGTTAGCTTCTGCTTTATAACAAAGTTAATCAGTTATACATATACAATATGTTCCCATATTTCTTCCCTCTTGCATCTCCCTCCCTCCCACCCTCCCCATCCCACCCCTCTAGGTGGTCACAAAGCATGTGCTGATCTCCCTGTGCTATGCGGCTGCTTCCCACTAGCTATCTATTTTACATTTGGTAGTGTATATATGTCCATGACACTCTCTCACCCTGTCACATCTCACCCCACCCCCTCCCCATATCCTCAAGTCCATTCTCTAGTAGGTCTGTGTCTTTATTCCCCTCTTGCCACTAGGTTCTTCATGGCCTTTTTTTTTTCCTTAGATTCTGTATATATGTGTTAGCATACTGTATTTGTTTTTCTCTTTCTGACTTACTTCACTCTGTATGACAGACTCTAACTCCATCCACCTCATTACAAATACCTCCATTTCATTTCTTTTTATGGCTGAGTAATATTCCATTGTATATATGTGCCACATCTTCTTTATCCATTCATCTGTCGATGGACATTCAGGTTGCTTCCATGTCCTGGCTATTGTAAATAGAGGTGCAATGAACATTGTGGTACATGACTCTTTTTGAACTATGGTTTTCTCAGGGTATATGCCCAGTAGTGGGATTGCTGGATCGTATGGTAGTTCTATTTGTAGTTTTTTAAGGAACCTCCATACTGTTCTCCATAGTGGCTGTATCAATTTACATTCCCAGCAACAGTGCAAGAGAGTTCCCTTTCCTCCACACCCTCTCCAGCATTTATTGTTTCTAGATTTTTTGATGATGGCCATTCTGACCGGTGTGAGATGATATCTCATTGTAGTTTTGATTTGCATTTCTCTAATGATTAATGATGTTGAGCATTCTTTCATGTGTCTGTAGGCCATCTGTATATCTTCTTTGGAGAAATGTCTATTTAGGTCTTCTGCCCATTTTTGGATTGGGTTGTTCGTTTTTTTGTTATTGAGCTGCATGAGCTGCTTGTAAATCTTGGAGATTAATCCTTTGTCAGTTGCTTCATTTGCAAATATTTTCTCCCATTCTGATGGTTGTCTTTTGGTCTTGTTTATGGTTTCCTTTGCTGTGCAAAAGCTTTTAAGTTTCATTAGGTCCCATTTGTTTATTTGTGTTCTTATTTCCATTTCTCTGGGAGCTGGGTCAAAAAGAATCTTGCTGTGATGTATGTCATAGAGTGTTCTGCCTATGTTTTCCTCTAAGAGTTTGATAGTGTCTGGTCTTACACTTAGGTCTTTAATCCATTTTGAGTTTATTTTTGTGCATGGTGTCAGGGAGTGTTCTAATTTCATACTTTTACATGTATCTGTCCAATTTTCCCAGCACCACTTATTGAAGAGGCTGTCTTTTCTCCACTGTATATGCTTGCCTCCTTTATCAAAGATAAGGTGACCATATGTGCGTGGGTTTATCTCTGGGCTTTCTATCCTGTTCCATTGATCAATATTTCTGTTTTTGTGCCAGTACCAAACTGTCTTGATTACTGTAGCTTTGTAATATAGTCTGAAGTCAGGGAGCCTGATTCCCCCAGCTCCATTTTTCGTTCTCAAGATTGCTTTGGCTATTTTTTTTAAGTTAAAAAAAAAAAAAAAACACGGACGGACCTAACCCTAGGACTAATGGTGAAAACAAAGCTATACAGACAAAATCTCACCCAGAAGCATACACCTATACACTCACAAAAAAAGGAAAAGGGGAAAAATTAACATATCCTGCTCCCAAAGTCCACCTCTTGAATTTGGGATGATTCGTTGTCTATTCAGGTATTCAACAGATGCAGGCACATCAAGTTGTTTGTGGAGCTTTAATCCCCTGCTTCTGAGGCTGCTGGGAGAGATTTCCCTTTCTCTTCTTTGTTCGTACAGCTCCTGGGGTTCAGCTTTGGATTTGGACCCGCCTCTGCATGTAGGTCGCCTGAGGGCGTCTGTTCCCCGCCCAGACAGAACGGGGTTAAAGGAGCAGCTGCTTCGGGGGCTCTGGTTCACTCAGGCCGGGGGGAGGGAGCGGTACAGAGGAGGCGGGGTGAGCCTGCAGCGGCAGAGGCCGGAGTGACGTTGCAGCAGCCTGAGGTGCGCCGTGTGTTCTCCCGGTGAAGTTGTCCCTGGATCACAGGACCCCGGCAGTGGCGGGCTGCACAGGCTCCCAAGAGGGGCGGTGCGGAGAGCGACCTGTGCTCGCACACAGGCCTCCTGGCGGGGGCAGCAGCAGCCTTAGCGTCTCCTGCCCGTCTCTGGGGTCCGCGCTGATAACCGCAGCTTGCGCCTGCCTCTGGGGTCCGCACTGTTAGCCGCGGCTTGCGCCCGCCTCTGGGTTCCGCGCTGATAGCCGCGGCTCGCGCCCGTTTCTGGAGTTCGTTTAGGCGGCGCTCTGAATCCCCTCTCCTTGCGCGCCGCGAAACAAAGCGGCAAGAAAAAGTCTCTTGCCTCTTCGGCAGCTGCAGACTTTTTCCCGGACTCCCTCCCGGCTAGCACCAAAGCCCGAGCCTCAGCTCCCAGCCCCCGCCCGCCCCGGCGGGTGAGCAGACAAGCCTCTCGGGCTGGTGAGTGCTGCTCGGCACCGAGCCTCTGTGCGGGAATCTCTCCTCTTTGCCCTCCGCACCCCTGTGGCTGCGCTCTCCTCCGTGGCTCCGAAGCTTCCCCCCTCTGCCACCCGCAGTCTCTGCCCACGAAGGGGCTTCCTAGTGTGTGGAAACCTTTCCTGCTTCACAGCTCCCTCCCACTGGTGCAGGTCCCGTCCCTATTCTTTTGTCTCTGGTTTTTCTTCTTTCTTTTGCCCTACCCAAGTACGTGGGGATTGTCTTGCCTTTTGGGAGGTCTGACGTCTTCTGCCAGCGTTCAGTGGGTGTTCTGTAGGAGCAGTTCCACGTGTAGATGTATTTCTACTGTATCTGTGGGAAGGAAGGTGATCTCTGCATCTTACTCTTCCGCAGTCTTGCCACGATCTCCTTGAATACATTTTGAGTTTATTTTTGTGTATGGTGTTAGGGAGTGTTCTAATTTCATTCTTTTACATGTAGCTGTCCAGTTTTCCCAGCACCACTTATTGAAGAGACTCTCTTTTCTCCATTGTATATCTTTGCCTCCTTTATCATAGATTAGTTGACCATAGGTGCATGGTTTTATCTCTGGTATTTCTATCCTGTTCCACTGATCTATGTTTCTGTTTTTGTGCCAGTACCATATTGTCTTGATTACTGTAGCTTTGTAGTATAGTCTGAAGTCAGGGAGTCTGATTCCTCCAGCTCCATTTATTCCCCTCAAGACTGCTTTGGCTATTCAGGGTCTTTTGTGTCTCCATACAAATTTTAAGATGATTTGTTCTAGTTCTGTAAAAAAATGCCATTGGTAATTTGATAGGGATTGCATTGAATCTGTAGATTGCTTTGGCTAGTATAGTCATTTTCACAATATTGATTCTTCCATTCCAAGAACATGGTATATCTCTCCACCTGTTGGTATCATCTTTAATTTCTTTCATCAGTGTCTTACAGTTTTCTGCATACAGGTCTTTTGTCTCCCTAGGTAGGTTTATTCCTAGGTATTTTATTCTTTTTGTTGCAATGGTAAATGGGAGTGTTTCTATAATTACTCTTTCAGATTTTTCATCATTGGTGTATAGGAATGCAAGAGATTTCTGTGCATTAATATTGTATCCTGCAACTTTACCAAATTCATTGATTAGCTCTAGTAGTTTTCTGGTGGCATTTTTAGGATTCTCTGTGTATAGTATCATGTCCTCTGCAAACAGTGACAGTTTTACTTCTTCTTTTTCAGTTTGTATTCTTTTTATTTCTTTTCTTCTCTGATTGCCATGGCTAGGACTTCCAAAACTATGTTGAAAAATAGTGGCAAGAATGGACCTCCTTGTCTCGTTCCTGATCTTAGAGGAAATGCTTTCAGTTTTTCACCATTGAGAATGATGTTTGCTGTGGGTTTGTCATATATGGCCTTTATTATGTTGAGGTAGGTTCCCTCTATGCCCACTTTCTGGAGAGTTTTTATCATAAGTGGGTGTTGAATTTTGTCAAAAGCTTTCCCTGCATCTATTGAGATGATCATATGGTTTTTATTCTTCAATTTGTTAATATGGTGTATCACATTGACTGATTTGCGTATATTGAAGAATCCTTTCATCCCGGGGATAAATCCCACTTGAGCATGGTGTATGATCCCTTAAATGTGTTGCTGGATTCTGTTTGCTAGTATTTTGTTGTGGAGTTTTGCATTTTTATTCAGCAGTGATATTGGTCTGTAATTTTCTTTTTTGTAGTATCTTTGTCTGGTTTTGGTATCAGGGTGATGGTGGCCTCATAGAATGAGTTTGGGAGTGTTCCTTCCTCTGCAATTTTTTGGAAGAGTTTGAGAAGGATGGGTATTAGCTCTTCTCTAAATGTTTGATAGAATTCACCTGTGAAGCCATCTGGTCCTGGACTTTTGTTTGTTGGAAGATTTTTAATCACAGTTTCAATTCCATTACTTGTGATTGGTCTGTTCATATTTTCTATTTCTTCCTGCTTCAGTCTTGGAAGGTTATACCTTTCTAAGAATTTGTCCATTTCTTCCAGGTTGTCCATTTTATTGGCAGAGAGTGGCTTGTAGTAGTCTCTTAGGATGCTTTGTATTTCTGTGGTGTCTGTTGTAACTTCTCCTGTTTCATTTCTAATTTTATTGATTTGAGTCCTCTCCCTCTTTTTCTTGATGAGTCTGGCTAATGGTTTATCAATTTTGTTTATCTTCTCAAAGAACCAGCTTTTAGTTTCATTGATCTTTGCTATTGTTTTCTTTGTTTCTATTTCATTTATTTCTGCTCTGATCTTTATGATTTCTTTCGTTCTACTAAATTTGGGTTTTGTTTGTTCTTCTTTCTCTAGTTGTTTTAGGTGTAAGGTTAGATTGTTTATTTGATATGTTTGTTGTTTCTTGAGGTAAGAGTTTTTGCTATAAATTTCCCTCTTAGAACTGCTTTTGCTGCATCCCATAGGTTTTGGATCATCGTGTTTTCATTGTCATTTGTCTCTAGGTATTTTTTGATTTCCTCTTTGATTTCTTCAGTGATCTCTTGGTTATTTAGTAACGTATTGTTTAGCCTGCATGTGTTTGTGTTTTTTATGTTTATTTCCCTGTAATTTATTTCTAATCTCATAGCGTTGTGGTCAGAAAAGATGCTTGATATGATTTCAATTTTCTTAAATTTACTGAGGCTTGATTTGTGACCCAGGATGTGATCTGTCCTCTAGAATGTTCCGTGTGCACTTGAGAAGAAAGTGTAATCTGCTGTTTTTGGTTGGAATGTCCTATAGATATCAATTAAATCTATCTGGTGTATTGTGTCATTTAACGCTTGTGTTTCCTTTTTAATTTTATGTTTGGATGATCTGTCCATTGGTGTTAGTGAGGTGTTAAAGTCCCCCACTATTATTGTGTTACTGTCAATTTCCTCTTTTAGAGCTGTTAGCATTTGCCTTATGTGTTGAGGTGCTCCTATGTTGGGTGCATATATATTTATAATTGTTATATCTTCTTCTTGGATTGATCCCTTGTTCATTATGTAGTGTCCTTTCTTGTCTCTTGTAACATTCTTTATTTTAAAGTCTATTTTATCTGATATGAGTATTGTTACTCCAGCTTTCTTTTTGATTTCTATTTGCATGGAGTATCTTTTTCCATCCCCTCACTTTCAGTCTGTATGTGTCCCTAAGTCTGAAGTGGGTGTCTTTTAGACAGCATATATATGGGCCTTGTTTTTGTATTCATTCTGCGAGCCTGTGTCTTTTGGTTGGAGCATTTAATTCATTCACGTTTAAAGTAAGTATCGATATGTTTGTTCTTATTACCATTTTCTTAATTGTTATGAGTTTGTGTTTGTAGGTCCTTTTCTTCTCTTGTGTTTCCCACTTAGAGAAGTTCCTTTAGCATTTGTTGTAGAGCTGGTTTGGTGGTGCTGAATTCTCTTAGCTTTTGTTTATCTGTAAAGCTTTTGATTTGTCTGTCAAATGTGAATGAGATCCTTGCCAGGTAGAGTAATCTTGGTTGTAAGTTTTTCCCTTTCATAACTTTAAATATACCATGCCACTCCCTTCTGGCTTGTAGAGTTTCTGCTGAGAAATCAGCTGTTAACCTTATGGGAGTTCCCTTGTATGTTATTTGTCATTTTTCCCTTGTTGCTTTCAATAATTTTCCTTTGTCTTTAATTTTTGCCAATTTGATTACTGTGTGTCTTGGCGTGTTTCTCCTTGGGTTTATCCTGCCTGGGACTCTGCACTTCCTGGAGTTGGGAGGCTATTTCCTTTCCCATGTTAGGGAAGTTTTCGACTATAATTTCTTCATATATTTTCTCGGGTCCTTCCTCTCTCTCTTCTCCTTCTGACACCCCTATAATGAGAATGTTGGTGCGTTTAATGTTGTCTCAGAGGTCTCTTAGGCTGTCTTCATTTCTTTTCATTCTTTTTTCTTTATTCTGTTCTATGGCAATGAATTCCACCATTCTGTCTTCCAGGTCACTTATCCGTTCTTCTGCCTCAGTTATTCTGCTATTGATTCCTTTTAGTGTGTTTTTCATTTTATTTATTGTATTGTTCACCTCTGTTTGTTCTTTAATTCTTCTAGGAGTTTGTTCTTTAATTCTTCTAGGTCTTTGTTAAACGTTTCTTGTATGTTCTCGATCTTTGCCTCCATTCTTTTTCCCAGGTCCTGTTTCGTCTTCACTATCATTATTCTGAATTCTTTTTCTGGAAGGTTGCCTATATCCACTTCATTTAGTTGTTTTTCTGGGGTCTTATCTTGTTCCTTCATCTGGTACATAGCCCTCTGCCTTTTCATCTTGTCTGTGTTTCTGTGAATGTGGTTTTTGTTCCACAGGCTGCAGGTTTGTAGTTCTTCTTGCCTCAGCTGTCTGCCCTCTGGTGGATGAGGCTATCTAAGTGGCTTGTGTACTTTTTGTGATGGGAGAGACTGGTGGTGGGTAGACCTGGGTGTTGCTCTGGTGGGCAGAGCTCAGTAAAATTTTAATCTACTTGTCTGCTAATGGGATGGGTAGGGCTGGGTTCCCTCCCTTTTGTCTCTTTGGCCTGAGGTGACCCAACACTGGAGACTACCCAGCTCTTTGGTGGGGCTAAAGGTGGGCTCTGGGAGGGCTCATGCCAGGTAGTACTTTCCAGAACTTCTGCTGCCAGTGTCCTTGTCCTCACAGTGAGCCACAGCACCCCCCCCCCCGCAAGAGACCCTCCAACACTAGCAGGTAGGTCTGGTTCAGTCTCCTATGGGGTTACTGCTCCTTCCCCTGGGTCCCAATGCACACACTACTTTGTGTGTGTCCTCCAAGAGTGGAGTCTCTGTTTCCCCCAGTCCTGTCAAAGTCCTGCAATCAAATCCTGCTAGCCTTCAAAGTCTGATTCTCTAGGAATTCCTCCTCCAGTTGCCGGACCCCCAGCTTGGGAAGCCTGACGTTGGGCTCAGAACCTTCACTCCAGTGGGTGGACTTCTGTGGTATAAGTGTTCTCCAGTTTGTGAGTCACCCACCCAGCAGTTATGGGATTTGGTTTTATTGTGATTGCGCCCCTCCTACCATCTCATTGTGGCTTCTCCTTTGTCTTTGGATGTGGGGTATGTCTTTTGGTCATTTCCAGTGTCTTCCTGTTAATGATTGTTCAGCAGTTAGTTGTGATTCTGGTGCTCTCGTAAGAGGGAGTGAGCGCATGTCCTTCTACTCCGCCATCTTGAACCAATCTCAGTCAACAATTTATTAATCTTATTTATGAGCAGTATTCCATTGTATGGCTATACCAGTTTGTTAATCCACTCGCATGTGGATGGACAGTTGAGTCATTTCCACTATTTAACTATTACATATATAGTTGTTATGAGGATTTATATACAAGTTTTTATATGGACACATGCTGTCATTTCTCTTGGATAGATACCTGGGAATAAATTGGCTGAATTGTATCATAGTTGTATATCTAACTTTTAACATTTTAAGAAATTTCCAAAGTATCCTCAAAAGTATTCTTAACACTTTAAATTTCCAGCAACATTGTATGCGAGTTCCAATTGTTTGAAATCCCCACTGACATTTGGTAAGGTCAACCTTTTTAATTTTAAGCATTCTAGTATGTGTGTAATTGTATCTTATGATTTTAATCTGCATTTCCCTAGTGATTAATGTTGTTGAGCATCTTTTCATATGCTTATTGGTCATTTGTGTATTTTCTTTGTTGAAGTGCCGGTTCAATTTTTTGTCCATTTAAAAAATTGAGTCAGTGTTTTCCTCATTATGGAGTTTTGAGGGTTATTTATCATATATGCTTTGCAACGATTTTCTGCCAGTCTATAGCTTGTCTTTTCATCCCCTTACCAGTATCTTTTTAAGAAGGGGAGGTATAATTTTGATGAAATCTAATTTATCAGTTGTTTAGTGTGGACTGTCGTTTTGGTATTGTATCCAAGAAATCTTTGCCTAACCCATGGTCAAAAAAAATATTCTCCTATGTTTTTTCTAGAAGTTTTAAAGTTTCTTACATTTAAGTCTCTGGTCCATTTTGAGTTAATTTTTGTATGTGGTATGGGATAAGGATGGATGTTCCTATTTTTTGCATATGGACATTCAATTATATGAGGACTATTTACTGAAAACACTATCTTTCTCCATTAAATTGCTCTTGAACTTTTGTCAAAAATCATTGAACATATATGTGTGGGTCTATTTCTTGCTTTTATATTTTGCTCCATTGACCCATTTATGCATTCTTACATGAATAACACACTATCTTGATTACTGTATAAAACGTCTTACAGTTACACAGTGTTTATTCTCCAACTTAGTTCTTTTTTTCCGAAGTCTTTTTGTTATTCTAAGTTTTCATTTGCAAATTAACTTTAGAATCAGCTCTATCTACAATAAATATTGCAGGAATTTTCCAACTATTAAAAAAAATACTTCTAAACTTACTAAAAGAGTTACAAAAATGGCTTATAATATGCCCATTTATGCTTTGCCCAGGTTCTACTAATATCTTACATAACCATGATACAATGGTCAAAACTAAGAAATTAACGTGAGTACAATACTGTTAACTATAGACTTTATTTAGATTTATCCTGTTTTCTACTTATGTCCATTTATTGTTTCAGAATCCAAACCAGGGTATCATATTGCATTTTGTTGTCTTTCCAGTCCATGGTAGTTCCTCAGTCTTTCTTGTCTCTTATGGCCTTCACACTTTTGAAGAGTACTTCTCAATTATTTTGTTGAATGTCCCCTCAGTTTGAGTTTGTATGATATTTTCACATTATTAGACCAAGGTAATAGATTTGGGGAAAGAATACCACAGAGGTAAAGTGCTTTTCTCATCATGCAATATCAAGGGTTACATGATATCAAAATGACTTATCATTGGTAATGTTAACCTTGATCATTTGGGTAAGGTGGTGTCTGATAGATTTCTCCACTGAAAGGTACTTTTTTTCTGTTTCCATTCTTTGTTCATTAAAAGAAAAACATTAATTCCAGCCAACACTCAAGGGGATAGGAATTAAGCTCCTTCCATCTCCAGGAGGGAGGAGTATCAAAAAATTATGGGCATATGTTAAAACCAACACAGTAATTAATAAATATTACTTGGAGGCTATGTAAATATCTTGTTTCTCCTTAAAGTTTTACCCACTAATTTATCAGTGGATTTTGCCTGCAGAAGTTGTTACTGTTGTGTTATAATTGTTATTTTCTATTTCCCCCATCACTTCTACATTTTTAATTTAAATTATTCAGTAAGGAAGAGCCGTTACTTCTCTTCCATTTACTTATTCAGTCATTTATTTATTTTAGTCTGGACTCATAGATATTTATTGTATTCTTTGGGCTATAATCCAACACTATCATTACTTAGCTTGTTGCTCAAATTGTTCAAATTTTGGCCATTGGAACCTCTTTCGTGTCATCTCCTGTGTCCTTTTGACATGACCCTATCTTTTGTTTTTCTAAGCACTTTGTTACTTTTTTGGCACAATAAGATGATCCAGGCACCTTGTATTTTCCCTGTCCCAGCCCTAAAATCAGACACTTCTCCAAGGAGCCCTGGTTCCTTTGACTGGAGAATATTAGAAATGAATATTTGGGCTCTAGGTGTGCTCATTGCTGATTGGGTGTCACTTCTTCTAGTTCCTCTGAGCAAACAGAGTTGGGAAATGTGTTCACTCTTTGTGATGTACAGTTCTATGAGGTTTGAGAAATGCATAGTTATATATTCACTCCCACAGTATGATATAGAACAGTCATAGCAGAGTGTTGTGTCTTTGTAGTAAATTCCTTCTCCACACGTGCAATCTCATACTGGGGTTTTGATTGTCATTGCATGTACTCTATAGATCAATTTAGGGAGAATCAACATCTAAATATTGAATCTTCTAACCCATATACAGAGTATATGTTTCTATTTATTTAGGTCTTTGTTTTCTCTCAGCAATGTTTTGCAGTTTTCAGTGTACAGCTCTTACACATACATTGTCAGATTTATCCCTAAGTATTTAATATGTTTTGATGCTTTTGCAAATGGTATTTCTACTTTTATTTCAATTTTTGAGTGTTAATTGTTAAGCTATGAAAAGACAATTTCTATATTGATATTTTATTTGCAATCTTACTAAACCCACACATTGGTTCTAGTTGCTTTTTTGTAGATTCCATCAAAATTTCTACATAGGTAATCAGGTCATTCACAAATAAAAGATAGTTTTGCATCTTTCTTTCCAATCTTGATAACTTTTATTGCATTTTTTCTAATTGTAGTTAATAAAACCTCCAGTAAAATGTTTAAAAGAAGCAGAGAGTATGAATATGTTTTTCTTATTGCTGATCTCAGGGAAAAAGCATCGGTCTTTCACCATTAAGTATGATGTTAGCTGTAAGTTTTACACTGATGTCCTTATCAGGTTGAGGAGTTGGGTAAGTTTTCCTTTTATTCTGAACTTGAGACTTTTCCTCAGTATAGATGTTGAAATTTTGTAAGTTTTTTTGCATTGATTAAGATGATCATATGGTTTTACTTTTTTTGGTTTGTCTTATATAATACAGCCACTCCAACTTTGATTATTGTTAGCAAGGTGTATCCATCATTGTACTTTTATCTTATTTGTGGGTTTTTTTTTTTTTAATTTGAAGAGTGTTTCTTGAAGACAGCATACAGTTGGGTCTTGTTACTGTATCCAATCTTATAATCGCAGCCTTTTAATTGGTATGTTTAGACAATCTACATTTAATGTGATTATTGATATGGCTAAGTTTAAACCTCTCCTCTTACTCTTTGTTTTTCATTTGTCATATATATTCTTTGTTCCCTTTCCTGTTTTTTGTTTGTTTGTTTGTTTTTTGGCTTTCGTTTGGATTACTTGAAATTTTAAAATTCAATTTAATCTTCTTTATTGGCTTACTTTAACTCTTTATAATTTTATTCGTTTCTTTGGGGTTTCTGGATACATCTTTAACTAATCACAGTCCTTTCTTTTCCATTTTTACAATTGAAGTATAGTTATTTACAATGTTTTGCTAGTTTCTGGTGTAAGGCAAAGTGATTCAGATATATATATGTGTGTATATATATATATATATGTATTCTTTTTCATATTCTTTTCCATTATGCTGTATTATAAGATACTGTATACAGTTCCCTGTGCTATACAGTAGGACCTTGTTGTTTATCTATTTTTAATTAATTAATTAATTTTGGGGGGGCTGCGTTGAGTTTTTGTTGCTGCGTGCGGGCTTTCTCTAGTTGCGGCGAGTGGGGGCTACTCTTTGTTGCAGTACGCAGGCTTCTCATTGCAGTGGCTTCTCTTGTTGCAGAGCACGGGCTCTAGGCATGTGGGCTTCAGTAGTTGTGGCACGCACGCTCAGCAGTTGTGGCTCACGGGCTTAGTTGCTCCATGGCATGTGGGATCATGGACCAGGACAGGGCTCGAACTGGACCAGGGCTCAAACCCGTGTCCCCTGTGTTGGCAGGTGGATTCTTAACCACTGCGCCACCAGGGAAGTCCCTGTTTATCTATTTTCTATATAGTAGTGTGTATCTGCTAATTCCAAACTCCTAATTTAACCCTCCTCCACTTTCCCCTTTGGTAACTATAAGTTTCTTTTTTATGTCTGTGGGTCTATTTCTGTTTTGTAAATAAGTTCATTTGTATCATTTTTTTAGATTCCACATGTAAGTGATATCATATATTTGTCTTTCTCCGTCTGACTTACTTCACTTAGTATGATAAGCTGTAGGTCCATCCATGTTGCTGCAAATAGCATTATTTCATTCTTTTTATGGCTGAGTAATATTCCATTGTATTTTTGTACCACGTCTTCTTTTCCATTCATCCGTGGAGGGACATTTATGTTGCTACCATGTCTTGGCTATTGTGAATAGTGCTGCTATGAACGTTGGGGTGCATGTATCTTTTCGAATTAGAGTTTTCTTCAGATATGTGCCCAGGAGTGGGATTGCTGGATCATATGGTAACTCTGTTTTTAGGTTTTTTTATGGAACCTCCATACTGTTCTCCATAGTTGCTGCACCAATTTACATTCCCACCAACAGTGTAGGAGGGTTCCCTTTTATTCAAACCCTCTCCAGCATTTCTTACTTGTAGACTTTTTGATGATAGCCATTCTGACCAGTGTGGGGTGTGGTGCTCTTTATTTCTTTGTGTAGATCCAGATATCCATCTAGTATAGTTTTTCTTCTACCTGACAGACTTTCTTTAACATTACTTGTAGTGTGGGTCTGCTGGTGATGAGTTGTGTCTGCTGGTGATGAGTTGTGTCAGCTTTTGTGTGCATGAAAACATCTTTGTTTTCCCCTCATTTTAAGATTTTTTTATTGTGATAAAACATACATAACATAAAATTTACCATTTTAACCATTTTTAACTATACAGTTCAGTGGCATTGAGTACATTCACATTGTTGTGCAACCGTCATCCCCATCCATATCCAGAACTTTTTCGTCTTTTTCAACTGAAACTCTGCACCCATTAAACACTAAATTTCCACTCCCTCCATATGCCCCTGGAAGCCACCATTCACCTTTCTGTCTCTATGAATTTGACTACTTTAGATACTTCATATAAGTGGTATCATACAATATTTGTCTTTTTGTGAGTGACTTATTTCACTCAGCATAATGTCCTCAATGTTCATCGTGTTGTATAGTATGTATCAGAATTACCTTACTTTTCAAAGCTAAATAATATTTCATTTTATATATATATATATATATATATATATATATATATATATATATATAAATAAAACATTTTGTTCATCCATTTACCTGTTGATGAACATTTGTGTTGTTTCCATCTTTTGACTATTGTGACTAATGTTGCTATGAACCTGGGTGTACAAAAATCTGTTCAGTTCTCTGCTTTTGTTTCTTTTGGGTCCATACCCAGGAGTATATGGATTTTTTCCTTTTATTTTTGGAAGTTGTTTTCTTTTTTCTTTTCTTTTTTTTTTTTGTATTTTAAAGATGACACTCCACTGTTTGGCTGTCATTGTTTTTTTTGTTTCTCTACATAAGGTGTCTTTTTTTCCCCTGACAATTTGATTATGATGTATTTTGGTCTGGTATTTTTTTTTTTTTTTTTTTTGGTTTGAGTTTCCCTGAGGTTCTTGGATATATGGTGTTATGTTTTCAACAAATGTGGAAAGTTTTTAGTTGTTACCTTCAAATGTTTTCTCTACACTTCCTCTCTCTCCTCTGCTCTTTACTCTTTGTGTTTTATTTTGGATACTTTATATTGCTGTGTATTCAGATTTACTAATCTTTTTGTATTCAGTATCTAGTCTGCCATTAATTATATCTAGTAGAATATTCTGTGTAACACATTGTAGTTTTCATCTCTACAAATTTGATTTAGGTCTTTTTTATATCTTCCATATCTTTATTTAACTTTAATATATATAGAATACAGTTATTATAATTTTTTAAATATCATTTTCTGCTAATTCTAATGTCTGTTTCAGTAGTGGGTCAGTTTTGGTGAGTTGATTTATTTTCTCATTATGGGTCATCTTTCCCTGCTACTTTGCAGGGAAAATTACCTGGTAATTTTTTATTGGATGCCAGATTGTGAGTTTTACTTTGCGGGTGTTGGATACATACATACATATATATATTTGTATTCTTATACATATTCTTCAGCTTTGATTTGGAATGTAGTTACATCGCTTAGGAAGAAAATGATACTTGCAGGTCTTACTTTTAGGATTTGTTAGGCAGAACAGGAGTTATATTCAGTCTAGGACTAATTGTTTCCCACTACTAAAGATAGACCCTTCTGTCAGTAAAAGATCAGGGTCTGCGCAATTGCCTGGATTGGCCATGCCCAAGGCAGGGTTCTGAGGAGACTAAACAATGGCCCTGGTCTAAGGCAATGAATGAGTTTTCCTTGTTCTAATCAGTTCAACCAGACCATGGAATAGGAGACTAAAAAGCTATTGGAGTTTGAAAGTCCTGTGATTAGTGTGTGTTTCTGTGTGTGTGTGTATATAATTGGTGTGTAAGCACTATATCTTGTTTAAGCTGAATAGTAGATGACTTCATCTTCCATTTATGGCTTATGTTAACATACATGAAGGCATATTCTGGCAATAGAGGAGGATGCTTTAGATGTCATTACCATTATTGAATATTTAGTGGTTATGATGGGATGTGTAGTATGGGGCTGATGCAGGATAAGTCAGTCAGAAAGCTGTGAACTCTATGACTTTACATGCCAAGATTGGTGGTTAAAGACACCCCAAAATTATTCTGAGATAAACTTAGGAAATTTGTTTACAGATTTAAAACAAATCGGTCCCAAACAAGAATTAAGTAGAAAATATAAAACAGGCTGCAGTCAGCTTCCACATGTCTACTTTATAGGTCTTGCTTTTGCCATTATTGTTGTTACTCTGTAATTTTGTATGTGTGGATTCAGCACCCAAGAGGCTATTGTCTCCTGTCATCCTCAGAATGACCTAAAAAGCTAATTAAAAATGTAAACTTATAGGCCTCACTCCATACCTACTAAATCAAAATCTCTGGGTGTGGGGCATAGGAATCTACATTTTTAACAAGCTGCCCAGAGGTTTCCATGGCACACTGATAATTTTTTTTTTAAAGTACTTCTACAGAACTAATATTCTTTAAAGGAAAGAATTTCCTAAGTACAAATCAGTGCCTTTAGTGTTAATCCTTAAATGTTCCCAGATATAGAATCTTCTAACCTTGGATTTAATCTTATGTTTGTATTTTGGTTCAGTGCTTGTGTTTAACTCACTAACATCTTCTCTTGGGGATGAGAGTCCTACAAAAACAGTATCAGCTTTAGTGCTTCTGTTCAGTTGGGATTCAAAGTATATCTAGTTTGCTTCTTGCATCTCCTAATTAACTCTTTTATACTCGGAGGGGGTATATTCACTTTTCTTAATATGTCACCTGGAGGGCTTGTTAAACCACACATCACTGGGCTTCACCCCCAGAGCTTCTGATTCCCTAGATCTGATTTGGAGCCCCATAATTTGCATTTCTAACAGGTTCCTGGGTGATACTGTTGCTGCAGGTCTAGTGATCACACTTTGAGAACCAGAGTTAAAAAAACTGACTTAAGATTTGGATCAGCTAAAAATGGTTCTGAAACCTCACTGCACATTGCAATCACATGGGAAGCTTAAACAACATACTAGTGCCTGGAACTTACTCCAGATTAATTAAACCAGAATTCTGGGAGTGATGCCTAGGTATGTCTTAATATTCACAGTTGATTCTAATGTGAATCATTGTGCTACAAAGTACAGGCCAAATTCCCTTCTATTCCTCCACTTCTTCTCTCCTGTGTAGCTGAATAACGAATGGAAATAGTGAAAATCCCTTTCACTTATTACTTCCTCCATTGGACAAATTCTCTCATTGTACAGTGTTGCCCAGGGCCAATCCTGCTCTTTAATGTCTCCTTTGACCTATTTTCAGGATTCCCCATGCTGACTTGGAGTGACTTTGCACATCAACATGCTCTTCCCCTTCTTTCCTGTGTCTCTGGTTCTACAAGTCAGTATCTTTCTGTAGCAATAAGCCATTCATCATCAGAACTATTATCCTGAAGGGCTCTGTGCAGGAGTTCTTCTCCTATACAGTATTTGCAACAGGTGATGTTTTTAACCTCTTTATTTATAGCATCCTTCTTAACTGGAATATGCCAATCAAGTGACACTAGTTGGAATATCTTAATTATTGTACATTCATCACAACCATAGTTAGGAACAGTAGTTTTGATCATGATGGATCCTTTCTCATTAAAGTATTGTAGACTGGAGAAACCACAGTTTTGCCCTTAAAATAAGACTTTCAGAGAGCTATATGGATGCTTAATTTACCTGTTAGGGTCAAGGTGGGGTAAAAAGCAGTTTCTTCACAGACTCCCTATGGTCTTATCTAGGATGTGGACTTTATTTGGAAGGAGACTTCACAGAGACAGGCAGGGCATGTTGGGACCCAGTTGAGTCTCCAGTGAGATTTCCATTTTCATTCATGTACTTAACAAATATTTGCTGAGGGCTTACTGTGACAGGTACTCTTTTAAGTGCTAGGGATAGAGCAGTGGCTAAGGTAAAGTCACTGCCTCATCGAAATGACATTCTACTGGCTAGTGTGCGTGTGTGTGTAAGACACTTAAAATTGTAAACAAGTAAAAATATTATATATACGCACATACAGTTTCAAATAGTGAAAAGTTCTATGAAGGAAAGAAGTGGGATGGCGGGATAGAAAGTGCACTGGCAGGGCTATGCTGCTTTACCCAGGGATGTCCAATGAGAAGTCATTGCAGGAAGTTATAATCAGAGGAATCACATTATCTGAATGATGATTTTAAAATGCTCACTCTGGCTGCTGCATAAAGAATGGTCTATAAGGCAGCAAGAGTGAATGCAGGGAGATCAGACTGGAGGTTTCTGTGGTAATTTAGGCCAAAGATAATGGTAGCTTAGCCTAGCCTTTTAGCAAGGCAAGGTTGAGAAGTGGATGAATTTGTGAATATCATGAATGTCATAAATTTTAGAGGCATAGCCAACAGGACTTGCTGATGGATTAGATATGGGATGGGAGGCAAAGAAAGGAGGTTCCTGGGTTTTTGGTTTGAACAACTGGGAGGATGTTGGGGGCATTCAATGAAATGGAGAATAGTGGGAGTAAGAGCAAACCTGGGAAGAAAATCATTTACTTTGAGAAGTCTATATTGAAATGGAGATGCTGGATTGGTATCATGACTCTGGAGCCCAGGGGAGGGAGGTCTGAGCTGGCCATACGAATTTGTGAGTCATCAACAGACAGAGGGAATTTAAAGCCCTGGGCCTGAATGAGATACCCTAGGGAATGAGTGTAGAAGACAAAAGAGATCTGAAGCCTAAGTGCCATGGCAATCTAAAGGTCAGGGAAATGAGGCGGCAGCAGAGGAGGCTAAGAAGGAGCAACTAGTGAAGTAAGAGGGCAAACCCAGTGAGGGAGTGCCTTTCCCAGAAACCCAAATGAAAAAAGTGAATCCAGGAGGGAGGAATGGTCAACTGTGTCAAGTCACACTGACCAGTGCCTGTCCTGAGCCAGTGTAATGCAGAGAACAGAATGCTGGTTTGCAAAGCAGGAAACTTGAGTTTTAAGAAGTAACTGGAACTGACTGCATCATCATCATCATTATAATAGTAGTAGTCAATATTTTTCCTATATCTAGTATGTTTCAGATACTGGACTAAGTATATGAATGCATTAGCTCAAGGAATGCTCAAAGCAACCATATAGATATACACTATTATCATTCCCATTTCACAGATGGAGAAACTGAGGCTCATAGAGGTAAAATCATTTGCTTCAGATATCTTCTCTCTTCTAATTCATTTGCTCAATGTGACACAGTGTCATCTGGGGTGAATTATTTTCCTTCTTTGCGATTTAGTTTCCCTCATCTCTAAAATGAGTGAGTGGATCAGTTTAAATTCTTTTCAGCAACAGGACCCTCATCTCAAACAAAAGCAGACACAGAAGCTCAATATATAAAACAGCAGAGTTGCATTGTTTCAAGCTTGGGTGTAGAGTCTGTAGCCCCATACTCTGGGCTTCCGCCCACCCCCTACTCTCTGCCCTGTGGTTTTGCAGACCACTCAACTGGATGGATTCTATATGTCCTTCGGCTTTTAAAACTCCAGAATTCAGATTCTCACCTGTCCCCCTTGTGGCCAAGGGTTGGCATTACAGGTTTACTGGTCAGTGTTAGAAATTCTGTGTCTCTGGGCCACACATCACGGAGCCATCAGTACACGTGGGATGAAGTCATGACCACTTGCACTTCAGTGAACTGGCCATGATGAAAGCTCCTCACTTACTTTACAGAAGTAAACATCTGGATGGTTAAGTCCTAACACCATACCTTGAAAAAATTCGTTGTTCAATATGTGGTTGATTTAAAAAGAATTGAGTGGTTCATTGTAATGTCGTCAGGAAAACCTTTCTCTACATCCTCTAGTAAAAGTCAGATTTCCCCCTCTTTATGTGTCTCCTGAACCCTCTTCCTACACCCCATTATAGTCTTTGCCACATTGGGTGGTCATTTATCATCTGATTACATATCTCTCTCCCCTGCTAGATGGAATCACAATCACCTTTCTGTCCTTGGCATCTAGCACAGGGCCTGGTCGCTGTGCTCATCTAACATACATTGAATGCATAACAGACTCTCCTTTTTGGGAAAGGGTGGCTATAAGAAAGGGAAGAAAATTGTTTGGCAGGGAAACCTGGTGCCTTCCACTCATCTGGTGTTCAGTGGAATGTTTTGTCTCTGGGAACTTGCTCTGTACAGTGACATAGGCTTGGAATTCCTTAGAGCCCATTAGCATGCCATAAACAAGGAGGACTACATGTGTTCCACTTCTCCCAATGTGATCAGACTGCTATGTGACAATTACAGTGCAAAATTCTGGTTTTGGTCTTCCAGCTCTAGGTCTGCTAATGGAAATGAAATATAGTCAGGGAAATACAGGCAAATACAGTCAACAGCCTGCAAGGGAGAAGACTGACATTTGTTGTGATGTGCTGCAGGGGGAGGGACAGGGCAGCAATTTCATTCCTGTCAGTGCAGGGGCCTTTTGTAGCTGGGAATGGAAAGTACTGCAAATGCCAAGTAATTTCAAGTCTGAGGGTTTTGACCTGTTTGTCAGAATGAAAACTTTGGATGAGGGTACATTCCCTCCCCTCAGCTAGAGTAGTATGGTGGTACAGAAAGAACAGAGTCTCTGCGTGCTATTGACCTGGTTTTGAAAACCAGTTCTGTGTATTTCTACTCATGTGAATTTTGGCACATTACTCAATTTCTCTAAGCCTTAGTCTCCTCTTCTATAAAATAGGGGTAATGATATGTACTTTGATGTATTTGTGTGAGGATTTTAGGTGGTTATATAAAGGGCCTGGCACATAGTAAATTCTCAATACACAGTAGCTTAAAAAATTAACCTATTGATAGTTTTACTTGTGCCAGAAATTGTTCTTGCATCTCATCCTATTGATGTGTCTTATCCGCTAAGCACTTCAGGTAGGGAGTGGTGGGTGGAGATGGCACGTCTGAGGGCAGGTAGGGAAGGCAGTCTCTCTGCCCTTAAGCATCTCAGTATCTCCTGCATCTGTCTGCAAATGGATGCATATGTATTTTCATGTTTAAGCCATTCAGTCATTTTTTTTTAATTTTAAAAAAAATTTATTTTTGGCTGCATTGGGTCTTCATTGCTGTGCATGGGCTTTCTCTAGTTGCGGCGAGTGTGGGGCTACTCTTCCTTGCAGTGCATGGGCTTCTCATTGTGGTGAATTCTCTTGTTGCAGAGCACGGGCTCTAGGCACGCGGGCTTCAGTAGTTGTGCCACACAGGCTCAGTAGTTGTGGCTCGCAGGCTTAGCTGCTCCACGGGAAGTGGGATCTTCCCAGACCAGGGCTCGAACCTGTGTCCCCTGCATTGGCAGGTGGATTCTTAACCACTGCCCAATCACGGAAGTCCCATTCAGTCATTCTTTTCTCCTGGAAATGAAAAAACAAAACAAAACAAAACAGAAAAACCTCAACTGATGATCACTTTAGCACAGTTTACCCTATAAGATTAATCTTTTTCATTCATTCACTCACTTACTAGTTCTTTAACAGATATTTAAATATTTAACAAGTGCCTGCTAGGAATGAGGTGCTTTCCTAGGTGCTAGGGATACAGGACAGACAAAAATCCTCTCTTTCATAGAGTTTACAATCTTTCTGAGGGAGACAGACAATAAAAAAAATAAGTAAAATATGTCATTGTATGTTAGATAATGCTGAGTACCAGGAAGAAAAATAAAGGAGGAGAAGGTGATAAGAAGTATTAGAGGTATCCTAAGTGAGAAAGTTTCAGTTTGAGACAGAGAAACCAGGGAAAGGATCACTGAGAAGGTGACATTGCAGAAAAGGGCTGAAGAAACACAAATATCTGGGGAAAAGCATTCTAGGCAGAGGGTACAGGACAAGTGCCAAGGCCTTTGAGCAGGGGAATGGCTGATGTAGACACAGGGTAGGAAAGGGGCCAGGGCAGCAGGAGTTGAGCAACCAAGAAGAACAGTAGTAGGAAATGAAGTGAGAGAGGTAACTGGGGTATTAGAGGGAAGATAGTGAGGGCCTTGTGCTTTGCCTTTGGCTCAGTATGAGATGGAGAGCTATGGAGAAGTTTGAAGGATCTCTCTGGATGCTCTATGAGGATTAGACTTCTGTGAGGGAGCAAAAATCGGGCCAGGATATCAATTTGGGAGGTTATTGCCCATTTTACCCACTGTCATCAACAACGAAGGTGGTAGAAAGAAAAAGGTTTTCTTGCTCTTGCAAGAACACCAGAATCACAGCTAACTGCTGAACAATCATCGGCAGGAAGACACTGGAACTCACCAAAAAAGATACCCCACATCCAAAGACAAAGGAGAAGCCACAATGAGACGGTAGGAAGGGCGCAATCACAATAAAATCAAATCCCATAACTGCTGGGTGGGTGACTCACAAACTGGAGAACACTTATACCACTGAAGCCCACCCACTGGAGTGAAGGTTCTGAGCCCCATGTCAGGCTTCCCAACCTGGGGGTCCGGCAATGGGAGGAGGAATTCCTGGAGAATCAGACTTTGAAGGCTAGCGGGATTTGATTGCAGGACTTCGACAGGACTGGGGGAAACAGAGACTCCACTCTTGGAGGGCACACACAAAGTAGTGTGCGTATCGGGACCCAGGGGAAGGAGCAGTGACCCCATAGGAGACTGAACCAGATCTACCTGCTAGTGTTGGAGGGCCTCCTGCAGAGGCAGGGGGTTGCTGTGGCTCACACTGGGGACAAAGACACTGATAGAAGAAGTTCTGGGAAGTACTCCTTGGTATGAGCCCTCCCAGAGTCCACCATTAGACCCACCAAAGAGCCCAGGTAGGCTCCAGTGTTGGGTTGCCCCAGGCCAAACAACTAACAGGGCGGGAACCCAGCCCCACTCATCAGCAGTCCAGCAGATTAAAGTTTTACTGAGCTCTGCCCACCAGAGCAACACCCAGCTCTACCAACCACCAGTCCCTCCCATCAGGAAACTTGCACAAGCCTCTTAGATAGCCTCATCCACCAGAGGGCAGAGAGCAGAAGCAAGAAGAACTACAATCCTGCAGCCTGTGGAACAAAAACCACATTCACAGAAACACAGACAAGATGAAAAGGCAGAGGGCTATATACCAGATGAAGGAACAAGATAAAACCCCAGAAAAACAACTAAATGAAGTGGATATAGGCAACCTCCAGAAAAAGAATTCAGAATAATGATAGTGAAGATGATCCAGGACCTGGGAAAAAGAATGGAGGCAAATATCGAGAAGATGCAAGAAATGTTTAACAAACACCTAGAATAATTAAAGAACAAACACCTAGAAGAATTAAAGAACAAACAAACAGAGATGAACAATACAATAACTGAAATGAAAACTACACTAGAAGGAATCAATAGCAGAATAACTGAGGCAGAAGAATGGATTAGTGACTGGGAAGACAGAATGGTGGAATTCACTGCTGCGGAACAGAATAAATAAAAAAGAATGAAAAGAAATGAAGACAGCCTAAGAGACCTCTGGGACAATGTTGTTTAATACACAACAACATTCACATTATAGGGGTCCCAGAAGGAGAAGAGAGAGAGAAAGGACCCGAGAAAATATTTGAAGAGATTATGGTCGAAAACTTCCCTAACATGGGAAAGGAAATAGTCACCCAAGTCCAGGAAGCACAGAGAGTCCCATACAGGATAAACCCAAGGAGAAACACGCCAAGACACACAGTAATCAAATTGGCGAAAATTAAAGACAAAGGAAAATTATTGAAAGCAGCAAGGGAAAAACAACAAATAACATACAAGGGAACTCCCATAAGGTTAACAGCTGATTTCTCAGCAGAAACTCTACAAGCCAGAAGGGAGTGGCATGATATACTTAAAGTGATGAAAGGGAAGAACCTACAAGCAAGATTACTCTACCCGGCAAGGATCTCATTCAGATGCAATGGAGAAATCAAAAGCTTTACAGACAAGCAAAAGCTAAGAGAATTCAGCACCACCAAACCAGCTCTACAAAAAATGGTAAAGGAACTTCTCTAAGTGGGAAACACAAGAGAAGAAAAGGACCTACAAAAACAAACCCAAAACAATTAAGAAAGTGGTAATAGGAACATACATATCGATAATTACCTTAAACGTGAATGGATTAAATGCTCCAACCAAAAGACACAGGCTTGTTGAATGGATACAAAAACAAGGCCCATATATATGCTGTCTACAAGAGACCCACTTCAGACCTAGGGACACACACAGACTGAAAGTGAGGGGATGGAAAAAGATATTCCATGCAAATGGAAATCAAAAGAAAGCTGGAGTAGCAATACTCATATCAGATAAAATAGACTTTAAAATAAAGAATGTTACAAGAGACAAGGAAGGACACCACATAATGATCAAGGGATCAATCCAAGAAGAAGATATAACAATTTTAAATATATATGCACCCAACATAGGAGCACCTCAATACATAAGGCAACTGCTAACAGCTCTAAAAGAGGAGATCGACAGTAACACAATAATAGTGGGGGTCTTTAACACCTCACTAACACCAATGGACAGATCATCCAAAATGAAAATAAATAAGGAAAGAGAAGCTTTAAATGACACAGTAGACCAGATAGGTTTAATTGATATTTATAGGACATTCCATCCAAAAACAGCAGATTACACTTTCTTCTCAAGTGCGCATGGAACATTCTCCAGGATAGATCACATCTTGGGTCACAAATCAAGCCTTGGTTAATTTAAGAAAATTGAAATCATATCCAGCATCTTTTCTGACCACAATGCTATGAGATTAGAAGCGAATTACAGGGAAAAAAACGTAAAAAACACAAACACATGGAGGCTAAACAATACATTACTAAATAACCAAGAGATCACTGAAGAAATCAAAGAGAAAATCAAAAAATACCTAGAGACAAATGACAATGAACACGCGATGATCCAAAACCTATGGGATGCAGCAAAAGCAGTTCTAAGAGGGAAGTTTATAGCTATACAAGCCTACCTCAAGAAACAAGAAAAATCTCAAATAAACAACCTAACCTTACACCTAAAGCAATTAGAGAAAGAAGAACAAAAACCCCTAAAGTTAGCAGAAGGAAAGAAATCATAAAGATCAGATCAGAAATAAATGGAAAAGAAATGAAGAAAATGATACCAAAGTTCGATAAAACTAAAACCTGGTTCTCTGAGAAGATAAACAAAATTGATAAAGCATTAGCGAGATTCATCAAGAAAAAAAGGGAGAAGACTCAAATCAATAAAATTAGAAATGAAAAAGGAGAAGTTACAACAGACACGGCAGAAATACAAAGCATCCTGAGAGATTACTATAAGCAACTCTATGCCAATAAAATGGACAACTGGGAAGAAATGGACAAATTCTTAGAAATGTATAACCTTCCAAGACTGAACCAGGAAGAAACAGAAAATATGAGCAGATCAATCACAAATAATGAAATTGAAACTGTGATTAAAATTCTTCCAACAGAAGTCCAGGACCAGATGGCTTCACAGGTGAATTCTATCGAACATTTAGAGAAGAGCTAACACCCATCCTTCTCAAACTCTTCCCAAAAATTACAGAGGAGGGAACACTCCCAAACTCATTCTATGAGGCCACCATCACCCTGATACCAAAACCAGACAAAGATACTACAAAAAAAGAAAATTACAGACCAATATCACTGATGAATATAGATGCAAAAATCCTCAACAAAATACTAGCAAACAGAATCCAACAGCACATTATAAGGATCATACACCATGATCAAGTGGGGTTTATCCCAGGGATGCAAGGATTCTTCAATATACGCAAATCAATCAATGTGATACACCGTATTAACAAATTGAAAAGTAAAATCCATATGATCATCTCAATAGATGCAGAAAAGGCTTTTGACAAAACTGAACACCAATTTATGATAAAAACTCTCCAGAAAGTGGGCATAGAGGGAACCTACCTCAACATAATAAAGGCCGTATATGACAGACCCACAGGAAACATCATTCTCAATGGTGAAAAACTGAAAGCATTTCCTGTAAGGTCAGGAGCAAGAAAAGGATGTCCACTCTCACCACTATTATTCAATATAGTTTTGGAAGTCCTAGCCATGGCAATCAGGGAAGAAAAAGAAATAAAAGGAATACAAAAAAACAAAAAAAGAAAAAAAAAAAAAAGGTTTTCTTGAGAGGAGGTCCCTGGCCGGTTGGTCAGTCTGAAACAATCAGCACTTGAGGATGTAGCTGGGGAGCATGAAAAAGAAAGGTGGAAATGTATGAAAGCCCCACCTGATTTAACAGTTGTTCTGTTATCTGGTTTTTCCTGGCCATGGTGTATGGGGAGGTCTCAGCAACCTCAAGGCACTGCCTCAGCTCAGCTGTCACAGTCACCGTGACAACAGCCTCATCTTGGGTCTCACTCTGGCTCTGGAAAAAGGCCCAAACTCACGGTGAAATGCCAAACTGCAATTGCCTCTTCCTTGGTATGTCTCTTTTTCATCATGTTTTTTTTCCCCCCCCTCAGGTTTAATCTTATGCTTTTGCCAGGCACTCAGCACCAGGTTCCTTAGTATAAGCAACTGGGTGTCTGAGAGATCTGGGAAAGTGGTTACATATGTCATTTCCTCTTTGGATGAGGAAATCATGGGTGACATGCTCTCTAAGGTTCAAGGCTTTAATATTGCCAGTTTTCTTAAATTACATTTACTTTGAATATCTAGAAATGTGAGCATGGGGCTATTTCTAAGTTTCCTGTCATTCAAGAAGTGGTCTAGGTACTAATGGCAGAATGTCACATCCTGCCGGTTGCTAATTGAACCCAGAGGCAGAGAACACATTTGGCAAATTTAGCAAATAAGTAAATAGGCTCCAAGAAGGATGAAAGAAGGCTATGGTCTTAGCCATCAGGTGGCCATAATAAGGGAAAAGCTAAGGCCGAATGATGTGATTGTGGCAGAGCTAATCTGTTGATTTCCACTGCCTTAATAATGCACTGCCTGCCTCTCAGCGCAGTGTTGAGTACAAAACGGCTGACTTGAATCAGGCTGTTCTACCACACGGTACCATGATGCTAGGCTCATCATCTGCCTCGAGCTTTTCTGATACAATGTTACTAATATACTTAGCCCTTTCCAGGTTATTTTCATATATATCTTATTTCATCATTATGGGATGGGCAAGTCAGGGATTATTAGACCTATTTTCGGATGAGGAAATTGAGATCCAGAAGAGGGGAAAGCTCTTGCCTGTAACCAAAGAGCAGACCCATACCTTGAATCCAGTCTTTATTGCTCCTTCCTCAACATGAATCACAGTGCCTGTCACAGAATTAGTAACCAGACTTTATTAAGTGCCTGTTTACACTGGATGCTGAATTAGGCATGAAACAAAACCAAAAAGTACATAAACTTGTTTTCTCTAAATCTTTGTTCTCATATGACAAATAAGAGCACAGGGATAAAACAAATATCAAATTTGGTGATATCAAATTTGGGTTGAAGTATGGATATTGTAGGGTAGAAAGAAGGATGAGTTTATAGATATGGTCTGAGTGACAACGAGGGTGATGAACCATCCTGGTTTACCTGGGACTGAGAGGGTTCCTGAGAGACAGAACTTTCAGTGCTAAAACCAGGAAAGACCTAGGCAAACCAGGACAAGTTTGTCACCCTGGACAGCCAATCTTTCCTGGGGGCAAAATATGGAAACAGAAGGATGTCATGGAAGGAGCACTGGACTTGAAGTTAAAAATCTAGGTTAAAATCCTGACTCTGTCATGTACCACCTGTGTAACCCGGGAAATGCCATTGCTTCTCTCTAGGTCATAGCTTACTCATGTGGAAAATGGTGATATTAATAGTACCTATCTCCCAGTGTAGTAAGCATTAAATGAAATAATCCACATAGGTAAAAATGCTAAATTGTGGCTAGCTCTACAAATGTGAGGTTTTATTTGATGGTGGCTCCAAAGAAAACTCAAGAAAACAATGAGAGCAAGTTTTATGTTCGTTCTCATGCATCTGCTCTATATATGAAAATAAAGTTTCAATGAGCCTTGAGTGATTTGAAGAGCCAAGTCATTCAGCAAAATTGTCAAATCCAGAACAAATTGGAGACTGTACTACATGTCTGCTTCTTTCATAGATCTGGAGACTAGAACATAAGCAATTTTAGATGGTACTTATCTTTTCTCCTGTACCAAATCTAATATGAGAAAGCATCCTTCTCCCACTTCCTTCTGTTCACCAATTTTCTCAAAATCTATGGTCAGATACCATATGAATAGTGACCACACAATGTCAGAAATGGAAAGTAAAATATTCATGTTAATTGGGGTTTTACTTTCCTTTATGTCCCTATTTCTACTTCAAATCCTCAAATAGTGGTTTTGAGGGAGTTCATTTTTTAAACTGCATCCCTGGCGTTTGTATTGGGATAGTGTAGCTAAGAACAAAGAGGACTTAACTTCTATAAAGGTCTTCTCATTTGTTCATTTACTTATTCAGCGCATTTATTGAGTCTATCAGGTCCCCATTAGTGCACTTGGGCGCTAGCTACAAGTAGCCAACAAGACCAGCCTGGTCCCAGACCCCTCATCAGCTTTCATTCTAATGGAAGGAAGCATATGTTAAACATCTTTTAAAAAATAAATGCATGATCATTACACATGTTGAATAGTGCTATGAAAGAAAAGGGCAGGGAGCTTTGACGAAGAAGAATAATGAACATTGTAATTTAGATTGAAGGGCTTGGCAATGAAACTTATACTTCAAGTTCTCATCTGGCTTTGGAATAGAAATGAAGTGCATGGTTAATATAGAGTTTTTTCTTTTTACCTAAATTGCCAATGAGAAAGTCAGTATGGGAGCTTTGATACTGAGCTCTCTGTTCATCATTCTCTGCTCATTGTTCACTCAACAGATATTTACTGAGTACCTACTATGCATTAGACATTGTGCTAGATGCTGGGATAAGGTGCAGGGAACAAGGTAGGTGGAGTTCCTGCCTTCATGGAGCTTACAGTCTAGCGGAGGGGAGAAAATAAATATATCTCAGATGGTGAGATATACTAAGAAAAATAAAACAGAGTAAAGGGGAAAGAGAAAGATGAAGTGGGGGTTAGTCACTCTTTTAAATGAGGTGGTCAGAAAAGACCTTTCTGAGAAGGTGATATTTGAGCAGAGACCTGAAGAAAGCAAGGGAGCCAGCTTTGGTGGTTTCTAGTAGGAGATTGTTTCTAGATAGAGGGAATAACCAGTCCACAGGATATGAGGCTAGAGTGTGCTTGTGTGTTTGAGGAACAGTGAGGAGGCCAGTGTGGCTGGAGCAACATCAGAGAGGAGGAGAATGGCAGATGAGGTCAGTAAAGTAGTGAGATTGATGGCAGGGTGGATGGGGCTGGTGGATGCAATCATGTAAACCTTGTAGTCCATTGCTAGGAGTTTGGTTTTTATTTATCTGCTTGAGAGAAATGATGGTGATCCTTTAAGAAAATACTATATCTAAAACTTGGCAGGACAATTCTACTGTCCCTATGAAGCAAAGGGTATGTGCACTACCCAGGAAGCTAGAATGATGCTAGGCCAGAACTAAGTCATCCATGTTTTAGAAGTTGTCAGAATATAGGTTGGTAGCTTTTCTTAGAAATGGAAATTCCAATTTGGCACATGAAAAATAATATAAAGACCATGAAACGAGAAGAATTTCAAGTGTGGACAGTATCTTGGTAAATGATTTAAAAAATCTTGAGGCCCAGGATGAGGCTCTTAGAAGAGATTTTTTAATCAGGTAGCATTTTTCAAATTGGAGTTTGAGATTTCTTCACTTCCGGAAGGAGCAGTGGCATGGAGAAAGCAGGTATAATCTTGAAGAGATTAAAGGACATGGGCAGAGACCTAGGCAGTGGAGCTCCTTTTAGCTCTTCCAACCAATTTCTCCTGACTGAAATGAGTTGTCCCCCACCACCAGCCCAGACATAGCCACTTTTCTTTTACCTCTCTCTTCCCTTTGAATCTGCTGAAATCCAAGAGGGCAGACATACAGATGTTCAGTAGCGGCAACATCGAAAACAGTGATGTTTAACCTTTTAAGAGTAAAAGGTCCCATGAGAGTCTGATAAAAGCTATGAAATATCTTTTAAAAAGTTCTATGGACACATGAATGTGAAATTTTGCATATTTCCATAGGCTCCTGGGCTCCCTGATAACCATCCGTGGATGCTCTAGGGGAACATGAGTTCAGGTTAAATAACTCTGTGCTAAGAGATCAACCAGGGCTTTTGTTTTGATAAAGGCAAATGTGGGACGTGGAGGATTATGAGAGGAAAGAGTGGAGAACCATTACTCTGATAGCATTAATTGAGGTTATTTTCCCACCTACTCATTTTCTCTGGACTCTGAAAAGCACTCTTTGTTTCTGCCCTTCTCAGTGCTAACCATCTGGTTGACACAAGGGATTCAGAAGGACATCAGGCAGGGACTTCTGAGTATCCCTCTGCTTTCTCACCCTCCCATGGGAAAGGGTTCTGGCCACTATGTTTGAAATAAAGTCCGAAAAAAGAGGAGCAGTCAGGGTATATTAAGGGGTCCAAATCTCCTTTCATTTTTAATTCTTCCAAAAGGAAGAATGTTCTTTTCAACCAGGTTTAGGATGGCTGTGAATGCTGATGTCAGTGCGTGGTCTCACAGAGATTTGTCCCATTGGGGATATTTTTCTTTGTCTGGAAGCTTCCTTTTTTTGTTCATGATTTTTAAGCCTCTCAGCAAATATTCAATGGAAAAAGCTCAGGGCTGAGCCAAAGGCAATTATGAAGCACTTATAGAGTTGGAGACTGACAAGTGGTAATTATTTGGAGATGTTTGCTTTCTTTTCTTCTTCACCACTCTCTCCAACCCCACCCCACAACCTGGTGTGGACTGTCTTTTCAGTTTATCTTGGCTTATTACCAAGGTTTGTCTTCATCACTTCTACATTATGTAGAGAAATATCAGTAATGAAGCCATTTATGCTACTTCTCCAGCACTGAAGTTAGAAGTCTGATGATTTCACGTCAATGCTGAATGTCTTTTCACTATTTCCTTTTATTAGCTGCTGGGAAAAGGAAGAAACAGATTTGATGGTGTATGCCCTATACTGTCCCCTGGAAGCAAATTATTTTAATTCATTTCTACAGTCTCACCTTTTGTCCTCCTCAGCAAGGCAGGTATTCATGCTGCTTTAATCTATTCAGAGCAATGACTAATCAAACCATTTTGCAGCAATTCTGTTCTAAGCCCTGACCCCATAGCTCCATGCAAGTTTATAAATGGAACGCTGGAGGGAAACAAAGGAGAAGGAAGTAGACCCTGTGGGTCAACACAGTTTTTAGTGTGCTTGTTGAGCATTTGACTAAATCCATAAAACAAAACACCATTTGGGAGGGGGTTGTTCTTCCTGTCAGACTTCTAGGCTTCTAAGGACCAGTTAGAAACAAGGAGATAAGGTTATAGTATCAATATATTTTTTATACTATATAAAAATATAGTATATATCTATTTTTTAATAATTTTTATTGGGGTAGAGTTGATTTACAATGTTGTGTTAGTTTCAGGTGTACAGAAAAATGAATCTGTTATACCAGGAGGCCCCAACCCACAGGCCACGGACCAGACTGGTCCATGGCCTGTTAGGAACCAGGCCTCACAGCAGGAGGTGAGCAGTGGGTGAGGAAGCGAAGCTTCATCTATATTTACAGCTGCTCCCCATCGCTCACATTACTGCCTCAGCTCCGCCTCCTGTCTGATCAGTGGCAGCATTAGATTCTCATAGGAGTGTGAACCCTACTGTGAACTGCACATGCGAGGGATCTAGGTTGCATGCTCCTTATGAGAATCTAATGCCTGATGATCTGAGGTGGAGCTGAGGCAGTGACGTTAGCACTGGGGAGAGGCTGCAAATACAGATTATCATTAGCAGAGAGGTTTGCACAGAGACCATAATAAATCAATTGCTTGCAGACTCATATCAAAACCCTATCAGTGAGTGGCAAGGGAAAACAAGCTCAGGGCTCCCACTGATTCTGCATTATGGTGAGTTGTATAATTACTTCATTGTATATTACAATGTAATAATAATAGAAATAAAGGGCACAATAAATGTAATGCGCTTGAATCATCCTGAAATCATCACCCCACCCCTGCCCCCGGTCCATGGAAAAATTGTCTTCCACGAAACCAGTCCCTGTTGCCAAAAAGGTTGGGGACCGCTGTGTTATACATATACATATATCCACTCTTTTTTAGATTCTTTTCCCATATGGGCCATTACAGAGTATTGAGTAGGTTATACTCTGTAATGTAGTCCCTGTGCTATACAGTAGGGACTTATTAGTTATCTATTTTATATATAGTAGTTTGTATGTGTCAATTCCAATCTTCCAATTTATCCCTCTCCCCTTACCCCCCAGTAACCATGTTTATTTTCTACATCTGTAACTCTATTTCTGTTTCGTAGATAAGTTCATTTGTAGCCTTTTTTTACATTACAAATAAAAGCGATATCATACGATATTTATCTTTCTATCTTGCTCAGGGTATTTTCTTTTTTGTTTGGAATGAGAATGCTATCTTCAGACTGGGCCTAAGAAGAACAAACACAACAGAAAAGGCCATAGGTGCCCCTCACAGCTTTGCAGGAGATAGTTCTGTGGTCTTTAGGGCTGTAAATGGGGCCTGGGTAGGGGTAGAGGATTCTAATTTTTGCCCAATGTTCTGCAATTTGGAATATGCTGAAAAAAATTATTCTTTGGAGTGGACTTTGAAAGACACTTAAGAACTCTTATTGGAAGTTTGTATAATTGGGAACTTAGACAAGAAAAATTACTCCTCACCTGACTGTAGCCACTGTAAGGGTGGGACCTGTGTCAATTTATGTTCACTGTTATATCTCCAGGGCCTATTACAGTGCCTGGTCCATGATAGCTTTCTATTATATATTTCTTGAATGAATGAATGACTTACTGCCCTGGTAGCAACTTGACCTTATCTCCTCTCCTGCACAGCCATTCAGGCATTTAGGAAAGAAAGCTACTGCTCTGTAGATTAACCCAGCTAGGTAGCAGGCTTGTGAAAGAAGTTTGGAAGAAGTAGCCTCTGCCCCCTTCCATGTCCTGTAAACTTTCTGAAGTCTTTTCCCAACAGGTTTATACTACTCTTATCTCCACTAGAGAGTTAGAGTAAATGAAAACAAGACTTTGGCTCTTTGTTGTATTTTTCTTCAGTCAAGTTCATAGTCCTTTCAAACTGTTTGAGGCAGATTCTTCTGTTACATCAAAGTCTTACTGGCTTTAAGAAAGATACCTTAGGAAGTTGGATTAACTTATTCATGTCCTTAGAGATCCTTAAAGAGCCTATGAAAAAGCCTACTAAACATTGCCTCAGTCTTCCAAAAGCATTCAGTAGCTTCCAGAGTACTTAATTTACAGTCAGGTGCAAAAATTGTTTATGTATCTGAAGGCCAGACTATGGAAAAGATCAAATAAACAGATTTCTTTGGCATTTTCTGCCCACTATCTGATGAGAAAGAGTAAGCAAACCAACATAAGGAATTGACTTTTTTTTAAAGCAACATACAAGGACTGGTTAAGACTTGGTGTGTATTCAGCCCAAGTTTTCCAAAACCAGTTATATCTCTAGTACTGGATGATGAGATATCATATTCTCCATGGGGACATTAAAGCTGTAAACAAGGTTCAATCACTGAAGAAAAAATGGTTATTCTCACTAGAGTAGATTTTCTGTTTTTCATGTTATTATGTCCTCATTATTTGAAAAATGGCAATTTATGTAAAGTAGAAAGGGCTGACAACTTTTAGTTGCCCAGAGTGATCAATTAAGAAATATGCCATTTCCCCAAACTGAATAAATGAAAGTTGATTGTTGAGATATTTCTGTAATGGTTTCTATATTTTGATTTATTTAATAATCAAGGTTTTTTTTTTCCTCTGAGATAATTTGCCTGCAAGTATTTTGATTATGGATCCTAGATCCAAACAATCAGGCTTTCTGTAAGCTAATATAATAACAGAAAAATAGTACAATTTCCCATACAAGTATTCATTTCCATAAAAATGAAGATCTAATTCATGTGTTTGGCTGTTTGAATATAGGGTGACATAGATAGTCCTAAAGCATACATTTTAAAATAAAAAATAGAGACAACTAGGTACCATACTTTCAAGATTTTCTCTTTTTCATTGGCTTTCAAACAGCTTGATTATGATGTGTTGTCACAAGTCCAGAAATATCAAAATTAAAATCACCAAATCAATAAGTAGTATTTAGTAAGTACTTATTGTGCTTATAAGAACAATTCACAAACTAGGAGCTTTTAAATTCAAAGACTGATACGAAGGTCAGAGGCATGATGTTACAGGATGGCTTATAAAGTGAAAATGACAAAGTTGTTTAAACTTTATAATGATTGGTTATTACAGTGGGGGTTTCCAGACGGCAAGGGCTTGATTAAAAGTGATAATCTTATACAATTTTTAGGAAGATGACTTAATTTTCTTTCATGATTATCAGAGGCATTTACAAGAAGTTGCCCAAGTTAAGTTTCACCTACGTGGCTTAAGTGGTTTTGTCTGCTCAGGGAATTTTCAAGTTTGGTCTCCATTTTTAATTTAATTTTAACAGTGTCTAGTTATGGATTTCTTTAACTTTATCCTACCTAGAATTTATTGAGCTTTTTGTATGTGTAGATTAAGGTTTTTCATAGAATTGGCAAAGTTTTAGCCATTACTTCTTCAAATATTCTTTCTGCCCCTTTTTCTTTCTCCTCTCCTAGAACTCCTATTAGGTATATTTTGGTATACTTAATAATCTCCACAGGTCTCTGAGGCTCTGTTCACTTTTCTTTCTTCTCTCTCTGTTCCTCAGACTGGATAATTTCAATTGACCTATCTATCAGGTTGCTGATTCTTTCTGCCTTCTCATTAAAGAGTCGTTCTAGTGAATGTCTTATTTCAATTATTGTACTTTTAAATTCCAGAATTTCTACTTGGTTATTTTTATAATCTCTAATTCTTTATTGATGTTCTTTCTATTGATGGCATCATTCTCATACTTTCCTTTAGTTCTCTAGACATGGTTTTCTTTAGTTATTTTTTAAAAACATATTTAAAATAGCTGATTTAAAGCTTTTATCTAATAAATCCAACACCTGAGCTTCCTCAGGGATACTTTTTACCAACTGCTTCTTATCTTATGAATAGGTTATAATTTCTTGTTTCTTTGCATATACTGGTAAATTTTTGTTGAAAACTGCACATTTAAAATAATATGTCAAATTTGGATATCAGATTCCCACTGCCCCAGGGTTTACTGTTGCCATTTGTTTTTGTTGTGGCCATGTTGTTTTTGTTTGCTTATTTAATGACTTTCCTGGATTAACTCTGTAAAGTCTGTATTCTTTGTCATGTATGGTCGCTGCAGTCTCTGCTTGGTTATCTTAGTGGTCAACTAATTACTGGACAAAGATTTCCTTAAATGAATTGAACCAAAAAGTCTTTCACCTTTTGCAGAGGGTCTCTGTGTGATCGTTGGGGCATGCCTTCAGCCCTCCAGCAGTTTATAACTCTGCCTTACCCTTTACCTCCTATTTGCAAATGCAGAGCCTCAAGGTCATGTAGAGGTGCGAGATTACAGCCTTAAGTCTTTCCTGGGCAAGCGCACAGTCCTACCAATTTGCATGACTTTTTTTTTTTTAACATCTTTATTGGAGTATAATTGCTTTACAATGGTGTGTTAGTTTCTGCTGTATAACAAAGTGAATCAGCTATATGTATACATATATCCCCATATCCCCTCCTGCTTGCATCTCCCTCCCAGCCTCCCTATCCCATCCCTCTAGGTGGTCACAAAGCACCTAGCTGATCTCCCTGTGCTATGCGGCTGCTTCCCACTAGCTATCTATTTTACGTTTGGTAGTGTATATATGTCCATGCCACTCTCTCACTTTGTCCCAGCTTACCCTTCCCCCTCCCCATATCCTCAATGCATGACTTTTTAAATCCCTAGAAATGTTTTGGAGCTTTTCAATCCCCTCTATGTGTATCTCATTCCCTAGTTTCTCCTTGTAAGTTTTTAGGTTACCTTCTTATTTGCCCCAAGTTTTATTGCTATCTTAGGCAGATATGACATTAAATGATTGCCACTGATTGTTTTCAAAACTCCAGGAAAAGGCTGTTCACACTGAGAAATGTCTGAGTTAGGTCAAATAAAGACAAGCACTGTGAATTGAGGTTTTAATGGAACCGCAAGACAGGTCAAATAATGACAATGTTGCAAATAGTAGTCTTGGGAAGCTTCAAAACCATTCTGCCCTGACGAATGGCTACTAGACTGCTGGTTTTCACCATGATTGTGGGGCTGTTGGTTGTTAAGGTTACTGTGGGGATGGGAGGTGGGGGTTATGAACAGGGCAAGTACAGTACCACAAAGCTCACTGTTCTTTCCAAGATTCAACCATTTTTCTTGAGTAAATGTTGGTCAGGTTGTTGCAAACCTGTGATTAATTTAAAGAGTTCTGAAAAAGTTGATTTTGCCTTTTTTTTTTGCCATTGTTCTCGTTGGTTTTATGGAGGAGTAGCTTTTTGTAGGTCCTTACTCCACATTTCACTGACGTCATTCCCCTAGGGACCATAATTACTAATCCTGTTATGAATATCTGGTTAACATATCTAGAGTTTTAAGTTCAAACTTCAGAAAAATGCATCTTTTAATTTATTCTGGATGGCTCTGGGAGTTTTAGGCCAAATTTCTAGCAGTTCAGCATTTCATTTTGCTTATAAGATTTCGTGGCTATTGGTCATTGGGTTGGCTACTATGTTTCAGTCCAAGAAATCTGGATATTGTCCTCATTTAAAGGCTATTCTGAAATAATTTCTCAGTGGTTTAAGCTGCCTTGTTTTGAGGCTTTCTTTTCAATCTGTTTAACTTTTCCTGAAAAGAGAAGCAGCAATGGCACCCTCTCTGGAAAAAACTCCCAGTGAATTTTTTTCTTTGAGTTATTTGATATATCACCTGTGACTTGCAAGTCAAAGAGCTAAATTATTTTAAAATCAAGTAACATAAATAAAAAGTAAATGAAAGACACGTGAAGAGTCATTCAATCAAAATGGCATGGTTAGTCCATGCTTAGAGAATCCTTCCTTTTCTAACACACAGCAATGACAGATAAAATATAGACAGAGGAAATGTAGAATACACAGCTATACTCAAAATAAGATAAACATCTTCATGGATGGGAAAATGGACAGAAACACAAAAAACGGAAAGCAAGTTTAGTATCATGTGTCTGTTGCACTCCTGGTTTAGATGTAGGCAGAGGTGGATGGGTGTTCAATTATTTTGGAATAGCAAAGACTAAAAGTGCTTCATTGGAGGATGAAGAACTAGAACTATGTTTGCTACTCAGAATCAGGGTCTGGTATTAATCTTTTCTGCATTGAGGGTGTGGTGGTGGTTAGATTTTTCTGCATTTGAAAGAGCATTGCAGGGAATTCCCTGGTGGTCCAGTGGTTGGAACTCAGCGCTTTCACTGCTGAGGGCCCTGGTTCAATCCCTGGTCAGGGAACTAAGATCCCACAAGCTGTGCAGGGTGGCCAAAAAAAAAAAAGAAAAAAGAAAAAGAAAAAGAAAAGGAGGGTTGCAAAACAGCTTCAGGTTATGACTTGTGTATACCAAGGAAGTGGGAGGAAATAGACACATTCTAGCATCTAGGACTTGAGTGAAATCCATAGCTAGCTCAAAAATTATGTCTGCATTATCACCAATATCGTATCAGGATGGGGGTCTAAGCCACCTGGTTCTGAACTGCAGGGCAAAAGTGGGTGGTTTTGTAAGCAGAGGCAACTAAAAATGTACTAGACAGAGACGGTTGATAAAAGAGAAAGCTTGATCTCACTCAAGTTGATCCTGCAAACTAATATTCCAAAACTAAAGAAAAACAAGTGTAAGGAAGGTAACTAATAAAAATCAGGAAATGAATTGAATGCAGACCAAATGAAAATAACAGTAATCAGAAAATGATATTAAAATGTTTTTTAATGCTCTGTATATTTGAGATATCCATTAAAAAAAAAGAACAAAAACTAGACCAGGTATAAACTAAACAGAAACACACATAATTAGAAATCTTGGAAATAAAAAAAAATACAGATGTTAAAATAAAAAAGCTAAATAAATGGAATAAATTCTAGGCTGCAAATAGTAGCAGAAGGCAGATTTCCACTCAAATGGCTGAAGAAAGTACCAATCTAGAGTTCTATAACCTGATAAACTATCATTCATGAGTAAGGGACAAATAAAGACATTTTGTGATGTCAAAAGACTAAGAGAATTTACCACTTACAAAACCTCTTTAAACTACTTAATCACAAACCATACAAGCATGAGTGGAGTAAAATATTTAAACTGTTGAAGAAAAAAAACCCCAACAGCCTAGAATTCTGTGTTCTGTGAAATTATCCTTCAAAAGTAAAGACATATTTTCTCTGACCTACAAAAATTGAAGGAGTTTGTAGCCAGTAGCCTTACCTTGCAGGAAATGTTAAAAGAAGTTCTTTCAAGAGAAGAAAATAATATAGGTCAGACAGAAATAAAGACACAGACGTAGAGAATGGACTTGAGGACACGGGGAGGGGGAAGGGTAAGCTGGGACGAAGTGAGAGAGTGGCATGGACATATATACACTACCAGATGTAAAATAGGTAGCTAGTGGGAAGCAGCTGCATGGCACAGGGAGATCAGCTCAGTGCTTTGTGACCACCTAGAGGGGTGGGATAGGGAGGATGGGAGAGAGATGCAAGAGGGAGGAGATATGGGGATATATGTATATGTATAGCTGATTCACTTTGTTATAAAGCAGAAACTAACACACCATTGTAAAGCAATTATACTCCAATAAAGATGTTAAAAAATATATATAGGTCAGAAACTCAGATCTACATATAGAAATGAAAAATATTGAAGAAGGAATAAGAGAGGGTAAAATAAAAACCTTTTATTTTTCTCATTCTTAATTGATCTAACAAAAAAGTTCAAAATAATAAAAGCAACAAAGTATATGATTATGTATGCTTATGGATATATCTGTATATGTATGTATATATAAGCTTATGTATGCTTATATATAAGTGAAATGAATGGCAGCAATGATACAAGGGAAGTGAGAGAGAAATTAGGATTATTTTGTTATTATAAAGTACTCACCAGTGAAGTGGTACAGTTATTTAAAAGTGGACTTGGATTAGTTGTAATTGTATATTGCAGACTCTAGAGTAAACACTAGGAAAAAAAAGAAGTATAACCGGTACATTAAGGAAGGAGACAGAATGGAATCATACAAAATGTTCAGTTAAAACCTCAAAAGGCAAAACAGAGCAGAAGACAAAAACAAGAACAGAGGCAACAAATAGAAAACTATAGTATAAATATGACATAAATTGAACTATCTCAATAATTATTTTGAATGCCAGTGGTTTAAATTCATTAATCAAAAGACAAAGATTCTCACAGTGGATAAAAACACACCCATCTATATGTTGTCCACAAAAACTTTAAGGACATATAGATTACAAGTAAATGGATTGAAAAAGATATACCATGTTAATACTAATCAAAATGAATCAGGAGTAGCTATATTAATTTCAGCACAGACTTCAAAGCAAGGAAAATTATCAGGGATAAAGAGGGTCAATTCTTCAGAAAGACATAATAAACCTTAGTGTGTATGCATCTAACAAAAAGAACATCAAAATATGTGACGCAAAAACTGTTAGAGCTGCAAGAAATAGATTAGTCCACTATATACTTGGTGACTTCAATAGCCCTCTGTCAGAAATGGACAGAGCCAGCAGGAAGAAAATCATTAAGAACAGTTGAATTCAACCACACCATCAATCAATTCAATATAATGCACATCTGTAGACTACTTCATCCGATAGCAGCAGAATACACATTCTTCTCAAGCTCACATTGGAACATTCAGTGAGATAGACCATACCCTGGGCTATAAAATACTCCTGCACAAATGTAAAAGAATAGGAATCATATAATGTCTGCTCTCAGACTACAGTACAATCAAACAAGAAATAAACGACAGAAAGATACTTGGAAAATCCCTCAATACATGGAGATTAAACAACTCACTTTTAAATAACACATGGGTCAAAGAAGTAATCTCAAAAGAAATTAAGAAATAACTTTAACTCAATAAAATTGAAAACACAACTTATCAATTTGTGGGATGCAGTGAAAACAATGCTTAGAGGGAAATTAAGGGCATCAAATGCGTATTTTAGAGAAGGAGAAAGAGCTAAAATCAAACATATAAGCTTCCTCCTCAGGAAATTAGAGAAAGAAAAGCAAACTAAATCCAAAGTAAGCAGAAGAAAAGAAATAATAAAAATTTGAGCAGAAATCAATGAAATTAAAAAAAAAATCAATAGAGAAAATCAGTAAAACCAAAACTGGTTCTTTGAACATATCAGTAAAGTCAAAAAGCCTCTAGGCAGACTAACTAGGGAAAAAAGAGAGATGATAAAAATTACTAATATCAGAAATGAAAGAGAGGGCATTTCATTTCTGAGATCTAGAGATCTCATTGGCATTAAAAGGATAAGAAAAAGATACGCTATGAATATCTCTATACCCATAGATTTGATAACTTAGATGACATGGGCCTTATTCCTTGAAAGGCACAATCTGCCATAACTCACACAAGAAGAAATAGATAATCAACATAGGTCTATATCTATTAAAGAAGTTGAATCAATAATTATCATCTTCCAAAACAGAAAGTACCAGGTCCAGATGTGTTTACTGGTGAATTCTATGAAACATTTAAGGAACAAATTATACCAGTTTTCTACAATCTCTTTCACAAGGTAGAAGCAGAGGGAATACTTCCTAACTCTTTCCATGAGGCCAGTATTACCCTAATACTAAAATCAGACAAAGACATTTTAAGAAAAGAAAACTACAGACCAATATCTCTCAAAAACATACATATAAATATTCTCAACAAGATACTGTCATATGAAAAGAGGCTCCACATCATACGTCATCAGGGAAATGCAAATTAAAACAATGAGATACCACTACTCACTGAATAGAATGGCCAAAATCCAGAATACTGACAGCACAAAATGCTGGTGAGGATGTGGAGCAACAGGAACTCTCATTCACTGCTTGTGGAAATGCAAAATGGTATAGCCACTTTGGTAGACAGTTTGGTGGTTTCTTGTAAAACTAAGCATACTCTTACCACATGATCCAGTAATTGCACTCCTTGGTATTTATCCAAACAAGTTGAAAACTTATACCCACACATAAACCTGCACACAAATGTTTATAGCAGCTTTATTCATAATTGCCAAGAACTTGGAAACAACCAAGATGTCCTTCAGTAGGTGAATGGATAAATAAACTATGATATATCCAGACAGTGGAATATTATTTAGCACTACAAAGAAATGAGTTATCAAGCTATGAAAAGACATGGGGAAAACTTAAATGCATATTACTAATTGAAAGAAGCCTATCTGAAAAGTTTACACTTTATGTGATTGCAAGTATATGACATTCTGGAAAAGGCAAAAATATGGAGACAGTAAAAAGATTAGTGGTTGGTAAGAGTTAGAGGGAAGAGAGGCATAGGCAGAACACAGAGGATATTTAGGACAGTGAAAATATTATGTATTATATTTAATACATACATGATTCTAGTTAATCATGATACATATCATTATATATTTGTCCAAACCCATAGGATGTACACCACCAAGAGTGAACCCAAATGTAAACTAGGGACTTTGTGTCAATCATTGTAGGTTCATCAGTTGTAATAAATGTACCACTCTGGTGGGGGATGTTGATAATGGGGGAGGCTATGCATGTGTGGGGAGCACAGGGGAATATGGGGAAATCTCTGTACCTTCCCCTCAATTTTTCTCTGAACCAAGATGTTCTAAAAAAATAAAGTCTTAAAATACACACACATTCGCTGTACAGCAGAAGTTAGCACAACATTGTGAAGCAACTATACCCCAATTAATAAAAAAGGTAAATTAGATCAGCCTCTTATAAATTGTGAAAAAAAAATACACACACAAACAAGAACTACTTAAGGTTGTATTTTAACAAAAAGGAAGTGAACCCAGAAGGAAGGAGTGGGGTACAAGAAATTATGGTAAGGACAGAAACAATAAAACATTCTGAATATTTAATTAACTATAAACTTTATAAAATAATTGTATTTATGCATTTATAACAGAAGATATAACTAAAATTCTAGAAAGCAATCACAGGAAATATGTAGATATTCAGTATTAATGAAGATAGTAAGGTCTTTGCCTTGTTTGAGAGGAGGACAGGAGCCCTGGATAACTGCAGACTCTGTTAGAGAAGTATGTAGTTAATATTTATTAAAAATTTAAAGTTACTCACCAAAAAATAAATAAATGAAACATAATTCCAACCAGCAGGGGGAAAATGGAATAAAGGAAACTTTGTCAACTCAACAAAAAAGTAGGATTGGTCAAAAACAAAAGCCAAATTAAAAAAGTTCTGTTAAAAAAAAAGAAAAAAGATGGCAGAAGGAAGTGAAAAGAAATCACAATTGATGTAAATTAAACAAACTTTTTCTGAGACAGGACCCATCAGATTGGATTAAAAATAACAAAATACAGCTGTATACACATTATGAGACACATCTAAAAGAAAAATAGAGAAAATGAAAATAAAGGAATAAAGAAAAATGAATGAGGTAAATACTAGGAAAAGAAAAGCTGGTGTGACAAAATTAATATCAGACAAAAATAGAACTTAAGCCAAATAGCATCAAAAAGGATAAAAAGGATACTACCTAGTAATAAAAGGAACAATATGTTTTACAGATGAATTATTATTACTAACAAGAGAGTTCAGCAAGTTAATCTAGATATAAGATAAATATTTTAAAAATTGAAGGCATACTTCTACAACAGTAATTAAATTTAGAAAAATATAATGGGAAAAATCCACTCATAAAAGTAGCAGAAACTATAAGATTATAAAACATTTAATGAAGGAAATAAAAGTAATCCTGAAGAAAAAGACATGATATACTGTTTTTGTAACCAGAAGACTTGGCATCATATAAAGATCTAAATAGAAAGAGCAAAACTACAATTTTTGTATAGGTGAATATATAATCTCAGAGCAGGGAAGGATTTCAAAAACATGACAGCGCAAGAAGAAACCATAAAGGAAACTATTGATAAATGCATTAAAATGAAATCTTCTGTGCATCAAAAGACAGTTCTGAGAATCAGATGTTTGTAGTTCATTCAGGCAACAAATGATCCAGAATATATTAGGAACATATACACACATATAAGAAAAAAGGCTAACAGCCCAATTAGAAAAATTGGAAATGTATATGCAGGCAATTCACAGAATAGAAACCTGAATGGTCAGAAAACTTGCCCATCTTCACTAGTTAGAAGGGAAATGCAAATTAAAACAATCAAGTACCACTCACCTATCACATTGGCATGTTTTAACAAATCTGACTATTACAAATGTTGTGAATGTGGGGAAAATGATACTAAGGAGGTGCAGATTGGCACAGACATTTTTGGTGAGCAGTTTGCCAGTATCAGTCAAATTGAAGATATTTATTATCATAATGTGTTGCTGATAGTGAGAGCTGCTGCTTTTCTCACTTCTGACATTTCCTTCCACACTGAAGGAGTCCCATTGATGTAGCGCTTTTGGCCTCTCTCTTCCCCTTCATTCACTCCTCCCCAGGGGACAGAAATAATTGATTTTTATTGGTGAGTTTGGAAGGAGGAACTGAGTCTGTGGAACCCAGCCCTTCCATCTTTCCTTCCTCTTGGGGGGCCAAGGTGAGGCTGAGCACCTGTTCTCCTATACTCCTCTGTGTTTTAAGTTTTGCTGTCCAACGATGCTTGTGACTTGAGTGGGAGTAAATTTGGTTCTAGAATTACAAAGTATACCTGGCTGCAGATATAAACGCATTCTCTAACGCTAGCTTTATTTATTAATAATAATCTATTCTTAAAATGAATTAAAGAAAAAACCAAACTCCTCAATTGATAACCTGAGTGAGGAAGGGAGATGCTATCTATTGGAATCTTCTCAAAACCCAACACTCGTCATTCTAGTTTTATGTATATACACTAGAGAAACAATCACATGTGTACACGAGGGGATATTTACAAGAATATTTATGGCAGCTTTGTTTGTAAGAGTGAAATGAGCAACCACCGAAATTTCTCTCCACAGAAGAAAGGATAAATACAATGAAGTCGACCTACATGTATCAAAATGTCACAAAACATGTGTAGTGAAAACAATAAGTTTACATAAGGATGATATGTACTGTGTGAGACCATTTACAAAAATGTTTAGAACATATAAAATGATACCGTATACTGTACATAGGATGATGAAAAGTATGAAGACATCTTTTTGAATGATCATACCAATTTAAGAGCATTGTCACCTCTTGTGGGGTCATGTAGGAATGAAGTGAGATTGGGGAAGCATGCAAAGAAAATTTCAACTGTCTACGTAAAGCTGTGTTTCTTAAAAAGATCTAGAGCAGCAAAGCTGGCAGGGTATTAAAATTTGTTAGATCTGGATAGTGGGTATATGGCTGTCTGTTATATTGTTTTCTGTACTTTTCTCTGTGCTTTAATAATAAAAAAGATATCCCAGAATATTAGCTTAATATACTGACCTCAATTTCTCAACTGAAAATATTTTTAAAAAATCTTTTAACCCTGAATGCAGAACATGGGGCTATTGAATGAACTTGATTACTTTCTCCCTGTTTTGTTTTTAAAGTGAAGCCTAAAGTGTATTCCTTCCTTTTTCTTGGGCCTGAATTTCCTCATTTATAAATCAAAAGAGGTTGGGCTAAATGATCCCTAAGTATAGTTCTCTGTAGTTTCTCGCTCTGATGTTCTGTGAGATTGGGATGTTTTCCACAAGGCAGATATTGAAAGAAAGGGAAAAGTTATATAGCAGCAGCCTAAGGCCTGTGATTTTGGGGAGAACCTATAATGTCCCTCCACTCCACCCTAGGCCTTTCAGCTGTTCTGCTCTTTTTTCTTCTTTTCTCTCCACCCTCTTTGTGATCAGTGCCTTAGCTGGTCTAGTACAGGTGGGTAACTGTAGACAGGTGCCATGCATTTGCCTACGCAGCAATGACCTTCCATGCATATACAGCAAGTGCTGCAGTCCTTAAACAAGCAGGTTGCATGTATGGCAATCTTTTTCTGCGTGTGCAGGGAGGGCTGCTCAAATTCAACACAGAAAGCCTCAATGCTCACGCCCTCCCGTGCTGCTTCCTGAGCTGCTGTCCTGTTCTCTCTGACTAGTTCCTGTTCTTCAGTTATTCCTTTTTGACTGATTTGAAGCTTCGGCCCTGGTCCTCCTATAAAAGGCAGACCCCGCTTCCACCCATGCACTTCAGCCCAGTCTGGCACTGTAAAAACTGACCTTTGCCAGGCTCACTTGCTGAGGTCTTGCCTTTAGCCTGTTCCCTCTGGATCCATGGGACCCTATTGACAGCCACGGACCCTGCCCTTGCCTCCCTGGGACCCTACTGTTCTTGGGACCTCTCGTGCCTTTACCACACTGTCCCCACCTGCCCTGACCCATTGTTTCCTAGGTGGCTGCCTTGAAAGGCAATTTGAATATCATTTGACTCCAGCCTTCAACACTGAAAGGAAACTGCCTGCCTGCCTGTGATAAAACAAGGCGTCATAGCAATCTCAGCCTAGACCAGAAACCCTTCTAAGCAAGTGAATATCTTTTAAAGAATAAGCTATTTTTAATAAATTATTGATAGTAGACACCTAAAGTGATTTTTAAAATTGTCTTTTTAAAATGTAAAAGTAATGTTTATGATGTAAAATATAGAATAAATACAAACAAAAAGAAGAAAATAAAGTACTTGCAATTACACCAATGAGAGGTGACAACTAACATGGTGCATATCCTTTTTGATTGTCTCTCCCTCTTCATATATATATGAGAACCATTATTTATGTGTGTGTGTATATATATATGCACACATATATGTATATCCACACGTGTGTATACACACATACTACACACATGCATACATATACATAGACACACAGAATTAGAACTTTTTTTTACAAAACATGATTAGATTGTATATGATGTTTTCCTTTTAATGATATCATATTTTTAATGGCTGCATAGTATCTATTATGGATGTACTAAGATATAATTTAACCGTTCTTTAATTGCTATACATATAAATTGTTTGCAGTTATTTTTGCTATTATAAGTAATATGTAATTAATCTCTCTGTGGCTAAATCTTTATGTCATTAACTGATAATTTCCTGAGGATCAATCCCTAGAAATGAAAACACTGGATCAAAGAGAATGCATATTTTGAAGGCCTGTGAAATGTATAGCCTGGCTGGCTTCCAAAAAGTTTGCACAAATATATACTCTAACCAGCATATAAGAGAAAGTCTGTTTCTGGAAATTTTGTCAAACTGGATATTACCTATCTTTTCAATCTTTAACCATTTGTTAGGAAATATTACTATTTCATTCTTCCTTTAACTCGCATTCTTTGATTACCACTGAGATTTTTATTTTACCATATGCTTCTTGGCCACTTGTATTTCTTTTCTATGAATTGCCTTTTTGTGTCCTCTGCTCATGTTTCTATTAGTGTGTTTGTCTTTGTCACATTGATTTGTAACATCTTCTAATGACATTAATTTAAAGCAGAGATGTGAAGTGGCTTCACTGCAACCTTCCTAGGCAATTTTAGTTACAGGCAGGAATAGAATCTTTTGCTCATTTATTATTTCAGCATCATTGTACATCAGGACTGGAGCCCCGGGGCAGGATAGACATGTTTGGGAGCATGAAAGTAAGTCCTAGAGAGGTTCAGTGGCTTACCCAGCATCTGAGATCTGATGCCCAACTTCCCAAATACTGTCATGTTAAGTTACTAATCTCACGTTCCAAAGAGATCCAGAGGGGAAATAGTGAAAATACTTCTCTTGATGCCAATGTCTTTAGATTCAAATAAATCCAGAAGCTCAGTTTTACATGGGCTATTTAATAATTGACTGGGCAAGGTAAGGCAAACATTTGATCACTGCATTAATTTTATCACTTTATTCCTTATCACATAAACCTCCGGTGGCTCTCCATTGTCTCCAGGCACGTCCAGACTCCCCAGCTTGACATCTAAGACCCTTAGTAATCTGCTTCTACACAGCTCCATGCCCTTCTCTCTCTCCAAATACAGTCCATTCAGATTGGTCTCCTCGGTGATGTCACATGTGACATTGTCTGTAGCAATCCCTGTGATACTGCTGTTCTCCACATCTGCACTGCTCTTCTTCCTTCCCTTTCTTGTACCTATGTAAATACATGCTGTCCTCTGGAGTCCAGGTAGAGAACAACTTCCCTGGAGGCTTCCCATCTCAGCTTTTATATATAGGTATGTAGGTTTCCTTCTCACATTTTTTTTTTTGGCCGTGCCATGCAGCTTGTGGGATCTTAGTTACCCAACCAGGGATTGAACCCGGGTCCTCAACAGTGAGAGCGTGAGGTCCTAACCACTGGACCACCAGGGAATTCCCTCCTTCTCACATATCTTAAAGCCTGACCACATACAGTTGATTTACTGTAGTCTGTCCTGTACTGTCCTATCTCTTAAAGCTGCATGTGGTTTTGTCTCATGTCCCCCAAACAGAAGAACATATCTGGGGGGGAGTATGTGGGACAGAACCTGAATACATCTTGCCTATCATTATGTATATAATCTGGAATAATCTGGAACAGAGGCTTATAAATTGATAGGTGCCAATTGGTATTTGTGGAGTTGACCTTTTCATCGAAACCTATATTAAGCACTTATTGCGTGCCTCTACTTGGCTAAGTGCTGAAAGGTGTGTGCTTTTGAGGAAGTCACAGTTCACTGGGGGAGGTAGACCTAGGTTCTAAATCTGTCTCTGCCAGCAACTGAATAGTTTACCTTGGGAATGTCACATAATCATCTCATCTATTCATTCCACAGGCATTTCCCTATGTGTCAGGCAGTGTGCTTGGTGCTTAGAAATACAGAGTTGAACGAGATCAATCTCTGCCTCCAAAAACATCTGTGTTCCCAGTTCCTTATAACACAGTGTGAGAAGTGCTGTAGTTAAAGTATGTACAAAGTGCTATGGGAACTGGAACAGGAGGGAAAGTCACACGGCCTTGCTAGGTGGCAAGTACTATCTATGTAAATGCTCTCAGCTTAGGTAGGGGTGGGGCACAGAGGCAGGGAGTTTAAGAGAAGGCTTTGAAGAACTGGACATTTGAACTGGATAAGTTTGTTACTGACTTTTAGAGGGTAGAGGGAGAGAGAGAGCAGGACTGTTCAGAATATGTTATAGGAACTAAGGGGTGTATGTCTATGTGTGTCTTGTGACGTATGTTGGGAGGTGGTGAGAGAGGGGAAGAAGAGCTCGGAGAGTTAGGTTAGGAATGGGTTACAAAGGGCTTTGAATGCCTTGCTAAAGAATTTGAGGAAAGAGACAAAGGTTTGCCATGTTCACTGTGTGGAAGGAGAAAAGAATTGATAAATAGGAGTGAATAAGAGCGCATGTTCTCTTTAAGAAATTTCAATATAAGTGGAACTGCCATATCGCATGGTGCCTCTGTGGTGTGTGTATGTAAAGGAGCTTGGTAAACTGTAAAGTCTTACAGTAGTATTGTCCTTGTTGTTGCTTCAGTGGAGAAAATGTGGTCCCTTTCCACAGCTCAAAAATCTCTACCTTAGACTGGGATTAACATATACACACTACTATGTATTCATATAAAATAGATAACCAACAAGAACCTACTGTATAGCACAGGGAACTATACTCAATATTATGCAATAACCTATAAGGGAAAAGAATCTGAAAAAGAATATATATATATATATATATATATATATATATATATATACACACACACACACATATATATATATATATAACTGAATCACAGTGCTGTACACCTGAAACTTACATATTTTAAATCAACTATAGTTCAGTTAAAAAGAATTTTAAAAGTCTAATTTTATTTATTTATTTATTTATTTTCACATTTTTATTGGAGTATAATTGCTTTACAATAGTGTGTTAGTTTCTGCTTTATAACAAAGTGAATCAGTTATACATATACATATATCCCCATATCTCCTACCTCTTTCGTCTCCCTCCCACCCTCCCTATCCTACCCTTCTAGCTGGTCACAAAGCACCAAGCTGATCTCCCTGTGCTATGCGACTGCTTCCCACTAGCTATCTATTTTACATTTGGTAGTGTATATATGTCCATATATACACTACCACTCTCTCACTTTGTCCCAGCTTACCCTTCCCCCTCCCCGTGTCCTCAAGTCCATTCTCTAGTAGGTCTGCATCTTTATTCCCATCTTGCCCCTGGGTTCTTCATGACCATTTTTTTTTTTAGATTCCATATATATGTGTTAGCATGCAGTATTTGTTTTTCTCTTTCTGACTTACTTCACTCTGTATGGCAGACTCTAGGTCCATCCACCTCACTACAAATAACACAATTTCGTTTCTTTTTATGGCTGTGTAATATTCCATTGTATATATGTGCCACATCTTCTTTATCCATTCATCTGTCGATGGACACTTAGGTTGCTTCCATGTCCTGGCTATTGTAAATAGAGATGCAATGAACACTGTAGTACATGACTCTTTTTCAATTATGGTTTTCTCAGGGTATATGCCCAGTAGTGGGATTGCTGGGTCGTATGGTAGTTCTATTTTCAGTTTTTTAAGGAAGCTCCATACTGTTCTCCATAGTGGCTGTATCAATTTACATTCCCACCAACAGGGCAAGAGGGTTCTCTTTTCTCCACACCCTCTCCAGCATTTATTGTTTCTAGATTTTTTGATGATGGCCATTCTGACTGGTGTGAGGTGATATCTCATTGTAGTTTTGATTTGCATTTCTCTAATGATTAATGATATTGAGCATCCTTTCATGTGTTTGTTGGCAATATATCTTCTTTGGAGAAATGTCTATTTAGGACTTCTGCCCATTTTTGGATTGGGTTGTTTGTTTTTTTGATATTGAGCTGCATGAGCTGCTTGTATATTTTGGAGATTAATCCTTTGTCAGTTGCTTCGCTTGCAAATATTTTCTCCCATTCTGAGGGTTGTCTTTTCATCTTGTTTATGGTTTCCTTTGCTATGCAAAAATTTTAAGTTTAATTAAGTCCCATTTGTTTATTTTTGTTTTTATTTCCATTTCTCTAGGATGTGGGTCAAAAAGGATCTTGCTGTGATTTATGTCAAAGAGTGTTGTGCCTATGTTTTCCTCTAAGAGTTTTATAGTGTCTGGCCTTACACTTAGATCTTTAATCCATTTTTAGTTTATTTTTGAGTAAGGTGTTACAGAGTGTTCTAATTTCATTGTTTTACATGTAGCTGTCCAGTTTTCCCAGGACCACTTATTGAAGAGGCTGTCTTTTCTCCATTGTATATTCTTGCCTCCTTTATCAAAGATAAGGTGATCATATGTGTGTGCGTTTATATCTGGACTTTCTATGCTGTTCCATTGATCTATATATCTATTTTTGTGCCAGTACCATACTGTGTTGATTACTGTAGCTTTGTAGTATAGTCTGAAGTCAGGGATCCTGATTCCTCCAGCTTCGTTTTTCTTTCTCAAGACTGCTTTGGATATTCACTGTCTTTTTTGTTTCCATACAAATTGTGAAATTTTTTGTTCTATTTCTGTGAAAATTGCCATTGGTAGTTTGATAGGGAGTGCATTGAATCTGTAGATTGCTTTGGGTAGTATAGTCATTTTCACTATATTGATTCTTCCAATCCAAGAACAGGGAATATCTCTCCATCTGCTTGTATCATCTTTAAATTCTTTCATCAGTGTCATATAGTTTTCTGCATACAGGTCTTTTGTCTCCTTAGGTAGGTTTATTCCTAGGTATTTTATTCTTTTTGTTGCAAAGATAAATGGGAATGTTTCCTGAATTTCTCTTTCAGATTTTTCATCCTTAGTGTATAGGAATGCAACAGATTTCTGTGCATTAATTTTGTATCCTGCTACTTTACCAAATTCATTGATTAGCTCTAGTAGTTTTCTGGTAGCATCTTTAGGATTCTCTATGTATAGCATCATGTCATCTGCAAACAGTGACAGTTTTACTTCTCTTTTCCGATTTGGATGCGTTTTATTTCTTTTTCTTCTCTGATTGCCGTGGCTAAAACTTCCAAAATTATGTTGAATAATAGCGGTGAGAGTGGGCAACCTTGTGTTCTTCCTGATCTTAGAGGAAATCGTTTCAGTTTTTCACCACTGAGTACGATGTTGGCTGTGGGTTTGTTATATATGGCCCTATTATGTTGAGGTAGGTTCCCTCTATGCCTAATTTCTGGGGAGTTTTTGTCATAAATTGGTGTTGGATTTTGTTGAAAGCTTCTTCTGCATCTGTTGAGATTATCAGATGGTTTTTATCCTTCAGTTTGTTAATATGGTGTATCACATTGATTGATTTGCATATATTGAAGAATCCTTGCATTCCTGAGATAAACCCCACTTGATCATGGTGTATGATCCTTTTCATGTGCTATTGGATTCTGTTTGCTAGTATTTTGTTGAGGATTTTTGCATCTATGTTCATCAGTGATATTGGCCTGTAGTTTTCTTCCTCTGTGACATCTTTGTCTGGTTTTGGTATCAGGGTGATGGTGGCCTCGTAGAATGAGTTTGGGAGTGTTCCTCCCTCTGCTATATTTTGGAAGAGTTTGAGAAAGATAAATGTTGTCTCTTCTCTAAATGTTTGATAGAATTCACCTGTGAAGCCATCTGGTCCTGGGCTTTTGTTTGTTGGGAGATTTTTAATCACAGTTTCAATTTCAGTGCTTGTGATTGGTCTGTTTATATTTTCTATTTCTTCCTGGTTCAGTCTCAGAAGGTTGTGTTTTCTAAGAATTTGTCCATTTCTTCCAGGTTGTCCATTTTATTGGCATATAGTTGCCTGTAGTAGTCTCCTATGATCCTTTGTATTTCTGCAGTGTCAGTTGTTACTTCTCCTTTTTCATTTCTAATTCTGTTCATTTGAGTCTTCTCCCTGTTTTTCTTGATGAGTCTGGCTAATGGTTTATCAGTTTTGTTTATCTTCTCAAAGCACCAGCTTTTAGTTTTATTGATCTTTGCTATTGTTTTCATCATTTCTTTTCCATTTATTCCTTTTTTAAAAAAATTTTATTCATTTATTTATTTTTGGCTGTGTTGGGTCTTCATTGCTGCATGTGGGCTTTCTCTAGTTGCGGTGAGCGAGGGCTACTCTTCGTTGTGCTGCACGGACTTCTCATTGCAGTGGCTTCTCTCATTGTGGAGCATGGGCTCTAGGCACGTGGGGTTTAGTAATTGCGGCACGCGGGCTCAGTAGTTGTGGCTCACGGGCTCTAGAGCACAGGCTCAGTAGTTGTGGCACATGAGCTTAGTTGCTCCGCAGCATGTGGGGTCTTCCCGGACCAGGGATTGAACCCTTGTCCCCTGCATTGGCAGGCGGATTCTCAACCACTGCACCACTGGGGAAGCCCCTTTTTCATTTATTTCTGATCTGAACTTTATGATTTCTTTCCTTCTGCTAACTTTGGGTTATTTTTCTTCTTTCTCTAATTGCTTTAGGTGTAAGGTTAGGTTTTTTATTTGAGATTTTTCTTGTTTTTTGAGGTAGGATTGTATTGTTATAAACTTCCCTCTTAGAACTTCTTTTGTTGCATCCCATAAGTTTTGGATCATCGTGTTTCCATTGTCATTTGTTTCTAGGTATTTTTTTATTTCCTCTTTGATTTCTTCAGTGATCTCTTAGTTATTTAGTAGTGTATTGTTTAGCTTCCATGTGTTTGTATTCTTTACAGATTTTTTTTCCTGTACTTGTTATCTAGTCTCATAGTGTTGTGGTTGGAAGAGATACTTGATATGATTTCAATTTTCTTAAATTTACCAAGGCTTGATTTTTGACCCAAGATATGATCTATCCTGTACAATGTTCCATGAGCACTTGAGAAGAAAGTGTATTCTGTTGTTTTTGGGTGGAGTCCTATAAATATCAATTAAGTCCATCTTGCCTAATGTGTCATTTAAAGCTTGTGTTTCCTTATTTATGTTCATTCTGGATGATCTGTCCATTGGTTAAAGTGGGGTGTTAAAGTCCCCTACTATTATTGTGTTACTGTCGATTTCCCCTTTATGGCTGTTACCATTTGCCTTATGTATTGAGGTGCTCCTATGTTGGGTGCATATATATTTATAATTGTTATATCTTCTTCTTGGATTGACCCTTGATCATTATGTAGTGTCCTTCTTTGTCTCTTGTAATAGTCTTTATTTTAAAGTCTATTTTGTCTGATATGAGAATTGCTACTCCAGCTTTCTTTTGATTTCCATTTGCATGGAATATCTTTTTCCATCCCCTCACTTTCAGTCTGTATATGTCCCTAGGTCTGATGTGGGCCTCTTGTAGACAGCATATATATGGGTCTTGTTTTTTTATCCATTCAGCCAGTCTTTGTCTTTTGTTTGGAGCGTTTAATCCATTTTCATATTTTTTTAAAATAAATTTATTTATTTTTTATTTTTATTTTTGGCTCTGTTGTGTGTTTGTTGCTGTGTGCAGGCTTTCTCTGGTTGTGGTGAGCGGGGGCTACTCTTCGTTGCAGTGGGCTTCTCTTGTTGCAGAGCACGGGCTCTAGGCATGTGGGCTTCAGTAGTTGTGGCATGCAGGCTCAGTAGTTGTGGCATGCAAGCTCAGTATTTGTGGCACACAACGGGCTTAGTTGCTCCGTGACATGTGGTTCCTTCCCGGGCCAGGGCTCGAACTCGTGTCACCGGCATTGGCAGGCAGATTTTTAACCACTGTGCCACCAGAGAAGCCCCTAATCCATTTACATTTAAGGTAATTTTCGATTTGTATGTTCCTGTTATCATTTTCTTAACTGTTTTGTGTGTGTTCTTGCCAGCCTTAAGGTAATGATTAAAGCGTAAGAGTGGGAGAGCATTGTTGACACCCACCCTACTCCCTTGTTTCCCAAAGGAACTACCATTTAGTGAGCCTAGCATCTGCTAGGTACTTGGCACGCTTCATCTCATTCAAACCTCCTAGCAACGCTATGAAAGTATGTACTACTGCTCATCTCCACTTTACAGTTGAAGGAATAGAGGCTCAGAGATGTTATGCATCTTTTCCAGGATCACAGAGTTAGTAACTAAATGTGCCTGGCTCCAAAGTTCAAATACAGACTTTCCACTCCACATGGGACCACTGTTTGAAGCAGACCTCTGATTGTGTAATGAAAGGTTTTATCCTCAAGTAAAAGAAATGTAGGCCTCAAGGGTTCCATGGTATTGGGAGGTACTTCATGAAGCAAGGAGGATGCTGCCCACTATAGCTATGGTAAGGGCTGTCCTTGGCCTTCAGCACGCAGAGACACACCACATTTTGCAGAACTCTACCCCAAGCAATAACACATTGGAACCTCACATCAACCATCTAAGTAATACAGGACAGCTATTATTACTCCCAATTTAGAGTTAAGGACAGTGAACCTCAGGAAAGTTAAGTAATTTGCCCAAGGTCACCAAGCTGGGAGGTTCACAGAGCTAGCGTTCAAATGCAGGATTGCTGGCTGGATTGTACACACTTATTTTTTTCCTACAATTCCGTGCTGTGCTTTGTACAGTTCCCCATGTGGTATGGATGCTCAACAAATAATCAGTGACATCTACTGCCTGGCTCCCAACCCAGAGTAGAACACAGTGAAAATGTGCTCCATGCATCTTTAAGCACCGGAATATGAAGAACAGATAAATGAAGAGAAGCACAAATTGTGTGCCAGGTGCTTAGTATTCATCATTTAGCATCAGCAGCAGGCGTCAACGCTGAGGCAATTCTATTTTCAGATGCTGCTAAATAAATTCATCTCCTTTCCCTGGTATGACAATAATAGTAATAAATTCTCCTGACTTTTCAAGATGAAACTTTATCTCCTTAGGATCCTCCAGAGCAGAAAAGACTGAGCAAAATTGCAGAAAACAAGTCAGCAGTAGGAATTCCCGAATAAACTACATCTAGGGGAGGTTTGTCTACTTTAGAAGGCAAAGGAGATGAAGTGAACCCATGAATTTCTGAGATGGGGTCAATGACAATTAACTGTAATAAAGGTCTTCTAGTGGCTTAGTGCTAAAGTCACTTTTTGCCCTGAGGTTTGCCCTCTCCCATATAATTTTGTCTGAAGAACTATTTCAGGGCAGGGCCAGGTCTGCTTGGAAATATAGTGTTAGTAGAATATACCATGGGCAGGGGTTCTAAACCAAATTCTATCACTAATGATGTCAGGCAAATCCTTTCTCTTTTCCTTAATGGGAATATGTGAAAGGCTAATATCTTCTCAACTGAAAAAGGATATCTCAAGTTTTTGTTAGTGTTATAACCAATCATGCAAACATTGCCCTACAGCATCCATACCAAACACCAATCTACCAATGAGAAGAGTGAGAAAAAATGGAAAAGAGAGTTTTCGTACATGTTGCAAGAAAATGTTTCTCCTTGGATGCCAGTTTTTGACTGAAAAAGATTTTCTTCAGTCAGGACTGACTCAAAGTGAAACAAATGTTTCATGCAGTTTTATTGTTGTATTTTGTCATTGTTATTGTTAAACCAGGTTGATTTGGTTAACCATGGACTATATACCGATACTCCCTGTGATACAACTGTCTAAAATTTCTTTCCAAAACCCTCTTTTGTAAACAGCAAATGTAATTATGTTTAATTAGAAGAAATACAAGTTATCTCTAAAAATCTATCCTGTTGAAGCCAGTTATAAAAGTTGCTGTTTATAAGGGTATGACTTTGGCAAGTCATGGTTTGCGTGTGGAGAAAAGGTAGTACAGATCAGAAAGGAGAGGGACATTAAATAGATTTTTCCTCAAAATAAAAAAGGGAGAAGAGTAAACTGAAAGAGTAGTCCTGGCAAGAACAATGCCTGATGGTGATCTGAGCCACACCAACCAGACTCTCCATCACTCTGCCTTCTTCCCCCCATAAGAAGGAGAGAGATGAAAGGTGAAATGTACAGGGAATACATTTGACAGCAAGCTGTGTGATGGATGATTCCTTAAGCTGAAACTGTACTCTAGTTGGCAACTGTAAAACTCTAAAATGGTTTTTGAAACTCAACTGTTATAAGCTCCCAGCACTGAAGTTCCAAACAATCCTTCATGTCAATTAACATAAAGATAGAACTCAGAATAGGTTCTAAATTGAATTGATGGCTGGGGCAAATTTCAGGGTAGATTAAACTGGAACTAAGTATGGTGAGGGGTTAAAGAGAAAGGTACCATATTGTATCTACATGTTTATTTCTTTCAAAGATTGCTCTGAAAAAAAATCTACACATTTGCTTTTTTTTTTTTTTTAAAGATTTATTTATTGATTGATTGATTGATTGCTATGTTGGGTCTTCGTTGCTGTGCTAGGGCTCTCTCCAGTTGTGGCAAGCGGGGGCCACTCTTCATCGTGGTGCACGGGCCTCTCACTATCGCGGCCTCTCTTGTTGCAGAGCACAGGCTCCAGACGCGCAGGCTCAGTAGTTGTGGCTCACGGGCCTAGTTGCTCCGCGGCATGTGGGATCCTCCCAGACCAGGGCTCGAACCCGTGTCCCCTGCATTAGCAGGCAGATTCTCAACCACTGCGCCACTAGGGAAGCCCCTACACATTTGCTTTTTTGTTTAGTTATTTTAAGATCCATAGGTACAGATAAGATGTAGATATAGATATTGTAAAAGAAAGCTACAACAAATAATACCTGTAATTCGACCTCAGAGAACACATAACTATTATTAAAATATTTTAGACCAGCAATTCAAGATGTATATTTAGCTACCTAATGTCACAGTATTTGAGTTTCAAGGTCAGGTTTAGAGAGTTGGATAACCTTTTTAATATTAAAATTTTCAAGCTTTAGATGAAAACAGAAATGCTACACTCACAATTTGTACTTACTCTCTAAATTTGAAGTGTAAAAATCAATTGAACTGGGGGACCTTCAAGATGGTGGAGGAGTAAGATGTGGAGATCACCTTCCTCCCCACAAATACATCAGAAATACATCTACATGTGGAACAACTCCTACAGGACACCTACTGAACACTGGCAGAAGACCTCAGACTTCCCAAAAGGCAAGAAACTCCCCACATACCTCGGTAGGGCAAAAGAAAAAAGAAAAAACAGAGACAAAATAATAGGGATGGGACCTGCACTTCTGGGAGGGAGCTGTGAAGGAGGAAAAGTTTCCACACACTAGGAAACCCCTTCACTGGCGGAGATGGGGGGTGGGCGGGGGGGAAGCTTTGGAGCCACAGAGGAGAGCAAAGCAAACAAGGGTGCAGATGACAAAGTGGAGAGATTCCTACACAGAGGATTGGTGCTGACCAGCACTCACCAGCCCGAGAGGCTTGTCTGCTCACCCGCCGGGGAGGGTGGGGGCTGGGAGCTGAGGCTTGGGCTTCGGAGGTCGGATCCCAGGGAGAGGACTAGGGTTGGCTGCATGAAGACAGCCTGAGGGGGCTAGTGCACCACAGCTAGCTGGGAGGGAGTCTAGGAAAAAGTCTGGACCTGCTGAAGAGGCAAGAGACCATTGTTTCGGGGTGCGTGAAGAGAGGGGATTCCTTCCCCACATGCCCACACAAGACAGACCACTGCCTAAGCAAGTGCCAGAGACAGGCACGAGCCACAGCTATCAGCTCAGACCCCAGAGACTGGCATGAAACGCTAGTGCTGACGCTGCCACCAAGAATCCTGTGTGCAAGCACAGGTCACTCTCCACACACACACCCCCCCTCCTCAGGAGCCTGTGCAGCTTGTCACTGCCAGGGTCCTGTGATCTAGGGACAACATCCCCAGGCAAACACATGGTGCACCTCAGGGTGTTGCAACCTCATGTCAGCCTCTGCCACCACAGGCTCACCCACATTCCAATTATGACTACCATGTCCCTCCCTCCCCAGGGCCAGAGTGAGCAAGAGCGTCCTAATCAGCTGCTGCTTTAATCCCTTAACTGTCTGGGTGGGGAACAGACGCCTGAGGGCGACCTACAAGCAGAGGTGGGCCAAAACCAAAGCTGAACCCTAGGAGCTGTGCAAAGAAGAGAAAGGGAAATTTCTCCATGCAGCCTCAGGAACAGCAGATTAAAGCCCCACAGTCAACTTGATGTACCCTGCATCTGTGGAATACCTGAATAGACAATGAATGTTCCCAAAATTGAGATGGTAGACTTTGGGAGCAACTGTAGACTTCGGGTTTGCTGTCTGTAACTGATTTGTTTCTGATTTTTATGTTTATCTTCGTATAGGTTTTAGCACTTGTTACGATTGGTGGATTTGTTTATTAGTTTGGCTGCTCTCTTCTTTTTTCTATTTTTTTTAATTTTAATAATTTTTATTTTATTTTATTTATTTATTTATTATTTACTTTAAAAATTTTTTCTTTCTTTTTTTTCTCCCTTTTCTTCTGAGCTGTGTGGCTGATAGGGTCTTGGTGCTCCGGCCTGGTGTCAGACCTGAGCCTCCGGGGTGGGAGAGCCAAGTTCAGGACATTGGACCACCAGAGACTTCCTGACCCCACATAATATCAATCAGTGAGAGCTCTCCCAGAAATCTCTGTCTCAGTGCTAAGACCTAGCTCCACCCAATGGCCAGCAAGCCCTAGTGCTGGACGCCCCATGCCAAACAACTAGCAAGACAGGAACACAACCCTACCCATTAGCAGAGAGGCTGCCTAAAATCATACTGAGTTCACAGACAGCCCAAAACACACCACCAGACACAGCCTTCCCCCTAGAAAGACAAGATCCAGCCCCACCCACCAGAACACACGCACCAGTCCCCTTCACCAGGAAGCCTAAACAAGCCACTGAACCAACCTCACCCACTGGGGGCAGACACCAAAAACAAAGGCAACTGTGAACCTGCAGCCGGTGAAAAGGAGACCCCAAACACAGTAAGTTAAACAACATTAGAAGACAGAGAAATATGCAGCAGATGAAGGAGCAAAGTAAAAACCCACCAGACCAAACAAATGAAGAGGAAATAGGCAGTCTACCTGAAAAAGAATTCAGAGTAATGATGGTAAAATGATCCAAACTCCTGGAAATAGAATGGAGAAAATACAAGAAACGTTTAAACAGCAAACAAAGAATGATGAACAACACAATAAATGAAATTAAAAATTCTCTAGAAGGAATCAACAGCAGAATAACTGAGGCAGAAGAAGGGATAAGTGACCTGGAAGATAAAATAGTGGAAATAACTACTGCAGAGCAGAATAAAGAAAAAAGAATGAAAAGAATTGAGGACAGTCTCAGAGACCTCTGGGACAACATTAAATTCACCAACATTCAAATTATAGGGATCCCAGAAGAAGAAGAGAAAAAGAAAGGCTCTGAGAAAGTATTTGAAGAGATTATAGTCAAAAACTTCCCTAACATGGGAAAGGAAACAGTCAATCAAGTCCAGGAAGCACAGAGAGTCCAATACAGCATAAATCCAAGGAGAAACACACCAAGACACATATTAATCAAACTATCAAAAATTAAAGACAGAGAAAAAATATTAAAAGCAGCAAGGGAAAAGCAACAAATAACATACAAGGGAATCCCCATAAGGTTAACAGCTGATCTTTCAGCAGAAACTCTGCAGGCCAGACGTGAGTGGCAGGACATATTTAAAGTGATGAAGGGAAAAACCTATAACCAAGATTACTCTACCCAGCAAGGATCTCATTCAGACTTGACAGAGAAAATCAAACCCTTACAGATGAGCAAAACTTAAGAGAATTCAGCACCACCAAACCAGCTCTACAACAAATGCTAAAGGAACTTCTCTAGGCAGGAAACACAAGAGAAGGAAAAGACCTACAAAAGCAAACCCAAAACAATTAGGAAAATGGTAAGAGGAACATACATATCGATAATTACCTTAAATGTAAATGGGTTAAATGCTCCAACCGAAAGACACAAACTGGCTGAATGGATACAAAAGCAAGACCCATATATATGCTGTCTACAAGAGACCCACTTCAGACCTAGGGACACATGCAGACTGAAAGTGAGGGGATAGAAAAAGATATTCCATGCAAATGGAAATCAAAGGAAAGCTGGAGTAGCAATTCTCATATCAGACAAAATAGACTTTAAAATGAAGACTATTACAGAAGACAAAGAAGGACACAGTGATCAAGGGACCAATCCAAGAAGAAGATATAACAATTGTAAATATTTATGCACCCAACATAGGAGCACCTCAATACATAAGGCAAATGCTAACTGCCATAAAAGGGGAAATTGACAGTAACACAATAATAGTATGGGACTTTAGAACCCGACTTTCACCAATGAACAGATCATCCAAAATGAAAATAAATAAGTAAACACAAGCTTTAAATGACACATTAGACAAGATGGATTTACCTGATATTTTAGGACTCCATTCAAAAACAACAGAATACCCTTTGTTCTCAAGCACTCATGGAACATTCTCCAGGATAGATCATATCTTGGGTCAAAAATCAAGCCTTGGTAAATTTAAGCAAATTGAAATCGTATCAAGTATCTTTTCCAACCACAATGCTATGAAAGTAGATATCAATTACAGGAAAAAAACTGTTAAAAATACAAACACATGGAGGCTAAACAATATGCTACGAAATAACCAAGAGATCACTGAAGAAATCAAAATGGAAATCAAAAAATACCTAAAAGAAATGACAATGAAAACACGACGACCCAAAACCTATGGGATGCAGCAAAAGCAGTTCTAAGAGGGAAGTTTATAGCAATACAATCCTACCTCAAGAAACAAGAAACCTCTCAAATAAACAATGTAACCTTACACCTAAAGCAATAAGAGAAAGAAGAACAAAAAAATCCCAAAGTTAGCAGAAGGAAAGAAATCATAAAGATCAGATAAGAAAGAAATGAAAAAGAAATGAAGGAAACAATAACAAAGATCAATAAAACTAAAAGCTTTGTCTTTGAGAAGATAAACAAAATTGATAAACCATTAGCCAGACGCATCAAGAAAAAAAGGGAGAAGACTCAAATGAACAGAATTAGGAATGAAAAAGGAGAAGTAACAACTGACACTGCAGAAATACAAAGGATCATGAGAGATTGCTACAGGCAACTCTATGCCAATAAAATGGACAACCTGGAAGAAATGGACAAATTCTTAGAAAAGCACAACCTTCCGAGACTGAACCAGGAAGAAATAGAAAATGTAAACAGACCAATCACAAGCACTGAAATTGAGACTGTGATTAAAAAAACTTCCAACAAACAAAAGCCCAGGACCAGATGGCTTCACAGGAGAATTGTATCAAACATTTAGAGAAGAGCTAGCACCTATCCTTCTCAAACTCTTCCAAAATATAGCAGAGGGAGGAACACTCCCAAACTCATTCTACGAGGCCACCATCACCCTGATACCAAAACCAGACAAAGATGTCACAGAGGAAGAAAACTACAGGCCAATATCACTGATGAACATAGATGCAAAAATCCTCAACAAAATACTAGCAAACAGAATCTAACAGCACATGAAAAGGATCATACACCATGATCAAGTGGGGTTTATCCCAGGAATGCAAGGATTCTTCAATATATGCAAATCAATCAATGTGATACACCATATTAACAAACTGAAGAATCATAACCACATGATCATCTCAATAGATGCACAAAATGCTTTTGACAAAATTCAACACCCATTTATGATAACAACTCCCCAGAAAGTAGGTATAGAGGGAAGCTACCTGAACATAATAAGGGCCACATATGACAACTCCACAGCCAACATCGTTCTCAATGGTGAAAAACTAAAACCATTTCCTCTAAGATCAGGAACAAGATAAGGATGTCTGCTCTCACCACTGTTATTCAACATAGTTTTGGAAGTTTTAGCCACAGCAATCAGAGAAGAAAAGGAAGTTAAGGGAATCCAAATTGGAAAAGAAGAAGTAAAGCTGTCACTGTTTGCAGATGACATGATGCTGTACATAGAGAATCCTAAAGGTGCTATCAGAAAACTCCTAGAGCTAATCAATGAATTTGGTAAAGTAGCAGGATTCAAAATTAATGCACAGAAATCTCTTGCATTCCTATACAGGAATGCAGGAAACACTCCCATTTACCATTGCAACAAAAAGAATAAAATACCCAGGAATAAACCTACCTAAGGAGACAAAAGACCTGTATGCAGAAAACTATAAGACACTGATGAAAGAAATAAAGACAATACAAATAGATGGAGAGATATACCATGTTCTTGGATTGGAGGAATCAACATTGTGAAAATGACTATACTACCCAAAGTAATCTACAGATTCAATGCAATCCCTATCAAACTACCAATGGCAATTTTCACAGAACTAGAACAAAAAATTTCACAATTTGTATGGGAACACCAAAGACCCCGAATAGCCAAAGCAATCTTGAGAAAGAAAAATGGAGCTGGAGGAATCAGGATCTCTGACTTCAGACTATACTACAAAGCTACAGTAATCAACTTAGTATGGTACTGGCACAAAAATAGAAATATAGATCAATGGAACAGCATAGAAAGACCAGAGATAAACACGCGCACATATGGTCAGCTTGTCTTTGATAAAGGAGGCAAGAATATACAATGGAGACAAGACAGCCTCTTCAATAAGTGGTCCTGGGAAAACTGGACAGCTACATGTAAAAGAATGAAATTAGAACACTCCCTAACACCATACTGAAAAATAAACTAAAAATGGATCAAATACCTAAATGTAAGGCCAGACACTATAAAACTCTTAGAGGAAACATAGGCAGAACACTCTATGAGATACATCACAGCAAGATCTTTTCAGACCCGCCTCCTAGAGAAATGGAAATAAAACCAAAAATAAACAAATTGGACCTAATGGAACTTCAAAGCTTTTGCACAGCAAAGGAAACCATAAACAAGACGGAAAGACAACCCTCAGAATGGAAGAAAATCTGTGCAAACAAAGCAACTTACAAGGGATTAATCTCCAAAATATACAAGCAGCTCATTCAGCTCAATATCAAAAAAACAGTCAACCCAATCCAAAAATGGGCAGAAGACCTAAATAGACATTTCTCCAAAGAATATATACAGGTTGCCAATAGACACATGAAAGGATGCTCAACATCACTCATCATTAGAGAAATGCAAATCAAAAGTACGGTGAGGTATCACCTCACACCAGCCAGAATGGCCATCATCAAAAAATCTACAAACAATAAATGCTGGAGAGGGTGTGGAGAAAAGGGAACCCTCTTGCACTGTTGGTGGGAATGTAAGTTGATACAGCCACTATGGAGAACAGTATGGAGGTTCCTTACAAAACTAAAAGTAGAGCTACCATATGACACAGCAATCTCAGTACTGGGCATATACCCCGAGAAAACCATAATTCAAAAATAGTCATGTACCACAATGTTCATTGCAGTTCTATTTACAATAGCCAGGATATGGAAGCAACCTAAGTGTCCATCGACAGATGAATGGATAAAGAAGATATGGCACAGATATACAATTGAATAGTACTCAGCCATAACAAGAAACGAAATTGATTTATTTGTAGTGAGGTGGATGGACCTAGAGTCTGTCATACAGAGTGAAGTAAGTCAGAAAGGGAATAACAAATACCGTATGCTAACACATATATTTGGTACCTAAAGAAAAAAAAAGTTCTGAAGAACCTAGGGGCAGGACAGACATAAAGACGCAGATGTCGAGAATGAACTTGAGGACACGGGGAGGAGGAAGGGTAAACTGGGATGAAGTGAGAGCGTGACATTGACATATATACACTACGAAATGTAAAATAGATAGCTATTGGGAAGCAGCCACATAGCATAGGGAGATCAGCTCGGTTCTTTGTGACCACCTAGAGGGGTGAGATAGGGAGGGTGGGAGGGAGACGCAAGAGGGAGGGGATATGGTGATATATGTATACATATAGCTGTTTCACTTTGTTATATAGCAGAAACTCAGACAACATTGTAAAGCAATTATGCTGAAATAAAGATGTTTAAAAAAAATTAGACAACGAAGCACTACATGATATGTACATAGCAGCTGTAAAACATGCTTCATTTTCAGAACCATTAAAATTCCAAAGGAATCACATGGGTCTTAGCCTTGAGAAACTATGGCACATGTACCATCTTATCCTACACTTGCTTATAGATTCAGTGAACTGTTCTCTGTCTCCTGTCAATGTGTCTTGTCTCCCAAATTAAGTGGTCCATCCATAGGAGGGAAGGACTTCTTATTTCTTCTTATTTTTTAATCGTCCCTTCAGATCAACCCTCACTCTTCCCTCCTGTCTTGGTTTTGAGCACAAAGCTAGGCACACAGTAGGTTCTCAGCAAATCCTTGGAGAAGTGGATTGAGTAAATCCAAACACCTTGAATCATCTGTTTCCTGCTGGGCCAAGACCAGTATGAAATCGTATTCCCTGCAGACAGAGGTCACTGGCTTAAATCTGTTCTCTTTTATTTTTAATATTTTTGACTCTAGTTTATTTTCTGCACTTTACATTACTTTGGCTTTGTGTTCATATCACTCCTCCTCCAGTCAGGTAACAACCAAGAAAGGCCCTTCAGAGAGGACTGTGAATGAGCTGCCACTATTACTATTTCCTTTCTTGGCCTTTAGGTGCCCTTCCAGCCACAAGATGTCAGGGTCCTGCAGGTGTATTATTAGGGACCTCCTAAGGTTTCCTTTCTGGCCAGTATTGTAGCATTTTGCTTTCCACTCAAATGCCATTAATGGAGAACATGTTCTTTAGAAATGGAAAATATCTTCGTTAAAATCAGTTCATATAGAAAAATACAGTACTCTTCACAAAAAAGGAAATTAAGCATATTTGCAACCTGAGGAATAAGTGACTTGTTGAAATCACCTCCTTCCAAAGGGTCAGCCCTTTCTTAAAAGCTCTAGAGGGTAATTAATATTGTGTTCTTGACAAAGTGCTGAGTAGTAATGGCTCACAGATCCGTATTATTCAGCAATGTCTTTCAGAGGCTCTGTCCAACGAAAATATTCCCAGTGCCAGTGTAGCTGCTGTGTCCACTAATTGTGAACATGAAGATAGGGTGCAGTACATTCTTTGGATATTTAATTCTTTCAGCTCCCTTTCTCATTTCCTATAAAAGACCATGTTCTTGAATGACCTGAATTGGCAGGAGGTGGGAGAGTAGTTAAGTGTGCAGTAGACGATCATTTTTTGTACATTGGCAACTACCAACGGGACAAGAGCCAGTGAGCTCAGATGAATGACAAGGCAGGGAAGAGGTAAGTAGTTAATTTTCAGGACCTGCTGAAACAATGTCCTGTTGAAATACCTTTTTGAAGATCTTAATTGTCAATAAGTGTGTGTGACAGTGACTGCAGGCTAGAGGAGGGGAGTAAATAGGGATAAAGATGGATGTTTGAAAAGAAAAACTGCCTGGAGAAATAGAGAAGGAACACTTAGGGGGTTTATCTTTTACTCAGGTTAATTGCAGCCTGTGCTGGAAAGTGCTTTGTTTCCTAGAGGGACAACATGGCACTGGGTTTACAAGCAGAGACCCGGGAGTCGGGCTGGTTCTACCACTTTACTAGCTGGGTTACATGAGTGAGTCTGTGCCTCAGTTTCTTTATCTGTAAAATGGGATAGTAAAAGTACCTACCTCATGAGGTTGTGTGAAAATTAGATGAGTTGATGTATGTGAAGTATTAAGAACAGGGCCGGATGCAGAGTATTACATAAGTAATTCTGAATATGTGTTTTGGTTTAGGATGATTTTTTGAGTCTAATCTCCTTCTGCTACGGCTGCCCATCTTCTGCTTTAAGCTTGGCAGGCAGTCCCTACTCTGTTCTCTTACTTGATTTCTTCTTTTTAAACGTAAACATACTGAAAGCCTCTATCTATGTGTACTTGACAGAAAGTAATGAGATGAGAAAAAGCTTCCTTAGAGCAAAAAAATATACCACAGACCACAAGTTTGTAGGTGCAGTAGGTCAGATTGGCTTGAGCCGAATCATGTGTCCATTTAGAAAATCTCAGATCATTATGGTCAGTGACAGAAGGGGCAGATTTCCATCCATGGGTTAGATTTACATCTAACAAGATGTGTCTTCCAGTGACATGCTTGGGGACCCTGTTAGGTTTATTAAGACTTTCATATCACTAGGGAAAGGAAAAATAGAGGAGTTAAAGCAAGAGAGGAGTAAACAATGGGACAGCAAAATGTGTTAGTAGATTTTGGGTAAGTTTCTTCCTTGGCAACAAGGTTCCTCATTCTACTTAACTTGCTTCATGTGTTGCTTTTTCCTGACCTCTAGAGGCACAAAAGCTAAGCAGTCTGACCCTGAATTCAAAGGCTTCTGTTGTTTTCATTTTTTCCAGAATTAACCTCATATTTATATTGCTGACATCCTCCTTTCAGAAGGCTTGTTTGTTTTTTAAAGAAATATGCATTGAGTTCCTGCTACATGTCTGCTAATTTTTCTGTTGAGCATTGTAACAACCTGTAACACACTGGTATTATCTTTGTTTTATAGGGGAACTGAGTTTAAGTGAGGTTTGGATGTATCCAAGGTCATGTAGTACTTTGTTTGTTGTAGTGGCATTTTCCAAAATGGTAATAGCTTTATTGCTATTATTTTTTATGGTAGGAAAAATGCATACACAATATTAAAATAAATGAGAATATACAGAAAGGCTTAACAAAATGAGAAAAAAAACTCACTATCAACATTTTGGTATGTAGCCTTCCAAGACTGTTTCCCTTTATCTACATATCTATTTCTTTTTCTTTTCTTTTCTATTATGGTTTATTATAAAATATTGAACATAGTTTCCTGTGCTATACAGTAGGACCTTGTTGTTTGTCTATTTTATATATAGTAGTTTGTATCTGCTAATCCCAAACTCCTGAGTTATTCCTTGCTGCCCCTTTCCCCTTTGGTAACCATGAGTTTGTTCGCTTTGTCTGTGAGTCTATTTCTGTTGTATAAATAAGTTCATTTGTATCATATTTTAGATTCCACATATAATTGTACATATCTATTTCTCTATCACTTCATTTGTATTTGGGGAATTGCCAAGATATCAGTTCATATCTAATCAGGGCTGATCTGACTGACACAAGTATTGCAGAAAGGTTCACCTGTTTGTCAATAGGCCATTTCTGCTTGTGCATCTATCTTGCATGCTAAGCAAAAGATTTATCAGGAGAGTTGGAATTGTTCTAAAAGGCCAGACACCACTTCACCTTGAATGCCGTGAGTTCCCCTCACTCTGGGCGGACTCTGCTTCTCTTCCACACTTCCTCTCATACCCTACTCTCCCAAGCCCTCTGAAAGGCACCCTGAATCTCTGACATCATAGCAGACCAGGAGGAAAGAAGAGGTTCCACATTGGGTATAAGGCATGAAATCTTTGGTGGCCAGAACCTCAATTTTCATCATCTTCAAGGTCTGTGCTTTCCAAACCCCTGCACTGCAACTGTGACATAAGTAGAAAACATTTCTATGGAACTCTGGTGTAAAAAGGTGAGACTTGTAGCTCCCAGAGGCGATCAGCGCTGGGACCTTGAGACTGAGTGGGTCAATCTATCATCAATGCATAGACAAATCTGTAACTCGCAGCACACCAGAGTGCTGGGGCAGACTGATTAGGAAGCACTGCTAGTTAACAGCATTCTCTCCACCTCTCCTCACATAGTTCTCCTGGTTATATCTCTTTCAAACTCTCCTGGTTCCAACTTCCTCATGCCTTCTGGCAGATGTTCTATCAGATAAGAATTGGCCTACAGACTATTAGTTTGCTGGTGACAATGTTTTGGCTCCAAGAAAGAAGAGTGGGTGGGTAACAGGTGCTGCCAGAACATAAAGTGAGCCTGTGAAATCCCTACTGCCCCTACAGAAACATCAGGCAATACATCAGGTACCCTAGGAAAGTACCTGATCCAAAAATAATTTTTAAAAGTCTGTTGTTTTTCTGATGTTTCACTTTCAGCAACAGGTGACGATGGAGGATTATAGAGGATATGAAATGCTGTCTAGTATGGTAAAGAGCATGGTGCTCCAATCATTTCAAGCTGGGTTCCGATCCCAGCTCTGCCACTTACTGTCTGTGTGACCTCGGGCAAGTTACTTGGCCTGTTTTCTCATTTCTAGAATGAAGACAACAAAAGCAGTATGGTTGTATGATTTCTGAAGTGTAGCGGAATGGGCAGCCTGCCCTTGAGAGAGCTTGAGGGGAAGCAGAGGGCTTGTGGTAGAGCCAGATTTCAGTTAAGGAAACAAGTGTTATGTGAAGAAGTTGGGCATGTTGGAGAGTTCGCTTATCTTGAAATGCTGATTCCAGAGAGCACAGGTGGAAAAGGTTGGAAGGAGGATATAGGGAAAGGAAGTGCAGAGTAGTCCTAGAAGTGAAAGGGGATTGGGACTAAATGAAGGCATTTAGACATTTTGATCCTTTCTGTATTGTACTTTTATTAGAAGTGGTTGGGTGCATGTCTTTTCTCCCTCACTAAAATCATAGGGGGATAACTCCTCTTTGTAATCCCGTAGGCCATGCACTAAGTATTCAATAAAGACTTGAGTGATAAAAATACTCTCTTATCTGATGGTAGTCTAATGTTTTAGTCATCCTGAAGATACAACCTTGTGAAAGGAAAACATTAAAATATTTAAATAGATTCTACCCAAGGCTTTCCCTTATTCCTGTTTCTCAGTATCACTGTACTCATGCAAAGCTCTCCCAGAGCATTGGTCAGGATTGATTTCCCCCTTCCCACTACCATGCCATTCCAGCCTTTCTACGGTTGTGATCTATACTTAATTTGAGATTCCAGCAGCTGGGGCCTGGAGTAGAAGACAGGCTCTGCAGTCCAGTATTCCCAGAGTCTCCAGGGAAGCCTCACTCATGGCTGAATATGCCCCTGGCCATGCAGTAGACCTCTGATGTAGGTTATGAATTCTGACTAATAGCTGCACAGCTTCCACTTGGTAAAGACCATTCAGCCTCTTATTTCTCTACCTGTTGATTCAATCTAGATCACTTTCCATAAAGGGCCAGCTAGTAAATCTTTTAGGCTTTGTGGGCCTGTTGCAACTAATCAACTCTCTCTTTGTAGTGCAAAAGCAGCCACAGACCACACTTAAACAAATGGAAGTAGCTAAGTGTTCCAATAAAACTTTATTGACAAAAACAGGTAGCAGATTTGGCCCACAGGACTGTAGTTTGCAACATCTAGAACGTTCCATGTGTTTGGCACACTTTGATTTAGTAACCCTAACATGGCTACTTGATCATACCAGTTTGCCATTCTTAATAGAGTTGGAGGCAGGGAACTCATTCAGTGCGTCAGCCTGAATGCCTGACCATAATGCCTTTTTTACCCCTGAGCACGCTTCTGCCACTGTGGTCGTCATGGAGTCCTACTGAGTTCTTGGTGGCTTCTTCTCCTTGCTGAATTTTCAGAAACTCTGATTAGTGACTTTGAAGTCTCTGGGAGAATGGCCATCAAATTCCTTTTTGTCTACCTAATCTCTACTTGGCACCTGAGGTTGTTTTCTTTCTTTTCCTTCATGCTTTTCCATTATCTGAAAGATGTCCTTCTCCTTGCAATATCCTTTTTTGATTTTGCTGTTTAGCCAAACTCCCCTTGACTGTACCATGCAGTGCGGGCTAACCAGGATTTGTAGTCAGAAAAAGAGAAGCCCGAGGGAGCAGCTTTCCCTTAATGAGCTTGGCCTAGGCTTGGCCTCTTGATTAGATCTTCTCACATTGTACCAAAAAGCCATCTGTTAAACGAAATGTGGAATCCTAGATTGGACCCTGAAACAGTAAAAGGACATTAGTGGAAAAACTGATGAAATCCAATAGTTTAGTTAATAGGAATACATCAATATTAATTTCTTACTTTTGGCAAATATATTATAGTTACACAAGATGTTGACATCAGGGGGAACTGAGTGAAGAGTATAAAATAGACAACTGATGGGAACATACTGTATAGCACAGGGAACTCTACCTAATGCACTGTGGTAACCTAAATGGAAGAGAAGTCCAAAAGGGAGGAGAGATCTGTATGTGTATGGCTGATTCATTCTGTTGTGCAGTGGAGGCTAACATAGCATTGTAAAGCAACCCTACTCCAATAAAAATTAATTAAAAAATAAGAGTATATGGGAGCTCACTGTACTATCTCTGCAACTTTTCTGTGAATCTAAAATTATTCCAAAAGACATAGTTTATTTTTTAAAAAAAACTGCCTGCTTAATTGATTTCTTACCCTCACCCCTCTTACTTCATTGCTAGGTATTATGACAATCTCATCCGTGACAGCAGGTGCAAAGTGCAACTCCCCAAACCCAATCCCCACATTGATTCCCTGGGATAACATAACATACACCAAGGACACTTCTGGAGTAGCTGGGAATGCACTTCTGTCATATTTCTCTCCTCTGGCTATGTACTTCTTTGAAAATAGATCCTTCATACACAGTGAGAGCAAAGAGAGTGTGAATTGTCAATAGAAAAAAGAATAGCAAAGAGTCTCTTGAATTGTCAATAGAAAAAAGAATCCTTTTGGGTTCTTGGTCTAGAGGACATAAGCTATAACAGTTGGAAAAGAAAAAGTGGTTGGTTGGATTGATTCCCTCCTTAGGGAACAGATTCCCAGTAATCAGTGTTTTCTAAATTCTTTTTCAAGGATTGCCTGTCCAATGTGCTGGTGGAAGAGGGGGCCAGATAGAGTGACTTGACAGGAGGTTAAAAAGGTCCCCAGTTTCTGTTGCCCCCTAATTAATGTGGCCCAGAGTTCTTCACTCCTATGAGCTAGGCCTAGGGCTTTAAAGTGTTCCCTATTAAAATGCAAATGTTGCCTAGGAGGGGTATGAGGACCTGCAGGGGAGCTGTGGTGTGTAGTTATGTTTCTGCTTCATATGTTTTGGTCAAAACTATTTTACGTACTCATATGTACAGTAACATAAAAATAGCCTTAAGGAAAAATGAATAAATGAATAGTTTTGTGGTTGGGCCCTTTTATATGCAAAAATGCTTGATTTAGCTATTTTCTTCCCTGGGTTAAATGTGGGTCCAGTTCACCATCTACATATCAGGTAGGGCAAGCCAAGAATTGATGCCCTAGGAACAGGAAAATTAGGTTGATTCAGAAGATCTAAGATATGGAGATTGAGGCCCAAAGAGTCAGCTATGGCAAAAAAGGAACAGGCAAGTATCACTCATTCATTAGTTAATTAAACACATTTTTTGGAGTGCTCAACTATGAACCAGGTACTATTCTAGACACTGAGGGAACAAATAGACACAGCTCACTGTCTTCTTAGGGCTTGTAAACAAACAAATATATAATATGTTAGGAGGTAGTAAGTTTTATGAAATTTTTAAAAATCAGGATAAGGGAATAGTGATGATGAGAGGTCGGGGTGCTGTCCCAGAACTAGGTGAGCATGATATAGAGGCTGAAAAATCCAGTGTAGCAGCAAGCCAGCACTAGTGAACAAGAGATGCTAAAGACAAATGCTAATGCTCGGGCAGAACTGTTTGCTCTCTACTTTGGTTTTTCCTTTGTTGGAGGTGGCAGACTTCAGTCCACAGATATTGATCAGAATCCTAAAGGAGTCTAAAGAACAGGGGCATATCTTGCCTCTGATTGAGGGTGAGGTAGAGTTTTATATATCGTCATTAAAATGTCTTGACATTTGGAAACATTCCTTTATATGCCAACTGTGGCTTGCACTTATGCTATCTTGCATGCCACACCCACTTCCCACTTTCCTGATAGCCTACAGCTTGGATTAAAGGGGTGGGTTGGAGTAAAATGAGAAAGGGAAAAAATTCCAAAGAAAGGTGGAAAATCTTAAAATTGGCATTAAAATCTTGGCCTTGGAGGCTTAATAACAGTTCTTAAAAGCCAAAAAATATGACAATGCCTAATACAGTACTTGATGTAAAATCTGTGCTTAGTAGATATTTGAATGTATGAATGAATGAATTGAACAAATGCCACAACAAAAGGAAAAACTGGAAGCCAAAGGATAAAAAATGGCTTCTTGTCATGGGAGATAGACTTTTTCTCCAAACATAAATTCCTCTGTGGATTTGCATCTTTTGAAATAGGGCCATTTATAAGCAGTTAATGAAACCTCTTTTTTTCCCTTTAAAAACCACTCCATGCTAATTAAATGAGGTCAGTTCATTTCTCTTATTTAAAGAACTAGTTAATGTACCTTATGGACTTATAGCTCAGAACCCTGTGATCTCATTTCATCCACATAATTTCAGGACCTTTATATTCATGGACCTAAGAGCAATCTCTTAATCACCTCATTCTCTTTAAAGATAGAAGGAAGATCCCCCCCTGCCTGCCAGTTTTTCAATTATCCTATTCAGATGCCTCAGAATATGATGTTAAATCTGTAGTTGTTATCTTTCTCTCTTCTTCATTTAAGAGATGGCTGCTTAAATTATAATCTTAGCCATAGTACTTGAACTGCTCATTTACTTTAAAATGCTATCATTTTAAAATTTAATCAGAAAAACGTATTCTGTTCAAATTGCAGAACAACAAACATAATTGAACAGGAGAAGTATTTTCTCTCTCTTAACTCCCACATATCAAGAAAATACAAAGATTTGAATCTAGACTCTTCAAAATGGAATTTCTAATGCCCTCACTCCCACTTTCTCCCAAGAGAAGAGAGCAAATCAATTCTAGTTCATGTTTTCCTTCCTGGCCAAGGCAGAAAGTATTCATCATTCTCTGGGCGGAAGGTCATGTGGTTTCCTTGAGTCATGCTTTGCTTTCACATTTAGCTATTTGATAAAAGTTTCCCTAGAGACTTTTTGGATGAGGAGATCACCTCTCCAGAATGATTGTGTTCATCTTTTTTTATTGCAACACAAGAATTCATTTGAGATCTTGGTGAGAGAAATGGCTTATAGACTATAGCCAGGGACTGCAAGACTGGTTTGTGACCAGGTAAACTGGACCAGCCATCCCTTCTTTCGCTTCAGGAGCTCCAGCAAAACGACCTAAATGTTAACCATCTTGTTTTCGATTAAGAGCCTGCAAATAATCACCCAGGAATCCCAAGCTCACTACCCAAGTGCTTTCTTAACTGTGCTGAAAACCTGGACAGACTCTAATTTCATAGGCTAATGGTTATAGAATCCTAGAACTAGAAGGAATCTTAGAGATTATAAAGTCCAACCTTACCATCCTTAGAAAGGGGAAACTGAGGCTCAGAGCAGGGAAGTTGCTTGCACAGAGTTATACAACAGTCAGTGGTAGAGCTAGGATTATAAGGCAATTTTTCTTGATTCCCATTCTAGTGCACTTTAAACTATCCTCTCATCAGTTCAGCACTGTAAACATCTTCTGCATGGTTATGCTCTGGTAGGCTGCTTTCTCTGTAGTTCATTCGACAGCCACTGTATCCCAATGGTGATGTTAGGAGAAGGGCCGTGCCCCTGCCTTTTCTTCACCTTTGCCCAAATTTTAGTCACCTTCCCTCCTGCATCAGCTATTTTGTTGGACACATATTTTTCTCAGTAGATAGACTGCTCAGATTGATAAGTAAACAGAGAGATAGATACATAATCTCATTCAGGCTCCTTTGTTAAGTGCTGTCATAGAATTGTGTTCTTTTTATCACAGTACTTATTTACCTCTGTGTGCATAAGTTCAGACTGAGGTCTGAGAGGAAGATAGCATGGTGGTGAATCGCATACATACTCTTAAGCCAAACTGCTTGGGTTCAAAACTTGGCTCTCCCCATTTGTGAACTGTTTGACTTTGGGCAAGATGCTTAATGCCTTCATGCTTTAGTATCCTCATCTTTAAAACAGGGATAACAATAGTACCCACCTCAGTGTCAATAAAGGTTCAATCAGAGAAACGGAACCACTAGAGGTGACAGAGAATAAGGGATTTTATTATAAGGATTAGACATGATGTAATTGTGAGATCTAATTAGTTTCCATAAGACTCATTTCAGCATTTAATGTTGAGCCTAAAGTCAGCAGGGGAAGTGGGAGAACAAATTGGAACCTAAGAGGACATAATCAATCCTGCAAGGACAGTCTAGAACCTGTGCCTATCTTGTACTGCCTCCAGCCTTGGTGATGTGAGTGACCTGCAGGAGAAGCTGGTACTCCTCACCGTGGAGCTGCACCTGTACCTGGTCCAGAATTCAGAGGAGCTGACGGAGGACATCCTGCAGGAGCTTGAGGAGCTGCAGGTCTGCTTCCTGTTCCATGCCAATGAGATGGGTCAGTAGATTAGCAACCACGGTCATGAACTGAAACAGCACCTAGCCCCACAATGCCATTCAGAGTGTTAAAAATGTCTGCTCCTTCACTTTCACCTTTCAAAATTTACGTGCAAATTCCTCTTATGGCCAACCCTAAATTGGAACCATACAGGAAAGTAATTCGGGGAAGCATAGCTCTAGATTATAACTAATTCGACATAATATAGAGCCACCAGGCAGTGCCTGGCATATTACAAGCACTTACTAGACATTAGCTGTTATACTTGCTAGTGTGGTTCTTTGATTAGTGTTTTTCTCTTCTACGAGATTGCAAGTGCCGTGAGAGGAGAGAATGTGTATGTTTTTGTGTACTATTGTATCCTACTGCATAGCATAGTGGCTGATACAGGGTGGGAACTCATAAAATATTTGTTGAATGAATAGAAAGTCAGGCAGAAGGAAAACAATTTGGAGAAAATGTAACACTTGCAAAACAATCTATCAGGAAGTATTGTGATGTTATGGGGAATGCAAATATATGTATAAGGTCTGGTCTCTATCATAAGTTGCAGTTGAAGAGTGGAAAATTGGACATTAGGGTTGCAGGAACCTCAGTAGCATAAGGAAGTTTGAGTAAGGCAGGGCTAGTGATAGCAGAAGCTGGTCCACCCGTTAGTGTAGCCCACCTATGCAGAATATTTTCCATGTTTTCCTACAGTCCTTATCCTCTGCACTCTGTTCTTTACCCCAGGAGGCTGACCTTTATGGATATATTCACTAGGTTATTTTGCCTTTTGACTTCTCAGTTGGGTATAGCCAGTGAAAGACAGCAGCAGAAGATGGGAAGAGATGGAGATCAGGATATTTAGTCCCCGAGGTTGATACTGGTGCCAGTGGCTGAATTCTTCCCTCAAAGGCCACAGTTTGTTGGGGGAGGGGGAACTTCAGTCTCCTAGTCACAGCTGTGGGTCTCGCTCTAGGTTCTAGTAACTGCTCCCTCTACTTGTTCCTTTACGTGTAAAGATGGTAAAGGCTCCATTGCTATTGTTAACTTTAGGGTCCCCCATCATCCTTTGCTGGTTTCTCTTAACCTTTCCCACACCATTTAAACAGCCCCTTCATTAAACTCTTCTCAGTTACCGTTCTGAATGTGCCTTATGTGTCCTTCTATAACCCTTATGGAAACATCATCAATCCAATATAGTACTCAAAGGAATGTACTGAGGTTTGTGAGGCATGGGAACAACAGGGTCTAGGTGACAGACAACACTCAAAGTCTGGTGTGGGGCCGCATCCTGGTTCTCAATTATGGTAGTAAAAATCCCACTATAGCTGAGCGTGCCATGATACAGACCCAGCTTCCTGAGAAAGAACTGATTAGATCTAGGCAGACAGACAAGATAACCTTTACTCTCACCAGGAAACTAAGGCCGAAGATCAGTCATCAACACTGAATCACCCTGGAATAAGGAGCAGACATGTCACAGGAACGTGAGTCCAGGGGTCACTCCGGGCTCATTGGATACCATGAGTGGGGCAGAACAACTAAGGCCAACCCTGCCCACTGGAGAAGATAAAGCTCCCAATACACTCCCAGCCATGGTTAGGATTTGTAGGGTAATCAAGCAGACCTGGAGTTGCAAGTAAATAGTCTCAAAGACCAATGAAGTAGGAGAGACCAAATAGTGAATTAGATGAGGCCAAATTGTGAAGGGCATTAGTGCCAAACAAAGGAGTTTGGATTTGGAACTGTAGGAGATAATGAGATTGATAGCTTTTTAGCATTTAATGTCAATGACCTTTGAAAAGTGATTTGTTATGTTAATGATTTAGGGATGTCTTTACTGACAGTATGAGAGAAATTGATGATAATGATAGCATTTGTCATTTATTGAGCACATACTAGGTGTCAGGCACATGCCCCCCGCTTTATAGACAATGTCTTATTTAATCTTTAAAATAATTCTTGTATAGTCAGTATTATTATTATCCTTATTTTACATATGAAGTAACTGAGGCTCAAAAAAGGTTAAACATTTTGCTTAGAGTGCTAGAGCTAGAGTTGAGCCTAGGACCGAATGGCTCCAAACCCTGTGCATATAATCTCTAAAATAGACCATCTCAGTTTCCCATTCTGTTGTCTTCTCCTTATCTCCAGTCCACCTGTGGCCTTTTTATCTTGAAGTTGGCACTGTCCCCTCAGCAATATTACAAAGGATACTAATTTACCAGCTTTATTCATGAGCACCAAATACTGCCTTCATTCTCAGGCAGATACTGGGCTCTCTGCCAAAGTAATGGCCCTGATAGAAATCTTCGTCCAATCCTCCTACATTTGGATAGCAGCTGATGAGAAAGGAGAATCTGGAAACTTTCAAGCTGACTTTGGAGTTGCCCTCTACAGATGCCCTGAGGAGGTCTTAGAATGAGTCACCAACTTTCCTGACTGCATTTACTGATCCTTGGAGAGGAAATATTATCTAGCTCTGGCAAGGGACATTTATGAACCTTAACTTCCAGTGACCCCAAAACTTTGGGAAGATACCTTGTGCCTTTGGAATAGAAAAGAAACTCATCTTCAGAAAAACTAAACTCTCATTAGCATGGGATGTTCAATTATCTTCTCCCCACTTTCATATACTCACTTGTTATTTCTTATTTATTTATTTATTTATTGACCACGCCCCACAGTTTGCGGGATCTTAGTTCCCTGACCAGGGATTGAACCTGGGCCCTCAGCAGTGAAAGTGTGGAGGCCTAACCACTGGACAGCCAGGGAATTCCCCTCACTTGTTATTTTTAAGTAAATGTTTGAGTTAGAAAGGCCCTTGAGGTTCTAGTCCAACCTCTTCAGCTTACACATGGGAAAACTGAGGCCCATAGAGCAGAAAGGACTTGCCTGTGGTCATATAGTAAGTTAATGTTAGAGCCAAGACTAGAGCCTGTGTCTCCTGGCCTCTTGGTCAGTCGCCCCTTCCTGATCTTTTTTAGTATCTATTCATGGTTTATTTTTTACAGCTAGTATGTAAGCTCTTGAAGAAAGTAATCCATTCTATATTTCTTTTGTATGCTTATGAAATGCTTAAAGGTACTTGGCATACAGTGGGTTCTCTGTGAATGTTTGTTAATTAAACTTTTTTTTCTTCTGTTGACCATAGTTGGAGCAAAACAGATCTCTCACAGGTTTGGGGCATTGGGTCAGTTTGAAATCATCTTTACCATTTTAATTTCATCTTGGTCCAATGGAAAGGCCAGTTCAATCTTTTCACTGGACAAAAGGCCTATCAAACAGGCCCAGCTCCCCAAAGGACATTGTCTAATCCTAATCCTTAGGAAACAAACTTTCTAAGAAAGCCTGATTTCGTTTTTTTCTTTTAGACCTAAGAGTTGATAAAGTCTCATTGGAGAATCATTCTCATAAATTATATACCACAGGAGCCTCTCCTTATTTTTCCTTTCATGTGGGAAATTCATGAATGCTAACACTTTACAACTCAACTTCTCTGTCTTTTCTCATCAGGATCCATGATTAGATATGATATCAGTGTGTTTCTCTTTTCCTGGGGCTAGAAAGTCTGAGAGTGGTTTAGAAGCACTGCCAGAGGCATTGGAAATGAAGTAGCTGCATCTCATGGGAGGACCTTCTTTCTCTATGTGGTTAGTCCCTCTGATATGGTCATTGATGATGGATAACTCAGCGCTATGGCTGTAGTGTCCATGCATTGATTTTCGGGCAAGGCTCCTAAGCTAGAAGGTCACAACTCACCTTCTACCAAAGTAGAGAAATCCCTTTCCCCACACTCTAAGAATGTGCTGGTAAGACCACCTGGAGCAGGCTAAGCAAAATGCCATAATGCCCAGTCCCTCGATTGGGCAGGGGGGTGTCTTGGAAGGTAGGGATGGTACATGATGGTGAACTATTAGGTAGAAAAATTGCAAGAAAAAAAATAAGTGAAATGTGGACTTCATGGTCTACTGATTGCTGTTTCTGCCTCCTTGTAACCTCTACTTAATCTCCAAGTGCCCCATCTTGGACTGTTCTATTGGAAAATTGCATGTGTCCTTTCCTAATACTTCTTTCCCATCAAAATAGTCTTGATCTCTGACACATTCACATTAGAAGGCATATGAATGCTGTGGAAAGAGCAATGGACTTGGATTCAGCATATCTAGATTCTTCATTAACTTTAAAGGCTGGTAAATTATATGGCTACTAGAAACTCTTTTCTTTCTTTCCACCCTCTCCCTTTCCTCTCACCGTTTTGGTATCTGTGGCTTTCCTAGAATTCTAGGATATCATAGAGAAAAGCCTAGACCAGTATTGATTGAAAGAATTTTAGAAACATTGTAGATTTAATGCATGCTGTCACCATGGGATTAGGCATTAATGTATCTTAAGCAGAAATCAAAGTAGAACTCTTCGGCTGCGTTTTATAAAGTTAATCTTCCTTTCATTACCACTGTTTAAGATTTTCAGGATCTCCTTCCAATTCAGCTCTTTTCTCCTGTCAACAAAGAAAAGGGGCATAGGCAATTTGAAAGACCAATGGAAGGGGTAAACCTGCAAATGTGACCTTCACCTCCAATTCAGACATGCTATCATCAGTGATCTCAACAAGTGATTACTGTATGGTTTTTAGCATCTTGTGGCATAGAGCTTCCCCTCATTGCCTTCTCTTCTCATGGAAAAAGAGAGAGAAAGTGCTGAGTGCTCCATAGATTTTGGTAGTAGGGATATTATTTAGCTTCGTGTGTGTCTTCCCAAATATTCAGCATAAATTGATAAGAAGAACTCAAAATGGCGCTAATCTTACCAATAAAATGGGGGAAGAAAAAAGAAAGCAGGTTGTTGGTGAGCAGCCATATCCATGGATAAGAAAATGCAGTGTGTTAGAAAATTAGAAACATATGCTTCAGGGAGAACAAAAAGAGAGGAAATACTCATCAAGGTAGGCTAAATGCAGATTGCAACATCTTAAACTTGGGGGGTGGGGAGTATAACTTATCCTCATTCTACTAGCATACAATAATAATTATTATTATGATAATAGTAATAACACAGTGGATGATCACTATAAATCAGACACTATGTTAGGGGAATTAGATTTTTATTCTCATTTATTCCTAAAAACAGCCCTATGAGGTATCCACTACTACTATCACTATTTTTTTTTTTTGTCCTTGCCGCGAGGCATGGAGGATCTTATTTCCCTGATCAGGGATCAAACCCCTGCCCCCTGCAGTGGAAGCACAGAATCCTAACCACTGGACCACCAGGGAATTCCCTACTATCATTATTTTATACTTGAGGAAACAAACTAGACACAGAAATAGTTTAAATAATTTGTCAAAGATCATAAAGACACAAAATGAGGCAATTTGGATTCTTTCTTTTTTAATTCACATATAATTTACATACAATAAATGTCACCATTTTAAGGTGTACAAATCAGAGCCTTTCAGTACATTCACAGTGTTGTGCAATCATTACCACTATCTAATTCCAGAATATATTAATCAAGCCCAAAAGAAATCCCATACCCATTAAGCAGTCATTACCCATTTTCCTTTGCCCCCCAGCCCCTAGCAATCCATAGTCTGCTTTTTAAAAAAAATTATTGAAGTATAGCTGATTTACAATATTGTGTTAGTTTCAGGTATACAGCATACTGATTCAGTTATTTTTTCTGATTATATTCCATTATAGGTTATTACAGAATACTGAATATATTTCCCTGTGCTATACAGTAAATCCTTGTTGCTTATCTATTTTATACATAAGTAGTTTATATTTGTTAATTACATACTCCTAATTTGTCCCTCCCCCTTCCCTCTCCCGTTTGGTAACCATAAGTTTGTTTTCTATGTCTGTGAGTCTGTTTCTGCTTTGTATATAGATTCATTTGTATTATTTGTTTAGATTCCACATATAAGTGATATTATATAGTATTTTTCTTTCTCTGACATACTTCACTAAGTATAATATTCCTAGGTCCATTCATGTTGCTGCAAGTGACGATATTTCATTCTTTTTCATGGCTGAGTAATATTCCAGTGTGTGTGTATGTGTGTGTGTGTGTATATGGTTGTATGTGTGTATGTGTACACCCCACATCTTCTTAAACCAATCATCTGTTGATGGGCACTTGAGTTGTTTCCATGTCTTGGCTATTATAAATGGTGCTGCTGTGAACATTGGAGTGTGTGTACCTTTTTGAATTAGAGTTTTCATTTTTTCTGGATATATATCCAGGAGTGGAATTGCTGAATCATATGGTAGCTCTATTTTTAGTTTTTTAAGGAACCTCCATGCTGTTTTCCACAGTGGCTGTACCAATTTACATTCCCACCAACGGTGCATGAAGGTTCCCTTTTTTGCACAGCCTTTCCAGCATTTATTATTTGTACACTTTTTGATGATAGCCATTCTGACTGTTGTGAGGTGATACCACATTGTGGTTTTGATTTGCATTTCTCTAATACTTAGCGATTTTGAGCATTTTTTCATGTGCTTCTTGGCCATCTGTATGTCTTCTTTGGAAAAATGTTGATTTAGATCTTCTGCCCATTTTTTGATTGGGTTGTTTGTTTTTTTGAAATTGAATTGTATGAGCTGTTTGTATATTTTGGATCTTAATCCCTTTTTGTTTGCATCATTTGCCAATATTTTGTCCCATTTTGTAGGTTGACTTTTCGTTTTGCTGATGATTTCCTTTGCCATGCAAAAACTTTTAAGTTTGATACGGTTCCACGTGTTTATTTTTGCTTTTATTTCTTTTGCCTTGGGAGAGCAATCTAAGAAAATATTGGTATGATTTATATCAGAGAGTGTTTTGCCTATGTTATCTTCTAGGAGTTTTATGGTATCAAGTCTTATATTTAGGCCTTTAAACAACTTTGGGTTTATTTTTGTATGTGGTGTGAGGGGGTGTTCTAATTACATTGATTTACATGTAGCTGTCCAGCTTTCCCAACACTACTTGTAGAAGAGACTGTCTTTTCTCCATTGTATATTCTTGCCTCCTTTGTTGTAGATTAATTGACTGTAGGAGCATGGGTTTATTTCTGGACTCTGTTCTGTTCCATTGATCTATATATCTGTTTTTGTGCCAGTACCATGATGTTTTGATTACTAAAGCTTTGTAGTATAGTCTGAAGTCTGGAAGGCTTATATCTCCATCTTTGTTCTTTTTCCTCAGGATTGCTTTGACAATTATGGATCTTTTGTGGTTCCATATAAACTTTAGGATTATTTGTTTTAGTTCTGTGAAAAATGTCATGGGTAATTTGATAGGAATTGCATTAAATCTATAGATTGCTTTGGGTAGTACGGACATTTTAACAATATTAATTCTTCCAATCCAAGAGCACAGGATATCTATTTCTTTTAATCATCTTCAATTTTCTTTATCAATGTCTTATAGTTTTCAGCATATAGGTCTTTCACTTCCTTGGTTAAGTTTATTCCTAGGTATTATCTTTTTTTATGCAAGTTTAAATGGGATTGTTTTTTGACTTTCTCTTTGTGGTATTTCATTGTTAATATAAAGACATGCAACAGATTTCTGTATTCTAATTAGTTCTAATAGTTTTTGCATGGAGACTTTAGGATTCTCTGTGTAGAGTAGCATGTCATCTGCAAATAGTGACAGTTTTACATCTTCCTTTCCAGTTTGGATAACCTTTATTTCTTTTTCTTTTCTGATTGCTGTGTCTAGGACTTCCAATACTATGTTGAATAGGAGTGGTGAGAGTTGGTATCATTGTCTTGTTCCTGAATTCAGTGGGAAGGTTTTCGGCTTTTGCCCAGTAAGTATTATGTTTGCTGTGGGTTTGTCAAAACTGACCTTTATTATGTTGAGATATGTTCCCCTTATACCCACATTGGTGAGAGTTTTTATCATGAATGGATGCTGAATTTTGTCAAATGCTTTTTCTGCATCTATGAAGATGATCATGTGGTTTTTGTCTTTCCTTTTTTTAATGTGGTATATCACATTGATTTGTGTATGTTGAACCATCCTTGTGACACTGGGATGAATCCAACTTGATCATGGTGTATGACCCTTTTTATGTGTTGTTGGATTCTGTTTGCTAATATTTTGTTGAGGATTTTTGCATCTATATTCATAAAATGTATCAGCCTGTAATTTTCTTTTTTTGTAGTGTGTTTTTTCTGCTTTTGGTATCAGGGTGATGGTGACCTCAAGAATGAATTTGGGAGTGTTCCCTCCTCTTCAGTCTTTTGGAAGAGTTTGAGAAGGATGAGTGTAAGTTGTTTTTTTGTATGTTTGGTAGAATTCCCCAGTGAAGCTGCCTGGTCCTGGACTTTTGTTTGCAGAGATTTTTAAAATTACAGATTCTAATTCACTTTTGATCATCAGTCTGTTCAAATTATCTGTTTCTTCTTGATTCAGTTTTGGCATGCTGTATGTTTCTAGAAACTTGTCCATTTCTTCTAGGTTGTCTATTTTGTTGGCATATAACTTTTTATAGTATTCTCTTATGATTTTTTTGTATTTCTGTGGTATCAGTTGTTATTTCTACTCTTTCATTTCTTATATTGTTTATTTGAGTCCTCTCTTTTCTTCTTGGTGAGCCTGGCTAGAGGTTTGTTGATTTTGTTTATCTTTTCAAAAAAACAGTTCTTGATTTTATTGATCTTTTCTATTGTTTTTTTTTTAAACGTATTGCTTTTCCTTTCAATATCTGCTGGATATTGATTCAATCAATACAATTGATACAACAGCATTTTTTTAAAATTAATTTATTTATTTATGGCTGTGTTGGGTCTTCGTTTCTGTGCGAGGGCTTTCTCCAGTTGCGGCAAGCGGGGGCCACTCCTCATTGCAGTGCGCGGGCCTCTCACTATCACGGCCTCTCTTGTTGCGGAGCACAGGCTCCAGATGCGCAGGCTCAGTAATTGTGGCTCACGGGCCTAGTTGCTCCGCGGCATGTGGGATCCTCCCAGGCCAGGGCTCGAACCCGTGTCCCCTGCATTGGCAGGCAGATTCTCAACCACTGCGCCACCAGGGAAGCCCTTTTCTATTGTTTTTATCACTATTTTATTTATTAATTACCTCTTGATCTTTATTATTTCCTTCCTTCTGCTAACTTTGGGGTTTTTTTTTCTTCTTCTTTTTCCGATTCCTTTAGGTGGTAGGTTAGGTTGTTTGAGATTTTACTTGTTTCTTGAGGAAGGTCTGTATCACTATGAACTTCCCTCTTAGAACTGCTTTTGTTGTATCCCATAGATTTTGTGAGGTTGTGTTTTCGTTTTCATTTCTTCTGAGGTATTTTCTGATTTCTTCTTTGATTTCATCATTGACCCATTGGTTTTTTAGTAGCATGAAGTTTAGTCTCCATGTCTTCATTCTTTTCCCATTTTTCTTTTTTGTGGTTGATTTCTAGTTTCATACCAATGTTGTCAGCAAAATGCTTGAAATAATTTCTATCTTCTTAAATTTGTTAAGGCTTGTTTTCTGACCTAATATGTGGTCTATCCTAGAGAATGTTCCATTTGCACTTGAAAAAATATGTATTCTGGTTTTCTTTTTAGTTTTGTTTTTTGTTTTTGCATGTAGTGTCTTATAGATGTCAATTAAGTCCAACTGGTCTAATGTGTCATTTAGGACCTGTGTTGCCTTATTGATTTTCTGTCTGAATGATCTGTCCTTTGATGTCACTGGTTATTAAAGCTCCTACTGTTATTGCATTCCTGTCAGTTACTCCCTTTATGCCTGTTAGTATTTGTTTTATATATTTAGGTGCTCCTATATTGGGTGCATAATGGTTGAGCATAATATCTTCTTCTTCTTCTATTGATCCCTTTATCTTTATATAATGCCCTTCTTTGTCTTTCTTTATGGCCTTTGTTTCAAAGTCTATTTTGTCTGGTATGAGTATTGCTACCCACTTTCTTGTCATTGCCATTTGCATGAAATATATTTTTCCAATCCCTCATTTTTAGTCTGCGTGTGTCTTTGACCCTGAAGTAAGTCTCGTGTAGGCAGCATATTGCTTTTTTTTAATCCAATTTTTTTTAATCCAATCTGCCTGTGTCTTTTAAAAAAGTGATCTTTTTTTTTAAACATGAGGATCTTGAATCAGATGCGTACGTTTTTATTTATTTATTTATTTATTTATTTATTTATTTATTTTGGCTGTGTTGGGTCTTCGTTTCTGTGCGAGGGCTTTCTCTAGTTGTGGCAAGCGGGGGCCACTCTTCATCGTGGTGCGCAGGCCTCTCACTGTCGCGGCCTCTCCCGTTGCGGAGCACAGGCTCCAGACACGCAGGCTCAGTAGTTGTGACTCACGGGCCTAGTTGCTCTGCGGCATGTGGGATCTTCCCAGACCAGGGCTCGAACCCATGTCCACTGCATTAGCAGGCAGATTCTCAACCACTGTGCCACCAGGGAAGCCCTGCCTGTGTCTTTTGATCAGAGCATTTGTCCATTGACATTTGAAGTAATTATTGATAGGTAGATAGGTATGTACTTATTGCCATTTTGCAGTTCCTTTGTGTGTGTGTGTTCTTCTTTGTTCATTTCTTCTTCTTTCTGTTTTTTCTTTTGTGGTTTGATGATTTTCTTTTGTATTATGCTTGAGTTCCTTTCTTTTTGGTTTTTGTGACTCTGTTGTATGTTTTTGATTTGTGGTTACCATGGAGTTCAAGTATGTTGACCCATGAATACATCTACTTCCTTTAAACTAGTAGATGAGAGGCATACAAATTCAAACACATTTTAAAAGATCTAAATTTTTATACTCCCTCTCCCACAATTTGTGATTTTAATGTCCAATTTTACATCTTTGTACATATCTTTTTACTGTTTGTTATAGTTATAATCACTTTTACATTATTTTTTATTGTTTTTAAATCTACATACTGGCTTATTTAAGTGATCTTAATCCTTTTATATATTTACCTTTCTTATTGTGATTTTCCCTTTCCTATAGAGTCTTGCTTCTTTTTTATTTAGAGAAGACCCTTCAATATAGAGGGGAAGTGTAGGTTTAGTATTGCTGAATTCTTTTAGTTTTTGCTTGTCTGAGAAATTCTTTATCTCTCCTTCTATTCTAAATGATAATCTTGCTGGGTAGAATATCCTCAGTTTCAGGTTTTTCCCTTTCAGGGCTTTGAATTTATCATGCCGCTCCCTTTTGGCCTACAAAGTTTCTGCAGAGAAATCAGCTGATAGCCTTATGGGTGTTCCCTTGTAACTGACTCTTTGTTTTTCTCTTGTTGCCTTTAGAATCCTCTCTTTAACTTTTGCTGTTTGAATTATGATATGTCTTGATGTGGGTCTGTTTTGGTTTATCTTGTTTGGGACCCTCTGTTCTTCCTGAACCTGAATATCTGTTTTCTTCTTTAGATTTGGGAAGTTTTTAGCCATAATTTCTTCAAATACATTTTTGATCCCCTTCTCTCTCTTCTCCTTCTGGAACCCCTATTATGGATAGGTTGGCACATTTTATATTATTCCATAGCTCTCATATGTTGCTTTCATTTTTTTCATTTATTTTTCTGTCTGCTGTTCAGATTGGGTCGTTTCCATTATTCTGTATTCCAGATCACTTATTCATTATTCTGTGTCATTTAGTCAGCTATTCATTGCTTCTAGATTGGTTTTTATGTCAGCAGTTGAATCATCTATTTTTGATTGGTTCATCTTTACAGTTTCTAGTTCTTGTTACAGTGATTTGCATTTCTATCAATAATCTTTCTTAGTTCAGTTAGCATTTTTATTACCTCCTTTTTAAACTTGGGTTCTAGTAGACAGGTAAGCTCTGTTTTATTATTTGTTCTTTCAGCAGATTTCTCTTGTTCTTTTAATTGAGAATGATTCCCCTGCCTTTTCATTTTACTTAATTTTCTCTGTCTCTGTGAATTTAAGAGGAACAGTTATCTACTGTGGTCTTGAAGGGGTGTTTTTATGTGGGAGCATCCCTGTGTAGACTGTGTGTCCTGTGTTTTTGGTGTGAGGGCTGGGCTGGTTTTGGTATCGATACCAGCCACGTCTTTCCTCAGGGTGTGCTGGCCATTATCCCCTTGATATGAGGTGTGGTTGGTGTTGGGGGATTTAAAGCCCGTGTAGGGTGTGAGATGGGGCTTCCTCTCCATGGCTGTCACCACCCAGTCAGGGGTGGGGTCTGCTCCCCAGTTGTTGGAGTAGAAGCCCTGAGGGTCGGTTTGATCAGGCTCCATTGCCCTTGAGTGAGTGCCCTGCCCCAAAGGAGGTGATTGCTAAAGCAAATGAGGCCCATGTGGTCACAGAGGACCTATGTACTGCCTGTGTAGGCATCTGCAATTCTACTCAGCAGCGGCCCAAGGTCACATCCCTTTTTCTGTTGTGTTCATCCTAGATCTAGTGCAAGGCTGTGGTGTGGAGTAGGCTGAGGCTGAGGGTCGGGGTGTTGTGGCTACAGGAATTGAGGTGGCTGTGCTTCTGCCTGGATCCTGGCCTCCCTCTGTGGCAGACTTCTCCCAGGACCTGTCTGCCCCAGATCTAGCATGAAGCTGTGGTGTGGAGTGGGTGGAGCCGGGGAGCTCTTGCTGGGAGATGTACTGCTGTTTACTCCTGAGCATGCTGATAATGGCAGCTGTGGCCCAACCTGCTGCCCTATGTGCTTGCTGACCATGGCTGCTGCAGACCCACTGGGACCACACCTCAGGCCCTCTGGACTCTCTCTACATAGCTAAATCAAGCCCTCTCCCAGTGCCTTGCTGCCTGAGATTCAAGTCTTAGCAGAGGCGTGCTTTTGTGTTACTGCCTCACATGCATGCTGACAATGACTGCTGTGGCTCCACCCACCACCCTGTTTGTGTGCTGACAATGGCCATCACAGCTCCACCTGGCTCATACTCTGGATGCCCCAATTTGTCTCTATATAGCTAGACTGAGTCTTTTCCCAGGGCTCAGTTGGCCCAGATCTCATGCCAGGCTGTGGTGTGGAGTGAGCAGGGTTAGGGTGTTCGCCCCTTTAGATTTGAAATTACAGTGAAGTGGCAGCCACCAGTACCTGACTCTTTCCACCTTGTTTGTTGGCAAGCCAGAACATGCACACTCCTTGCGAGTATTCTAGGCTTCTTCAGCCCTGCTGTCTATCTCAGCAGATTTCCCAGCAAGCAAGAGGGCTTGTTTCCTCTGCATAGGACCCCAGGACTGGGATTCCCAGATTGTGTCTCACCCTGCTCCCGCTCCAGGGCAAAGGTTTACCTATGCAGATATTCTTTTCCTTACATATCCCTTCCTGGGGTGCAAGTCCCAACCCAATGCCTTTTTTCCCCATTTTACCTGGCTACATGGAGATCTTTCTTGCAGCTTTGGTTGTATAGGAGTTCTTCTGCCACTTTCCAATTAGTTTTCCATGAGAACTGTTCCACATTTAGATGTATTTTTGATATGTTTGTGGAGGAAGGTGAGCTCCATGTCATCCTACTTCACCATCTTGATCCCAGCCCACAGTCTCCTTTTTATGGATTTATCTATTCTGGATGTTTCATATAAATGGAATCATACAATATGAGTCTTTTTGTGTCTGGCTTCTTTCACTTAGCATAACATTTTCAAGGTTCATCCATGTTGTGGCTTGCATCACTACTTCGTTTATTTTTATGGCCAAATAATATTCTGTTGTATAGATATACCACATTTTGTTTATCTGTCCATCATTTGATAGACATTTGGGTTTCTGTCTTTTGGCTATTGTGATTAGTCCTGCTATGAACATTGACATTCCTGTATTTATTTGAATACCTATATCCACTTCTTTTCAGTATATACTTAGGAGTGAATTTGTTGAGTCTTATAATTCTATGTTTAACTTTTTGAGGAACAGCCAAATTGTTTTCCATAGTAGTTGTAATATTTTACATTCCTACCAACAGTGTACCCCATGGTTCTGATTTCTCCACATCCTCGCCAAGACTTGTTGTCTGTCTTTTTTATTATAGTGTGCTTGGTGGTTATTGCAGTGGAATTTCATTGTGGTTTGATTTGCATTTCCCTAATGACTAATAATGTAAAGCATCTTTTCATGTTTGTCTTGGCCATTTGTGTATCTTATTAAGGGAAATAGCTATTCAAATCTTTTGTCCATTTTTAAAATTAGATTGTCTTTTTATTTTTTTCAATTAAAACATTTTAATTTTATTTTGGACTATAGTTGATTTACAATATTGTGTTAATTTCAGGTGTAATATTGAGTTGCAAGAGTACTTTATATACTCTAGATACTAGGCCCTTATCAGTTATATGAATTGCAAATATCTTCTCCCATTCCTTGCATTGTTCTTTTTTAACCTTCTTTATAATGTTTTTTGAAGCACAAAAGTTTTAAATCTTTATGAAGTACAGTTTATCTATTTTCCCTTTGATTACTTGTGCCTTTGATGTCATATCTAAGAAACCATAGCTAACGCAAAGTCACAAAGATTTACAACTATTTTTTCTTCAATTATTTTATAGTTTTAACTTTCATATTTAGGTCATTGATCCACTTTGAGTTAATTTTCATAAATAACGTGAGGTAGAAGTCCAACATTATGTTTCTTTGTATGTGGATATTCATTAGTCCCAGCAACATTTGTTAAAAAGACTATCCATCCACAAATTGTTCTGGCATCATTTACATTTAATGTAATTGCTGATAAGGTAGATTTATGTCTGATATTTCGCTTTGTTTTCTATGTGCTTCATGTCTATTTTATTCCTCAGTTCTTCCAGTACTGCCTTCTTCTGTGTTTAGTAGATATTTTCTGGTGTACCATTTTCATTCTTTGTAGTTTCTATTGCTGCTTATTTTTGTGTTATTTTCTTAGTGGTTGAGTTGGGAACAGCCATTATCACTTTAATTATAACAATCTATTTCAGATTAATACTAAGTTAATCTCAATAGTATATAAAACTTTGTTTCTCCATAGCTTTGTTCCCCCCTCCATTATGCCAGTATTGTCACAACTTGCATCTTTAAACATTGTGTCCTCATCAACATAGATTTATAATTACTTTATGTGCTTAATTGCCATATGTATATCCTCTTCAGTGAAATATCTCTTCACATCGTTTTTCCATGTTCTAATGGTCTTATTTGTTTATTTTTACTGTTGAATTTTGGGATTTCTTTATATAGTCCAGATACTAGCCCTTTGCCAAATATTTTATCTACATTTCTAACCTCTCGTTTCGTTCTCTTAACAGTGTCTTTAACAGAGCAGAAGTTTTTAGTTTTGATGAGTTCAAATTAATTGATAAATCCTTTTATGGATTTTGCCTTTAGTATCAAGTCTAAGAACTCTTTGCCCACTCCTAAATTCTGAAGTGTCCATCTTCTTTTAAATATCATTTTAGGTTTTACATTTAAATCAGTGATCCATTTTGAGATTTTTTTTTGGGGGGGGGTATAAGTTGTGCAGGAGATTTAGATCAAGGCTTTTTTGTTTGTTTTTGTTTGGTTGGTTTTTGCCTATCATTGTCAAAGTGCTCCACTACCATTTGTTGAAAAAGCTATCTTTCCTCCACTGAATTCTTTTGCACCTTTGTAAAAATAAAATAATTTGGGCATATTTGGGATCTATTTCTAGATTCCCTATTATGTTCCATTGATTTATGTGTATCTCTCTGCTAATACAATTCTGTCTTGATTATTATAGCTACGTAGTAATTCTTGAAACCAGGTAGACTAATTCTTACCACTTTTCTCTGATTCTTATTACTTTGCTTTTTTTTTCAAAATTGCTTTAGCTACTCTAGTTCCTTTGCCTTTCCATAAAATTTTAGAATAATCTTGTCTGTATCTATAAGACATCTTGATGACATTTTGATAAGAAGTTGATAGGAATTAAACCCCTATGTCAATCTGGGAAGAACTGCCATATTTTTACTATGCCAAATTATTGTTCTTCCAATCCATGAACATGGTATATCTCTCCATTTATTTTGATGTTCTTTGACTTCCTTCATCAGTTATGTATTTTTCAGCATACAAGTCTTGTATATGTTTGTTAGATTAAACCTAAGTAGTTCATATTTTGCACAAATTGTATTTTTAATTTATCATCCATATTTTCATCACTAGTGTAAAGAAATACAATTTTAAAAAATGTTTATCTTGTATCCTGCAATCTTGCTGAACTCACTTATTAGTTCTAGACAATCCTTTACAGATTTTGTAGATTCCTTGGAATTTTCTCCATAGACATTCTTCTCATATGTAAATAGGGATAGTTCTATTTCTTTCTGTGCTATATGTATGCCTTTTATTTACTTTTCTTGTTATTTTTGCACTGGCTAGAACTTCCCAGAACTGTGTTGAATAAAAGTAGTGTGAGTATAAATCCTTGGCTTGTTCCCAGTCTTGGGAATAAAAACATTCAGTCTTCCACCATTAATTATAACATTAGCTGTAGGTGTTTTGTAGATTCTCTTTATCAAGTTGAGGAAGTTCCTGTCTATCCCTATTTTTCTGAGAGATTTTGTCATGAAGGAGTGTTGAATTTTTTCAAATGCTTTTCCTGCATCATTGATATGATTATCTGATTTCTCTTCATTATCTTGCTAATGTGGTGGATTATATTGAATGATTTTTGAATATTGAACCAGTCTTGAATCCCTGGAATAAACCTTACTGGGTCATCATTTATAATTTATTTCATGTATTGCTGAATTCTAAATGCTAATATGTTGTGAAGGATTATTGTGTCTGTGTTCATGAGGAATATTGGTCTGAAATTTTCTCTTTTTTGTGCTGTCTTTGCCTGGTTTTGGTATCAGGTTAATACTAGCTTCATAACATGAATTAAGAAGTATTCCTTCCTCTTCTGTTTCCTGGAAGAGAGTGTGTAGAATTGGTGTTAATTTTTTAAATGTTTGGGGAGTATTCTTCAGTGAAAGCATCTGGGCTTGGAGATTTCTTTTTTGGCAGTTTTAAAAGTACAACTTCAATTTCCATAATAGTTCTATACTTGTTCATACTATCTGTTTCATATTGGTTAAATTATAGTAGATTTTGTGTTTTCAGGAACTGGTCCATTTCATCTAAGTTCTCAAATTTATGTGTGTAGGATTTTTCATAGTATTCCCTTGTTATCCTTATGAGGTCTGCAGGATCTGTAGTGATAAACTTTCTTTTCGTCCCCTGTGGTAATTTGTGACTTCTCTCTCTTTTTCCTCCTCAGTTTTTTTAGAGGGTGGTCAATTTCATTGATCTTTTCAAAGAATTAGCTCTTTTATTCCATTGATTTTTCTCTATTGTTTTTCTGTTTTCAATTTCATTGGTTTCTGTTCTTATCTTTATGACTTCCTTCCTTCTGCTTACTTTGGATTTGTTTTGCTCTTTTATTTTCCTGGCTCTTAAGGTGAGTGCTTATATTATTATTTTGAGGTTTCCTCTTTTCTAATGGGTGCATTATCGCTAAAAATTTCCTCCTAGTATAGCTTTGGCTGTTTCCCACAAATTTTGATATGTTGTATTTTCCTTTTCATTCATTTCCATGTATTTTTTTTAATCCTTTGGGACTTTTTCTTTCAGCTATGGATTATTTAGAAGGTTGTTATTTAGTTACCAAGATGTTCAGATATTTTCCTTTTATCTGCCTGTTATTCATTTCCAGTTTGATTACATTGTGATCTGAGCACACATTATGTGTGATTTTGAGGTCTGTTTTATAACTCAGGATATGGTCTATCTTCCCATATGTACATGGGTACTTGGAAAGAATGTGTTTTCTGCAGTTGTTAGTTGGAGTGTGGACAGGGATGGGCCCCTGCTAATGCTGGGTAGTGGTGGAAATCCAGGTTCCCCACCAGGCCTCCACTGACACTGTGGAGGTGTAAGCTCATTCTTGGTCATACAGTGATGAAAGTATCAGCTTCTTGCTTAGCCTTATCTGGTCCTACCCCAACATGGAGGTTTGGCTGCCTCATTACAACGTTGTGAGTGTGGAAGTCTAAGCTGTCTACTCTGGCCTTACTCTTGGGAGTGGGGTCACATTTTTTTCTGTGAGGTATAGGTGGAGTACAGCAGTAATGCAGTATTGTATTGCAGTATTGTTTTAAAGTTTCCTTTCTTGTTAGGCTTCTTCTTTCCTGATCCTCTGGCTAGAGAGATCAGGCTTTGTTGGGGCTTTTTTTGTCTGCACCTATTGGCACTACCAGGTTGTCAGCTTCTTCAGCTACAAGTCTGAGTTATAGGAGGCAAAATAAAAACACAGGAACCTCATGTCCACATTGTTCCCTGGGTCCTGAGGTCCCTAGCTGGTGTGCTTTTTTTCCTCTTCACCCTTCAGAATCTTCTTATGCTTGTTTTTTAATGTAATTTTCATGATTTTAGTTGTCCTTAGTGGGAGAAATAGGGAGAAGTATGTCTGTCACATATTCCTGGAAACAGAAGTCCCAAATTAGTTTCTGTAAATGTCAATTTTATGACCGTTTCTCTCCACAGCCTCATAAATAGCTAATCCCTAACTGCTTTTCCATGGTACAGAGAAGCAGAAGAAGAGAATTTCAGAGCAGAAGGCCTTATCTGAGGGTCTGATGCTGAGCACATGGTGGGGGATTAGGACTCAGTGAAAAATGTGGCTTGCCAGAAAATGAAGTACTAAAGAGATCTAGTGTTGTGATGGTCCACAGGGAGGGGAGCATGCTCTGAAGAAGATATGTGCATGTGTGGAAAAATGGGGCAGAAGGAAAGAACCTTGGATATGCTACTTTCTTTTTAAAAAAATTCTTAAAGGATAGCAGATGAATAAAAAAATGAGCTCAGTGTGTGTTCAAGGAACAGATATGGATATGCTACTTTCTAACACATAATTTACTTACTAACCTTATTTATTGTCTCTCTCTCCCCACTGGTATATAAGCTCCAAGAGGGTAGGAATTTTTGTCTGATTTGTTTACTAATATATCCCCAGAGCCTGGAGTGGCATCTGGCATGTATTGGCTCTCAATAGATATGTGTTGAATATTCATTCAACAAATTCAACAATATCTTGGAGTTGGGAGACCTAGATTCTTGTCCTGACTTTGCCACTAACTAGAGATCTTAACCAGGCCACATTCCTTTTTCTGGGCTCAGTTTCTAAATTTATGAAAGATGAAATTTGCACTAAAAGTTCATTCAGGTTCTTTTGTCCTCTATTATTCAGTAGTTCTGTAAATATTTCTATTTTTTCTGTAACATATCTATGATATCTATTCATCCATTTTCTCATCCATTCATTCATTCATCCATCCCCCCTTCCATTCTTCCATCCATCCATCCAACATTTCTTGAATAATGACTGTGTGATGAGGACTTCAGGATATACAAGAATTTGTGTCAGAGGTAAAGAGGTGATTAAAGTTGTGCAGTGTGTTACCATGGATAACTGTGGAGTACCTTGGAGTGTATAACTGTGTATAACCTCTAAGCTAAGGGGCTAGGTGGGGCTCTGTGCTGAAACTAGGTGAGAGCATGGGTTGCAGAAGTGGGTCTAGCATTACCAGCAGAAGGAGCAATAGATGCAAAGGCCCTGAGGCAGAAAAGAGCTTTACCTGTGTCAGGGGAAGAAAGAACTGTTCATGGAGTTTAGTGAGCTAAGGGCATGGTGGGTGCAAGATAAAGTTCAAGAAGTAAACAGGTACATGTGAGTCCTTAAAAGAGTGCTCAGAGACCATCTATGTGTATATCTTGTCTCCTTTCAGCTCCTTGAGGAAGAATGGATAGGTAGTGGGTGGGCGAGGCTCCATTAACCTCCTCTCAGCTCCCCTCTCCGCATTTATATTTCTTTCTTGGAGACTTTTTATAGAATGAAAGAGTAGTAAATAACATTGTTAGGTTAGAATCAAAAAAGGAATATCTAGTTAAAATTATTATGCTTGCCGCGAGACTGACTACTGTGTAGGTCATTTCTCATAAGGCCATTTGGATGAATCTAACTTCACAGAAGAGCACTTAGGCTCATCAAACTCTACCAAAAATTTGCTCAAACATTTAAAAATAAATGCTGTATACTTCCCAGAAAGGGCTGTTAATCACATTGCACAGAAAAGTTCTATTTCAGATCATCTTTCCTCAGATTTAAAAAAAAAATTCCTTTCTTAATTATAAGAAGAGTAGTGTAGTAGTAGTAGTGATAATAGTTAAAATTTATGGCACGTTTACTAGTGGCAAGCACATAAGTAATGACTTTCCATGCATTATTTCATTTATTATGTGCCAGGCACTATTCTAGTGCTTTACATAACTCATTGAATCCTCACCACAACCTAGAAGTAAGAACCATTATTATACCCATTTTACAGATGAAACTAAAATCTAGAGGAGTCAGTTTGCTATTCAAGGCCCCTCAGATAGTAAGTAGGACGTTAATAATTTAAATTTAGGCAGTCTAACTCCAGGGATTGGGCATTCAACTATTTTTCTGTGTAATGAGTTAAGCCAACATGAGCTGCCAGTGCCAAGATATAAAGGGATCAAAAATGGCAGAAGCCAACAGATAGACACCAGAATCCAGTTAGTGAATTAGGAATTGGAAAGAAAGACAAGCTCAGATATTGGGTTCAGTTACCCACCACATACAAACCTGAGTGGGATTAATTTGAGCACCAAAGTTGGTGGGGTGATCCTGAGTCAAAAGCCAACAGGAGCAAACCAGAAATTAAGGAGGGAACATCATTTATGAGTCTGCAGTCATTCCGATTGGCTCTGGTGGTTGGAACATATGCTCCCTTTGAAAGCCTGGTGTCTCTTCCCCTCAACAAACTGCCCAACTTAAAGGTAGGCTTTTGCATTTTTCAGGGACAGCATGGAGACTCAAGAGTGGTAGAATAGATAGAGTATTCAGAGTAAGAGAAGGGAAAGGCATAATGAAGAAGAATCTCTTCCATTATTACTATTGCTTTTTATTTTTAAAATTTATTTATTTATTTTTGGCTGTGTTGGGTCTTTGTTGCTGTGTGCAGGCTTTCTCTAGTTGCGGCGAGCGGGAGCTACTCTTCGTTGCGGTGCGTGGGCTTCTCATTGCAGCGGCTTCTCTTGTTGCAGAGCATGGGCTCTAGGCACGTGGGCTCAGTAGCTGTGGCTCATGAGCGCTAGAGTGCAGGCTTGGTAGTTGTGGCGCACGGGCTTTGTTGCTCCGTGGCTTGTGGGATCTTCCCGGACCAGAGATCGAACCCATGTCCCCTGCATTGGCAGGCGGATTCTTAATCACTGCACCATGATGAAGTCCCAATTATCATTATTTAAGTCTCACCATCTCCTTGTTGTACCATTGTAATATCTCTACTTTGTTGTAAAAATCATGTGCATGCACTCCCAGTTTCCTCAAAAGGAATTCTCCACTCACCTGCATCCCACAGGCGTCTTTAAGAGAGTAAGTGCCTTTCATCAGTGGTTATAATGCACTCGAAACATGTCAAGGACCAGAGAAATACAAGTAATGCACAGAAAGAAGGAGAGGAGACTGAAAATCCCCTAACCTATTGGGAACACAGTTGAGATCCAGGCAATAAGGAGGAAAAGAGCCTCTGAAAAATCAAATTAGGTTGAAACAAGAGCCTGCCGTAGAGCCGCCTTCTGTGTGAGAAATGCAATCATTTCAGGACATTGATTTTGCATTACCTGTTTACTTTTTAAAATGTGCATTGACTTTTTTTTAACATCTTTATTGGAGCATAATTGCTTTACAATGGTGAGTTAGTTTCTGCTTTATAACAAAGTGAATCAGCTATACATATACATATATCCCCATATCTCTTCCCTCTTGCGTCTCCCTCCAACCCTCCCTATCCCACCCCTCTAGGTGGTCACAAAGCACTGAGCTGATCTCCCTGTGCTATGCAGCTGCTTCCCACTAGCTAGCTATTTTACATTTGTAGTGTATATATGTCAATGCCACTCTCTCACTTCGTATCAGCTTACCCTTCCCCTCCCCGTGTCCTCAAGTCCATGCTCTACATCTGAGTCTTTATTCCTGTCCTGCTCCTAGGTTCGTCAGAAACATTTTTTTTTTTTTAGATTCCATATATATGTGTTAGCATACAGTATTTGTTTTTCTCTTTCTGACTTACTTCACTCTGTATGACAGACTCTAGGTCCATCCACCTCACTACAAATAACTCAATTTCATTTCTTTTAATGGCTGAGTAATATTCCATTGTATATATGTGCCATATCTTCTTTATCCATTCATCTGTCGATGGACATTTAGGTTGCTTCCATGTCCTGGCTGTTGTAAATAGAGCTGCAATGAACATTGTGGTACATGACTCTTTGAATTACGGTTTTCTGACGGTATACGCACACTAGTGGGATTGCTAAGTCGTATGGTAGTTCTATTTTTACTTTTTTAAGGAACCTCCATACTGTTCTCCATAGTGGCTGTATCAATTTACATTCCCACAAACAGTGCAAGAGGGTTCCCTTTTCTCCACATCCTCTCCAGCATTTATTGTTTGTAGATTTTTTGATGATGGCCATTCTGACCAGTGTGAGGTGATACCTCATTGTACTGTTGATTTGCATTTCTCTAATGATTAGTGATGTTGAGCATCCTTTCATGTGTTTGTTGGCAATCTGTATATCTTCTTTGGAGAAAGGTCTATTTAGGTCTTCTGCACAGTTTTGGATGGGGTTTTTTGTTTTTTTTTTATATTGAGCTGAATGAGCTGCTTGTAAATTTTGGAGATTAATCTTTTGTCAGCTTCTTCATCTGCAAATATTTTCTCCAATTCTGAGGGTTGTCTTTTCATTTTGTTTAAGGTTTCCTTTGCTGTGCAAAAGCTTTTAAGTTTCATTAGGTCCCATTTGTTTATTTTTGTTTTTATTTCCCTTTCTCTAGGAGGTGGGTCAAAAAGGATCTTGCTGTGATTTATGTCACAGAGTGTTCTGCCTATGTTTTCCTCTAAGAGTTTTATAGTGTCTGGCCTTACATATAGGTCTTTAACCCATTTTGAGTTTATTTTTGTGTATGGTATTAGGGAGTGTTCTAATTTCATTGTTTTACATGTAGCTGCCCAGTTTTCCCAGCACCACTTATTGAAGAGGCTGTCTTTTCTCCATTGTATATTCTTGCCTCCTTTATCAAAAATAAGGTGACCTGGCTTCCCTGGTGGCACAGTGGTTGAGAATCTGCCTGCCAATGCAGGGGACACGGGTTCAAGCCCTGGTCTGGGAAGATCCCACATGCCACGGAGCAACTAGGCCCGTGAGCCACAACTACTGAGCCTGCGCGTCTGGAACCTGTGCTCCGCAACAAGAGAGGCCGCGATAGTGAGAGGCCCACGCACTGTGATGAAGAGTGGCCCCACTTGCCGCAACTAGAGAAAGCCCTTGCACAGAAACGAAGACCCAACACAGCCATAAATGAATAAATAAATAAATAAATAAAATTGAAAAAAAAAGTGCCTCCTTGCTTCTTAAAAAAAAAAAAAGGTGACCATATGTGCGTGGGTTTATCTCTGGGCTTTCTATGCTGTTCCATGGGTCTATATTTCTGTTTTTGTGCCACTACCATATACTCTCTTGATTACTGTAGCCTTGTAGCATAGTCTGAAGTCCAGGAGCCTGATTCCTCCAGCTCCGATTTTCTTTCTCAAGATTGCTTTGGCTATTTGGGGTCTTTTGTGATTTCATACAAATTATGAAGTTTTTTGTTCTAGTTCTGTGAAAAATGCCATTGGTAGTTTGATAAGGATTGCATTGAATCTGTAGATTGCTTTGGGTAGTATAGTCATTTTCACAGTGTTGATTCTTCCAATCCAAGAACATGGTATATCTCTCCATCTGTTTGTGTCATCTTTAATTTCTTTCATCAGTGTCTTATAGTTTTCTGCATGCAGGTCTTTTGTGTCCTTAGGTAGGTTTATTCCTAGGTATTTTTTTCTTTTGGTTGCAGTGGTAAATGGGAGTGTTTCCTTAATTTCTCTTTCAGATTTTTCATCATTAGTGTATAGGAATGCAAGAGATTTCTGTGCATTAATTTTGTATCCTGCTACTTTACCAAATTCGTTGATTAGCTCTAGTAGTTTTCTGGTAACATCTTTAGGATTTTCTATGTATAGTATCATGTCCTCTGCAAACAGTGGCAACTTTACTTCTTCTTTTCCAATTTGGATTCCTTTTATTTCTTTTTCTTCTCTGATTGCTGCGGATAAAGCTTCTAAAACTATGTTGAATAATAGTGATGAGAGTGGACAACCTTGTCTTCTTCCTGATCTTAGTGGAAATGGTTTCAGATTTTCACCACTGAGAAAGATGTTGCCTGTGGGTTTGTCATATATGGCCTTTATTATGTTGCGGTAAGTTCCCTCTGTGCCTACATTCTGGAGTGTTTTTATCATAAATGGGTGTTGAATTTTGTCAAAAGATTTTTCTACATCTATTGAGTTGATCATATGGTTTTTCTCCTTCAATTTGTTAATACAGTGTATCACATTGATTGATTTGCGTATATTGAAGAATCCTTGCATTCCTGGGATAAACCCCACTTGATCATGGTGTATGATCCTTTTAATGTGCTATTGGATTCTGTTTGCTAGTATTTTGTTGAGGATATTTGCATCTATGTTCATCAGTGATATTGGCCTGTAGTTTTCTTTCTTTGTGACATCTGTCTGGTTTTGGTGTCAGGGTGATGGTGGCCTCATAGAATGAGTTTGGGAGTGTTCCTCCCTCTGCTATATTTTGGAAGAGTTTGAGAAAGGTAGGTGTTAGCTTTTCTCTAAATGTTTGATAGACTTTGCCTGTGAAGCCATCAGGTCCTGGGCCTTTGTTTGTTGGAAGATTTTTAATCACAGTTTCAATTTCAGTGCTTGTGATTGGTTTGTTTATATTTTCTATTTCTTCCTGGTTCAGTCTCGGAAGGTTGTGCTTTTCTAAGAATTTGTCCATTTCTTCCAGGTTGTCCATTTTATTGGCATAGAGTTGCTTGTAGTAATCTCTCATGATCTTTTGTATTTCTGCAGTGTCAGCTGTTACTTCTCCATTTTCATTTCTAATTCTATTGGTATGAGTCTTCTCCCTTTTTTTCTTGATGAGTTTGGTTAATGGTTTATCAATTTTGTTTATGTTCTCAAACAACCAGCTTTTAGTTTTATTGATCTTTGCTATTGTTTCCTTCATTTCTTTTTCCTTTATTTCTGATCTGATCTTTATGATTTCTTTCCTTCTGCTAACTTTGTGGGGTTTTTTGTTCTTCTTTCTCTAATTGCTTTAGGTGTAAGGTTAGGTTGTTTACTTGAGATGTTTGTTGTTTCTTGAGATAGGATTGTATTGCTATATACTTCCCTCTTAGAACTGCTTTTGCTACATCCCATAGGTTTTGGGTTGTCATGTTTTCATTGTCATTTGTTTCTAGGTATTTTTTGATTTCCTCTTTTATTTCTTCAGTGATCTCTTGGTTATTAAGTAGCATATTGTTTAGCCTCCATGTGTTTGTATTTTTTACAGATTTTTTTTCTGTAACTGATATCTAGTCTCATAGCGTTGTGGTTGGAAAAGATGCGTGATATGATTTCAATTTTCTTAAATTTACCAAGGCTTGATTTGTGACCCAAGATATGATCTATCCTGGAGAATGTTCCATGAGCACCTGAGAAGAAAGTGTATTCTGTTGTTTTTGGATGGAATGTCCTATAAATATCAATTAAGTCCATCTTGTTTAATGTTTCATTTAAAGCTTGTGTTTCCTTATTTATTTTCATTTTGGATGATCTGTCCATTGGTGAAAGTGGGGTATTAACGTCCCCTACTATCATTGTGTTACTGTCGATTTCCCCTTTATGGCTCTTAGCATTTTCCTTATGTATTGAGGTGCTCCTATGGTGGGTACATAAATATTTACAATTCTTATATCTTCTCCTCGGATTGATCCGTTGATCATTATGTAGTGTCCTTCTTTGTCTCTTGTAATAGTCTTTATTTTAAAGTCTATTTTGTCTGATATGGGAATTGCTACTCCAGCTTTCTTTTGATTTCCATTTGCATGGAATATCTTTTTCCATCCCCTCACTTTCAGTCTGTATGTGTGCCTAGGTCTGAAGTGGGTCCCTTGTAGACAGGATATATATGGGTCTTGTCTTTGTATCCATTCAGCCAGTCTATGTCTTTTGGTTGGAGCATTTAATCCATTTACATTTAATGTAATTATTGATATATAAGTTCCTATTTCCAGTTTTCTTAATTGTTTTGGCTTTGTTATTGTAGGTCTTTTTCTTCTCTTGTGTTTCCTGCCTAGAGAAGTTCCTTTAGCATTTGTTGTAAAGCTGGTTTGGTGGTACTGGATTCTTTTAGCTTTTGCTTGTCTATAAAGATTTTAATTTCTCCATCCAATCTAAATGAGACCCTTGCTTGGTAGAGTAATCTTGGTTGTAGTTTTTTTCCTTTCATCACTTTAAATATGTACTGCCACTCCCTTCTGGCTTGCAGAGTTTCTGCTGAAAGATCAGCTGTTAACCTTATGGGGGTTCCCTTGTATGTTATTGGTTGTTTTTCTCTTGCTGCTTTTAATTTATATATTTTTTGTATTTAACTTTTGATAGCTTGATTAATATGTGTCTTGGCGTGTTTCTCCTTGGATTTATCCTGAATGGGACTCTCTGAGCTTCCTGGACTTGATTAATTATTTCCTTTCCCATATTAGGGAAGTTTTCAACTATAATCTCTTCAAGTATTTTCTCAGTCCGTTTCTTTTCCTCTTCTTCTTCTGCAACCCCTATAATTCCAATGTTGGTGCATTTAATGTTGTCCCAGAGGTCTCTAAGAATGTCCTCAATTCTTTTTATTTATTTTTTTCTTTATTCTGCTCTGCGGTAGTTATTCCACTATTTTGTCTTCCAGGTCACTTATCCGTTCTTCTGCCTCAGTTATTCTGCTATTGATTCCTTCTAGAGAATTTTCAATTTCATTTATTGTGTTGTTCATCATTGTTTGCTCTTTTGTTCTTCTAGGTGCTTGTTAAACGTTTCTTGTATTTTCTCCATTCTATTTCCAAGATTTTGGATCATCTTTACTATCATTACTCTGATTTCTTTTTCAGGCAGACTGCCTATTTCTTCTTCATTTGTTTGCTCTGGTGGACTTTTACCTTGTTCCTTCATGTGCTGTGTGTTTCTCTGTCTTCTCATTTTGCTTAACTTACTGTGTTGGGGGTCTCCTTTTCACACGCTGCAGGTTCGTAGTTCCCACTGTTTTTCGGTTCTGCCTCCAGTGGCTAAATTTGGTTCAGTGTGTTCTGTAGGCTTCCTGGTGGGGGGTACTTGTGCCTGTGTTCTGGTGGATGAGTCTGGATCTTGTGTTTCTGGTGGGCAGGCCCACGTCCAGTGGTGTGTTTTGGGGTGTCTGTGACCTTATTATGATTTTAGGCAGCCTCTCTGCTAATGGGTGGGGTTGTGTTACTGTCTTACTAGTTGTTTGGCATAGGGTGTCCAGCACTGTAGCTTGCTGGTCGTTGAATGGAGCTGGGTCTTAGTGTTGAGATGGAGATCTCTGGGAGAGCCTTTGCCATTTGATATTATGTGTATCCGGGAGGTCTCTGGTGGACCAGTGTGCCAAACTTGGCTCTCCCACCTCAGAGGCACAGTCCTGACACCTGGCCAGAGCACCAAGACTGTGTCAGCCACGTGGCTCATAAGAAAAGGGAGAAAGAAAGAAAGGAAAGAAAAAATTAAAATAAAATAAAATAATTAAAATAAAAATTAAAAATAATTATTAAAAATTAAAAAAAATAAATAAGAAAAAAGCAAAGAAAGAAAGTAAGAAGAAAGCAACCAAACCAAAAAACAAATGCACCAACACTAACAAGCACTAAAAACTAAACTTAAAAAAAAAGACAGACAGAACCCTAGGTCAAATGGTAAAATTAAAGCTATACAGACAGAATCACACAAAGTAGCATACACATACACATTCACAAAAAGAGATAAGGAAAAACAAATATGTATATACCAAAAAAAAGGAGGAAGAGACCAACCAAATCAGTAAACAAATCTGCCAATGATAATAATCTCTAAATACTAAACTAATATAACCATAAAACCAGAAACAAATTAGATGCAGAAAGCAAACCCCAAGTCTCCTGTTGGTCTTAAAATCCACCACCTCAGTTTTGGCATGGTTCGTTGTCTTTTCAGGTATTCCACAGATGCAGTGTACATCAAGTTGATTGTGGAGATTTAATCTGCTGTTCCTGAGGCTGCTGGGAGAGATTTCCCTTTCTCTTCTTTGCACAGCTTCTGGGGTTCAGCTTTGAATTTGGCCCCACCTCTGCATGTAGGTCACCTGAGGGCGTCTGTTCTTCGCTCAGACAGGACGGGGTTAAAGTAGCAGCTGATTAGGGGGCTCTGGCTCACTCAGGTCGGGGGGAGGGAGGGGTATGGACTGCGGGGCGAGCCTGCTGCGGCAGAGGCCGGCATGACCTTGCAACAGCCTGAGGCGCGCCGTGTGTTCTCCTGGGGAAGTTGTCCCTGGATCACAGGACCCTGGCAGTGGCGGGCTGCACAGGCTCCCAGGAGGGGAGGTGTGGATAGTGACCTGTGCTTGCACACAGGCTTCTTGGTGGCTGCAGCAGCAGCCTTAGCGTTTCATGCCTGTCTCTGGTGTCCGCACTGGTAGCCGTGGCTCGCGCCCGTCTCTGGAGCTCGTTTAGGCTGTGCTCTGAATTCCCTCTCCTTGCGCACCCTGAAACAATGATCTCTTGCCTCTTATTTAGGTCCAGACTTTTTCCTGTACTCCCTCCTGGCTAGCTGTGGCACACTAGCCCCCTTCAGGCTGTGTTCACGCAGCCAACCCCAGTCCTCTCACTGGGATCTGACCTCCAAAGCCCGAGCCTCAGCTCCCAGCCCCCACCCATCCCAGCGGGTGAGCAGACAAGCCTCTCAGGCTGATGAGTGCTGGTCACCACTGATTCTCTGTGCAGGAATCTCTCCACTTTGCCATCTGCACCCTTATTGCTGCTCTCTCCTCCATGGCTCCAAAGGTTCCCCCCCGCTTCCCTTCCCATCTCCACCAGTGAAGGGTCTTCCTAGTGTGTGGAAACCTTTCCTCCTTCACAGCTCCGGCCCAGAGGTGTAGGTCCATCCCTATTCTTTTGCCTCTGTTTTTTCTTTTTTCTTTTGCCCTACCCAGGTACGTGGGGAGTTTCTTGCCTTTTGGGAAGTCTGAGGTCTTCTGCCAGCATTCAGTAGGTGTTCTGTAGGAGTTGTTCCACATGTAGATGTATTTCTGATGTATTTGTGGGGAGGAAGGTGATCTCCATGTCTTACTCCTCCGCCATCTTAAAGGTCTCCCTGCACTGACTTTTAAAACATTTTATTTTGAGGTAATTTTGCTACATGCAGTTGTATGAAATAACACAGAGATATCCTAAGTATGCTTTACCTAGGTTATCCCAGTGATGACAGCTATATATGACTATAGAGCATATCACACCAAGAAATTATTATTGTTACAAACCTATTATCCTATTCAGATTGCCCCAATTTTACTGGTTGTATGTGTGTTGTCATGTGAGCAGATTTGTGTGACCACTGCCACAGACAAGATACAGAACCATTCAGTAACCACAGGGGTCCTCTGTGTTGCCCTTTATAAGCAAACTCACCTCCCTACAGAACCCCTCCCTTAAACCTGTCCTTAACCCCTGGCAATCACAAATCTATTCTCCATTTCTGTAACTTTATCATTTTTAAAAGTTATATAAATGGAATCATGCAGTATGTTAAATTTTAGTGATTGGCCTTTTTTTCCCACTCAGCATAATTTTCTAGAGATTTATCCAAGCCATTGCTTCTACAAATGGTTTTTTCCTTTTTACTGCTGAGTAGTTTTCCATGGTATGGATGTAATATGGTTTGTTTAATCATTTAATCCTTTACTGTTCAAGGACCTCTGGGTTGAATCCAGTTTTTGGCAAGTGAATAAAGCTGTTATTGATATCTGTGTACATGTTTTTGTGTACATGGAAATTTTAGTTATCTGGGATAAATGCTCACATGCGCAACTGCTGGGATCATATGGTAGTTGCATGTTTAGTTTTATAAAAAACTGCCAAACTTTTTTCCAGAGTGGCTGTACCATTTAAATTCCCAGTGACAATATATGAATGATCTTATTCCTCTGCATACTCTCCAGCATTTGGTGTTGTCTCTATTTTTTATTTTAGCATTTCTAATAGGTGTGTAGTACTATATCATTGTGGTTTTAAGTTTCATCTCTCTGATGGTAAATGATGCTAAATATAGGTATATCTCAGAGATACTGCAGGTTCGGTTCCAGACCACCACAATAAAGCAAAAATTAAAATAAAGTGAGTCACATGATTTTTTGGTTTCCCAGTGCATATAAAAGTTATGTTTACACTGTACTCTAGTCTACTGAGTGTGTAATAGCATTATGTCTGAAAAAACAATGTACATACCCAAAAAGATTTTATTGCTAAAAAATGCTAGCCATCATCTGAGATTTCAATAGTCATAATCTTTTTTCTGGTGAAAGGTCTTGCCTCCATGTTGATGGCTGCTGACTGATCGGGATGGTGGTTGCTCAAGGTTGGGGTGACTGTGGCAATTTCTTAAAATAAGACAACAATGAAGTTTGTCACATTGATTGACTCTTCCTTTCATGAATGATTTCTCTGTAGTATGCAATACTATTTACTAGCATTTTACACACATAGAACTTCTTTCAAAATTACAGTCAATCCTCTCAAACCCTGCTGCTGCTTTACCAACTAAGTTTATGTAATATTCTAAATCCTTTGTTGTCATTTCAACAATCTTCACAACGTCTTCACTAGGAGTAGATTCCATCTCAAGAAACCACTTTCTTTGCTCATCCATAAAAAGCAACTCATCATCCATTGAAGTTTTATCATAAAATTGCAGACATTCAGTCACATCTTCAGGCTCCCCTTCCAATTCTAGTTCTCTTGCTATTTCCACCACATCTGCAGTGACTTCCTCCACTGAAGTCTTGAACTCCTCAAAGTCATTCATGAGGGTTGGAATCAACTTCTTCCAAACTCCTGTTAATGTTGATATTTTGCCCTCTTCCCATGAATCACCAAAGTTCTTAATGGCTTCTGGAATGGTGAATCCTTTTCAGAAAGTTTCAATTTACTTTGCCCAGATCCATCAGAGGAATCACTATCTATGGCAGCTATCACCTTATGAAATGCCTTTCTTAAATAATAAGACTTGAAAGTTGAAATGACTCCTCGATCCATGGGGTGCAGTATGGATGCTGTATTAGCAGGCAGGAAAACAACATTAATCTCATTGCACATTTCCATCAGAGCTCTTGGGTAACCTGGTACATTGTCAATAACAGTAATATTTTGAAAGGAATCTTTTTTTCTGAGCAGTATCTCTCAACAGTGGACTTAAAATATTTGATAAACTACGTTGTAAACAGATGTGCTTTCATCCAGGCTTTGTTGTTCCATTTATAGAGCACAGGCAGAGTAGATTTAGCATATTTTTTAAGGGCCCTAGGGTTTTCAGAATGGTAAATGAGCATTGGCTTTTCAAGTTTAAGTCCCCAGCTGCATTAACCCCTAACAAGAAAGTCAACCCGTCCTTTGAAGCCTGGCATTGACTTCTTCTCTCTAGCTATGAAAGTCCTAGATGGCATCCTCTTCCAATATTAGACTGTTTCACCTACATCAAAAATCTGTTGTTTAGTGTAGCTGTCTTCATAAATTTTCTTAGCTAGATCTTCTGGATAACTTGCTGTATCTTCTACATCAGCACTTGCTGCTTCACTTTGCACTTTTATGTTATGGAAACACCTTCTTTCCTCAAACCTCATGAACCAACCTCTGCTAGGTTTGAACTTTTCTTCTGCAGCTTCCTCACCTCTCTCAGCCTTCATAGAATTGAAGAGAGTTAGGGCCATTAAAGGACCTAAAATTTGGCCTTGCTCTGGATTGGGCTTTGGCTTAAGGGAATGTTGTGGTAGGTTTAATCTATATAGACCACTAAAGCTTTGTATCAGCAATAAGGCTGTTTCACTTTCTTATCGTTCATGTGTTCACTGGAGTAACACTTTTAACATCTTTCAAGAACTTTTCCTTTGCATCCACAACTTAGCTAACTAGCACAAGAGGCCTAGCTTTGGGCTATCTCGGCTTTCAACATGCCTTCCTCACTAAGCTTAATCATTTCTAGCTTTTGAATTAAGGTGAGAGATGTGACTTTTCCTTTCACTTGAAAACTTAGAGGCCACTGTAGTGTTATTAATTAGCCTAATTTTAATATTGTTATAGGGAGGAATAGGGAGGCCTGAGAAGAAGGAGAGTAATGGGGGAATGGCCTGTCAGTGTAGTGGTCAGAACACACACAACGATTGTCAGTTAAGTTCACCTTCTTATATGAGTGTGGTTCGTGGCGCCCCAAAACAACTACAATAGTAACGTCAAATATCACTGATCACAGATCAGCATGATAAGTATAATAATAATAATAATAAAAGGTTGAAATAAATTTTGGGAATTACCAAAATGTGGCACAGAGTCACAAAATGAGCAAATGCTGTTGGAAAATGGTGCCTATAGACTTGTTTGATGCAGGGTTGCCACAAACCTTCGCTTTGTAAAAATCACAGCATCTGTGAAGTGCATTAAAATGAAGTATGTCTGTGTCTTTTTCTGTGCCTATTTGACATCCTTATATCCCCTTTATGGAAATATCTCTTCATGTTTTTTTGCCTATTTTGTACTTGGATTTTTTTTTCTAATGAGTTTTGAGAGTTCTTTATGCATTAGATATTAACCCTTTGTCAGATATATATGTTGCAAATATTTTCTCCTTGTCTATAACTTGCCTTTTCATTCTCTTAACAGAGTCTTTCATGGAGCAAATGTTTTAAATTTTAGACAAGTCTAGTTATTCAGTTTTCCTTTTCTGGATCATGTTTTTAGTATCAAGGCTAAGAAATTTTTGCCTATCCCTAGAACCTAAAAATTTTCTCCTATTTTTTCTTAAAAAAGTAGCTTTAGTTTCATATTTAAGTCCATCATTCATTTTGAGAAACCTTCTGTATGAGGTGTGAGGTTTAGGTCAAGGTTCATTTTTATGCCTACAAGTGTCCAAGTACTTTAGTACCATTTGTTGAAAAGGCTACTCTTCCTCCATTGAATTGCTTTTGTATCTCTGTCAAAAATCATTTGGGCATATTTGTGTGGGTGTATTTTTGGCTTCTATGTTATGGTCCATTGATTGATATGTCTATCCCTCCACCAATACAACACCATCTTGATTACTTTAGCTATATAGTAAGCCTTAATATCAGGTAGGATGATTTCTCTCACTTTATTCTTCTTTGTCAAGGTTGTTTTAGCTATTCTAGGATTTGTGCCTTTCCATATAAATTTTAGAATAACCTTGTCTATGTCTCAGATAATGTTGCTATGATTTTGATTGGAGTTGCTTAAACCCAGCTTAATTTGGGGAAAATCTTTACTATGTTGAGTCTTTCAATCCATGAACATGGTATGTCTCTCCATTTAGTAGGTTTTCTTTGATGTTTCATCAGCATTTTGTAAATTTTAGTATGCAGATCATGTACATATTTTTTTAAGTGTATACCTTAGTATCTCATTTTCACTGGGGCAATGGTAAATGGCATTGTGTTTTTAATTTTAGTTTCTATGTGTTCATTGTTAGTATAAAAAATGTGATGGATTTTTCTGTATTGCTCTTGTATCCTACAACCTTGCTGATATTTATTTACTTTTATTTTGCTCATAGTTCTAACAGCTTCCTGAACCTGGTTTCCAAGATTGTTACTAATTAAGAGGGAGAGGGATTTCCTCAGGCAGATGCACTTACAGCAGTACAATATGAAAGTTGACATGAGGGTAGGAGGGTACAATTTAATTAGGTGGACATAACTCCCAAAGCACAGGGCTCTAGGGGCCCTTTGGCAAAGTGGAATACAAATTATACTCCCTCAAAACATCCTTGTATAATTGGGGTTCTTGATGACCTAAGAGGTCATTAAGAAGCCATGTCTGACCTAAGAGGTCATGAAATGACATTCTTAATATACTTAAGGAAAAAAATGTTGAAACTATACAAATGTATTTTACTTAAAAAAAAAGAACACGATAATTTTCAAAAAATATTTATACAAAATAAAGTTTAAATCACATTCTAGGTCCTTTAATGGAGGTAAATACAACTGAATTGATCATCCTGAATAACTCATTTCGTAAATATACCATGTGCTTAGATTCATAGATGCACATGTACGTGCATACACATACACACACACGCACACACAAAACCCCTTCACACTGCAAAGAGTGAATTGATCTGCATTAACTTTAACATGAGGGACTTAGATCAACAGTTATAGAAGGGACATTTATTTTTAAACTAGCCAGTATTGAATGTCCAGTGGTAATATAATTCTGTTTGACCAGTTTGGATCAGAAGCCCTATCTCTACCACGTGTTAAAAGATATATACTGGAGAAACAACCACGTCAATGGAGAAAGAGCTGGTTAAACATGGGCCAGCAAGATAGGCAGTGCATCAAAGGACGATGTGATGATTATATGTTGCAATATTCATTAGGGACTGGGACTTGTAGGATTTCTTCTTTAAATTTAGATAGTGGTTTTAAATTCCCTACACATCTTTCTGCTGAAATGATTTAAATGTTTTTTGCACAGGGTTAATATTGGCAGTTCCCTCTGCACATTTTGAATCTCTCTTTATTGACTCTTGGTCTTCTCCTGGGGTGGCAGAGGAAGTACATCTTTCTCTAGGCACATCTGTGGTCATGTTTTTGCCTTTACCCCCCACCACCACCAAATCAAAGACCTGATCTGTTAAATTTTACTGGGCCAGATCTCATTCCCAGCAACAGTTTTAAGCAACAGTTGGCAAGAAGATGTTTGTTTGCAATGGTTTCTCTTGATAACTTCCTCTCTAGTTCTTTTATGTGATCTTCTTTGTCCTGTGGCTGTTCTTACACCTCTGCAAAGTAGGCGACTAGCCAAGTGACAGTATTTCAGAAAGAGTGGGAAGACTGTAATGACTTGCTCCTCCCTAAATCTTTCTATTTATTGGCCGAAGACTGAAATTCCACCTTCAGTTCTCTGTCTTTATCTTACTCTATCCCTCAGAAACTTTTGACACAGGCGACCACACCCTGCTTTCAGAAACACTCTTTTCTCCAGACTTTCATGATACCACACTCTCCTGTTTTTTGTCCTACCTGACAGAGTGCTTTTTCTGTTATTTTGTTAGCTCCCTTTTTCTCTGTCTTCTAAAATTCGGGGTTCCCAGCATTTAATTGTGTCATGCCTTCTCTTTTCTATCTATATTCATTAAGTAGGTAATCTCATTTAGTTTTATGGCTTTTATATTGTCTCTGTGCTGATGACTCCCAAAGTTATATCTCCCTAGTACTTCAGACACCCATCTCCAACTGGCTTCTTGATATCTCTTGGATGTCTAATAGGTATAGCAAACATAATATGCTCAAAAAATAATTCACTTGATTCTGTCCCCTGGTCCCCTCCTCTGCCCTGGTCAAACATATGTGTTCATTACATAGTATTTTTCATCTCACTTAATGGTACTACAATTCACCCAAATGTCTAACCCTGAAACACAAAAATCATCCTTGATTTCCCTTTTTCTTTCATAACTCACATTCAGTTCAACATCAAATGCTCTCAACCTTACCTCTAAAAGTATATCCCACATATATCTGTTTCTCAGTCTTCCCTGTTACCACTCTAGTTAGTAATCATCATCGCTCAACTAAACTATTACAATAGTCTCCTTAATACTTTTCCCTATTTCTCTCTTGCCCTCCTCTACAACCAGCCCCAGGACTAATCTTCTGCAAATTTTTTTTTAACATCTTTATAGGAGTATAATTGCTTTACAATGGTGTGTTAGTTTCTGCTTTATAACAAAGTGAATCAGCTATACATATACATATATACCCATATCTCTTCCCTCTTGCATCTCCCTCCCTCTCACCCTCCCTATCCCACCCCTCTTGGTGGTCACAAAGCACCAAGCTGATCTACCTGTACTATGTGGCTGCTTCCCACTAGCTATCTATTTTATATTTGGTAGTGTATATATGTCCATGCCACTCTCTCACTTTGTCCCAGCTTACCCTTCCCCCTCCCCATGTCCTCAAGTCCATTCTCTAGTCGGTCTGCGTCTTCATTCCTGTCCTGCCCCTAGGTTCTTCGTAAACTTTTTTTTTTTTGATTCCATATATATGTGTTAGCATACGTTATTTGTTTTTCTCCTTCTGACTTACTTCACTCTGTATGACAGACTCTAGGTCCATCCACCTCACTACAAATAACACAATTTTGTTTCTTTTTATGGCTGAGTAATATTGCATTGTATATATGTGCCACATCTTCTTTATCCATTCATCTGTCGATGGACACTTAGGTTGCTTCCATGTCCTGGCTATTGTAAGTAGAGATGCAATGAACACTGTAGTACATGACTCTTTTTCAATTATGGTTTTCTATGGGTAAATGCCCAGTAGTGGGATTGCTGGGTCATATGGTAGTTCTATTTTCAGTTTTTTAAGGAAGCTCCATACTGTTCTCCATAGTGGCTGTATCAATTTACATTCCCACCAACAGTGCAAGAGGGTTCCCTTTTCTCCACACCCTCTCCAGCATTTGTTGTTTGTAGATTTTCTGATGATGGCCATTCTGACTGGTGTGAGGTGATACCTCATTGTAGTTTTGATTTGCATTTCTCTAATAATTAGTGATGTTGAGCAGCTTTCCATGTGCTTCTTGGCCATCTATATGTCTTCTTTGGAGAAATGTCTATTTAGGTCTTCTACCCATTTTTGGATTGGGTTTTTTGTTTTTTTAATATTGAGCTGCATGAGCTGTTTATATATTTTGGAGATTAATCCTTTCTCCATTGAATTGTTTGCAAATATTTTCTCCCACTCTGAGGGTTGTCTTTTCATCTTGTTTGTAGTTTTCTTTGCTTTGCAAAAGCTTTTAAGTTTCATTAGGTCCCATTTGTTTACTTTTGTTTTTATTTCCATTTCTTTAGGAGGTGGATGAAAAAAGATCTTGCTGTGATTTATGACAAAAAGTGTTCTTCCTATGTTTTCCTCTAAGAGTTTTATAGTGTCCGGTCTTACATTTAGGTCTCTAATCCATTTTGAGTTTATTTTTGTGTATGGTGTTAGGGAGTGTTCTAATTTCATTCTTTTACATGTAGCTGTCCAGTTTTCCCAGCACCACTTATTGAAGAGACTCTCTTTTCTCCATTGTATATCCTTCCCTCCTTTGTCATAGATTAGTTGACCATAGGTGCATGGGTTTATCTCTGGGCTTTCTATCCTGTTCCATTGATCTCTATTTCTGTTTTTGTGCCAGTACCATATTGCCTTGATTACTGTAGCTTTGTAGTATAGTCTGAAGTCAGGGAGTCTGATTCCTCCAGCTCCGTTTTTTTCCCTCAAGACTGCTTTGGCTATTCGGGGTCTTCTGTGTCTCCATACAAATTTTAAGATTTTTTGTTCTGTTCTGTAAAAAATGCCGTTGGAAAAAAAATGCCATTGGTAATTTGAGAGGGATTGCATTAAATATGTAGATTGCTTTGGGTAGTATAGTCATTTTCACAATATTGAATCTTCCAATCCAAGAATGTGGCATATCTCTCCATCTGTATCATCTTTAATTTCTTTCATCAGTGTCTTATAGTTTTCTACATACAGGTCTTTTGTCTCCCTAGGTAGGTTTATTCCTAGGTCTTTTATTCTTTTTGTTGCAGTGATAAAATGGGAGTGTTTCCTTAATTTCTCTTTCAGATTTTTCATCATTAGTGTATAGGAATGCAAGAGATTTCTGTGCATTAATTTTATATCCTGCTACTTTACCAAATTCATTGATTAGCTCTAGTAGTTTTCTGGTGGCATCTTTAGGATTCTCTATGTATAGTATCATGTCCTCTGCAAACAGTGAAAACTTTACTTCTTCTTTTCTGATTTGGATTCCTTTTATTTCTTTTTCTTCTCTGATTGCCATGGCTAAGACTTCCAAAACTATGTTAAATAATAGTGGTGAGAGTGGACATCCTGTCTTGCTCCTGATCTTAGAGGAAATGCTTTCAGTTTTTCACCATTGAGAATGATGTTTGCTGTGGGTTCTCATATATGGCCTTTATTATGTTGAGGTAGGTTCCTTCTATGCCCACTTTCTTGAGAGTTTTTTTATCATGAATGAGTGTTGAATTTTGTCAAAAGCTTTTTCTGCATCTATTGAGTTGATCATATGGTTTTTATTTTTCAGTTTGTTAATATGGTGTATCACATTGATTGATTTGCATATATTGAAGAATCCTTCCATCCCTGGGATAAATCCCACTTGATCATGGTGTATGATCCTTTTAATGTGCTGTTGGATTCTGTTTGCTAGTATTTTGTTGACGATTTTTGCATCAGTATTCATCAGTGATATTGGTCTGTAATTTTCTTTTTTTGTAGTATCTTTGTCTGGTTTTGGTATCAGGGTGATGGTGGCCTCATAGAATGAGGTTGGGAGGGTTCCTTCCTCTGCAATTTTTGGGAAGAGTTTGAGAAGGATAGGTGTTAGCTCTTCTCTAAATGTTTGATAGAATTCACCTGTGAAGCCATCTGGTCCTGGACTTTTGTTTGTTGAAAGATTTTTAATCACAGTTTCAATTTCATTACTTGTGATTAGTCTGTTCATATTTTCTATTTCTTCCTGGTTCAGTCTTGGAAGGTTATACCTTTGTAAGAATTTGTCCATTTCTTCCAGGTTGTCCATTTTATTGGCATAGATTTGCTTACAGTAGTCTCTTATAGGATGCTTTGTATTTCTGCTGTGTCTGTTGTAATTTCTCCTTTTTCATTTCTAATTTTATTGATTTGAGTCCTCTCCCTCTTTTTCTTGATGAGTCTGGCTAATGGTTTATCAATTTTGTTTATCTTCTCAAAGAACCACCTTTTAGTTTTATTGATCTTTGCTATTGTTTTGTTTCTATTTCATTGATTTCTACTCTGATCTTTATGATTTCTTTCCTTCTGCTAACTTTGGGTTTTGTTTGTTCTTCTTTCTCTAGTTCCTTTAGGTGTAAGGTTAGATTGTTTATTTGAGATTTTTCTTGTTTCTTGAGGTAGGCTTGTATAGCTATAAACTTCCCTCTTAGAACTTCTTTTGCTGCATCCCATAGGTTTTGGATCGTCGTGTTTTCGTTGTCATCTGTCTCTAGGTATTTTTTGATTTTCTCTTTGATTTCTTCAGTGATCTCTTGGTTATTTAGTAGTGTATTGTTTAGCCTACATGTGTTTGTGTTTTTTTTGCTTTTTTCCCTGTAATTGATTTCTAATGTCATAGTGTTGTGGTCAGAAAACATGCTTGACATGATTTCAATTTTCTTAAAATTACTGAGGCTTGATTTGTGACCCAAGATGTGATCTATCCTGGAGAATGTTCCGTGTGCACTTGAGAAGAAAGTGTAATCTGCTGTTTTTGGATGGACTGTCCTATAAATATCAATTAAATCTGTCTGGTCTATTGGGTCATTTAAAGCTTGTGTTTCCTTATGAATATTCCGTTTGGATGATCTGTCCATTGGTGTAACTGAGGTGTTAAAGTCCCCCACTATTATTGTGTTACTGTCAATTTCTTCTTTTATAGCTGTTAGCAGTTGCCTTATGTATTGAGGTGCTCCTATGTTGGGTGCATATATATTTATAATTGTTATATCTTCTTCTTGGATTGGTCCCTTGATCATTATGTAGTGTCCTTCCTTGTCTCTTGTAACATTCTTTATTTTAAAGTCTATTTTATCTGATATGAGTATAGCTACTCCAGCTTTCTTTTGATTTCCATTTGCATGGAATATCTTTTTCCATCCCCTCACTTTCAGTCTTTATGTGTCCCTATGTCTGAAGTGGGTGTTTTGTAGACAGCATATATATGGGCCTTGTTTTTGTATCCATTCAGTGAGCCTGTGTCTTTTGGTTGGAGCATTTAATCCATTCACTTTTAAGGTAATTATCGGTATGTATGTTCCTACTACCATTTTCTTAATTGTTTTGGATATGTTTTTGTAGGTCCTTTTCTTCTCTTGTGTTTCCCACTTAGAGAAGTTCCTTTAGCATTTGTTGTAGAACCTGTTTGGTGGTGCTGAATTCTCTTAGCTTTTGCTTGTCTGTAAAGCTTTTGATTTCTCCACTGAATCTGAATGAGACCCTTGCCGGGTAGAGTAATTGTGGTTGTAGGTTCTTCCCTTTCATCACTTTAAATATGTCATGCTACTCCCTTCTAGCCTGTAGAGTTTCTGCTGAGAACTCAGCTGTTAACCTTATGGAAGTTCCCTTGTATGCTATTTGTCATTTTTCCCTTGCTGCTTTCAATAATTTTTCTTTTTCTTTAATTTTTGTCAGTTTGATTACTATGTGTCTCAGCGTGTTTCTCCTTGAGTTTATTCTGTATGGGACTCTCTGCGCTTCCTGAACTTGGGTGGCCATTTCCTTTCCCATATTAGGGGAATTTTCGAGTGTAATCTCTTCAAATATTTTCTCTCTCTCTTCTCTTTCTGGGACCCCTATAATGCGAATGTTGTTACATTTAATATTGTCCCAGAAGTCTCTTAGGTTGTCTTCATTTCTTTTCATTCTTTTTTCTTTAGTCTGTTCCGCAGCAGTGAATTCCACCATTCTGTCTTCCAGGTCACTTATCAGTTCTTCTGCCTCAGTTATTCTGCTATTGATTCCTTCTAGTGTATTTTTCATTTCAGTTATTGTATTGTTCACCTCTGTTTGTTTGTTCTTTAATTCTTCTAGGTCTTTTTTTAAACATTTCTTGCATCTTCTCGATCTTTGCCTCCATTCTTTTTCCGAGGTCCTGGATCATCTTCACTATCATTATTCTGAGTTCTTTTTCTGGAATTTTGCCTAACTCCACTTGATTTAGTTGTTTTTCCAGGGTTTTTTCTTGTTCCTTCATCTGGTACATAGCCCTCTGCCTTTTCATCTTGTCTGTCTTTCTGTGAATGTGGTTTTTGTTCCACAGACTACAGCATTGTAGTTCTTCTTGCTTCTGCTGTCTGCCCTCTGGTGGATGAGGCTATCTAAGAGGCTTGTGCAAGTTTCCTGATGGGAGGGACTGGTGGTGGGTAGAGCTGGCTGTTGCTCTGGTGGGTAGAGCACAGTAAAACTTTAATCCACTAGTCTGCTGATGGGTGGGGCTGGGTTCCCTCGCTGGTGGTTGTTTGGCCTGAGGCGACCCAACACTAGAGCCTACCTGGGCTCTTTGGTGGGGCTAATGGCAGACTCTGGGAGGGCTCACTCCAAGGAGTACTTCCCAGAACTTCTGCTGCCAGTGTCTTTGTCCTCACAGTGAGACACAGCCACCCTCCGCCTCGGCAGGGGACCCTCCAACACTAGCAGGTAGGTCTAGTTCAGTCTCCTATGGTGTTACTGCTCTTTCTTCTGGGTCCCAATGCACACACTACTGTGTGTTTGCCCTCCAAGAGTGGAGTCTCTGTTTCCCTTAGTCCTGTCAAAGTCCTGCAATCAAATCCTGCCAACCTTCAAAGTCTGATTCTCTAGGAATTCCTCCTCCTGTTGCCTGACCCCCAGGTTGGGAAGCCTGATGTGTGGCTCAGAACCTTCACTCCAGTGGGTGGACTTCTGTGGTATAAGTGTTCTCCAGTTTGTGAGTCACCCACCCAGCAGTTAATGGGATTTGATTTTATTTTGATTTCACCCCTCCTACCATCTCACTGTGGCTTATCCTTTGTCTTTGGATGTGGGGTATCTTTTCTGGTGAGTTCCAGTTTGTTCCTGTTGATGATTGTTCAGCAATTATTTGTGATTCCGGTGCTCTTGCAAGAGGGAGTGAGAGCACGTCCTTCTACTCCGCAATCTGGAACCAATCTCCAGAATAGGTAGATTCTTAGAGTTTGTTTTACTGTTGAAACAGCCCAATCATGATCATTTCATGCTATTTTTTTTTCACCTAGCCCTCTTAAACCCTATTCCTTGTCTTATCTGATAGGTTTTATAGGATAGTGGCTAAGAGAGTGATATTTGGAGAAAGACAGACCTGTGTTGTAATCTCAGCTCTGTCAGTTATGAGCTCTGTGATCATGGAGCGTGTTAGTTACTTCTCTGTACCTCAGCTTGCCCATGTATAAAATGAGAATAATAGTAGTACCTGTGTTGTATAGTTGTTGTGAAGATTGAATAATTGAAAAAATGAAAACACAAGGCATAGTGCCTGACATATATTAAGTGCTTTTTAATGATAGCTTTTATTATATCTAAGCTATAGTATATGAAGTAACTCGGATTGTGTTACAAACATGCAGTCATGACAGATTCTGTATGAGTTAGTTCAGCGATAACAAGAACATTGAAGATATTGACATACAGAGCTAATATTTTAGTTTCTTGTACATTACTACATTTTCATTGTATCTTATCCAAAATTCATGTTGATAACTTTCCTAAAGATCTAAAATCCCTGTGTCTTTTCTTCCCAGATTCAACTGAGGTCTCCTAAACCAGTGGGGATTTCACAAAGAGAGCAACACAAACCACTGACCTAGTCAGTTGATTTGCATTTGTTAAAGTTTCAATTGACATTTTCAGATAGGTTTCAGGGTATCACATCCAAGGAGGAAAAAGCCTCTTGGTAGCAGGTCTTCAATTTTTCAGCTCCTGGGAGAACTTGAGAAAAAAAATTTGCATTTTGGCTTGGATTTCACCAAGTCCTAGAGAACATCAAGTTTTCCCTGAAGGAGAGTTATTTTTCCTTGAGAATTGTCTTCACTATGTCATGGGATATACATTCACTTTTCACCATTAGAAACCAGTAATAGGAATGGCAAGGACATAAGGGAGCTATTTCTTCAAAACAGTTGGTTTATGTATTCTAAAACTCTGTAAAAAAAGAATAGGAAGGCCTTGGAGACGAGACTTCACCCCCTTCAGAAAATGACACCACATGGAATGCTGAATACATCTTTCTCTCTGCATGAGATGATATTAGTGGCCTAGAAATAGAACTTGGTAAAATGAATCTCACAGTCATAAATAGACAACTGAAGGTTTGGAAGTGCAGGGAGGGGATTTAATCATGAAAACGTCCTTTTAATTTTAACAGTTTTTCATAGCAAAGCCACTGAGGAGCTTAGAAAGAGGACTAATTAAAACAGAGGGACAGAGGGTGAAATAGATGATTCTTGTACCGAGGCTGCTGCTGTGCGGGAAAAGTGCATTGGCATATTTGCTTCTCAAGAAAATTGTGGAGATGCTCGTGTGAACCACAACCTGTGTCAGCCCTACATGGTAGGACGATTTGTTAGAATGTGTATTCCACTTAGAGCAGTGCTGCCTAGAATTGGACCATGGGGGTGGCAAACAGAGTAAGACAGCATTTAATAGACTGTCTGATGAGCTGTGCCTGCTGTTGATTTGGCTGCTTTGATACAGCACATGGATCTGGGTTTATTGTGAACTTTGCAGATGACTGAACCAGAGTATTGGCCAAAATTTGGTGCTGGCAGCCTACAACAATTCAGCAATGCCATTTAATAGTTAAGAGCACAGGCTCTGGAGTTAAATCTGCCTGTGTTTTAGTTTCTCCCTTCTTCTTTGCTTCCCTCCCTCCTGTAAGTGTTTTTTGAGTGCTAAGTAATATATAGACACCATGCTAGGCTGTGGAGATGTAATGTGTAACAATACTAGATATGGTTCTTGTCCCTTTAAAGTTTAGCATCTAGTTAGGGAATTGACAAAAACAAAATACAAATTGTAGGAATTACTGTGGAAGAAACAAACAAGGTTTGGTGATAGCGGTGAACAGGGAGTGTATAATCAGGTAGTGTGGTAAACTTTACTACCTACTCACTGTGTTAACTTACCCTCTCTTAACTTAAAATTATCTCACCTGTAAACTAAGGATAACAATAGTACCTTCTTTATGGAGTTTTTGTGAAGATTAAAAGAAGTGATGTGTAGGCAGGGCTTATTAGATCAGTTCTTGGCATTGAGTACAACCATTGCTACTGCTGTTCTATTAGAAACAAGGCCTAGTGGCACTAAACGTTCTCTTCTCCAAACTAACGTCCCAGGTCCTTTGGGCATTCTTCACCTAAAACGCTTCCCTGATCTCTTGCTGTTTTGGTTCTTCTTTCCAGACACCGATGCTGGGGTTTTGAGTAATCTCTCCATAATCTCATATACTAGCACTGGGAGAGGACTCAGCTGAGGTACTGAGAGTTGGTTGCTAGTGGCAAAGTTGAAGTGCAAACAAATAGGCAAGGGGTGAGGGGGCTGAGGCAGAATAGCTAGTGAGATATTCAGTGTTCAGTACTTCCACTAGTCACCTTTCAGTGTCCCTCATTTGATCAGTGGATGTTTTCCTTTCCAAGTTCAACCAAGATTATATCTCCCTACTGAAATCTACTTACATAGGAGCTGCTACATTTAATTACAGTGATGCATAAATGAATAAATTGGCCTACAATGTGGGTTTAAACCGGCTGACCACACCCCAACCCCTATCCCAATGTTGGATTTAGGTGCCAAATGACCCTGGAGTGGGGATATATTAGCTATGTGAGTAGCAATATTTGCTGGCTTTAGTAAGTTTGTCCTATAGGAAAACCTGATAAGCTCACTTCTATGTCTTTATTCCAAGTTGGGAGAAATAGCCAGTAAAACAGAAAACAGAATAATCATGGCAATGGGGGAAAACTGACTATGCAGAAGTACATGGAAAGGAAAAACGTATCTGGAAGTTTGTAGTGGACCACAATCTTACTATGTATTAAATGTTTTAGAAGCCACATAATGCTGTTGGCAGGCTTCAGTTTCTTCCTTAATAAAATAAGGCTAATAACAATCACTTCACAGGATTGTTGGGAGGATTAAATGAGTTAATAAATGAATGGTGCTTGGAGCAATTCCTTTCATAGTGTAACATTGAGAAAGTGTTATTGTCTTAGTATGAGAATAAGTCTGTGCTTATTAAAATCCCTGATCTAGATCAAGAGAGGTGATAAAGTCTATTATACTTGGTGCTGGCTAGACCTCAGTTAGACACCTGGGTCCAGTTCTTGGTGCCATGTAGACATGTTTTACTTGTACCATTGAGTATTTTTTACTATTAAGCTCCATATTTGTTCAGATTTCACCATTTTTTAAAGTGGTAAATCTATATTACATAAAATTTACCGTTTAACCATTTTAAGTGTACACTTCAGTGACATAAAGGATATTCACATTGTTGGGCAACCATCACCACCATCCATCTCCAGAACTTTCTCATCTTTGAAAAGTGAAACTCTGTACCCATTAAAAACTAGCTCCCCATTCCCCGCTCCCTACAGCTCCTGGCAACTGCCGTTCTGCTTTCTGTATCTATGAATTTGATTACTCTAGGTACATCATATAAGTGATATAATAAAATATTTGTCCTGTTGTCTCTGGTATATTTCTCTTACCTTAATGTTTTCAAAGTTCATCCATGTTGTAGCATGTGTTAGAATTTCCTTCCTTATTAAGGCTGATTAATATTCCATTGTATGGATATACCACATTTTGTTCATCCACTCATCTGTTGATGAACATTTGGGTTATTTCCACCTTTTGGCTATTGTGAATAATGCTCCTATGAACATGGGTGTACAAATATATCTTTGAATCCCTACTTTAAATTATTTCGGGTATACACCCAGAGGTGGAATTGCTGGATCATATGGTAATTCTATTTTAAATTTTTTGAGGAACTGCTATACAGTTTTCCACAGTGCTGTACCATTTTACACCCTTACCAGTAATGCATAGGGTTCCAATTTCTCTCCACTGAGTAGTTTGGAGACTTTCAAATTAGTTGCCAACACTTAAAAATTAGGAGATTTCACATCTGTCAACACTATTTTCCTTTATGTAAAAGGCTAGGGAGAGGGGGTGTTATTTGCTTTAATTTCAGATTGAGGGTCTAGGGGACTGCACCAATGCTAAGGAGTACAGCTTCTAGAGAGGTCAATCTGGACTCAATTTGAAACACCTGTGGCAAAGTGGGCTGCCTTGGAAAGTAAAGAGTTCCCAGTCATCTCTTGGAACCCTATCTGTCAGGGACGTTGTAGAGGAGATTGGTGAGCTGAGTGAAAGATTGAAATAGAAAGCCTCTTTGGACTTATCTACATCAAATATTCCACCATATTAAACACTACAATTAAGCAACAAGAGTGATTGCCATGAATGCCTTAGAACATCATGACTTTATAATCACTATACTCCTAACCATAGGATATTTGTATTTTAATAGCTGCTATAGCCTTAAATAAACCCCCCAATAATGAACCTATCTCTAAAGGAAGAGTTTTTAGGTATTAGTATCAGGGCATCAGAGGAATATTTTGTCTGCCTTAGCCCATTACTTATTTTGGTTATAAGTTCTGGTTGCAGGAGCTTATATGAAACCTATCTGAAAATTCCAGGTTAAATTTGGAATCTGTGTTCTCCACTTCCTCTGCTTCCTTTGCTTCTCCATGAATAGCTTTCCTACAGTGATGGATGGCCCCTATTTTTAATGGACTTGTAAAGATGAGAAGTATGATTGGCTGAGAGGGATTTGAGGTAGAATTTCTTGAGTATGTTTATATTAGTACAAAGGGGATAAGAAATCTTCTCCAGCATCTGTAGGATGAGAAATTGGTCCATTTCCCCCAGTGGCAATGGAACAGCCCATTAACATCCATCCATAAATTGAGGGCATCTTGTTGCTTATTCCGAAGTCTTTGGCCTCTGCATACTTAATGAGAAATTTAATCTAGCAGTCCTTCACTAGATATGTGAAGAGTTAATGATCCATTCTTGACAACAGGGATCCTCCAGGACTTTATGAGCCTTGGAATCAATAGCTCTCATAACATTAGAAAAATTGACATTCTTTGGCCAGAGGTTAACACTGGTCAGTGCTACCATGCATGAAAGGAGATTAGAGAATGAGATGGGGAGAGAGAGGAGAATAGATACAAAATTCTCATTGCTTGTGATCTCAGGGAAGCTGAGCAATGTATGCACTAACCCTGCAGATCCCTCCTGCCCTTCTGCCCTTCTGCAAGGGTCTGGAACAGTGGCAATAGGCAGTGTCCTGAGTATTCTTAGAAAGTAAGATGTAGGGTGCCCTCAGTCCATGGGGCACATGAATACAGGAGATGGTGACCAGAGAAAGCATAATACTTCATGAACCCAGGAAGGACCCTGCCTTTTCCATTATAAGTGGCTTGAGGTCAACGACACTCACAACTCTTTTTCATTTCTACTTCCCAATAGGCAGTAGAAAGTAGTTTTAAGAATACCAACTCCAGAGACAACCTGGGTTTCAGTGTCAGCTCTGCCAGTTACTATCTGTATGCTCTCATCTAATTCCTTAACCTTTTCAGATTTTAATTTACTCATCTATTAATGGGGGAAGTCATAACAGCACAGGGCACATATGATTGTTTTGAGTATTAAATGTGATAATGCACATAACAAACAACCAGATGTTGGATAAGGAGAAAAGAATATGCCAATAATATTTCCTGCCAATAGTATATATACAATAAATATCTAACTGCTCTGCTTAACACAGAGTTGGCCTTAAAGGAGCCTAGGTAGGGGCTTCCCTGGTGGCGTAGTGGTTGAGGATCTGCCTGCCAATGCAGGGGACATGGGTTCGAGTCCTGGTCTGGGAAGATCCCACATGCCGCAGAGCAACTAGGCCCGTGAGCCACAACTACTGAGCCTGAGCGTCTGGAGCCTGTGCTCCGCAACAAGAGAGGCCGCGACAGTGAGAGGCCCGCGCACCGCGATGAAGAGTGGCCCCCGCTTGCCGCAACTAGAGAAAGCCCTTGCACAGAAACGAAGACCCAACACAGTCAAAAATAAATTAATTAATTAATTAATTAAAAAAAAAGTCAAATCCTAAATGGGGGGAGGGATAAAATTAGGAGTTTGGGATTAACATAGACACATTATTAAAAAAAAAAAAAAGGAGCCTAGGTAGTATGATTAAAAATTATTGGGTGAGTCCCTTACATGAAATATTTCCTTCATTCCCTTTCATGGCATCTGAAATTTCATTTAAGATTTAATTTACTTGTCTGTGGAAGACTTTCTAGTCTTCAGGAGTGTCTTGCAAAAATGGAAAGAAAAAAAGGGGAGGAAAGAACCTCTGTGAAAGGGAATACTGTAAGCCATTACTAGACAGTTCAGCAATTAATAGACAATTCTTATTGAGAGTTCATTGACAGCCAACTGGCACTAGCTGTTTGAGGACAACATCTAGGTTAAGTGTAGGGTGAATCAGGAGTACCAGGAAAGGGGCAAGGGAAACTAAAAGAGAAGTGAGGGGGGTTACTAAAAACCAATATTGCCAATGGTACAATTTGCCCAGTAGTTCATCAGGAGTTCAGGATACTTAGCAAAGGTGGTAATTTTGGTAGGGATCAAACTAAACAACAAACTGTATATAAGCAAGGGATACAACTTCCAACCCTGTGTCTATTTCTTGGCTGAGATGAACTAACCTCTCAGTGTCTCAGTTTCCCTGTCTCTGTGATGCTGGTCTGCATCAGGCCATCTACCAAGCTGCCAACTTGTGTTGCTAGCTGGTACCGAAAATAGTGTCTTTTCATGTTTCTTCATCTGGGCAAAGAAGGAGGTAATTGTCCCAGGACCACATTACAAAGCCCAAGACTCAGTCTATAATTAGGCTGCCTGAGGGCTTCACCTCATAGGGTGTCTTTCTGTGAACGTTGTTGTCCCTTACTTCTTCCCCAGTTTTCCATTGTCTGCCTACTGGCAGCTGGCATTCCAAGTCCCTCTGCACCCAATTCAGTTCCCTTCAGATGAAGATCAAGTAATTTAAGCCATTTAAGTCCTCAGCAAATTTTTCCTACTAGTTTCTGTTCCCTCACCACACTCTCATACACAACTCTGGGTGTGGTGTGATTAGCACTTTCTAGTTCTAGGTTGGTAATAGGGCCGGGACTTCCCTGGAGGTCCAGTGGTTGAGACTCCATGCTTCCACTGCAGCGGGCACGGGTTTGATCCCTGGTCAGGGAACTAAGATCCCGCATGCTACACGGTGCGGCCAAAAAAAAAAAAAAAGAAGTCCACAGGGCTATTGGTTTCTGATCATATATTCTACTGGCAATTTAAGTAGCCACAACTGTATAGACATTAGTGCTGCTTGGCTGTCAGCTATGGTATGAAGACCTAAGTGCTTGGAAATTGCCATAGTCAGGCTTGATGAAGATTGACAGCATCTGAAATTTATTTTGCTTCTACCAGTATTTACATAAGTCCTTTATCAACAAATAAGAAAAGAAAATCAGTTTTTAAAATTCATTTTAGGAGTCACAAAGACTAAAGGGTGATTTTGGCTCTATAATGCTGGCATGGTAACTCCTGATACTACATAAGACCCATCCAGTAGATAATAAATGAAACATGACTTAGGTCTTTTATGATGGACATGTCTATGTGTTGTGCTGAAGAGGATTCTAGAGTGGTAGTCTCCAAAATGGCATGCTGGAAGAAAATATTAGAAATTCTAGTGTTATCTTAACTTTCATTATATGAAAGGAATTAGGATGTGTTTACATTTGATATTCACATTGACATTTGTACCCTTATTTAGTATATATGTTAGAGAGTTTCATTCCACCTGATTCACAAGATATCCTGAGGGAAGGGTAAGAATTTCACAACTAGAAACTCATTGATCTGCCTTCAGAACATTGCAATACATCGCAGTTTATGTATTCCAGATGAGTGAATTTATGAATTATATTATCTGATTTTAATTAAATAAACTTGCAAAATGAACACGTGGCTTAATAAATATTTCTTCGAAGCAACTGTGGATTGAAGATCATACTCATCATGTAAGCACAGATGAACAACAATAAAATGGCAGAGCTGGCACCTCTCCTGTTTTGTGGTATGAGCTATTCATCAGCTATTGAATTATCAGGTAAAAACAGTGGTGATCTAATTAATTTAGAAAAGCAGTTTTCCAAGCAAAACAAAACAAAATTGAGAAGACAATTAAAAAAAACCTCTTTATGTCCATTATTATTATTGATTATATCTCATCCTAAGTGTATATTTTGCCTTGAGATATTAGTGAATTATAATGGATTATGTACACAATTTAGAGATAAGTAAATTTACATATATTTAGACATTTTCTCCAAAATTTTTTGGTAATGTGGTACATGATCTCTGCCCTTATGCTAGGTATAGCTCTGGTTAGATTATTGGAGGCTTAATCCTAAGGATAACTTAGGATAGAGAAATTCTTATTTCTCCACACCTTCTCTCCTTCTATTCCTTAGCCTTCACTCTACCTCTTCCCTCTCTGATTGTTTCCCCAGTTCCTTAAATCCAAATCATTCCAATATTCCTATCCCTACTTCCACCTGTACTGTCAAATCAGTAATTTCCTCTCTATATAATCAGTTATGTTTACTCATTGAAAACTCTCATAGCAGATTTATAGCCTGGCTCTTTTTTTTTTTTTTTTAAACTAAGCAAGACTATTCCTAAGTCAAATTAAGTTAGCAGCTTACTCTTTTTTTTTTTAAATAAATTTATTTATTTATTTATTTTTGACTGTGTTGGGTCTTCGTTTCTGTGCGAGGGCTTTCTCTCGTTGCGGCAAGCGGGGGCCACTCTTCATCGCGGTGCGCGGGCCTCGCACTATCGCGGCCTCTCTTGTTGCGGAGCACAAGCTCCAGATGCGCAGGCTCAGTAATTGTGGCTCACGGGCCCAGTTGCTCCGCGGCATGTGGGATCTTCCCAGACCAGGGCTCGAACCCGTGTCCCCTGCATTAGCAGGCAGATTCTCAACCACTGCGCCACCAGGGAACCCCATAGCCTGGCTCTTGACACTAATATTTCTCTTCAAAGAGACACTGCCCCTCTTTCCTAGAACATAATCAGATTTTTAAATAATCCTATAAAATAGTGACTTCTTAAACTAAGAATTAGTTCAAGTTGTTTTGCTAGTCTAGATTGTATTTGCTGAATAGAAAGATATTTGTTCTTGTGGGCTCACTGTATAATTTTTTTAAAGGAGTCTAGTCAAATTCAAGCAATGGCACAATCGCGGGAATAGTGACACTGTTAACAGTAAAGGCAGTAATCATGCAATTAATTGGATTCCAAAGGACTCCAAAGTGCTCTCCAAATAACAGTTATCATAGTTTGGTTGTACATGAATTAGGACTTTTTTAGTTGTGTGTAAGAAAGGAAATAACTCAAAGTGGTTTTGGAAGAAAAATTGACTCATGTAAGTAAACAATCCAGAGAGGTATTTAGCATCAGGCATGGCTGGATCAAAGTAGTACAGCCAGGTCATTAGGAATCTGTTTCTATCACTTGGTTCTGCTTTTCTCTAATTCAGTGTTATTTTCAGCCAAGATGGATACCGACAGCTCTAGATTTACATCCTATTAGCTTAGCAGTCCTAGTAGGAAAACTCTCTTTTCCAATAATTTCAGTTAACATCTTGAGATTTACTCTTATTCGCCAGGACTGAGTCACCTGCTTTTCTATGAAGTCAGGGGGATGGGGTCAGCCACATGAACTGAGAGTGGTGAAGGAGTTGTTTTCCAAAGGAGATTTAGGGTATTATCAAAGGAAGGCGCAGTGGCCTACCAAAAGCAAAGATTTAACTTTCTTATTATGGCATCTCTTGGGCTGAATGTAACTCCTTTGGGGTTGGTCAATTGCTTTCATTATTCAGATGGTCCTGTTTCCTGTGAGATTCTGAGCTTTTGTTGAAAACAGAGCCTTGCTCTTCTTGCTTCCATTGTGTCCTAGACAACAGAAACAATGAGTGTGAAACAATAAAACATCTTGAGCTTGTCTTGCATTCATTCTGTACTCCTCATTCTCTTACCCTTTACAAGATAAATATTAAAGGAAAGAGCTTATTTGTCAGAATGGAGGGTGAGTTCTAAGATTATCACTGTGGCAACTGTATAGTATCCTAAGGGGTCAAGGACTTAATTTTTTTTCTTGAATATATAGAGGCTCATCAGACCCATGAGATCTGTAGTCATGACCAGAAAAAAAAAATTATCGGAAGACAATACTCTCCTATGTTGCCTTGGAGACAAAAAATATTATTTTTACCATCTCTCCAGAAATTCCCCATCTCTCCTCCCACCCCACGCATTACAGTAGGTCCTCTTACAACTAGGGACAGGAAATACATTCTAAAGTCTAGAAGATCAGCTAGCACTGCAGAAATAGGCCCAGCTTTAATAGCCCAGTCAGTGGGTTTCTTTAATCAGCTTTAATAGTAAAGATTTTCCTGTCATTCAGTAGGATCCAGTCAAAGAAATGCTGAATGGGGTTGATGCCATGTAATTGACAAGAAGGTCCCCTTGCCCTGGTGTACTAGTGACAACTGTCTTGGGCTTTCCAACTAGTCACCAGTAAAAGAAGTGAGCATTGGGGGAGGGAAATCCTTACCAATGTTTTCACCCTCATTTAGTCCAGATTGAACATATTATGATACAGGTGTTAAGGTATCATGAAAACAGAATTATTGACAATTCTCAGCAGTGACTGAAGCGTGCACAGGATGCTGAACACTGCTCCTTTGGCTGACATTTTGCAAACAGCCTGAACTGGGTGCAGGAAAGAGGAAGAAGGGTCAGGAGGTGAGATTATCATCACAAGGATTTTTTCTTCCTGTTCAAGCTGTCACCTGTTAATTGTATTCAGCTCTCGTCACTGTTGGTAAAGGAGGGTGACTGGAATTATGAATGTGAAACCTTCCAGCTTTTAATTCATTTGTAACCAATGACTGATTGACTAGCACAACTGGGTTTGCATTTTAAATAGCTTTTTGGCATCCTTCCACCACCTAATACAATACAGATAATTCCCTGACAGCGTGCCAGAGATAATGCAATTACCATTGAGTTTCCTTAGACATGTTTTACATTATCTACTTAAAAGAATCCTATTTCCTTGCTATAATCTAATCTAACTTGGACCTGACTATCTTAAATGAGACAGATAGTTTAAAGACAAAAGGATAAACTGGGGATAGGCTAAGGTGCTTGCTTCCTTTGCCTCCCCTGTGAGACCACATCTTCTGTGTAATCTGTGTCAATAAAGAGGCCACAGCCCCCAGCTCTGCATCCTCATATCCCTAGGGACATCGGTGGTAGCTTCAGGATATTCCCATGGATGTTTCCAGTTACATATTCATAGGAAGAGATCTTGAGGCAACATTTAGTTTATTTCCCTCCCTCTAGGAGGAACTACATTGGGACTATTCCAGGAGACCCTGTTAAAAACTGCTTGAAATAAGAACCTGCCGTATAAATAAATAAATAAAATTCAAATATTCAAAAAAAAAGATCCTGCTGTATAAAAATAAATAAAATTAAACAAAGAAAAAAAAAAGAAAACTGCTTGAGCCAGGTCCTTCGGCCTTTCTCTGCCCTACCCAATAATCCACAGCAGTGCCTATTACCCTTTTCTCTCAGGAAGTTCTTCTTTATATCTGATCTAAGTTACTGACAGTGTAACTTCGCGCTCATTTTTCCTTCACGGAGATTTACGATACCATCTTCCTCTTCATGTAGCGATGCCTTACAGTTTCTAGAAACCAGTCAAATCACTCTTTGGTCTTCCCTGATAAAATTGTTCCATTTCCTTTATTTTTTTTCTTTTAGGCCTCAGTTTTGAATATCTGTTAATTAGCTATCTGCTCTCCTTGGCCGCCACTTAGGTCTCCACATGTGCTGAATTGGTGGAGCCCAGACCCCGTCCCTATTGTTACAACCAGAATAGGTGTGGACTGGGACTGCTGGGCAGTAAGGGATACATAGTCCGACTAAGAAAAATGCCAGGAGAGACGTGGCCCACAAAGTGAAATCGTGCAACTCCGCGTTTTAGGTAACGTCAAATGAGCTCGGAGAACTGCATTATTTATATGATGAATAATGAAAATAATTACATATCTTCCACATTCTTTCAGAGAAATAGTTTAGCCACGCACAGCAGAGATGTTTTTGTTTCCCCTCGCTCATATGTCACCTCAATGTCAGGCAAGCTCTCACATTGCTCACATAAAACAATCCCAGTGGTTTCCATTCCCAGGCAGGTGAGAGTTTAATGGAGGGGATCCATGTTGCACTTCCCACACATTTTATTTTCATGAAGCAAGTGGGCAGACTCTAATTCAGCCATGAAAACAATGTCTGGCTCATAGCCCTCAGGAACGTATTCCTTTCTATTTATTTGTTTAACAAACACATATTGTACTTCTTATGTGCCAGGCAGTGTTCTAAGCACTTTACAAATATTAATTCATGTAATTTTCATGACAATCCCGGGAGGTAGTTACTAACAATAACCTTGTTTTACACATAAGGAATGTGTGGCACAGAGTTAATATATAACTTGAGGTCATATCATGAGTAAGTGGCAGGACAGAGATTTAAACCCAGGCAGTTTGATTCCAGAACCTGCCTGCTTACCTACTATCTCTTTCTGCCTTTTTGACTTTCTTCTCCATTCCACCCTCCAAACCTCATCCTTTTTCCAAGATGGGACTTTGATCTCTCCTAAACTCTCGTTTTTCCAGTAATTTTCTCAGGTACATTATGTATGTACATAGTGCATGATTTGGGGAGAGAGATGGCCAAGAGAAATCGCCCTGCCTAGATGGTAAGCTCTCTTTTACTTTGTGCATTTTGTTCCTGTGCTTTTTTGCCACCTGCATTATGATGAAAGTTTTCTCTCCAGATGCTTAATCAATTACTTTCTCAATGGTAAAAATGGAAAAGCTGGTGAGAAATTTTGGTGATTCTCTTAATTTCTCAGATGTCTGTGATTCACACAGGCGGAGAGTCCTGCATTTTGCTCTTTGTTCCTCTATTACCTGCAGTGCCTATTAACTTGAGGTGAAACAAAATACCCTAGATCACCTCCAACAGAATCATGGGGAGTGGGACATCTTGTAAAAGGACGGATTCCTGGGCTTCACTCGACTCACTGAATTAGAATTTTAGGAAGGCGATCCAGGAATAGCACATATTAGCACACATATTAGCAAGCTCCCCCTTCAGTGATTCTGATGCATACCTAAGGTTGAGATCTACTACCCCAAGAAGCTTTGTGAGTTGCCAGCCTGCAGAATTAATGTGGAAAAATGCAAATACCCTGACTCCACCGCTGGAGAGTTTATGCAGTGGTGTGCTGGCTAATGTTTAACAACCATCTCTCTAAAAGAAAAAAATAATCTGATTTGTGGCATTTGCCAATTTCCATGGTGTAAATATTCCCACCAGGATTTATTTCCAGCTGCATATGTGAGGGCACTGACCTCAGAGTTGGGAAGACATGTGCACAATCGGTTCTTGCAAGCCAGTGCAAGCTGGCACCTGCACACTGGATGGGTGAACGTGAGAGGGTGTGAGTAGGAAGTTGGCAGGTAACATAGGAAGGCGGAGGCTATTAAATGCAGTTAGTACATGGCAGAGCTCAATTTAAACCCAGCTCTTTCTCACTCCAAAGTCCATGCCTTTAACCCCGCCATTTTCTATGCCTTTGTGCACACTATAGCCAGTTTCAGGAATATTCTTTCCTTCCAGCTCTGTCTAGGAAAATTCCACCCATCCTTCAAGGCCCAGTTCAGCTGCAGCCACCTCCTTGAAGCCTTCACTGTATCATTTCCCCACTCCCAGCAGATGTGTCCTCCCCCATTGCTATGGGATGGGTAATGGAGAGACATCTTTATTGGAGGCATGCTCTTTCAGCAGACCCACCCTAATTAAACAGAGCAGCATGGTGCAGGAAAACAATGGGGCATAGTGACAAGAGCATGGGGTTTTGGAGCTAGACATAGATGAATTCAAACCCCAGCTCCAATATTAGTCAACCCTCTAAGCCTCAGTTTACATAGATGTAAAATGGGAATAAGAGTGACCCTGCAGGATCATTATAAATATTAGTAATAATTTATGGGAAGCACTTACAAATTGTGGCTATTATTATTCATGTATTTGCCCTATACCAACAAATACTACTCCTGACTTTGTGTCATTTGATACCAGAGGCACAGCCTACAGTGTAGCTTTCCCTTTATCAACTGTGAATACTACTCTCCAACACACCCAACAAAAAGAATAGTATTTGAGATTGTCTTTGGTGACTCTCAGCCTCGCCCTGCGCTTTGGTCAGGGCTGCCAATCCAGGCAAAAGCTATGTCCTTAGTTGCCCTGCACCTGTAAATGGCTGGCTTGCCTGATACCCATCTCTCCCCTCCTGCCTCATCTTCTTTATGGCTTTCAGGGCTATGAGTGAGTCAGGAGGGATAAAGTTGGGGTTGCGATGGAGCCCACGTACTACAGTATCAGTGTATCAAAACTCACTATCCATGCACTGCTTGAGTGGCAGACAGGCTCAGTGGGCTGATGAAGTGATGAAGTGGTTGTCGAAGAAACAGCCGATACCAATCCATCAAGCCAACCTTTGGCCTACAGACAGGAGAGAGCCAGATGTGTCTGGAGTTCACAAGCCTAGGCCTGGATCCTACAGGATGATTGCCGCCAGGCTGGCGTGCTGGAGAATATCCAACTCTACACAACTCTGTGGTGTCTAAAGACTTTCTGGAATGTTCTTTTTTAAACTAAAGGCATTATTGACGGCTGCTTTCAAAGCGTAATAATTGTGAGTGGGGCCACTATCTGATATGGACACCTGTGCAGAAATCAGTTCATCAGTTTAGTCAGTCATTCAGTAACGCTGAGTGAGATTCAGGCAAGTGAGGTTTACAATTGTGGCCAGGATGGGCTGATTCACTATCAGAACTGGACAGGGGTTAACAGAGCACTTGAGTGTGAGAGGAGGGGGAATATTGGAGTAGTTTTGAAAGTAAACTTAGCCATTCGGAAATGGGAGTTTTGTGGCTTAGGAACAAATTCGCCAGACTTTGCCATCTTGCTCAGGCTGATTCTGGGTCCCAGACTTAGAGCAGCTCCCTGAATTGCCAAGCAGCAAATGACTTCACTCACTGTTATCCTGCACTGAGAAACAGTAGATAGTGCAGTGACGATACCTGGACATACTTGTATGCACTTGCTGACAGCCCAGGGACTCCGGTTGCAGAGCTATATTTCAACAGCCTTTTTCACTGCTCACTCTCCCTACCTGTGGATGCAGGGATCCTGGGGAATCTCAATCGGAGAGAAGTAAGGATTTGAATAACAATGAGGGGAGCCAGTGCTGATTGCATTTCTTGGAAGAGTCCTAGTTGAGGAGAGGAGTAGCCAGTGAGGACAAGGGCCCAGGATCACGATTGCCTTTTGTCTGACTTCTTCCGGGCCATACCCAGACGTTCAAAGGCACCGTTTTTATTTTAATTGTAGCACAGTGAATTCTGTGAGGGATGTGGGGTTTTTTTCCCATATAATTATATTTTTGTCTCAAGATCTGGTTAGCTGGGAATTATCTCAGAAGAAAATTTCAAATCAATTTACTAAAACCAAGCAACCACACTCAGTCTTTCCTCACTGACATCCTAATAAAGACAAAACACCAGACACCCAAACCCTCTATGAGATGAGTGATGCTTGACATTTATGCCAAAGAAGGTGTCCCCTCTAGGGAAAAAAGTACCTCCACAAGGATTCAACATCATTAATCCTCATTCAGCCCACTAATTATCTTGTCCACTCCTATCCAGTCTCTCGAGGGATGATGTTTTGTTTCTTTTGTCCCTCCTGTTGCAAATGCTAGGCTGTTTATTTCCACTCCATAAATATTTACTGAGTGTCTATTATGTATCAGGCACCATGCCAGGCATTGAGGCTGAAAATATAAATAATTACAATAGTTACTGCTTGTTGAGTACTGAATATGTACCAGATACTTTAGATGGGTTTTCTCTTAAATCCTCCCAGTTACTCTAGTAGATAGGTACTATTATTGTTCCCATTTTACAGATGAGCAAACTGATACACAGAGCAGTTAAGCAACTTGTTCATGGTCACAAGTGATAGAAGTAAAACTTAAACCTAGTTTTCTCTGGTTCAACAGTGAAAGCTTTTATTCTATCATGTATATTACTGTGATAAGGTCTTTACCTTATCTCATGTGATACTCATAAAAACCCTGCAGTGTAAGTATTATTATTCCCAGTTTACAGATGAGGGGACTGAAACTGAGAGGGATTATTTAACTTGCCTGAGTTCATATGAGGAATAAGTGGTGGGGACAAGATTTAAGCCTTGGTAGTCAGACTCCAGAGCACATGTACTTAACTGCTATGTTCTACTGCCTCCTTGAAAGCAATCTTTGATTATTACATGAAGACAAAGAGGTCAAGAAGACATAGCAGTGGCAATAAAACAGGGAAAACTGGAACTAGAAGCCCAGGAGATAACTTGGAATTGGCAGGTATGTTAATTCAGGTGGACCAATGGAATACCAGCAAGATTACAAAGAGCAAAAAAACAGGTAACTTAGGTTCAGGTACAGGAGATGAAGCCTAGAAATGTCAGCTAAGGCAGGTAGTAGCACAAATGCATTCAGCAAAGGGGTCATATCTGTTTTTTTCACAGAAGTCTGGAGATTTGCACCCTAGTCTGAGCCCTACTATCACCTCCGTGGGTGATAGTGGGCAAGTTAGGTCTCTTTGAGCTTCAGTCTTTTCATCGGTAAAATCCAAATTAGAGTCCCTACTCTGTCTATCTTACAGGGATAGTGTGAGGATAAAAGAAAATAATAGACACCAAAGACTGTTCAAATGTTTTCATTTCTATTAAATTCATTTTTGGAGTAATTAGGTCCATTTTTCTATGTCTTTGCATCATGTAGGCACCACCTGAATTTGACTCTTGGTGATTAACTGATTCCAAATGAACCTTCCAATTACTTTTATTTTATTTTATTTTATTTTTGGCTGCGTCAGGTCTTAGTTGTGGCACACGGGGTCTTCACTGTGGTGTGTGGGCTTCTCTCTAGCTGTGGCGTGCAGGTTTTCTCTTCTCTAGTTGTGGCGTGCAGGCTCCAGGGTGCATGGGCTCTGTAGTTGTGGTGCGTGGGCTCTAGTTTGCCACATTCAGGCTCTAGCTGAGGCACACAAGCTCAGTAGTTGTGGCATGTGGGCTTAGTTGCCCCACGGCACATAGGATCTTAGCTCCCTGAACAGGAATCAAACCCATGTCCCCTGCATTGTAAGGCGGATTCTTTACCACTGGACCACCAGGCAAGTCCCCCCAATTGCTTTTAGACATATTTAAAAATGAGAGTCAACTGTTTTCCACAGGTGTTTCCCTGAGATCTCACACTGAGTGATCTTGGCATGGGCCCAAGCTGATTTCCAGTCACTTTTACTATCGACTTTTTAGTTTTTCAACTTGCTCATTTGGTTAAGGCAGAGGACACTGGAGTGAGCTTCCCTGAATTTGACAGAAAATCCCCCAGCCTTTCTTTGTTTCTTGAACCATTGGCTGGGATTTTCCTGCCTCCTCCTCCAGTTTACAAATTTTAGGAGACTAGGAAATTTCCCTATGTCTTAATCCCCTACCCTCTTCCCCACCTTCCTTACTCCTTGAGGGGAACTAAGCTAAGGCCTAAAATCCTTTCCCTATTTTGAACCTGATTCTCAGGAAAGGGGGTTGTGGTATTGAAACCGTGCATCTCAGATTGGTACTTAAACCCATGGGCCGGGACTAGAACCCAGCCAAAACCCAGATTGGGACTTGAACCCACGGTCTTTCACCTGAGATCACACACCTGGTCTCGGGACTTAATGAAGCTCAGGTTCTTGATATCTCATTGCAGAAAGAATTCAGTGAGAGACAAAGTGACGGTAAGAAGTGGATTTATTTAGAGAGAAACACGCTCCACAGACAGAGTGTGGGCCATCTCAGAAGGTGAGAATGGCCCCAGGGTATGGGGTTGTCAGTTTTTATAGGGGTGGGTAATTTCATAGGCTAATGAGTGGGAGGAGTGTTCCAGCTATTTTGGGGAAGGGGTAGGGATTTCCAGGAATTGGACCACCGCCCACTTGTTGACCTTTATGGTCAGCCTTGGAACTGTCATGGCGCCTGTGGGTGTGTCACTTAGCTTGTTAATGTGTTACAGTGAGCACATACTGAGGCTCAAGGACTAGTGGAAGTCGAAGTCTGCCATTTTGGACCTATTTGGTTCTAATCAGTTTATGTCGTATCCTCGGGCTATGTCATTCTTTTAAAGGTTGTGCCCTGCCCCCTTCCCTCCCGTTTCAGTATTACAGCCATCATTACCACTATTCATACGGCAGCAGGAAGGATGGTCAGCCAGTCATATGGTCCTCAGCTTCTTTGGGACCAAGAAGTAGTAACAGTAGTAGGATTGAATCACCCATTTTGACTCAGAAGAACATTAATGCATCTTGGTGGGCACAGAGGGGAGAACCAGGCTTTACTCCTTCTTCCCACTGGTCATCTCAGTCACTCACCAACCATGTACCTGCCAACAGAGTGTGAACTCACAGAAAGGTCACAGTGGGCATAGGGGAACATGTGGCAGAAAGGAAGCTCAAGAAACAGCCAACAGCATCCATCTCCTTCAAATCGGTTAGTGGATTTATCCTGTGGTTATAACTGAGTTGAACCTGTCTTTGGGGCTGTAGTTTTTTAATGCTGGAGAGAGCTCAGAAGAAGCTAAAACACATGGTTGTGGCCCAGAGTCAACTGATTTTGGAGCTGAGCTCTATTATAGCCCTTGAGGCAAAGAGATCTCAGTCTGGGCATGACTGAGCTCTTAGACACCTCATAGGGAGTCAGTTGTTTGTGACTGAAGGAGTAGCAGCAAAAAGAATGTCGTTGGACTTTCTAAATCTTTCTATTGTCACTGTAGAACTTTGATTTTATTTATTGGAAGATTTTTCTCAAAAGTGATGATGAACCATTGATTTTGACTTTGGAGTCAGATAAAACCCTTACTGGCTGCGTGACCTTGGGCAATTCACCTAATCTTTCTGAAATGTAGTGTTGTTTTTGCCCTGTCCACAGGGCTAGTGATGCTCTCCTCACAGATAGGCAATGAGGATTAAGTGAGATACCATAGGTAAAGCAGCCAGCATAGCACCCTGTCACATAGTAGACATGTAACAAGTACCAATTCCATGGCAATCATTGTTTTGGCACTATTTGGCAAGGAGACATGGGTACTGATTTGCCTTAAAAAAAAAAACCTTCTGCCACAAATAGTAAGTGGTTGGTTTATTAACCAATAAATCCTTTATCTTCCAGAACTTAAGGGCCAGAGTGTCGCCTTATATATACTTACCCCTTTGTTCCTTCTGTTGGGTCATCAGCCCTGTACAAGTAGGACATAGCCATGAAAAAGAGAAACCAGTAAGTCTGAAACCCTAACCTGGGTTGATGTAAGAGTTGATTTTCCTGGGGCCCTCCACTGCAGTGATACCATCATTCACACCATATATTCTAGGGACTGGGAACCCCTGGGTCTTTGATCGAAATATAGGAGTGCTGTCTCCATGGTTACAGTCAGCTCCAGAACTAGTGGTCAACTTGCCAAGGTTTGTGATTTCCACAGGCTGCAGTTGGGACAAAGGCTGAAAGCCATGAGTCATCCTTGAATCCCACCCACCCACCTGTACTCACTCCTTTTCCTCTCCCACTGTCAGAGCAAATGAGTGGCTGGACAGAAGCCAGATTAATGACCTCCTTTTTGTACTCCAGAAAAATCTGATTTTGAATCTCTACTTCAGGCAAGTGGGGTCAACATCACTGTCTCCCGTAAATATAAACATGGATGGCTTGATTTATCTCTCTCAAACAATTTCATTACGATCACTTTATGCTTCATGGAGCAAAAAGGTGGGGGGTAGTACTCAGTAGAGCTTTATGATTCTGGCCTGGTGGCTGATTATATTCACCCTGGCCTTGAGTTTGGCTAGTATTTATCAAGTGGGAGGGTAGGCTTGGATTCTTAGATGTGTTTGGTGCTTCTGCTTTTGAAGTTTATGATTCAGACTTGCCTTTTTCAGGATTCAGGTAACTTTCCTTCCCTTTTTCTACTCCAAGTTGTTTCTGGCAGCAAAACTGAGAAATATTATCAAGGTCTGCTTATAGAATTATTTGCCACAGATGGTATCAAACTTGAATGAATATGTGTTCAGTTTGGGCTTCTTTAAAACCTACCACTTATCCCCACAGCCAACTTATATTAGTGGACTCAGTCAAGGACAAATGACAAATAGCTACCCTAGGCCAGAATATGGTCTTCTTAGCGGCAAGTGACATGACCACAGCCCAGGTGTGAGTCAAACCTGAGCCTGCAGCCTACTTGATAAAGGGAAGTGGACTTCAGTATCTAGATCTGAAGTTCTAGGATACCTCTGCTAAGTCCCCAGAATGACTTAATGCTTCACAGCAGCTATGTTCCTTTGCTTCTGGCCCAAAGCAATCCCTGTAATTGGCATCACTGCCAGGACTGTTGTTTGCCTTAGAGGCAGATTGTCTGCCTGACTGTGTCTTTTGTAAAGGCAGGGTTTGGCCACACAGCCTGTCATAGAATTGAGTCCCAGAGCTCTAAAACATTTCTTCTCTAATTATTGGGCAATATCTTTTTAGTTATTGTGACTTAAGTAAAAGTATAAATACTAGTTGTATCCAATAAAAATGCCAAGCCAATTCAGAACTCTGTAAGGTCTAGCCAAGGTCTCACTGAAAAGTTGGGCCTGGCATCCTTCCCAGAAGGTCAACAGACTGGCTTTATTGATGCATCATGGAAGGAGTCATTCCCAAGGCAAGGATTCTGACTTGCTCCCACCCTGTCCTTGGCTGTTTAAATCTGAGAAATATTATCAGGAACATATTGGGAAATCTCAGCTCCCAAGAGTCTACTCATGAGTAAGGCTGAGGAAATGATCCATTTTAAGGCTGTAAATGTTTGTGGAAATAGCTCTTTACAAGTACTCATACAGAGTCATGCATCCCAGGCTGTACCAAATGTTTTTGGCAGTGGAGGAAGCTATTGCTTTGGAGGCGGGGTGGAAAGAGATGAAAAGAGGAGGGAAAGTGTGAAACAGTTTAGACTGCAAAGTTGGCTCAAGTGCCATGGAAGGGAAGAGAATGGTTTGAATGAACCTAGTAGCTCACCTATCAGGTTATTTTTGCCTAATTTTGATGAATTGGTTCAGGGAACCCAGTGTCACAACAGCATTCTCTCATCTGTGGTTTGCCACTTCCTATCTGTGTGATCTAAATAAGTGATGTAACCCCTTTGAGCCTATTTCCTCATTTACATATGGGGAAAATAGTATCTACCTTATAAGTTCATTGTAAGGATTAAATGTCTTTCCTTTCCCCTCTCTATGGTATATTGCCTACTCCTCATTCTCCCAGGTACTCGCTTATATATATTATCCTTTCAGAGTAACCAAAAGATAGGGAAATTCACACTGTCCAGACTCAAACCAGGGTCAACACCAGAAATCAGTAGACACCAGAGAAAAATTTTGGATCAGGAGTCCAGACCACGAGGTGGATAAAGAAGCAAAGCAGAATAATGCCCCACCTCAGCCAAAGATATCTACATCTTAATCCCTGGAATCCATAAATATGTTACATGGCAAGAGGGGTTTAACACATGTGATTAAATTAAGGATCTTGAGATGGGGAGATTATCCTGGATTACCTGGGTTGGGCCAATATAATTACAAGTGTTCTTATAAGCAAGAGCCAGAGGATCAAAGGCAGAAGAAGGCAATATGATGACAGAAGCAGAGGTTGGAGGGATGTCACTGCTGGCTTTGAAATGGGAGGGGGTGATGATCCGAGACAAGTGGGCATCCCCTAAAAGGTGGAAAAATCAAGGAAAGAGGTTCTCCCTTAGAGCCTCCAGAAACGAACCAAAGAGCCCCAGGATTAAGTGATCTCTATTAAATAATCCTAGATTTCAGAACAGTCTCTTCTTCTTCTGATCAGGACTAATATTCTGTAGGGTGAGGTCAGCTGCCAAGATGGTTTTATGTCAGGGGCATCTAAATGGGCTGCCTTGCTCATAAGAATTCACATTAGAATCATGGAGGGAAGACTTGTGTGGTTTATTGAGGAAGTAGGACAATTAGATAGCAGCCTATGGGAGTAGAATGGTTTGCCACACAGCAGCTCCACTCATACAATTCACAGGGGCTAGACCTTTGCCTTGGAAATTCCCTGAGGATCAAGGTAGTGACCTCCATCTTGATCTCCTTTGAAGTGGCCTCCAAAGGGCAAGTTCACAAATGAATAATTGCAGCTAGCAGCGGGACAGATGGATACAGTTTACTAACTGGCAAATTCTCTAGGGATTAGCTCCTACATTATGCTAGTTTAAGTACAAAATAAGGAAAGGAAACAGATTTTTCCTCCTTCCAAGTCTTTAAAGCTCAATTATTATATCTTACCAAACTCTAAGGGAAAATTAGTCTGAACATTTCTATAATGGAGTTATATACTCTGTATACATTTCTATTATAGCTCTTGTATAATATATTTTGTTTCTAAACACTGCCTTTGTCTTATTCACCAGTGTATGCTCAGCACTTAGCATAGAGGGGAGCACTTACTACATTATTTGAATGAATGCGGAGCAGTTTGTTCTGAGAGTCAAATGAGGCTGAGTCGGTCTCAATAAGTTTGGGACATGAGAAAGACTAAATGCCATGATCTATTAAAGGAGTATGTCGTGCTTTTCCAGAGTAAGGAAGGTGGACTCACTACAGACTGCATAATGACCACTTCAGAGGAAGTTCTATTTCCCTAACATGGCTCCTACAACAAAGCAAATGTGTCCTTTGCCTTCTATTGAGACATATTAAAATACAGAAAAGTGCAAAGAAAAATAACACCCATATCCCCCAGCCCAGTCCTATGATTAACTATTAGCATTTTATCTTATTTCCTTCTATTTTCTTCCTTATTTCACTCTTACTGCTATTGCAAAGGGCACTGTAATGTCTTTCTTTTTTCAGACAAGATGGAACAGCCTCATTCCTCCCACTTTCTGCCTCTTACAAATAAAAAAGCATCGTCTTAACACATCAAACAAACAAGAAATATCCAAAAGGATGAAATAAGAAGGCAGACTGCTTTAGAAACCTCAGGACTTGAGTAACAACACAGCAGTAATTCTGCTGGGCTTTCTTTTTTACCTCTCATCTATCCCAGACAGGGTACTGTATTAGCCTCCAACCTGGAACCAACAGGTACAGCCAAAAAAAGCCTGTTACCAAAAAAAAAAAAAAAAAAAAAGGAAGCCTGTTACTCCTATTCAAAGTACTGGGAAAAGGGTGACCTAACAACAAAAATTCTTTTTGGCAATACCTGCCCTACTCCAGCTAAACACCAATGGAAAAACTGTACCATCTCCACACCCCCCCACCCATCTTACAGAAATAGGTGATATATTCCAATTCCCCAACTGGGAAGCAGATCTTCCACCCTGTCCCCACCTACTGAAAGCAGATGGTGGTACTCTGAGTACCTCACCCAGGTGGTATTGATAGGCAGAGTAGGGAGCTGAACTTCCACTCTCCTACTCCTTCTCTTGTTACCTCTTGCTCCATGGAAGTAGGTGATATTCTGATTCCCTTCCTGGGATGGTGTTGGCAGGGCTAAGCAGTCGGGAGCTTATTTTACATCCCCCCACCTGGCAGGAGCAGATAATACTCAAAGTCCTTACTTTGAGAGTCAGTGGGGCTCAGTGAGGAGGTAGGCTTCTACTCCTGCCCAACATCAACAAGGTAGAATGAGGAGGAACAAGATGGGTCTAGTAAGGTAGGCACTCCCACTCCCCCCCCACCCCCACCCATGTCAGCCTAGTAGGGGGACCAGCGGAGAGCTGAGTTTCCATCCCCAGGCAGCAACAATGAGACTGAATGACAGGGCATAAGGCAGGGTAAATGAACACTGTGCTTTTCCCCTTGTTGGTGTCAGCTAGGCCCAGAGGGGAGCTGAGAGCTGAACTTCCCCTCACACATGGCAGCAACTAGGCAGAACATGGCTGTGCAAGGTGGTAAGAGTTGGCCCTCTGTTTCTTCCCCCACCTTTGGTGTCAGTACAGCCCAGAGAGGTGCTGAGCTTACACACCCACTTGGTGTGAGTTGGTACCCCACATTCACTGAGACAGTGGCAAGAAGAAGGGAACTGAACTTCCACTCCACCATCTACAATGGGACAGTGTGATTTAGCATCCACTTTTGCCAAGGTGGTATTAACAGGCCAAGACAGAAGCTAAACATCCACTTCCACCCATGCCCACAAATTATGATTAAACATGGTGACTTCCTGCAATAAAGAGGTTAGAGACTCACAACATGATACCCAAATTTTCCGGAATACAATTAAAAATCACTTTTTATATACCAAGAATCAGGAAAACCATAACTTGAATAATAAAAGATAATTAACAGACATCAACAATGAGATGACTCAGATTTTGGAATTATCTGACATTTTAAAACAGCAATAACAAACACTCTTAAAACAAATGAAAAATTAAATATCTTGGTAAGGAAACAGAAAATATAAAGAATCAAAGGAATATTATAGAACTGAAAAATATAATAACTGAAATTAAAAATAAAAACTTCCTATGCAGGCTCAGTATTAGATCAGAGATGACAGAGGAAAGAATCAGTGAACTTGACGACAGATCAATGGAAATTACCCACTGTGAACAACAGAGAGAAGTAGGCTGACAAAATAATGAGCAGAGCCTTGGGGACAATGGACAATAACAAAAAAATTAACATTTGTGTTATCAGAGTCTGGGAAAGGGAGAAAAAATAGTGAGGGCTGAAAAATTATTTGAAGAAACAGTGGCCAAAAACTTCACATATTTGGCAAGAGACATAAACCTACATATTTAAGAAGCTAAGTGAATCACAAACAGGATAAACCCAAAGAAACCCATGCCAAGATTTCATGATAATCAAAATTCTGAAAACTGAAGACAATAAAAAATATTGAAAGAGGCTAGAGAGAAACAACACACTATCAATACCTATAGGGGGCCAACGATACAAATATCAGTGAATTTATCATCTGAAGCCATGGAAGCCAGAAGTAAGTGGCACTAAAGTAACTGTCAACACCAAATTCTATATGCAGCAAAAATACCCTTCTGGAATAAAGGGGAAAGTAAAACAGTCTCAAATTAAGAAAAACTAAGAATTTGTTACCAGCATACCTACCCTGAAAGAATGGCTAGGGGAAGTTTTCTAAAAAGAAATAAAATGATAACAAAAGAAGGCTGTGACTCCAGAAAGGAATAAAACAAGGAATGGGTAAAAATAGGAGTAAATATAGAAGATTTGTCTCCTCCTCATCAGGTTTTTAATTGTTTGATGGTTGAAGCAAAAGTTATAACATTATCTGATTGTGGTGCCCAATGTGTGTAGAGGAAATATTTCAGATATTTATATTTTAAAAGCGGTGAGAGTAAAGGGACTTAAATGGATGTAAAGCTTCTTCACTTAAAGTGGTAAAACATTGGTACAAGTAGACTCTGATGTATTCAGCATATGTGTTGTAATACCTAGAGCAACCACTATAAAACCTATACAAAAACACTATAAATTATAAAATTCAAATACATTAAGTATAAATCAAAATGGAATTCTGTTAAATGTTCAAGTGATCCAAAAGAAGGCCTGGAAAAGGAAACAGAGGAATAAGAAATAGAACAAACAAATAGAAAATGCATAATACAATAGCAGACTTAAGCCCTACATATGAATAATTACTTTAGGTGTAAATGGTCCAAATATAGCATTTAAAAGACTGAGATTTTCATCACCTCAAAAAGAAACATGTACCCATTAACAGTCATTCCCTATTTCCTCCCTCCCCATCCCCAGCCCTAGGTAAACACCAGTCAACTTTTTGTCTCTATAGATTTGCCTATTCTGGACGTTTCCCATAAATAGAATCATATAACATATGATCTTTTGTTACTGGCTTCTTTCATATAGCATTATGTTTTCAAGTTTCATCCATGTTGTAGCGTGCCCCCCTCATTTTTTAAGTTATCATTTATTGGACATGTAACATGGTGCCAGGCTCAGTGAGTGCTTTATTTTGTTTGATCTTCAAAACAATCCTTTGAAGATAAATAAGATTATCTCTATTATAGATGAGAAATGTGAAATTCAGAAAAGTTTAATAATTTGCTCAATGTCCCACAGCTAGTAAATGGCTGAACCAGAAATTAAACCAGGTCTGATGCCAAAGCCCATGTCCTTTACACTATGCCATGTCATTTCACTGTTCAAGAAAAGGTGGATCTATATCAGAAGACAACTTGGAATACGCTCAATGACCAGTGATTATTACGGCTTGGCCATAACAATAATACTTAAGGATTCTATTGGCCTTGACTTGAGTTGGTGCCTTTGAGAACAGGACAGACTTGTTCCCTCCAGCCATGAAAGCTGGTCTTGAAGAACTGGTCCTCCCACATCTTTCATTTGTGACCAATTCCGCTGTATGTAAACAGATTTGGCCAATATTATTCCCCATTTATAACAAAGGGTTAAGCATCTTTAAACCTTTGAGGTTTTAGATGAAAGAATATATATTTATTTTATACTGTAGTGAGCACTGATTTATCTAGGTTATCATGCTTAATCAATATAAGTGGAAGACATTGTTTGCTACAGATAGCTATAATTATTTCCAAGAGAAACTTGCAAGTTTCAGGGAAATTTGGTATTTCATTCTCTAGATCCTTTCTATAGTCACTTTAAAAAATATCTATTTTTCTTTAGTGGTGAAAAGAGCATTTTGAAATTTCCTCTCAGAGACTTGCAAGAAGAAAATTTGTTGAGCAAATAATGTGCAGTTGGGAAAAGCCGCTTAGGTAGCCAGATTTTTCAGTGGCTAATTTGATATTCTTAGATTGTCAGATACTGTAAGCCATCCAGGTAATTTGCTGCTTTGAACCAAAACACAATTTCCTCCCCAAGCCCCCACAACTTATTTTTGTTGTTTGAAATGTTGCCTAACAATGGCTTTCTCCCTTCAACTCACCATTCTGCACCATCTGTTAGGAGAGTGCCTATTTTGAACACAGTATCTCCCTATCATTCTTATAGCTCTTGGAGGAGCCAGGCTGTTTGGAGAAGGAATCCTGACATTGGGAAAGGGAAGAAGGAAAAAAGGTAGAACTAGAGTCTTCAATATATTTCTATGAAGTTTCTCTGCTGTAGCGGGATAACTGTCCCTTGGCAGTCCATTCTTTGAATATGTGGAGTGATGTTAAAAATGGATTAAGGTGTAGTCAAAGCCAGACCCAAATCAAGTAAATAGTTTACAGGGACAAGCATCAATGAGTGCTTATTGGGTGCTTTATTTTATTTGCTCTTCAAAGCAATGATTTGCAGATCAGGAGGGTATTTTAACTGTGTAGAGTTAATATCGGAGGTGGAGTCATGAATAAGAACCTAGGTTATCTATAAAGGTAACAATAGAATGGTACTGGAAAATCAGATAAAGCCCGTCTAACTTTATCCTGCCTGACAGCCTATTGCTGGCACAGGCTTATTTTTAAAGTCCTGGGAGCATCCCTTCTATGCTGAACTGCTGTTTGTCTTTAAGGCATTAACCAGAGCTCAGCATTATCAAGTGGCTAGGAAGAGAAACAAAGTTGGGATACTCAGTAGTTTTCAATGCAGCCGGTCAGAGTGAGGTTAGTGAGTGGGTTAAGGAAACAGTCTTATCTTCTCACCCTCCTAACCTTAAATAATCTGTTTATGGACACTTGCTGGGGTAAACAGAAAGTGCTGATAGTTGGCAAACCTTGTGTTATACTGATGCCAATGGATAAAGATTTGGGGAGATGGGGAATGGAGGTCAGTGTGTGAGCATGTGAGCAGCTTACTCTTTCATCTGACCATTTTGATCAACCCTTAGATCCTGTGATGGTTAATTTTATGTGTCAACTTGACTGGGCCATGTGGTGCCTAGATATCTGATTAAATTTTGTTTCTGCTTGTGTCTATGAGGGTGTTTTGGATGAGATTAACATTTGAATCAGTAGACTGAGTAAAGCAGGTTGCCCTTCCCAATGTGGATGGGTTGAGTAAGAAAGAATACTTTCTCTCTGCCTCATTGTCTTCAAGCTGGACTTTGGTCTTCTCCTGTCTTTAGACTTGGCTTTCCCAGGTCTGGATTTCTCAGCTTCCATAATGGTGTGAGCCAATTTCTTATAATCAATCAATCGCTCTCTCTCTCTATATATACACATACACACACATACACACACATACACACACACACACACACACACACACACACACACACATCCTATTGGTTCTGTTTCTCTGGAGAACCTCAATATAAACCTCAATATAATACCAAATTCCCATTGCTTGCCCCGGGCTTCACATATGATCAGTCCAATTTTCCCACAGGTAACCTTCTTGGGATAACAGAGAGAAATGTTCTTTCACTGTTTCTATAAGAGGAAGAAATAATTCTCTCCTGCCTAAACCCACAACCATCTTCTTCCATATAATTACAAAGATGCATGTGTAGACCTAAAATTTGAGATCTGAGATAAAGTTGTATGGTTGTTGGTTTATTTAGTCCTGTGCTTGCTTGATTGTCTACAGTTATAACTGTATGGGATCAGCTCTTCTGGCTGAATTGACTGGCCAAGTGGAAATGTTAAGTAGACCCAAGACTGTACATTACTTATGTCTGGGGATGTTACCTCTCTAAGTATTCACAAGGCAGAGACTGCATTGCTCTTTTGTCTGTACAATGTCCAGAGTAGTGCCACATGCAGATGGAGGCTTCATTGGAGTTATTTGATGATACAGTAATTGATAATTTGCCCTCTGTATGCAGATCTCTCAGGAGAAAGACTAACCAGAAGCACTGTTATATCTACGTGACAAAACATATTTAAAGTCACAAAAGAAAAATGCAATTGGTCTTCTAAACGTTTGATTGTTATCAGGAGTGGGGAACATTTAGCCCTCAGAGGGGGAAGATCAGATATGTGGCTTATTTTCATTTAGCCCACAGGTCAGACTTTAGGACATGATCCCATTTATGTGTGTAGTTGGGAACATAAACATGACATTTAAAGTATTTTGTGGATATATTTAAAAAACAATGAGAGGAATCGTTTTCTGTGCAAGATCTTTTTTTTTTGTGCTTTCTTTTCTTTTTTTAATTTTTTTAAACATCTTTATTGGAGTATAATTGCTTTACAATGGTGTGTTAGTTTCTGCTTTATAGCAAAGTGAATCAGTTATACATATACATATGTTCCCCTATCTCTTCCCTCTTTGTGCAAGATCTTTATCTTGGCAAAAATGTAAGGACGACAATGACTGTAAGGTTGACTATGATGATGGTGATAATAGTAGCTACCATGTACTGAGTATTTACTAAGTACTTGGCACTGTTTTAAGTGCTTTACATATAACAACTCATTTAATCTTCAAAAAACTACCTTCAGCTACAGACCTTCATTTAGGGATGCTCCTTAGATGAGAAAAAGGAAGCATTTTAGAAGTGCCTGCACTGCTAAACTTTAAATAGAAATTAAATTCTGTCAATTTTTACTTACTGTTAAAATATAAAAGATTGGATTATTTTCTTTTAAAAAGTCAATGTGTTAGACCTTTGCTTCTTGGTGCTTTGACCAACATCAAGCTCCTTCTGTCTTTTCTGTCCTTGCCTCCTCCCCTCTGCCCATTCCTTCTTTCCTTTCATCCTCCGCTTCCTTCCTTCCTTCCTTCCTTCCTTCCTTGGCCATCTATAGAAAGATAAAAGACATTCTTTATTTGTTGTGGGCCCTGTTTATATCCTGCAAAACGTAACACTGCACATCAGGCCATTTGAAAATTTCTGGATTACTAAGGGAATTTTTCAATGTTCACAATGGTTAGAGTAAATAAGTCTTGATCCAACCAAGTTGTATATCAGATTAATTTTGACTATCTTTGACTATTTTTCACACTTACATAGACAATATATAACGTGTGTGTGGGTGTATGTGTTCGAATTGAGGATAGAAGATTAGAAATGACTCTATATTGAACTTGCAGGCTGGCACTCCACTTACAAAGATGTACAGCCATAGCTCCTAGTCCCTAGCCCTCAAATACCTAGTGATGTTAAGCCAGGATGAAATAGCTTTTCATTTTAAAGCAGATATACAGCTTTATTTATTTATTTTTTTAAATGCCCCATGCCTAAGAGAAAAACAGGTGCACTTCGACTTCAAAGGATTTACTTGGTAAAGTTGTAAGCATTTTAATAAAAAAATGTGTCTTTGAACATTATGAAAATGAGATACACTGAAGCGTGGAAAGTGAATATAAACCAAAGTGCACACAGAAAGAAAGATCAATCTCTGAGCTTTCTGCCATCCGAGGTCTGGGAGATGATTTAAGTGGAACTTTTTCCATACTATCAGCTGCTGCCCTGTTTGTCCTAAAAGATAAACAAACAGCATCTCTAGGTGCAATGAAATTTACCTAAAATGAACTAAGTCTAAAGTAAACTGGTTCATAACTTCTTACCTGGCCCAAATTGTTTCAGGTGTCTTATTAGGAGTCACATTATTGAATAAAATGAGGCAATTAAAAAAAACACCCTTCTCCTAAGCTATGAGCTCATTTTTTCTCTGAGCTCAATCTCCTAACAAGTACTGCTATGATAACATGAGCTTGGGAAATATTTGTTTTATAACCTCCAATGCCAGGTTGGTTACTGAAATAAAGGTAGAATCGATTGTGAACTATTGTATTTGGAGAGACAGAGTGTGTGTGTGAGAAAGAGAGTGACAGAGAGAGAGAGAGAGTGTGTGTATACATGGGTCTGTGTGTGAATATGGAGGATTGGGCCTGAGCACTAAGAAATTATGAAGTAAGTACATTTTGTGATTTAGTAAACTCTATACGCCAACAACTGTGGGTGCCCCAATTTTCCTGCTGGCTCTGTCCCATAGCTGTCCAAGTCCCCTGGCTCTCGTGCGCCTACCAGACTTGGCCCCATGCAGTGCCTCCTGCCCTGGATATTTCTCTCTCCCTGTTCTATCACAATTTGCCTATTCTGAACCTTGCTAATTAGGTAGCATTTACTAGCTGATAATGAGTACCCTTCTGGGCTGAAGAAATATAGAAGCATAGAAAATCAGAGCTGGATGAGACTTGGTCTAAACCCCTCATTTTTACATTGGCTATCCTGGAGCCCAGAGATGGAAATTACCTCAACCAAAGTCACACAGCTGGTTATTGAGAGCTAACAGGTTACCCTTCCCATGTCTTATTTTAACTGTCAGCTTCTGGAGTTAATGCTTCAGCTCAAAGGTTTGACTCTAATGGTGAAATTACTCCATGGTTGGTGTGGAGCGATAAGATAAGAAAAGGTTTTGAGCCATTTGAGGTTTTCAGTGAGAAGTCTTTCCCTCTTTTCTGCTACTGATTTGGCTCCTGTCTCCTAAGATGCAAAGCATGGGCCCCTGTGCTAGGTGAGCATGCCATCCTAGCTGGTTGCTTCTATGCTGTTTGCCATAGGAACTGCCTCTGGTACCTTCTCTGATGGATGTCAAAGAAGTGGCTCCTTAGGAAGAGATGAGTCTACTGCAAACTGCTTTCACCATTTCGTTGAGCTCATTTCCATCCTCTCTCTTTTTCAAATCGCTGATATGACTTGCCCACATAAATAGAAAGAAGCAGCTCCAATTAAACGCTCATGGGGCTGTTCCCTAAGAATTTCACAGTGGAAAGCCATCCAGGAACACTCTAGAAAACACAGCCATCTTTATGCTTTGCTTCCTAGATTCTACTTGGAACTTAATATGCCAAAAACAAAAAGGTCAAGTGGGCTGGTATCAGGGGCCTGTGGGTGACGCACAGAGGTAGGGCTCTTTTTGTCCTAGGCTCCCTTTCTCTTGAAGTGTTCACAGATTTATGATGCAGGTCTTGGCTCTAATATATTACATTTCAATGACCATAGAGTTGGAAAAAACCATAGAGATTATCTATTACAACCTACCTCTTGACAAAGACTGTCTCCTTGACCAATCTTTAGTCGAAATACTCTGAGACCTCTCCTCGACTAGACCTTGATCTTGGCCCCTGCCCTCTCTTTGGCCTGCCCAGCCCAGTCTTAGCAAAACATCCTGCTAAGTAATTCCCCCCACCCCTTGATATCTGATCATCCTTGATATATGATCGATTTCCTCATCCTCCATCTTTGATGTCTAAGCCCTTGGCCTGCTTTTAGCAAGAATCTTATTAGGCCAGTTTAGTAAGAATGCCTCCTACTGTTGATATTTCCTCTTAGTAATTTTCCATCCATTGACCCCCTCACCCTGCACCTTGACTATAAATCCCCAGCTGTCTTTGCTGTATTCGGAGATAAGCCCAATCTCTCTTCCCTATTTCAATACCTCTATTGCAGCAGTTTTTGGGTAAAGTTTGCCTTACTGTTTAAGCAAGTATCAAAATATTTTTTTCTTTAACATTTCCAGTGTCCGAATCCCGCCTTACTGCATCCCTAATGGGATGATAACTCAGGCTCTACTTGAATACTTCCAGTGACATGGAGTTTATTACTCTGAGGTAGACCATTCTCTTGTTTAGATAACATGAAAGATGTAAAAGGCAGCAACTTATTGGAAAGAGCATAGGCTTGGGTGTCAGGCCCGATTTGATTAGTTGGTTTCTTCCTTGTAACCTTCCTTTTACCTTCATTCAACAAACATTTTATGAACCTTTTGCTGGCAACAGGGGAAGATGGGGTAAGGAATCTGTTCTAGATAGAAGGAATAGGCTATGTGAAGGCCAAGAGGGAAGAAATAGGCAAGAAAGAAGAGAGCATGGCATAGGTTAAAAAATAACTTTCAGAAAGAGGTAAAGTCATGATGCTTACACATGTATAAAAATGAATATGTGTTAAAGAATTTATTTTACTCATAAGATGTAAGTGAACCAGGCAGATGTTATAACTGGTTCAAAACCTGCCTCCTCCTGGTCAGCCTGGAAGACGCCGTGTCAAGGCAGCTTCCTTTTGCCTGCCGATACCCTGCAGGACTGGGCACCATGGGCCAAAATTTTGTGTCCAAGGAAGAGGCAAGAAGTGCCACCTATGTTTCACTTTGTGGTCAGGCTGTGTTTTCATGCTGTGACAACATTGCCTTTATGGAGTGTAGACGTTGGCATTTATGTACAATTTTATTTGTGTCCTATTTTATGTTACCTTCAAAAGAAAAACACTATCAAAAACCAAGGAAGTCTGTGGTGTTCTCCACAAGTGGTTGACATTTGACTACTTGTTTGAATTATGTATGGAAAGTCATTGACAGTGTGGGTTGTTCCAGGGGTTAGCTTGTTTTGTGTTTTTGTTTTTTATTTTTGATTCTGAGTCATTGCATCCTCTACCAGCTGTTAATCCATCACTTTGGGGAGGGGGGAATGTTGCATTGCTGTTTGTAAGCTTTTTTATTTTTTTTAATTATAATTATTAAAGGCCTGACTTTCTCTCCTCATCACTGTGATATTACAGATCTATCTGAATGAAATGTAACATTGAAAAGACTTGTTTGTTGCTTTCTGTGCAGTTGCAGTATTGGGGTGGGGAGGGGCTGGGGGGGTTGGGAATTGAAAATGGAGGGGCTGCTGAGGTTCTGTGAATGTTTCAGTCATTGTACTTTCTGCCAGAAGCCTGCAGAGAATGGAAGCATCTTCTTTATTGTCCTGGCATGTCCATCTCTATTGTCACTAAGTTGCAACTGGAGTTTCATTTGGATCTAGTTAAAAAATTTCTTCTGTGCAATAGGTGGGTTCGAGGATGTAGCTGCCCTGGTGTCTTGGTCATATCCTGATAAGAATGTCCACGCTGAGGAGTCAGGTGCTGTATTGCAGGAGCGATGCAAGACAGGGCACGAGCCTGGCCGAGTTCCTGGGAAATCGGAGAAGAGGATAGAGACCCTTTCCTGCTGTTACCATGTATTCCCTTTGGGGAAGTCGGAGGTTAAGGAGGGAGCTTTGTTCCCATGTAGGACTCCTTGCTTCTCCCTAGTTCCTCTCCTCAGTCAGTGCAGCTCTCACTTCCACGCCTCAGAGCCTCGTGGGGAAGGCGTTAGCAAGAATGAAGCAGGCAGGGGCTGCAGCACCAGTGAGGCTCCCCACTTCTTTCTGAACATTGTTCCGTACGTAGCAGGGGACAGGAACGGGGACAGCGGCCTCCCCCGTCCCCACACCATCCCAGCAGCTCAGCTAAGCCCCTGATTTGAAGAGGGCAGCAGGAGGTCTCTGAGGTGTGCTGAGAGGCTGGCCACACAAGAAGCCTTTGCCTTTGCCTTTGCCTTTGCAGGAGGTTCTGGTGTGCTTTTTCTTAAAAAGGTAAGGAGCTGAGAATTTTTTTTTAATATTAAAAATATATTTAAAAAAATACAGGACTGACCCTCAGGCATCTTCCCCTACTCCCCAGCAAATGTTGCTTTGTCGCCTGCTGGAAGGGGACCTGGAGGGCTGCTGGGAACTAGTTTCTGTACACACTTGTTTGGCCTTTTCTGTAGTTTTTGCTGTAAACTCTATGGCTTTTTGAAAAACAATTTCATGTTTTTATTTAGTATTGGAAATCCAATGCACTTTTTTTAATCCAAAAAAAAAAGAAAAGTCAAAATAGCACAGATTTATATGGAGTAAAGGAATATTGAGATGAATTGCGAATAAAGACAAAACTGGTTTTTCACAAGGGTGGGGAGGAATCAACTAAAACACTACTGGGTAGGACATAACTTACGTGTCTCTCAGTTATCTACAACTTACAAAGAATTGTAAAATGGCTCAATGACAATGAAGAGATAGAATCTGATAACCTAGAAAAGTGGGCTATAGAGGATGCATAGTTTTCCATTGAAACACAATTTTCTTCTATGTATATTTGAGTAATTCAAAGATATTCAATGTGGCCATAGTATAGTTCCAAGTGGTGAGTGGTTATAGAGAAGTAAGCAATGGCCAGATCATGAAGGACTTCATAAGAAATTTAAGTAGAGAAGTAACATGATCAGATTTATGTTTTAAAAAGAGCATTCTGGCTACATTGGTATTGGAGGGACAGAATTGGATGTATGGAAACCAATTTAGGAGCCTGTTGTAAGCTTGGATTCAAATCCTTGCTCTGCTTCTACTAGCTGTAGAGACTTAGGTGAAGCTACTCAACCGTTCTGAGACTCCATTTTCTCCTCTGGAAAATGAAGAATAGTATCTTCCTTGCAGGATTGCTGTGAGGTATGCAATGGGTTTGGCATGTTGTAGACAGTAAATATTAATTTCCTTTTACTCTGCTCCTGCTCCGCAACCAAATTGTTAGAACATTTTGATAATGAGCCCAAACTTGTTTCCCTTAACCCTTGTGATTGTGGAGGTCCTAGCTGTGCTATTTGAAAGAATATAAATTAAGGATAAGCCCTCTTGCCTTCACATATTTGAAGATAGATTTCTTATTTCCCTTAAGTCTTCCTTTTTGAAACTAATCTTTCTCAGCCACTTCATAGTTCTTTCTCTCTCTCCCTGATATTCTCCCCTACATGAAATATCCCTCCTAACTTATGGCATGCAGAAATGAAATTAACATAATACTCCAGGTATGCTTGAGATAGTATATAGTAAAGTGGAACAATCAGTTCTCTTGGTCTGGATAATAAAACTCTGTTATATTGCCTAAAATTGCATTAGCCTTTTAAAGCAACCATGTCATATGATTGGTTCATTTTTAGCCTATGGATAACTAAAATGCCCAGGTATTCTTATTTTTCATATGAACAGTTGTTTAAGTGAATTTTCCTTTATTTAGAATATATTCAATGGCATTTTTAACTCACAGATAGGATTTTGTTTCATCCACTAAATTTCATCTTTGTTAATCTTGAACTAGCCTTCTAGCATATATATATACATATATATATATATACATACACACATAGCATATTCACATTCAAACATCACAGAACTGTATACCAATGAGCAATAAGTTTTCTTCCATTGATATACTGTCTCTTATTCTCCTTCCCATGAAGCAAGCACGGTTGCCATTTTCTTGTAAATCCTTTCAAAAATATTCTATTTCTATACAAGTAAATGTACAACTAAAAATACTAAAGACAGCATACTATACACAGTAGTCTGCACTTTGTCCTTTACATTAATAATTCCAATAGAATATAAGCTCTAGGGAGGCAGGATTTTGTTTGTTTTTAGCATCTAGAAAAATATTTGACATGTACTAGAGGCTTCATAAATATTTGTTGAATGCTGAGCAATATTTGGAGATTTTCTGTATCAGCATATACCAGGGATCAGCAAACTTTTTCTGTGAAGGTCTAGATAGTAAATATTTTAAACTTTGCAGGCCATATGATATCTGTCACAATTACTCAAGCAGCCACAGATAATACATAAAAAAATAGGTGTGACTGTATTCCAATAAAATTTTATTTACAAAAACATATGGTGAATCAGATTTGTTTTGTGGGCTATAGTTTGCTGGCCCCTGGTATATACAAATCAATCTAGCCTTTTTCACAGTTGCATACTATTCCATCATATGGGTGTACTATAAATTTGTTAATGAGACCCCTGTTTATGTTCATCTAGGTTAATAGTCTTTTGCTAGTATAATCAATGCTGTAACAATGTTTCAATGAGCAACCTTTTTCTTTGTGCACCTGTCTGAAAATATATTCCTAAATTGTAATGGCCAAGTAAAAGAGAACAGGGATTCTTAATTAAACAGGTACTGCACAATTGCCATCTCAAGAGATTGCATTAATTTGTGCTCCCACCTCTAGTGTATGACATTGCCTGCTTCTCTACACACTCTCAGTGCTGTGCATTATTAAATTTTCATTTCTGCTAATCTAGGAGGTGAAAACTAGGTGATCATTCATTTTCATTTTTATTTTTAAAATCATCCAAACATACAAAAAGCCCAGAAAATCGTATAACAGACACAGCAAAAATTAAATAGATGCTAATATTTTACTTTATGTGCTGCACATCTCTCCCTCTTCTTTCTTTTTAAAGAGGAAATAAAATGTTATTCATATAGCTAGAATCCCACTTCCTACCCTTTCCCTCTCCCTCCGTCCTCAGAGGTAACTTCTACATTGAAGTTGATGTGTATCACTGCATATATGTATATTATATAATAATATGCAATATATATAACAAATATGTGTGTGGATAGTGGTATATAATAATATATAAAGTTATATATCATTCCATATATGTGTGTATGCATATATATAATATGTATACCCACATTAATATGTGGTATCTCTCTGTGTTTTTAAGTTTTACGTAAGTGGTATCATACTGTCTTTTTGCAACTTGCTTTTTCAGTTCAAAATTATTTTTGAGGTTTATACAGCTTGCTTTTATTTATTCAAAATTATGTTTGAGATTTATATGGCTATATGTAGATCTAGTTCATTCATTTTAGCTATTATGTACTATTCCATTGTACAAAGAAACCACAGTTTAATTATCCATTCCCCTCCTGTGGGACAGTTAAAAAATGTCAAAGATTAACAAAGCTGGTCACTAATTAAAGTGGAAAAGACAGAGTTTAATCAGTAATATACTATCGCAACAGGGACAAGAATCCAGTGTGAACTGAACTCAACTTTGATTTGTAGAGAGGTGACTGGAAGATTTAAAGGGAGAATGAGGGAATAGGAAGGGGAGTGAGTAGGGACTCAGTAGAGTCAGGGAAGTGAAAAATTACAAAAAGTGGGAAGAAGGTCTTGGTCCATATGAAACCCATCTGGATTTGCTAACTGGCCCTTATTGAAGTTAGATTCCTATCCTCCCACAGAGACTGGGAGACAGGGGTGCTATCTTCAGATGTTGGCTGGAACAAACTGTGAATTCTTATGGCAGATTAGAGTTTTCTCAGGCAGGCACTTTAAGGGGATCTAGGGTCATCCTAGGGATGTGACTTTGTGCTGTTAGAAACAATGTTAATGTTTTCTTCAAGGCTTCATAGGCCAAGGTTGAGGTGTAGTCAAGAAAGGGCTCAGAGGAGCCTGGATAGAGTTTGGTCAAGGAGAGAATCTTTGTCAACGATCTCCTCCTTTTTTGCGAGAAGAGTGCTGCAAAGCAAACCCTTGTACGTTTGTGTACTGGTGTGAGAGTTTCTTTAAGATAGAATCTTTTTAGAATTTATCTAGCAGGTTTTCCTGTCCACACCAGAAACCCTCCCCCCACCACAAAAAATAAAAGGATAGAATCTTAGAACTGGAATTACTATGATGTAAGGTGTGGCATCTTCAGTGTTATCAAATGATTCTCCAAAATAGTTGTACAAATTTTTTATATTCCTACCAGAAATGCATAAAAGATCCAATTTCCCCAAATCCTTACCAGCTCTTTGATCCAACAGACCCAGATTAGAGTCAAGGCAAATAAGATGAGTCATGCGAGTGTATGGTGAGATTCTGTCTTTGCTTAAAAGTTTGCTACTTTGTTCATCATGGACTTTTTTTTGCATAAATTTTGAGTTTTGAAAATATTGCATTAAAATATTGTTTATCTTGACTGCTGAGTTTTTTTGGTGCCCCCTTACATTTTGTGCCTAAGGAAAGAGTGCCTCACTCACCTCACCCTAGTCCTAGCCCTGCTCAATGTTAGTTAAATTTATTCCTTTTTGCCATACTGATGGGTACAAAATGGTCCTTCATTATCCTAACTTGCATTTGCCTGATTATTAGTGAACTCATGTATGTTTTCCTATGTTTATTAACCGTCTGTGAAGTACTTGTCCATACCCTTTAATCAATTTTCTGTTGGGTAGTTTGCCTTCTCTTTATTAATTTATAGAATATATATTCTCCATTAAAAAAAGAAAAACATTTGTTGGCTGTATGCATTGCAAATATCTTCTCTCAGTCTGTGTCTGGCCTCTTCATTTGGTTTATGGTGTCTTTTAGTCACATAGAAATTTGTAATATAATTTTAATGTGGTCAAATTCATCCATCTCTTCATTTCTAATCTGTGCTTTTCAGTGTGTTTTATTTAAAACATTTTCTCTATCCCACTATCAAAGCTCTTCTCCCCTCTTTCCTTCTGAAAGTTTTGAAGTTTTGCTTTTCATACATAACTCTTTAATTCAGCAGGATGAAGCATGAATCTAATTTTTGTCTTTTTTTCATATAGATAGCTCGTTGCCCCCAAAATTTATTGAATAGTTCATCCCATTTTTTCTTAATTGATTTATAACGAAATCTATTCATAGATAAAGCTCAGATATGTAAAGTGAGTCTGTTTCTGGGTTTTCTCTTACATTCTATTAGTCTATCCATGTAATGATACTACACTTAAAAAATGATAGTTTTTGTTACAGTTGTTCTATTTTATTATGTTATTGCTGTTAATCTCTTGCAATACCTTAATTTATAAATAAACTTTAACATAGGTCTGTATTATAGGAACAAACATCATATATATAGGGTTCAGTATTATCTGCAGTTTCATGCATCCCCTGGGGGTCTTGGGACACATCCCTCACAGATAAAGGGGGACCACTGTACAAAACCCTGCTTTATAATCAATATTGATTTCATGGTAGGTAAATTCTCCATTTATTATCATTATCATCATCATCATCATCATCATCATCATTATCCTGACTGCTCTTGGCCTTTTATTCTTTAATATACATTTTAGGACAAGCTTTTGAAGGAAAAATTTTGTTGGAATTGTATTTTGGGTTTATAGATTAACTTGGAGGAAATTATAATTTTTGTGATATTGATTTTCCCATCCATGAACATGGCACATGAACATTGACAGTTCTACATCTATTTATATATTTTTTATGCTTTTAATAATATTTTATAATTTTCTCCATAAAAGTCTTATACTTCTGTTGTCAGATTTATTGTTTAATACTTATAGCCTTCTTTTTCTGTTGTAAATAGTGTCTATATTTGTTATTTTCCTTTTAAATTATTTGTTGCTGATATATAAAAACACAACCTTTGTACATTAGTTGTATACCCAGCAATATTTTAGTTTTAAAAACTTGTAGTTTTTTCTTGTGTTTTCTGTGTAGGCAATCATATTATCTCTAAATAACATCAGTTTTATTTTTTCTTTTCTATACTGAAATACTAGATTTTTTTTCCTTGTGTAGTTGTGTTGGACAGGTCTCCCAATATAATATTGAATAAAAACAGTGGTAGTAGGCATTCTTTATTTATTCTTGACTTTAAGGCAAATAAGTATTTCAAAGGTATCACCAATTATAGTTGTTATACATTTTCCAGTAACTTTTTGAACTTTTATCAAGTTCAGCAAATTAACTTTTTAAAAGACTATTTTTTTAGAGCAGTTTTAAATTTACAGCAAAATTGAGAGGGAGACACAGAGATATACCCCACACATGCATAGCCTTCCCCGTTATCAACATCATTCACCAGAATGGTACATTTTTTTGTTTTTACCAAGGATGGACTTACATTGACACATCATAATCACCCAAAGTCAATAGTTTACCTTAGAATTCACTCTTGGTGTTGTACATTTTATGGGCTTGGACAAATGCATAGTGGCATATATTCATCATTTTAATATTATACAGAGCATTTTCACTGCCTTAAAAGTCCTCTGTGCTCTGCCTTTTCATCCCCATCCCCGACTGGCAGTCACTGATCTTTTCATCGCCATAGTTTTGACTTTGAGGAAATTAATTTTCATTTTCAGTTTTCTGAGTGTTTTTATGCTGAAAAGGTATTGATTTTTATCAAAAGCTTTTCCTGCATTTCATCAAATTATTTTTCTGTTTGCTCTTATAGCGTCAACAGACATTAAATACTTTTTTTTTTTCTTGAATGCTAAACCATTCTTTCAGTTTTCAGATATACCACACTTGGTCATGATGTAATACAGAGATGGATTCATTTTCTAATATTTTATTTAGTGTTTATGTGTCTATGTTCATAATTCAGTTTGGCTTATACTTGTTCATTTTCATTCTCTCCTTTTCTGCTTTTGATGTCAAAACTAAACTAGGCTCATTAGAGAACTGAATACTTTTTCTGTAACATTTATGTAAATTAGAGATGATATGTTCTTTGAAAGTTTGTTTTTTGAAATTTGGTTGAAGGAGTAGATTTTTAACTGTTTATTCAAATTTTAAACAATAATTGTAGGTCTTGTTAGGTTTTCTCTTTCTCTATGGGTTGGTTTGAAGAGAATTTTCCCTAAATTTAATTTGATTAGCATAAAGCTCTTCATAATCTTCTCTTCTGATGGTTTAAAATATTCTCACTAAAAAATGCATTTAATTACAATGGTGGGTACATGTTATTATACATCTGTCTAATGCAAAGTCATTCTGTATAATGAAAAAAAGCCAAGCTTTGGAGACAGTGAAAAGATCAGTGGTTACCAGGGGTTGAGGAGGGGGGAGTGAGTATGAATAGGCAGAGCACAGAGGATTTTTAAGGCAGTGAAAATACTCTATGATACCATAATGATGGCTACATGTCCTTATACATTTTTCCAAGCCCATAGATTGTACAACAGGAAGAATGAACCCTAATGTAAACTATGGACTTTGAGTGATTATGACGGCTCAATGTAGTCTCATTGATTGTAACAAATGTGCCACTCCAGTGGGGGATGGCAATCAATAATGGGGGAGGCTGTGTATGTGTCGGGGGACAGGAGGTATATGGGAAGTTTCTGTAGCTTCCATTCAATTTTGCTGTGATCCGAAAACTGCTCTGAAAAATAAAATATATTATGTATGTAATTACGGGTGAGGTTAAGCATTCATATATTTAAAAGCCACTTTTAAATATTTCTGGGAACTGCATGTCCATGTTGTTTGTCCATTTTTAATGGAGTTGTTTGTGTTTTCTGACAGATTTCTCAGAACTCTTTTTTTTTTTTTTTTTGGCCGTGCTACATGGCCTGTGAGATCTTTGGTCCCCCACCAGTTTGGTTCCCCTGCAGTGGAAGCGTGGAGTCCTAACTACTGGACCTCCAGGGAATTCCCTTAGAACTCTTTACATATAAATGGAATTAGGCCTTTGCCCTATGTTGTAAATATTGTTTCACTTTTCTTTTGATGTTTAGGATAGTTTTTGCTGTCAGAAGCTTAAAATTTTTCTGTATTCAAATCTATCATTCTTTTCCTGCATGACTCCTAGGTTTTGTGTGTTGTTTAGAAAGGCCTTACTCAATATTAGATTATTTTATAAATACTCTGCCATATTTCCATCTAGTATTTTTATTATTTTATTTTTTATATTTAAATCTTCTACTATCTGGAATGTATTTTTGGTTAGGGAGAGCCAAGTTAATAACAATCGATAACGTGAGTTATCATTCAGTTATCAATTCAGTAACATCAGTTATTGAATAACTCATTTGCTGACAGATTTTAAGTACCGTCCATAGAGTATAAAACTCCTATGTGTATAGGGGCTCTTCTGGGCACTCTGTTCTGTTACATTGACCAGTTTGTTTTCTTATTAGCCAATCCTGTATTGTTGTAATTACCATAGTTTTATAATATTTTTTTCAGTACTTTTCTGGCTAGTCTTGCGTGTTTATTTTTCCACATGAACTTAATACCTTTATGTCTAAATCCAGAGAGTCCTGTTAGTATTTTCATTTGGATCACATTTAAATTAATAGACTAAATTTTAGACTAATATGTGAATTGTTATTTTACAATATTGAGTTTTTATATTCAAGAACACTGTATCTTTCTATTTGTGCAAATTTTGTTTTATTCCTCTCAGCAGTAAAGTGGTCTTCATAGAAATCTTTTATGTTTTTCTTTAATATGTTCTAAATGGAATTTTTATTCCATTAGAATTTCCAATGATATGAAAGTTAATGGTTTCTTCATTTGTAAATTAGTGATGATAATAATAGTTGCTACTTCCTGGAGATGTTACAATGATTGAAGGAAATAATGTATTAAAGCACTTTGCACAGTGACTGACACATGATAACCACTCAATATTTGTTTGAGAACTTATTCCTTGACATTATGTAATGAACCTACCAGGGGTATACAGTACAGTGCTACCCAGATATCTGCTTCCTTGCCATAGTATCTAGACTCTGTATGCCTTGGTATCCCCATTGGAAATTGGGGCAAGCAATTCCAATCTCCATTTCAAGAAAAAGTGGTGGCTAGTGATGAGAATGGCTAATTCTCTAACCACCAGCAATCAAAGCAATTTTCAGGAGCTCTCTCCTCTGTGTTTCTATCTTTCTGTCCTGAGTGCCTAATAAAATACCAGATAGTATATTTTCTCCATACCCACCCCAAACTTCCCTGATTACTGAGAAGATAATAATGTGGAATCTCTAGCTATGGTTGGGAAACATTTTCTAGGGTGGTTAGCATTGGATGATAATAAAAGGAATTTTGGTGAGCTGGGCAGATGCTTTCTGCCTTGGAATACCTTGTCAGTTATTCCTAGTGGTCTGAGCTTTTGGTTCTGATGAGGCCAATTCTTGACGTTTGAGAAAGAGAAAATCTCAACTTTTGACCCACCTGGATGGAAAGCTCTGGGGCTTTTACAGTAGGATACAGAATCATAATTGGCTGGAAGGAGGAACAATTTATCTAGGACTGTTGGCTGCAGTATCTAACCCATTCATGCATATCAGCACCAGCTCATAGGAGTCCCTTACAGGAAATGGATCTGGGTCTTGGAAGCAAGTATAGCTCTTAAGACTGGTACATGTCCTATGATTTGGGAGGTTCCAAGCTGGTCCCACCACCCTTTGGAATCCTTCTCTGTCAGATCATGTTGGCCTTTTATTCTGCAATTGAGAAGTAAGTCCACAGGAAGAGAATTGCAGTGATGTGCGATTAATTCAAAAGGAAAGATTTGTATTAGCTGGCTAACTTTTATAAGAGGAAGGCCTTGAATGTCTGGAGAAGGGGATATTATATTGGGGAAATGTTACTACAGAGTGTTGATAGTGGTTCTGAAAGGGAGAGTTTGGTCTTCTAAAGGCAAATTTCCTTAATGCCAAACTTCATACACTAATAGCCAAATTAACACAATCACCATCCTTCTTATATCCTGACTTCAGTGTTACTAGCTTTATATATCCATCCAAATGACCACCTGCAAGTCTGAAGGAAATGAGCATCTATATATAAGGCCTCTCCTTTCCCATTTATCTAAGCTCCGTCTTTCTTGCCTCAATACAACTATACATATACATTATCTTACTTACGTTGTACTGAATCTAAGCACAATCTCAGAAAGCTTTTGCAGATTTGGGCCTCAGGAGCATAAAGAACCCCATGAATATCTATTGATACTTTTAGATAAGGAACTTTGTTTTGGGGCATGAGCAGGCTAATGGGCTTATATAGCTTCATTCAGAATATTGAGTGGTTACTTGATCTAAAGTATAAGTTGTAACCCTGGCAACTGATCCTGGGGGACTTACAATTTGATAAGGCATAACTAAGGTCAAGCCTTAGTTTTAATTCATTTATGAAACAAATAGTAATGGAATGTCCATAACATATCAGGCACTGTGCAAAGCACTGAGGATACAAGAATGAACAGGGCATGGGCTCTGCTCTCAAGAAGATTGCAGATGAATAGGAAGATGGGGCTAAATGCAGTGGTAGAGAGAAGCACAGGGTCTGAGGCCTTGGGTACAGAGGTGATCACTCAGGGAGTGGTAAAGTAGAAACCTTGGAGCACAACAATATTTGAGGTTTGAGCAGAGAAAGAGATTCCAGACTAGGAGACCAGGGATGAATGGCAAGAAAAGGAGAGAAATGGGGAGAGAATGATTTCAAAGAAGTCAAAGAAAGAAGTTTTCCAGGGAATAGTCAGTAATGTCAAATGGCACATAGAGATCAATTTAAGAAAATGACAGAAGAGTATCCATTGAATTTGGAATTATGGAGATCATTGGTGACTTCAGGGAGAGCAGTTTTAGTGGAATTATGAGAAAGGAAGACAATTTACAGTAAGTTGAGGTATTAATGAGAGATCAGAGAGTTAAAATGGTGAGTGTAGGCTATCGTTTCAAAGAATTTAGCTGGGAAGGAAAAGGAATAAGAGGATGCCAGCTAAAAAGGATTGCAAGTTAAAGAATATTTTTAATTTTGTTTAATGTAGGAGAGCCTTGAGCACGTTCCTATGCTGTGGAAAAAGAATCAGTAGGAGAAAAGTGAGGTTGAGGATAAGGAGAGGGAGAGGATGCTTTAAACAATCAGTGTCCCTGAGAACAGGAGGCAGTAGGGTCCAAGTAGATGAGTTAGCCTTGAACAGGAAGAGTGACAGCTCACTCTTTGGGACTAGAGAAAAGGAGTCAACAGTGGGGCTGGTTGCTGCATAGGAAAGTCTCCCTTGATAGCCTTGATTTTCTCAGTGAAGCAAGAGGCTCAAGCATCTGTAGACAGTGATAGGAGAGGTGGCAGAGTAAGATTTATGACTGTCAGGTGTCTGGCTGAAACTATGGTGCCCAGGAGAGAATATGGGGAAAAATAAAAACTACTACTAATACTATTAAATATTTGGAAATTCAACAACCCTAACAGTTTGGGATTTTTAGGCTAGTGTGTAGAGAGATGCCTTATCACCAAGCAAAGCTCAGCAATTTCTTTAGCTCCAGGTCTCAGCTGGGTTATTGAGGTAGCTCCGATTCATGTTCAGAGCCTTCCCTATCTTCCTCTGTAAACAACTCTATACATACTACAAGTCCCAAAACTTTGAAATATGCCTGAAAATAATAATGATGATGATAAGGAAGAATGGTTAACATTCATTCAGTGTTTCGTAAGTGCTAGACACTGTTTTAAGCTCTTTACATGGATGAGAGTTAGCTAAGAAGGTTAATCCATGGAGATTGTTTGTGCGTGTGTGTGTGTGTAAAATAAACATCATATAGCTGGCATATGTATAACATATATACTCCACACTGTGCCTGACACCTAGCGGAAACTCTAGTTTTTCCTTTCTTCCCGCATATTCCCCATCCTTCACCCTTAGCCCTTGCTACCCATCATTCCACAGGGCTGGGGCAGGAGAAAGGTGAATGCGGAAGGTGTCTGTGCGTCATGGTCCCTGGTAACAGACTGGTTAGCGGAGAAGAGTGAAGCCCTTGGGATTGCCTTTGGACTTGCTGTCTAAGCTTAGTCTCTCCATTCAGGTTGTCATGTCTTTGAGGGCGGGGGCTATGCTGGACCCCTATTTGAGGCCCCCATAAGCAGCGGTGGAGTGGTAGGCACGCAGCAGGCCCCAAATAAGCTCTTAGTCTGGGCTCAGCTCCAGAGGTCCTAGTTTTCAGCAACTGCCGAGGCAGGTCTTGGAGTCACGGCTCCCAGCTTCTCAGAAGCACAGAGGGCAGCAGCCCAAGCCACCCGGTAGCAGCCCTCTCGGCAGCGCCCTGCTGGGGACGGGGCACCTGCACCCCGGACGCAGCTCTGCCACCAACCGGCCAGATGACCCTGTGCCAGCCTCCCTGCTTGTCTGGGCCTCAGGGTTCTCACCTGGGGAGCGAAGGTCATAAGTTTTGTTCTGCCTACTTCACAGAGGTTCTCTAAGGAACAGTTTGGATGACAATCATGAAAGCTCTTTGCAAAGTGAAAGGCGTGCAGATGTGAAGGGATGTTAATTCCCAGGGCCAGACCTTGACTCAGAAGAAGACAGAAAGGGAGGGACCCTCTGAAACCTGGACATATGGGAGCTTTAATTGGTTTTCCTCCTCTTTACCCAGCATCCGTGATGCAAGCTGGTACTGCATGTGGAACACTCTGTCCTTTGAGATCCTCAGGGACAGGAGAATTTGTCAAGCAGAGAGGCAGCAAGCAGCTCATGGTGGAGTGAAAAGTAGATGAAATATGGTGGGGTTCTACTTGTGTTTCTTTAAACATTGCCTGGCTAACAGCAGTCAGGTGCAAGGCAGGACACTTGTCCTCTGTTCACTTCCCAGTAAACCTTCCTCTCCTTGCTCCTTGCAGGGTAGTCAGGACCCACAGCTCTATTCTGAACACTCCCCCCTTCCTTGATCTTCCCTTCTTCCCCTGCATAACCTCATCCATTCTCTCAGCCTTGAGTGGTACTTCTCAAATCTGTGCCTGCAGTCCAGAGCTCTGACCCAAGCTCTGGATCTGAAACCACTTGGATGTCCTATAGGTGTCGCAAATTCACCCTCTCCACAATCTGACTTCCCACTTCAAACCTGCTGCTTCTCTTTCAGCTTGAGCTGTGCAGAAGAGATAACCTAAGAAGCAGAAAGGGAGATGGTTTGGATTTGAGGATACGAACCAAGCCTCTCTCTTGTAAGCTGAGGAGAAAGGAATAAGGGTGAAGCCTAGAGAGCTGGATGGAATACAGAGGAAGCTTTGTGTTAACTGATTTCACTTCATATTCACAACCACTAATCTCAGCTGCGCCCTTGGTGCTGACTGCCACTCCTATACATTTCCTTGGTTCATTCACTCTCTCACTCTTTATACTTTTCTTTCTTCTTCAACATCCCTACACTCCCTCCCTCAAGCCCTCTCACAGCAGCTGACCTTCTGAAGCAGTCAGAAGAGAACTCCCACAGACTCCCACATCTACCCACCTACTTGCAAATATACCCATATTGTTTCTCTTCTCTCTTGTTACTATGGGAGAACCATCTCTGCTCCTATCTAAGGCCAACTACCCCATTTCTACATTACATCCCAACACCTCTAGGTTACTCAAGGCTATTGCTCTAACATTTCTCCCGTTGATCTTCTGCATCAGTGGTTTTCACTCTCTACTGGTTCATTCCTACCACTGTATAGACATACTGTTACTGCTTACCTCTTAAAAAAAAATCCTCCTGTTGACTCCACCTGACTCTATATCTATGGCCTCATTTTTCAGCTCACCTTCTTAGCAAAACTCCTCAAAAGAGTTGTCTCTCCTTGTTGTCCCCTATTCTCTTTTGAGCTCACTCCAATCAGGCTTTTGCCTCCATCACTCCACCAAAATTGTTCATTGTAAAAGTCACCAGTGACCTCTAGTTTGTTGGATAAATGACAGTTCCTATTCCTTACCTTGCTAGACCTATCAGCAGCAATTAATACAATGAATATACTTCCTGAAATGCTTTCCTTTTAAAAAAGTTGAAGTACAGTTGATATATTTATTTTTTAACTTAAGTATTTTTTAATTGAAGTATAGTTGATGTACAGTATTATATATGTTACCGTGTACAAGATAGTGATTCCCAATTTTTAAAGGTTATACTCCATTTATAGTTATTGTAAAGTATTGGCTGTATTCCCTGTGCTGTACAATATATGCTTGGAACTTATTTATTTTATAAATAGTAAATTGTACCTCTAACTCCCCTACTCCTATTTTGCCCCTCCCCCTTCCCTCTCCCCATTGGTAATCACTATTTTGTTCTCTATATCTGTGCGTCTGTTTTTTGTTGTTATAGTCACTAGTTTGTTGTATTTTTTAGAGTTATCACATGTAAGTGATAACATACAGTATTTGTCTTTCTCTGACTTATATCAGTTGACAGAACGCCCTCCAAGTCCATCCATGTTGTTGCAAATGGCAAAATTTCATTCTTTTTTATGGCTGAGTAGTATTCCAGTGTGTGTGTGTGTGTGTGTGTGTGTGTGTGTATTTATTTATGTATCACATCTTCTTTATCCATTCATCTGTTGATGGACACTTAGATTGCTTCCATTATCTCAGCAGTTGTAAATAATGCTGCTATGAACATTGGGCTATGTGGATCTTTTCGAATTAGTGTTTTCGGTTTTTTTGGGGATATATACACAGGAGTGGAATTGCTGGGTCATATGGTAGTTCTATTTTTAGTCTTTTGAGAAACCTCCATACTGTTTTCCATAGTGGCTGTATCAATTTACATTCCCATCAACTGTGTACTAGGGTTCCCTTTTCTCCACATCCTTGCCAACATTTGTTATTTGTATTCTTTTTGATGATAGCCATTCTGATAGGTGTGAGGTGATATCTCACTGTGGTTTTGATTTGCATTTCCTTGATGATTAGCAATATTGAGCATCTTTTCATGTGCTTGCTGGCCATCTGAACTCCTCTTTGGAAAAATGTCTATTCAGGTCTTCTGTCCAATTTTTTTTTTAAACATCTTTATTGGAGTATAATTGCTTTACAATGGTGTGTTAGTTTCTGCTTTATAACAAAGTGAATCAGCTATACATATACATATATCCCCATATCTCCTCCCTCTTGCGTCTCCCTCCCACCCTCCCTATCCCACCTCTCTAGGTGGTCACAAAGCACCGAGTTGATCTCCCTGTGCTGTGTGGCTGCTTCCCACTAGCTATCTATTTTTAATCAGGTTTTTTTTTTGATGTTGAGTTGTATGAGCTGTTTATATATTTTGGATATTAACCCCTTATCAGTCATATCATTTGCAAATATTTTCTCCCATTCAGTAGGTTGTCTTTTTGTTTTGTCAATGGTTTCCTTTGCTGTGCAAAAGCTTTTAAGTTTAATTTGGTCCCATTTGTTTATTTTTGCTTTTATTTATTTTGCCTTGGGAGACTGATCTAAGAAAATATTGCTACAACTTATGTCAAAGAATGTTCTGCCTATGTTTTCCTCTAGGAGTTTTACGGTTTCTTGTCTTACATTTATGTCTTTAATCCACTGTGAGTTTATTTTTGTATATGGTGTTAGAGAATGTTCTAATATCATTCTTTCACATGTAGCTGTCCAGTTTTCCCAGCACCACTTATTGAAGAGATGGTCTTTTCTCCATTGTATATTCTTGCCTCCTTTGTCGTATAATAGATTAATTGGCCATATGTGCATGGGTTTATTTTGGGGCTCTCTATCCTGTTCCATTGATCTGTATTTCTGTTTTGTGCCCGTACCATACTGTTTTGATGACTGTAGCTTTGTAGCATAGTCTGAAGTCAGAGAGCCTGATTCCTCCGGCTCTGTTCTTCTTTTTCAAGATTTTTCTGGCTATTAGCTATTTGGTTAATCAATTTACTTCATCAGTATCTTACAGTTTTCAGAGTACAGGTCTTTTACCTCCTTAGGTAGGTTTATTCCTAGGTATTTTATTATTTTTGATGTGATAGTAAATGGGATTGTTTCCTTAATTTCTGTTTCTGATAGTTCATTGTTAGTGTACAGAAATACAAGAGATTTCTGTATATTAATTTTGTATCCTGCAACTTTACTGAATTCATTGATGAGCTCTAGTAGTTTTCTGGTGGTGTCTTTAGGATTTTCTATATATGGTATCATGTTATCTGCAAGGAGTGACAGTTTTACTTCTTCCTTCCTTTGAATTCCTTTTATTTCTTTTTCTTGTCTGACTGCTGTGGCTAGGACTTCCAATACTGTGTTGAATAAAAGTAACAAGAGTGGGCATCTTTGTCTTGTTCCTGATCTTAGAGAAAATGCTTTCAGCTTTTCACCATTGAATATGATGTTAACTGTGGGTTTGTCATATATGGCCTTTATTTATGTTGAGGTAGGTTCCCTCTGTGCCCACCCTCTGGAGAGTTTTTATCATAAATCGATGTTGAATTTTGTCAAAAGCCTTTTCTGCATCTATTGAGATGATCATATGGTTTTTATTCTTCAATTTATTAATGTGGTGTATCACAATGATTGATTTGTAGATATTGAAAAATTCTTGCATCCCTAGGATAAATCCTACTTGATCATGGAGTATGATCCTTTTAATGTGTTGTTTGATTCGGTTTGCTAACATTTTGTTGAGGATTTTTGCATCTGTGATCATCAGTGATATTGGTCTGTAATTTTCTTTTTCTGTGATATTTTTGTCTGGTTTGGGTATCAGGGTGATGGTGGCCTCATAGAATGAGTTCAGAAGTGTTCCTTCCTCTGCAATTTTTTTTTGAATAGTTTCAGAAGGATAGGTGTTAACTCTTCTCTAATTGTTTGGTAGAATTTACCTGTGAAGCCATCTGGTCCTGGACTTTTGTTTGTTGAGAGTTTTTAAATTACTGATTCAATTTCAATACTGGTAATTGGTCTATTCATATTTTATATTTCTTCCTGGTTCAGTCTAGGTAGATTGTCCCTTTTTAAGAATTTGTCTATTTCTTCTAGGTTGTCCAATTTATTGGCATATAGTTGCTTGTAGTAGTCTCTTATGATCCTTTGTATTTCTGTGGTGTTGGTTATAACTTCTCATTTTTCATTTCTGATTTTATTGATTTGGGCCCTCTCCTTTTTTTTTCCTGGTGAGTCTGGCTAAAGGTTTATCAATTTTGTTTATCTTTTCAAAGAACTAGCTTTTAGTTTCATTGATCTTTTCTATTTTTTTTGTCTCTATTTCATTTATTTCTGCTCTGGTCTTTATGATTTCTTTCCTTCTACTAACTTTGGGTTTTGTTTGTTCTTCTTTCTCTAGTTCCTTGAAATACTTTCTTTACTTGACTTCCAGGACTTGGCGCTCTTCTGGTTATCCTCCTACCTCACTGACTGCTCCTTCTCTGTCTCCTTTACTGATTCCTCTTCCTCTGTTTCCTCTAATCTCTGTGATCCACAGGGTTACATCTCACAACTCTTTTCTGTCTCTACTCATTCCCTTAGTGATCTCATCCAGATTCATGGCTTTAAATACTAAGTATAAAATTATGACCCCCAATTTGATATCCCCAGCCCAGACCTCTTCTCTAACTTGAAGACTCATACTTCCAAAACAGAATTCCTGTTCTTCACCTCCAAACCTGTTTCTTCCATAGCCTTTCCCATCTCAGTAAATGTCAACTCCATCCTCGAATCTCCTCTCTCTCTTTTGTTCTCCCTCTACATGCAATATTTAAGGAAACCATGTTAGCATTACCTTCAGAATATATCCAGAATTTAACCACTTCTCATCATTTCCATTGCCATCCTGGTCCAGGCAACATGATTTCAAGCCTGGGTCATTACAGAAGCCTCCTCTAACTAGACTCCCTGCTTCTGCCCTATACCCCTACATTTTATTTTCCACACAGAAGTATGAGTGAACCTTTTGAAAGCTAAGTCGAGTCATATCACTTCTCCATTCAACACCCTCCAATGGCTCCCATTTCACTTAGAGGAGAAGCAAAGTTTTTATAGTGGCCTGTAAGATCCTATCTAACATGGCAGTGATCCCCATCCTTTACCTACTCTGATCTCATCTCCAACCATTCTCCCCTTTTGTTTACTTTGCTCTAGCCACCCAAGTCTCCTGACTCTTTCTAGAACATGTCAGTCATATTCCTGCTTATGGGTCTTTTTCCTAGTTGTTACTTCTGCCTGGAAGGATTTTCCCCCATGTATACATATGACTTGTTCTGTCAATGAAGGAAAGAACCAAAACAATTAGTGAATGATAAACAACCTCCTGAAACCCTCAAACACCCAAGGCCATAAGGCCATTCTTCTTTGTCTTTATATATACTCTCTTTGAGCAGAGAGTCAGCTCTCACCTATAAGGTCATGACTCCCAACTCTCTCTATCCAGCCCAGATATGTCCCCTGAACTTCAGACTCACATCTTCAGTTGGCTACTGGCAGAGCAACTGCAAATGGTTCTGGAGGAAGTGGGGGCCTTAATCTAGCTTGGTGCTCTGCTCACCAAGTCCTGTACCAGGCTGCATTAGACTGAGTAAAGCGGTGCTTTTTGTTCACATGAAGGCGCTAACTGTCCACTGACCAAGTCTTGTGCTCAGGACTGTCTACCTGGAGAGATCGCCTTGTTAAATATTCACACAAAAGTTCCAAAAAGACTAGCTGTAACTCTGCCTCCCAGGCATCACTGCCTGAATGTTCCACTGGCACCTCAAACACAACATGTCCAAAAATGAACTCATCTTCTCTATCTCCACTGTGAATCCACTCCTGTTCTCGACTTCCAAATGTCTGTTAGCATCATCATTTTCCCAGTCATTTAAGCTCCAAACCTCAGACATCTTCCTCCCACTACCTTCTGCCACTTGAAGGCAGTTTCAGGTTCTGTCAGTTCCATTTCCATGATATTTCCTGTCTCTGGAATCCTGAGACCTCACTGTATCCACTTGAGTCTAATCCTGTCCTAAGTAATTCTAAGAGCTGTTTAGGAAATTCACTTAGCAAATAGCTATGGAATTTGTGAGCTGCAGATGGGTAATTATCCATTTAAACTATAAACCTGGTTTAAGTAGAAAATCTAAGAAAAGACTGGAGAAGAATACCTCCTTTCCATGTTCCTGATCTGGACAGGAATGGTTAATGCAGAGGGAATTATAGACTTCCTCAGTATATTGAGGTGGGAATTCGTAGCCCCATTCCTATTTTATAATACAACCCACTATGGCATACTCAAATATTCTGAACTTTTGTTTTCTCATCTGCAAAAATGAGGTAATTGAATAAGATGAACTCTCAATTTCCCCTTGCTCTAATAGTCCAAGTTTCCAAGACTTTTGCTGAAACAGACACTTCACATCAGGGAAAAAGAAGAGGGGGATTAGTCCTTATTAAGTACTTCCCATATGTACCAGACTTGTTATATCCATTATGCAATTTAATACTCAATAATACTTAATAATTCTGTGAGGTAGATACTGTTATGCCTGTTTTTCAGTTGAAAAAAACTGAGGTTCAACCAAGTTAAATAAAAATTTTAGGGTCACACACTTGATAGAGGCTGGGCTTGACCTCAGGTGTCTTTGCCTTGAAAGCCTATCTCCCAGATATAGACATAGAATTTGGTCCTGTGATTTTTCACTTAGTTGCCTTACTTTAATCCCAAGCTGCAAGACAATTTGTTTTCAAACCAAGTGCACTCAAGTCCATTCTCTACATCTGCGTCTTTATTCCTGTCCTGCCCCTAGGCTTTGTGACCACCTAGAGGGGTGGGATAGGGAGAGTGGGAGGGAGACGCAAGAGGGAGGAGTTATGGGGATATATGTATATGTATAGCTGACTCACTTTGTTATAAAACAGAAATTAACACACCATTGTAAAGCAATTATACTCCAATAAAGATGTTAAAAAAAAAAAGTAAAAACAAGTGCATTGAACCAATCGTCTAAGCATCATTTACAGTCACTTGAACTCTGGAGCTCACTTTTCTCTTTCTCTGATTGTCCAGTTCACTTCTAGCTACATATTGCAGTAATCTTGAAGCATGGTGTTCCTCCAGGGAAAAACATAATCGTGCATAGTTTTGTGGCGTGAGCAGGATTAATTATGAAGAAGGATAATTAGAATGCTAGGCGAGATCATTTATAATATCATTCAAGTCAAATTCTTGGCAGTATCCTTAGAGAGGACCCACCCCCTTCCCTCTTTTGCTCTAATCAAGTCCCCTTTTTCTGATACTCTGGAAGAACTCTGTTGGGAAAGTCCACCTTTAGGTGAGAAAGTTTAACCACATCCATTGGGATCACATCTACCAGTTGGAAAGTGAAAGAATCAACCTGTTGACTAGGCACATTGGAATCTCTTGAGGTGCCATGACTGGTTTGGATGATTTTTTAAAAATTACCAATGATGAATTAAGGTTCTTTCTACAATATTGCAAAACCACAGAACATTTACTAGTTTAAAAATGTAGTTACGTATCTGGAGTTCGGTTTTTCAATTCTGTTGAAAACAAATGACTATTTTGATAAACATAAGCAGGAGTGGAGTACTTTAAGAGATATTAACCATTAGTGCTTTTGCACAGATTAATTTTTATGACAGCAGCATTATCCAGCAGGACTCCTAGGGAGAGAGACATAGAACAGGTAAATTTTGATGGGAAGAAGAGAGGTTATAGAGTTTGGGCAACGGTTTCAGTTGCTATAACTGAATTAGCCTATAATTTCATTCTTTTTTTCTGTCTTTCGAGGGCTAAGTCCTCATCTAGACAGCTAGCAGGCAGGCCTGTGCCATTCATTGAAGAGAAAATGGATTGGCAGTTAGGAGGTGGCATGATGATGTTTGGTGCCTGCTTGGAGGAAGTAGGGTATACCCGAAGAGAATGGGGCTCTCTCGAGGCTTAACTTAGAGAAGTGAGTAATGCGAAATGCCACTTCCTTTCTGTATCCCAGGCTGTAAAGAAGGAACATTTGAAGGGCAGTGAGCTTTTTAAAAAAGGCCCTTCAGTAACACAGAGGTAACCAATGCATAGGCCAGCTGTGTTTATCAGTGATCATAGTTCCTCAGGGGTAAAGAAGTAGAGTCAAGCATCAGTGAGACACCCACTCTAAGCCGTGGAACTGCTGTGAAATATTTGGTCCTAGAGAGAGCAAAAACCAGAATGGAACAACAGTAGTCCACATAAGTTAGGGTTTGCAAAAAGAGATAAGAACAGCACAATGGGAGCTAACTTGATACTCTGGTGAGATTAAGGAGAACAAGCAGGGCTTTCAGAGACAAAAGGATAAGGTGGAAGAATTGAGTGATTCATGTACAGGAGAGAGCGTGAGATTAGCAATGACTAAAAAATTGTCAGAAGCCTGAGCTGTTTTGAGATCAATCTTTTGAAAGGAGCAAGATCAGAAAATAAATCCTTGAAAGTTTGAACATTTTGAAGGTTTGGCAGGAATTGGTATAGACCAAATTGCCCCCAGCCAACTGCTTAATTTACTTCGTTTGTTCTGAGACTACTCATCCATATGATTAATTGCTTTTGACTGTGCCTTTTAGATGTTTGCACATAGCAGTACTTTGTTTCATTCATTTATTCATTAAGCATTTAATAAAAAACCTCTTGTGTACCTAGAACTGAGGTTGAAGCTATGAACACTTAAGAAAAAAAAAGAAAGAATTGGAGACACACATGTTTCCTGCCCATGAGGAGTTTATGATATTGTTTGGGGGACAAGATTTTCAATCATTAAACAATTTAAAAATCATGATTATGCAGACATGTTCTTGAAAGAAGTCAAGAAATTCAAAATTTGTGAGTTAAATAGTTCGTTTGGTACCCTAGCCCTGAATGAATGATCATGTCTAACATTATTTTCTGTAGGGAAATTGACTCCGAGCTGTAAATTTAGAAGCAAAGGGGTCGTTGTGAGTTGGGGTTCATCTGGGACACGGATGTTAAGCTGGGCCTGGATGGATGACCACGGAGGAGGGGGAAAGCAATAGGCAGAGATCCAGAGGCCAGAGTTGCAAAGGTGCACTCAGTAGCAGTAAATAATAAGGTTTGATTGGAATCTAGGTTTCATGTTGAGGAGATAAGTCAGGCTGTTAAGGTGAAATCTCTTGAACGTCAATCTGAATGTATTGATTTGAATTCTGTAGGGCGTTTTGAGTAGAAGAATGGCATGATCGCTTCTAATTTCTTCTTTGGTCACTTAATAGTATAGCATGTCTATTTCACACACCATATAGTCTTTGAAAAGAGTGTACTTTAAGCTGAAACAATTAAGTAAGAATAAGGTATTAAGGACTGTTTCCCAGACTTTTGTCTTCCAGGATCCATGTGGCCATTTAGAGCCTAAAATTAATATTCACAGTTGAAGGCATTAGGTGTGATGCTCTCCCGGACCTAAGTGTGCCACCCTGGCATTTCTGTACCCAGGTGAAATCTCATGACAAAAGAACCATTCCATTTAACAAAACCAGTTTCAACATCTATGGACAATCACCATCTGGTTATAACAAACTACACAATAACCTTAAAAATGGGAACACTCTTTTCCCCCTGACATATGAGGAAAGAGCTTTCAGGAAGGTGAATAGTAGTGCCTAGGAGCACAGGGTTTTTAAAGCCACACAGATCTAGGATTGGAATCTGAATGTCACTTCCTAGCTGGGTCACTTTAAGTAAGTTTCTTTACCTCTCTGAGCCTCAGTTTCTTCATCTATAGAATGGAAACAAGCATTCATATCTCAAAAGGTTTAGGATTAATTAACATCGGGCGTTCAAAGCTTTCAGTACAGAGTCTCTGGCACATGGCCTTCAGCATTCAATAAGTGCCATCATTTGTTGAAAGTGGTGCTGAGACTTCTGAGTGCATACAGCATGGAAGGTGGAGGAGTGGGGCGGTTAAGATAAGGGCATGGCTTCTGGAGCTAAGCTGCCTTGACTTGAACACCAGTTCTGCTTTGTGAACTTGTGCAAGTAACTTAAACTTTCTATGTCTGAATCTTCTCATCCACAAAATGAGGATAATAATGATGGCTGAGTAATATTCCATTGTATATATGTGCCACATCTTCTATGCCATAGAATTATGAGGATTAAATAAGTAAATACATGTAAAAAGTGCTAGAACACTGCCTGGCACATAGCAAACCTCAATAAATGTTAGCTACTATTATGTGCCAGGCACTATATGCTGAAGGTTTTACATGCTTCATCTCGTTTAATCCTCAGATGCCTTACGAGGAGGTAGATATTATTATCCCTATTTCATAGAAAAGGAAATTGAGGCTCAGATGAGTTCTAGTTAGTAATGGGTCAAAGATCACACCACTAGCAAATAACTCAAATCCAGGTCTGTCTGACTCTAAAGCCCTGTAAGCCTCTTAACCACTGCTCTATAGTAAGGCTTGCTTTTTGCAGGAGCAGTTCAGATGTGGTATGCCAGGGGCCAGTGAGAAGGGAAGGGGACTCGTCTGGCAGGAAGGTAAATTTGATGTGAGAATCGTTGAATTTGCAAGGCTGGAGGGGACTTTCAGTGGAGGATGTCTTGCTATTTTCTGTAGAAAGATGTGTCCCCTTTAGAAGCAAGCAGTCTGTTCTGAGACCATGCTGTCAAACACTTCAGGAGATTTGTGGTGTTTAATTAGAAAACTTGGGCCTATTTTAAAATAGCAATAATGCAAACTTCTACTTTAAGGGGCAAAAAGCTAATGAAGAGTAGCTGTAGAATGAAAAGCCACCCTCCTAACTGAGAAAGCTCAGTTATGCCAAATGAATACAGTATAAAGAATCAAACAGGGACCAAGGTTAAGAACGCAAAAGAGCTGAGGTGGGTGGAAAAAAATCTTGTTAAGTCACATCCACAGCTACAGAGTAGGACTCAAGAAGCAGGGTAGCAGCAGAAAGGAAAGATCCTAGAGTATTAACCACTTGACAGTACTTGGTTAGGGTCTCCCTTTCCACATGGTCTTTAATTACAGAGTAATTCCTGTTTTTCTGCTTTCCTTTAGAGTGCTTGCAATCTGAAATTCTACTTTTTGAGATTTATTTCTTTAGCTCTATAAGTTTCCCATAATCAAATAATGATAGCCCTGATAGTGGGATAATAATCATAGCTAAAACTAATAGAACATGTATCATGAGCAGGACACTGTTCTAAGAGCTTTACATATGTTAACTCATTTAATCCTTACAACAATCTTGTGAGAAAGATCCTATTATTATCCCCACTTCATAGATGAGAAAACTGAGGCATAGAGAAATTAAGGAATTTATGAAAATCATATAGCTGATAAATAGCAGAGCCATGATTCAAACCCAAGTACTTTGGCATCAGCATCTGCATGTTACTCATCACATTATACTGCTTCATTGGACCATTATTTGCCACTAACATGTTAGTTTGATCTAGTTTTTCTGCTTTTTTCCAGTGTGATCACTGTCCAAGAGCTAGGTAGAAAAAATTCTTGAAGTCACCAAATTCATATGTGGGAACCAGGCACAGAGCTGAATAAAGTTCTGGGTCTCCCTCCAGGGGAGGATGTGTTGTGGCTGAAGATGGGAGTGTGCCAGTTAGACCAGCCTTGGACTAACCCTAAAGTTAATTGTGGCCCTTCCCCTGGAATTGTCATGATAGACTCTTTTACTAGCTTCTTCAGTGAGAGAATTGAATATGGTGTTTAAAAGCGCCACCCATGGAGGCATGCAAACTGGGGTTCAAATGCAGGCTCTGAAATTTGCTAACCGTGTGACTTTGTGTAAATTAAGTTTTCTGTGTATCGGTAACACTGGTAAATTAGGAGAAAACTAGGACCAATCTCACATGATTGTTGGAAGGAGAAATGAAATGATCAATGTTTGAAAAAAAAAAAAAACCAGAGTAAGCACTCAGTTCATTTGGCAGTTATTCCCTCTGGGGAGCTTTTGGGAGCCTCAGTAGTTCATTTCTGAGCCTAACTCACAAGGCATTTTTGCCTTTTCAGGTCGTCTTTCAGAAGGTCTCTGAGGTCTTCATTCATTAGTCTTTATGGATTTTCTTTCCCCTACATCTGGCTTTTGATTTAAAGGAAGAGGACATTTATTCAAAGCAGTCAACCTTTTGACAGCCACGACCATATTCTTTGCTAAAATGTGTCAGTAAATCCAATCATTTTTCTCAGAGGCAGAAGTGAAAAGAAACATGAACAAGAGATTGATGTTGAAAAGGCACCAAGATGGCAGGACCTATTTTCTTAATGAAGCCTTTTCCAAAGTATGGTCTGTGGAACGTTAGTCTCATGAGATGCTCCTGGGAGAATAAAAAAAAAAACAAGGTTTGCATTGTCAAAAAGTTTGGGAAATAGAGCATACTATATCTCCTTCTTAGAGAACCATACTCCACACTAGTCTATTAAAAGCTCTAAATAATTTTATAATAATTAAATCTGTTTAACTTTGTCTTATCCAACACTTAAACATTAATTTGACCTCAGAACCTTTCAGAGTGGGAAATTACCTTGATTCAATGGTCATCTCCAAGTATGCTACCAGGCAAGGTATTCTAGAGGTCATGGGGCAGAAAGGCTCATAGAGTGAATTAAGATGTTTGAATCATATGGTTTATTAAATCAATTTAAAATGTACATTGAAAAGCAAAGGAAAATAGATGGATGTCTTAATGTACAGGATATGGGGCTACTGATACAACTCATCAGTTTGTTAACATTTGCCTATTAAACTAGTTATTTTCAGATAATAGTAACATTTAAAAAATTGTTTTATTGGCGTATACTTGATTTACAATGTTGTGTTACTTTCTGCTCTACAGCAAAATGAATCAATTATACATATACGTATATCAACGCTTTTTTAGATTCTTTTCCCATATAGGTCATTACAGAGTATTGAGTACAGTTCCCTGTGCTATACAGTAGGGCCTTATTAGTTGTCTATTTTATATAGTAGTGTGTATATGTCAATCCCAATCTCCCAATTTATCCCTTCCCGCCCCACCATCCCCACTCAGATTATAGTAACATAATTGACACATTGAGTGCTAGGCACTGTACTATTGTTTGTATATATACTTAACACAGTCTTAGTTTTGCATATTTTGTGGTGGGGAAGTGAATAAAATGTTCAGTTCACAAAACACACACTTGGTTTTGTCCTACATCAATGACTGGAGTACCTAAATTTTCTTATTTATAGCCATCACTATAGATTTTAATAAAAAGGAAATAAATGATCAGACTTTGGGTGTCAAGCTGGTGGTGGATTGAACATATGCATTTAATTTCATTCCAAAAGTTTTCCCCATTTCTTGGGTCCAGTGAAAACTTCTGGTGTAATTCAGACAAGGACAAGGGTGCTGTATTAAAACCAGGGGAAATGAGTGGATCTATGCATACTAAAGTCAGAAGCCACCTGCCTTTTCCCTCTACTCAACTCTTAGAATGTTAGCAGCCAGAGCTTTACTCTGCAGACAGCAGATTGGAATCATATTTTCTGGGAAATCTCAGCAGCTTAGGAAGAAAGACCCAAAGATACTGACATTGGAAAGTTCATCAGACCTTCTGAAATGCCTCTAAACTACAATAAAAGAATTACCTTTTAGAGGTGGAAAGCCCACTGGGATAGAGAGAAATACAGGGAAGACAACAATAATATTTTGGAAGATGGAAAACAGATAGATCAAGGTTAACTGAATTAGCAAATCTGAGAAAGATAAATTCTAGACTGGCAGTGGGGAAAGCTGAGAGTCCACCTGGTTTACCCTGCAGAATCATCAAAATGATTACAGTTGGAGGCACCCTGTAGCTCTGGAACTGGCCATAAAGTAGAACCTATTAAAGGAAGATTGATGGAAAGCTGTTAAAGAAATAGAACCCTAGATCTGTTCCCTCACCTCGAAACTTCTAGGTCACTGCCCCGCCTCTACCTCAGCAGAAAACTAGAGATTTATTCTCTAGAGATGGTAAAACATTGGGTCTCTGGACTGAGTGATACCATGAACAGCTGACAGCTTGAATATCATAAGTAACATGGGATTATGTGAAATGAATCCTGAATGCTGAAACCCTGGGCTTTTCCTCTCTCTAGATCTGTTCAAAAAAATTATCCATAAGTTGGAAAGAAGAGTAAAAGAGTATAGCATGTTCTTTTGATGTCATGGGAACATTAATAAGCCCACCCAATGATGATTTAATTATCTAGGGAAATATACATATATTTGACTTTGCTATTTATATTAAGGGCTCTGACTGTGGAGTTTTATGTTAACTTGCAGATCTTACCCAGTAGAGACACAAATAATTTTTGTCCAGAAGAAAATATAACTTCAAAATTATAGTTTTTATTGCCTTGTTGGATATTAATCAGTTGTGTATCTAATCTAGCAATCTTATTTTAAATTCCTTCTTATATGACTATAAGTAATGTCTAGTTCCTCAAAATGTTCTTTGAATCTGCTTGACCCTAGATTTGTACGAGAGTCATGTTTTTAATCTTACTAACATTTTATTTGGCAGTTTCTCAAATGTTGGCAGTCAGACCTTTACCTCTAGGTAGGAAAATGAAAGAGTATTCCCTGGGAAATTTGACTAGCCAAAGAGAAAAAACCTAAAGATACTGACATCCAGTTTCCTAGCAAATGACCCAGGCAGACCACCTGTGTTTAGGATGACCATATATTTTATCATACAAAATAGGACATTTTTGAGAGTAAGGGGAGGCTTTACTTTTTAAATTAATTTTATATTGAAATATAGTTGATTTACAAAGATTTTTAACATCTTTATTGGAGTATAATTGCTTTACAATGTTGAGTTAGTTTCTGCTGTATAACAAACTGAATCAGCTATACGTATACATATATCCCCATATACGCCCCTCTTATGTCTCCCTCCCACCCTCCCTATCCCACCCCTCTAGGTGGTCACAAAGCACCGAGCTGATCTCCCTGTGCTATGCGGCTGCTTCCCACTAGCTATCTATTTTTTTTTAAACATCTTTATTGGAGTATAATTGCTTTACAATGGTGTGTTAGTTTCTGCTTTATAACAAAGTGAATCAGTTATACATATACATATGTTCCCATATCTCTTCCCTCTTGCGTCTCCCTCCCTCCCACCCTCCCTATCCCACCCCTCTAGGTGATCACAAAGCACCGAGCTGATCTCCCTGTGCTATGCGGCTGCTTCCCACTAGCTATTTTACATTTGGTAGTGTATATATGTCCATGCCACTCTCTCACTTCGTCCAAGCTTACCTTTCCCCCTCCCTGTGTCCTCAAGTCCATTCTCTACATCTGCGTCTTTATTCCTGAGCTGCCCCTAGGTTCTTCAGAACCATTTTATTTTTAGATTCCTTATATGTGTGTTAGCATACGGTATTTGTTTTTCTCTTTCTGACTTACTTCACTCTGTATTGACAGACTCTAGGTCCATCCACCTCACTACAAATAACTCAATTTCGTTTCTTTTTATGGCTGAGTAATATTCCATTGTATATATGTGCCACATCTTCTTTATCCATTCATCTGTCGATGGACACATAGTTTGCTTCCATGTCCTGGCTATTGTAAATAGTGCTGCAATGAACACTGTGGTACATGACTCTTTTTGAATTATGGTTTTCTCAGGGTATATGCCCAGTAGTGGGATTGCTGGGTCATATGGTAGTTCTATTTTTAGTTTTTAAGGAGCTTCCAAACTGTTCTCCATAGTGGCTGTATCAATTAACATTTCCACCAACAGTGCAAGAGGGTTTGCTATACTCTACACTCTCTCCAGCATTTATTGTTTGTAGATTTTTTGATGATGGCCATTCTGACTGGTGTGAGGTGATACCTCATTGTAGTTCTGAATTGCATTTCTCTAATAATTAGTGATTTTGAATATCCTTTCATGTGTTTGTTGGTGATCTGTATATCTTCTTTGGAGAAACGTCTATTTAGGTCTTCTGCCCATTTTTGGATTGGGTTGTTTGTTTTTTTGATATTGAGCTGAATGAGCTGCTTGTATATTTTGGAGATTAATCCTTTGTCAGTGGCTTCATTTGGAAATATTTTCTCCCATTCTGAGGGTTGTCTTTTGGTCTTGTTTATGGTTTCCTCTGCTGTGCAAAAGCTTTGAAGTTTCATTAGGCCCCATTTGTTTATTTTTGTTTTTATTTCCATTTCTCTAGGAGCTGGGTCCAAAAGGGACTTGCTGTGATTTATGTCATGGAGTGTTCTGCCTATGTTTTCCTCTAAGAGTTTTATAGTGTCTGACCTTACATTTAGGTCTTTAATCCATTTTGAGTTTATTTTTGTGTATGGTGTTAGGGAGTGTTCTAATTTCATTCTTTTACATGTAGCTGTCCAGTTTTCCCAGCACCACTTATTGAAGAGGTTGTCTTTTCTCCATTGTATATTCTTCCCTCCTTTATCAGAGATAAGTTGACCATATGTGCGTGGGTTTATCTCTGGGCTTTCTATCCTGTTCCATTGATCTATATTTCTGCTTTTGTGGCAGTACCATACTGTCTTGATTACTGTAGCTTTGTAGTATAGTCTGAAGTCACGGATCCTGATTCCTCCAGCTCCGTTTTTCTTTCTCATGATTGCTTTGGCTATTTGGGGTCTTTTGTGTTTCCATACAAATTGTGAAATTTTTTGTTCTAGTTCTGTGAAAAATGCCATTGGTAATTTGATAGGGATTGCGTTGAATCTGTAGATTGCTTTGGGTAGTATAGTCATTTTCACAATGTTGATTCTTCCAATCTAAGAACATGGTATATCTCTCCATCTGTTAGTATCATCTTTAATTTCTTCCATCAGTGTCTTATAGTTTTCTGCATACAGGTCTTTTGTGTCCTTAGGTAGGTTTATTCCTAGGTATTTTATTCTTTTGGTTGCAGTGGTAAATGGGAGTGTTTCCTTAATTTCTCTTTCAGATTTTTCATCCTTAGTGTATAGGAATGCAAGAGTTTTCTGTGCATTAATTTTGTATCCTGCTACTTTACACAATTCATTGATTAGCTCTAGTAGTTTTCTGGTAGCCTCTTTAGGATTCGCTATGTATAGTATCATGTCATCTGCAAACAGTGACAATTTTACTTTTTCTTTCCGATTTGGATTCCTTTTATTTCTTTTTCTTCTCTGATTGCTGTGGCTAACACTTCCAAAACTATGTTGAATAATAGTGGTGAGAGTGGGCAAGCTTGTCTTGTTCCTGTTCTTAGTGGAAATGGTTTCATTTTCTCACCATTGACAACGATGTTGGCTGTGGGTTTGTCATATATGGCCTTTATTATGTTAGGGTAACTTCCCTCTATACCTACTTTCTGGTGAGTTTTTATCATAAATAGGGGTTAAATTTTGTCAAAAGCTTTTTCTGCATCTATTGAGATAATCATATGGTTTTTATACTTAAATTTGTTAATATGGTGTGTCACATTGATTGATTTGTGTATATTGAAGAATCCTTGCATTCCTGGGATAAACCCCACTTGATCATGGTGTATGATCCTTTTAATGTGCTGTTAGATTCTGTTTGCTAGTATTTTATTGAGGATTTTCACATCTATGTTCATCAGTGATATTGGCCTGTAGTTTTCTTTTTTGTGTCATCTTTGTCTGGTTTTGGTATCAGGGTGATGGTGGCCTTGTAGGATGAATTTGGGAGTGTTCCTCCTTCTGCTATATTTTGGAAGAGTTTGAGAAGGATAGGTGTTAGCTCTTCTCTAAGTGTTTGATAGAATTCGCCTGTGAAGCCATCTGGTCCTGGGCTTTTGTTTGTTGGGAGATTTTTAATCACGGTTTCAATTTCAGTGCTTGTGATTGGTCTGTTTATATTTTCTATTTCTTTCTGGTTCAGTCTCAGAAGGTTGTGCTTTTCTAAGAATTTGTCCATTTCTTCCAGGTTGTCCATTTTATTGTTATATCGTTGCTTGTAGTAATCTCTCATGATCGTTTGTATTTCTGCAGTGTCAGTTGTTACGTCTCCTTTTTCATTTCTAATTCTGTTGATTTGATTCTTCTCTCTTTTTTTCTTGATGAGTCTGGCTAATGTTTTATCAATTTTGTTTATCTTCTCAAAGAACCATCTTTTAGTTTTATTGATCTTTGCTATCATTTCCTTCATTTCTTTTTCATTTATTTCTGCTCTGATCTTTATGAATTCTTTCCTTATAGTAACTTTGGGTTTTGTTTGTTCTTCTTTCTCTAATTGCTTTAGGTGTAAGGTTAGGCTGTTTTTTGAGATTTTTCTTGTTTCTTGAGGTAGGATTGTATTTCTATAAACTTCCCTCTTAGAACTGCTTTTGCTACATCCCATAGGTTTTGTGTTGTCGTGTTTTCATTGTCATTTGTTTCTAGGTATTTTTTGATTTCCTCTTTGATGTCTTCAGTGATCTCTTGGTTATTAAGTAGTATATTGTTTAGCCTCCATGTGTTTTTATTTTTTACATTTTTTTCCTGTAATTAATATCTAGTCTCATAGCGTTGTGGTCGGAAAAGATACTTGAAATGATTTCAATTTTCTTAAATTTACCAAGGCTTGATTTGTGACCCAAGATATGATCTATCCTGGAGAATGTTCCATGAGCACTTGAGACGAAAGTGTATTCTGTTGTTTTTGGGTGGAATGTCCTATAAATATCACTTAAATCCATTGTGTTTAATGTATCATTTAAAGCTTGTGTTTCCTTATTTATTTTCATTTTGGATGATCTGTTCATTGGTGAAAGTGGGGTGTTAAAGTCCCCTACTATTATTGTGTTACTGTCGATTTCCCGTTTTATGGCTTTTAGCATTTGCGTTATGTATTGAGGTGCTCCTATGTTGGGTGCATAAATATTTACAATTGTTATATCTTCTTCTTGGATTGATCCCTTGATCATTATATAGTGTCCTTCTTTGTCTCTTGTAATATTCTTTATTTTGAAGTCTATTTTGTCTGATATGAGAATTGCTACTCCAGCTTTCTTTTGATTCCCATTTGCATGGAATATCTTTTTCCACCCCCTCACTTTAGTCTGTATGTGTCCCTAGGTCTGAAGTGGGTCTCTGGTGGACAGCATATATACGGCTCTTGTTTTTGTATCCATTCAGCCTTTTGGTTGGAGCATTTAATCCATTTACATTTAATGTAATTATCGATATGTATGTTCCTATTACCATTTTCTTACTTGTTTTGGGTTTGTCATTGTAGGTCTTTTTCTTCTCTTGTGTTTCCTGCTCAGAGAACTTCCTTTAGCATTTGTTGTAAAGCTGGTTTGGTGGTGCTGAATTCTCTTAGCTTTTGCTTGTCTATAAAGGTTTTAATTTCTCCGTCAAATCTGAGTGAGATCCTTGCTGGGTATAGTAATCTTGGTTGTAGGTTTCTCCCTTTCACATCTTTAAATATGTCCTGCCAGTCCCTTGTGGCTTGCAGAGTTTCTGCTGAAAGATCAGCTGTTAACCTTATGGGGATTCCCTTGTGTGTGATTTGTTGTTTTCTCTTGCTGCTTTTAATTTTTCTTCTTTGTATTTAATTTTTGATAGTTTGATTAATATGTGTCTTGGCGTGTTTCTCCTTGGATTCATACTGTATTGGACTCTCTGTGCTTCCTGGACTTGATTGACTATTTCCTTTCCCATATTAGGGAAGTTTTCAACTGTAATCTCCAAATATTTTCTCAGTCCCTTTCTTTTTCTCTTCTTCTTCTGGAACCCCTATAATTCGAATGTTGGTGCATTTAATGTTGTCCCAGAGGTCTCGGAGACTGTCCTCAATTCTTTTCATTCTTTTTTCTTTATTCTGCTCTGTGATAGTTTTTTCCACTATTTTGTCTTCCATGTCACTTATCCGTTCTTCTTCCTCAGTTATTCTGCTGTTGATTTCTTCCAGAGGATTTTTAATTTCATTTATTGTGTTGTTCATCATTGTTTGTTTGCTCTTTAGTTCTTCTAGGCACTTGTTAAATGTTTCTTGTATTTTCTCCATTCTATTTCCAAGATTTTGGATCAGCTTTACTATCATTACTCTGAATTCTTTTTCAGGTTGACTGCTTATGTCCTCTTCATTTGTTTGGTCTGGTGGGATTTTACTTTGCTCCTTCATCTCCTGCATATTTCTCTGTCTTCTCATTTTGCTTAACTTACTGTGTTTGGGGTCTCCTTTTCGCAGGCTGCACGTTTGTAGTTCCCATTTTATTTGGTGTCTGCCCCCAGTGGCTAAGTTTGGTTCAGTGTGTTGTGTAGGCTTCCTGATGGAGGGAACTGGTGCCTGTGTCCTGGTGGATGAGGCTGGATATTGTCTTTCTGGTGGGCAGGACCACATCCAGTGGTGTGTTTTGGGGTGTCTGTGAACTTAGTTGATTTTAGGCAGCATCTCTGCTAATGGGTGGGGTTGTGTTCCTGTCTTGCTAGTTGTTTGGCATGGGGTGTCCAGCACTGGAGCTTGCTGGTCGTTGAGTGGAGCTGGGTCTTAGTGTTGAGATGGAGATCTCTGGGATAGCTCTCGCCAATTGATATTATGTGGGGCCCGGAGGTCTCTGGTGGTCCAGTGTCCTGAACGCAGCTCTCCCACCTCAGAGGCTCAGGCCTGACACCCGGACAGAGCACCAGGATCTTGTCAGCCACACGACCTGCCTTCTGCACCCTGCTGAGTCCTCTAGCCGGTGTCGTCCTCCAGGCCTGGTCTATATGGTGAGCCTTCTTTTGATCCAGGTCTAGCTGTATTCCCTAGCTCTAGAAGAAGCAGCCATTACCGCCATCCTCCCCAAGATTTACAATGTTTTGTTAGTTTCTGGTGTACAGCAAAGTGATTCAGATATATATATATATATATATATATATATATATATATATATATATATATTCTTTTTCATATTCTTTTCCATTATGGTTTACCACAAGATATTGAATATATTGAATATAATTCCCTCTGCTATACAGTAGGACCTTGTTGTTTATCCATTCTATATATAATAGTTTGCATCTGCTAGTCCAAAACTCCCAATCCATCCTTCTCCTGCCCTCACTCCCCCTTGGCAACCACAAGTCTGTTCTCTACGTCTATGAGTCTGTTTCTGTTTTGTAAATAAGTTCATTTGTTTCATATTTTAGATTCTACATATAAGTGATATCATATGGTATTTGACTTTCTGTTTTTGACTTACTTCACTTAGTATGATAATCTCTAGGTCCCTTCATGTTGCTGTAAATGGCTTTATTTCATTCTTTTTTATGGCTGAGTAGTATTCCATTGTGTGTGTGTTTGTGTGTGTGTGTGTGTGTACACATACACACACACACTACATCTTCTTTATCCATTCATGTGTTGATGGACATTTAGTTTGCTTCCATGTCTTGGTTATTGTAAATAGTGTTGCTATGAACATAGGGGTGCATGTATCTTTTCAAATTACAGTTTTTTTCTGAATATGTGCCCAGGAGTGGGATTGCTGGATCATATGGCAACTCTATTTTTAGTTTTTTGAGGAACCTCCATACTGTTTTCCATAGTGGCTACACCAATTTACATTCTCACCAGCAGTGTAGGAGGATTCCCTTTTCTCCACATCCTTTTCAGCATTTGTTATTTGTAGATTTTTTAATGATGGCCATTCTGACCAGTGTGAGGTGGTACCTCAATGTAGTTTTGATTTGCATTTCTCTAATTATTAGCGATGCTGAGCATCTTTTCATGTACCTATTGGCCATCTATATGTCATCTTTAGAGACATGTCTTTATGTCTTCTGCCCATTTTTCGATCAGGTTGTTTGTTTTTTTGTTGTTGAGTTGTATAAGCTGTTTGTATATTTTGGAATTTAAGCCCTTGTCGACCCCATCATTTCCAAATATTTAGAATGGGGTAGAGAAAATTCACAAACAAAGCATCTAGAGTGCAACCTAAATGTCCATCAACAGATGAATGGATAAAGATGATGTGGCACATATATACAATGGAATATTACTCAGCCATATAGAGAAACGAAATTGAGTTATTTGTAGTGAGGTGGATGGACCTAGAATCTGTAATACAGAGTGAAGTAAGTCAGAAAGAGGAAAACAAATACCATATGCTAACACTATATATGGAATCTAAAAAAAAAAAAAAGGTACTGGTGAACCTAGGGGCAGGGCAGGAATAGAGACATAGACATAGAGAATGGACTTGCGGACACTGGGGGGGAGGGGGAAGCTGGGGTGAAGTGAGAGAGTAGCATCCACATATATACACTACCAAATATAAAATAGATAGCTAGTGGCAAGCAGCAGCATAGTACAGGGAGATCAGCTTGGTGCTTTAGGATGACCTAGTGGGGTGGGAAGGAATATGGGGATATGTGTGCATGTGGATGGTTCACTTTGTTGTACAACAGAAACTAACACAATATTTTGAAGCAGTTATACTCCAATGAAGACGTATTAAAAAAAAAAAAAAGAGTGATTTTGGACTTTCTAAGACTAAAATAGGAAACCAGAAAATAATGGAGCCATGCTTTCAAAAATCCGAAGAAAAAAGTATTTCTAACTTAGAAACCCCAGTTATTAACTCCAGGGAAAATGAAAAGTTGGATGGCAAAGGAAAAATATCAGAGATTACTATATTGTTATAATAATGTAAACACTAGACTAAATATAATTATCTTGGGAATTTGGAGAGACTGGGGGATGCCTATGTTTGTGGTAGGTAAGAAAAAGAAAGAGTACCAGATCTTCATCTTCCAAACAGGCACATCAATAGATATGGCTAAAACTGAAAATTCATGAGTTAGCAATGCAAGCATGTAAATTTAGAGACATTGAGATATGCAGCAAAAGAATCATTGAAAATATTTGAAGTGGTTTCCTAATGGGAAGGATAAATAGAGTGAGGGAAGAAGAATAGGGACTGTTGTCTGGCCTAACAAATCTTGTAGGATTAGTTGACTTATTATAATAGTTGCATGTGTGACTTCTATTTTTAAAGTGTTTTAAAAATGAAAAGAAATGAATAATAATTTTGTTTGGGTCCTGGTTCAGGAAACAGTACTAGAGTTTGGAAAATTAAGTACTTGGTTCAGGTTGAAGTTCATATTTTGGTTAAAGATTCTGGCTCATGGACTTAATTCAAAAGAACAGTGTATCAATAGAAAAGGTTTTCTCTTTCATAGAACCTTTTTTGGCTACTAAAATGCTTAAATTATTTTTTATCATATATGGACAAAATGGAATTGTTTTGAGGCAGTGCTTCTGTAGGTAATGAGTACTTAAGAATCAGGAGATTTTAATTTGAGTATCTGTTCTACCACTGAGTGCTGTATTACATTGAATAAGTCATTCACCTTTTTTGGACAGCAGTTTCCTCAGCTGTAAGATGGATGTAGTAAGAGAATTTATGTCTACTATCATGCAGTAGGTTAATAGTTCTCTCCTCCAGAACCCTGATTCCTATGTCAGAGGGATCTAGAACTCTTAGAGAAAAAGACTGATGAAGGGGCAACAAAGAATACCAGTGGATAGCCAATTTTTGAGTTGGAATGAAACCTTAACCCTACAGAAAGGACCCAAACCCACCCCCCAGGGATGTAGTAATCCCAACAGGATCAGAAGCTTCTTGAATAGGTAAAGGATACAGCTGTTGACAAGAAACAAAGCTCCTATAGCAAGCCTATTGCCCTTTAAGATTACATAGGCTCCATTCAGTGGCAGAGCTCTCCAGACCACAACTATCTCCAAATTGAGTAAAAAAAATGCTCCTTTTGCTTTACATCCAATTAATGAGGTTTTTTTCTGTGTGTGTGCCTTCTCTATGCCTTTTGTCCACTGTCCTATTGCCCTGGAACACAATTTCTCTTATTGTCCTGCCAACCCTACTCTGACTATTCTTTCATCACCCTGACCTTTAGATATGTCATAACCTGTTCCTGTGACCATATTTTTTTTTTCTAGAACTTGGCCTTCATTTCTAATCTTAATTCTCTACCAAACTAGTACATATCTCAAAATGGTGAGCAAATCCTCAAATGAAACCATGCCATGTTTTGTTTGGTTTTCTGTATATTTGAAAATCCTAGGTTCATAGTGATGTCTCAGGATCCAAAATGTGGCTGCAGTGGGGATTGAGGGGCAGAACTGAGGCCTAGTTCTTAGAGCTCCAGGCATCTTTCACTTTTAACGTGATAATCTCTACTTTTATATATCTATATATAAAAGTGGGGATGAATATATATATGGCCTTTGGGCAACATTTTGGGAGAAAGGAGTTCTTCAAAAAATGTAATTAAATTTGAAATTTTCTGACTTGATAGATGTGAAAAATATTCCTTGGATTCAATTTCACTTACTGGTTGTGGTCGTATGACTGTGTGTAAGTTACTTAGTCCTCTCTGAGTCTGTTTTACCAACTGGAACATGCTATAGGTTATGAAAAAACAGAATCCAAAGGTAAGGGAATATTATTTTTTCATTCTCCCTGAACTTTCTCGTGCCAATATCTCAGGTGGTTGTAAACTTCCAATAACCTTCTGTCCTCTGCCCATACTAAATTTGGGGGTCAGTGGGCAAGGTTCTTTAAAATATGAAAAGCCAAAGTACCATTCTGTGGCCTTGGGTGGTTCTAAGTGGCCCAAAGGAATCTTTGCCTGGGTCAGGCTGTAATCATTATTTAATGGGAAGGTGCCCTCCTTCCTTCTTTCCTTTAGGGCATGACTCATAAGCACCTGGCATCCAGACCTCTATGACTCCTCTGCTCTCACTGCTTAGTTCCTGACAGCTCATTGTGCCTCTAACACAAAAGAGGCATACTGTCCCAGACATCATCCATTTAGCATGTTTCAGTTGCCCACTCTGATCACAGAGCCACTCCAGAACCTTAATTCTTAACTGTTGAAAATTAATCTAACACTTTGTGCACTCTTAGACGGAGAAAAATGGACCTTGAATAATTTAAAGGACATTTTCTCAAAGCATCCAACAGAGTTGAAGGCTCCTGATTTTTCATTTCTCCTACAACCTAAGCCAAATAAGCTAACTGAAAAATATGGATGCTTCAGTTCCTCTAAAAACAATGGCTCAGTGAGCATGCCAGGTGATCAGAATGTATTTGCTTATCAAAGTTGAAAATCCATCTTGAGGAGCTTGTATCTTTGGATCTGCCTCCAGCTGGGTTCCTGACACTGAAGAATGAGAATTGGTTCAGATTCTCCTAAAGTGTTTTACCTGTGCTGTGGTTAAAAAGAAGGAGGGACAAGCACAGGAAGCAAACTAAATGAAGGCCAAGGATGATCTACTAGTTATAGTAACATATGCTTGCATTTTAATATTAAGGAAATTTTCAGTAACAGTTATATTAATAGATTTCTTAAGTAACTCTAAATCATGAACCATAATAAACATTATTCAGACATATTTTCAATGGATAGATCCTTCCTAAATATGGCTCATCCCTTAGAAGATCCAGAAAAATACTGCTGTCTGAGAATGGGTTTTATTTTGTACATAGAGGAGTATTTGCCTCTTTTTTAACCCAGCATCCTGCCAAATCAGGACAAACTTGCTGGAAATGGACATTTAAGAGCCAAGGGATAATTGAGAGAGCCTGAAGGAAAAAAATTAAGGAAGAATGTTATTCATCATCCTGGTCTTTACTATTGTTGGTTGCTGTAACCCAGTCCTGGGTCTCCTCTCCTCTTTTCACTGTATACTCCTTTCCAGTTTACCTTGTCCTCATCCAGTCTTGTGGCTTTAAATACCATCTCTATGCTTATGGCTCTCAAATTTCTATCTCCAACTTGATCTGAGCTCCAGACTCCACTATGCACCTGCCTACTGGACATCCTAACTTGGATGTCCCCAAATCATCTCCAGACCAACACATCCAAAACTAAACTCATTGTCTTCTCCCACCAGTGCTCCTACCTATTAGGTAGCAAACACAATTCTAGGTACTCGTGATATAGCAGTAAACAGGTTTCTGACTTCCAGAATTTACATTTTACTGGTAGAGAGTAATAATAAAAAACAAACAAATAAATAATGGGTGTGTGTGTGTGTATATATATATACACATAGAGAGAGAGAGAGAATATTGAAGCAAAGTATACTAAGGAGATAATGATGGGGAGGATAATGTATTTGATAAGAGTGATTAAGGAAGTTCTCTCTGAGAAGTCATGTTAAGGAAAACCTGAACAAAAAGAAGTAACACATCATGCAAATATCTGGGCGAACATTTCACATAGTGGAAACAGCAGGTACGAATGCCCTGAGGTGGGAATATGCTTGGTATGTTTGAGAAAAAGCATAATGGCTGGAGAGCTGTAAGCGAAAAGAAAAGTTTTAGGAAATGGAGTCAGAGAGGTAGTCAGGAGTCAGATCATATATATGCTTGGAGGCCATGATAAGGAGAATTTGATTTTTGTTCCAAGTATGATAATAAGTCATTGTAGGGTTTTGAGGAGAGAAGTAGCACAATTTAATTTATAGATTTTGAAAAAAATCAAAATCTATAGACTGTAGGGGGCCCGAGTGGAAGCAGAGAGACCTGTCAGGATGCTATTGCAAAAGTCCAGGGGAGAGAGGGTGGTAAGTGGACTCAAGTGATAGAAATGGATATATAAGATGTGTTTAGAGGCACGATGTATTTTGTAGGTAGAGCTAATGAATTTGTCTATCTAAGGGAAACGCAACACCACCATCTATCCAGTCAGCAAGCCAGAAACCTAGGAGTCATTCTTGATTCTTTTCTTTTACTTCACCCCCAGCTATAATCCATTGCTAGAGTCTGTTGATTCTCCTCAGGTGAAGACTGGAAAGAAGAGCATTTCTGGCAGAAAGAGAGGCATGTTAGTTGAAGTAAAATGCGTAGTAGGATCAATTAGACCACAGACTATTTCTCAAGGAAACTAATTGAAGAAATTGCATCCAATTAAATATCAGTACATGGAATAACCTTGTCTGACTCCTACCTCAACCTAAATTATGTTAAGCCTGTTTTATGCTCCCATAATTCCTTGTTATTTTCCTTCATGACACTTATCACAAGTTGTGGGTACATATTTATTCATTTGACTATTTATTTAATGTTTGTTTATCTCACTAGGCTGAAAGCTGAGGTCAATGCAGGGACCAAATCTTACTTATCTTTGTATCTCTAGTGCCTAGTACTTGGTTCATAGAATGTACTAAATGTTTGATAAATGAATAACTGAGAGAATATAAACATAAAAATAGATTATTATAAAGAGAATACCGATGAAGTTCTACAAGTGATTTAGAGCACTGACAAAGAATAAGGTTAGGCGTAAGAAAAAACATCTTGACCAAAATATATTTAAATCCTAGAATGAGGCTAAGAGTAATAACATCTCATTTCTTATATTCAGCAAACAAGAGACTTCCAGGTACTGGATATAAAAGAGGTTTGTTTCCACATGGGCTAAATGGTCTACAAATTCCCTTCTAGAATTGTAAGATTCTTAGAAGTATAATTGACAAACCATGAATCTAGGGAACATTCATTGACTTGTTGATTTGACAAAAACATATTGAGTGACTATACTAGGCACTGGGCTGGGCATTGTGGACTCAACATTGATTCACATTCCCTACTCAAGGGGTCTGCATACTAGTAAGGGCATTCATTTGAGAGATATGCATGGTATAAGTGGACATAATTTCCTGCTTCCAGGTCCCAAGTATGACATCTTAAGGAATGTCAACAAATTGGCCCATGTGGTTGTCAAGGTTCTCTGAGAAAGAGATACCAAGATGGAACTTAATGTCCATGGATTTTATTAGGGGAAATACCTGCGAGAGAAAATGGGGCGAGGGCCCATAAAGGCTGGGAGAGCTATCAGACCACAAATTAAGTCTGACCTTGAATAAAGGAGAGAGTGAAGGAAAGTCCAGTGAAGTGTTCTAGACTTCTGAGCAGTCTAAAGAAGGTTGGGTGAGGCCTTGGGGGAGTCAGCCATCAGAGAAGTCCTTTGTCTCCCAGGGATGGGGCTTCCTTCATTTCTCTGCTGTACTTAGTTGGGAGTCGCCTGCAGGGAGTGTGACTTTGGAGCAAATGTTGTGATGGATTTCAGAGTGCAGCAGCTAGGGCCCTTGGTCAGTTATGCTCATTGTAGTTGGGTGTGTGTGTGTGTGTGTGTGTGTGTGTAAGACTCATTCTCATGGCCGCCACAGCCCACTATCAAGTTATGATGACTTATGCAAACCAGAAACATGTACTTGGAGGCTGTATCATGAATAGTTTACCAGGGAGAACATTAGAAGTCTACTTTTATGAAAAACAACCAAAAGAAATAGTGCAACATAAGAAATTGACTACCAGGTTTTTAGTGAGAGAAGCATTCAAGGTTAGCTCTCCTGGTTTACGTGTTCACCAGACCCATGCAGATATATGTATACAGTTTCATTGTACTGGTGTTTGTTTTTATTGACACTCTATAAGGAAGGTGCTAACTACTTTGGTGAGGGTATTACCATAGCCATGACTGATTTATAGCATTGTTTCCCCTCAAGTATGCTCATATTCAGCCTTCTAAACACCATTAGTCAATTAGACAGCTACTAGTAAATCCATAGCAATGGCTGCAAAGGGGAGTGGGAGGCTGTTTTCTTTATTTTCCTCCTTTTACTCTGTATCAATCATGGTATTCTAGATTATGCTGCAGTAAGAAATAACCTGAAAAATTACAGTGACTTGAATTGGCAGAAGTTTATTTTTCATTCCCCTTGTGGATTGGCTGGGGCTTTTCTCTATATCATCTTTATTCTGGGGCCCAGGATAATGGGATAGCCACCATCAGTAATATTGCTGCTCATTGCTGTAGAGGGAAAATAGCAGGTAACCAAGCATGCAGTGTTAGAGCTTTTGCCCAGAAGTAATATGTGTCTCATTATACTGACCCAAACGAGTCAAATGCCCAAGCCCTGACTTCTGGGGGTGGGAAGCATTATCCCTCCCCAGGGAGGTGATCCTCATGTTAGTGAACACTAATACATAGCATGCACTTCCAGTCTGGACAGTCTTGTCTGTAGCCCTGGTACCTAGAAAGGTACCTGGCACATAGTCGGTGCTCCGTATAGATTTGTTGAATGAATGAATGGAACTTAAACCTGAATGTGCAAGACACATTCAAGTCCCTAGCATCTCCTCATTTCATGTCTTGAAATAAGGATTATCCAGCCTGATAAGTACAAAGGGAGAGAGGTATAAGAAACTTAGAGGCAGGATTGGTAGGAAATGATCAAGGAGCCTGATGAGTCTTAGGCAGGAAACCCTATTTGTGAGTTCAGCAATAAGAGAAGTGATACCCCTGTGCTTGAGGGGTTATAGTGTCTAGACTTTACTACAAAAGTACTCTCCAAGTCAGTGAATGTTTATTAAAAACCAACTTCATGGCAAACAAAAACTGAGGATTACAGTGGAGAGAGCAGGGGATCTGTCTATAAGTATTATAAGACATAGATTCTACCCTTGGAAGTTTATAGTCCTATTGGGAAGACAAGGTATATTATAATAAAAACAACTTGAATAAGCACTGTGTCATGGAAAGAACATTGACTTGGAGCAAGATCAATCTGGATTTGAATCCTGGAATTATCACTTTGTTTTGTATGATTTTGGAAATGTGTTTTAACCTTCCTGAGTTTTATTTTACTCATCAGTGAAATGGGGGTAATAACAGAGCCTATGTCACAGGGTTGTTGTGTGTATTAAATGGGATAATGGGTGTCACAAACCTAGCACAGAGTGAGAAGGCAGGAAATAATAGCTAATATTTACTGAACACTTATTACGTGATTGTACAATTCTGAGTTCTCTGTGTGTATGTATGTTCCAATGTTCATTCCAAGGTGATGTGTGTGTGTGTGTGTGTGTGTATTCCTATAATCTTTACCACAACCCTGTGAAGTAGGTGAGTTATGTACTATTATTATCCCCATTTTATAAATGAGAAAGCCGAGGCACAGAGAGATTATGTAGCTTACTCAACGTATATAGCTAGTAAGTGGGAGCTGACTTGTGAAGTCACACAGCCTGGTCCTAGTGGCTGTACTCTTAATCACCATGCTGTGCTGGAGGTAAGCATGGAACATGCAGACAACATTAAGACAAGACCATACATGGCATAAGTGTATATGTCAGAGAGAAATAGGTTATAGAGCTGGAAGTAGGTCAAGTGGAGTTTTGGAAGTAGACAAACTTTGATTATTGAAATTATTGTCTTGGAATAGAGTAGAGACTGAAAAACAAGGGCTATTATTAATTGTAATGACTGACCAGAGAATGATTTGAGAGTATTCATAAACAAGGGCTGAATTTCTTGGTAGAGATGTGAAAGTTGTAGGCCTTCAAAGAAGGAAGCTGTTGAATCAGGGTGAAATAATGAGGGACAGCTTCATGAAAGAAGCAGAATCTGAAGATTTAAAATTTTCAGATAGAAAAATGAACCAAGGCATGGCATGTGGAGAGGTGATAACAAACAAGACAGACAGTCCTGACCGAAGAGGAAGGATTATCTTAAGGAATCACAATACAAGTTAATAATACAGTAATAAAATAAGGACAGTGGCATTAATACTTTTCCTGAGTACTGCACATTCCCCTTTGTACAGCTCGGTCCTGTGTGGTAGAAAGAGCACTGGACGGAGTCTGTAGACCTTGGTCACACACCACTGCTGTCACATACTAGCTGGATAACAGGGGGCACATAGCTAACCTTTTGTAATTCTTAATTTCCCCATTTCTAATGTGAGTATAAAAATACAATATTTAGCACAGAGTTGTTGTTTTGGGAATTAAATTATATAGTAGCTATGAAAATAGTGAAAGGACTCCGCAAATGTTCTTTTTTTCCTACGTCTCATTGGATCCTCCTGTGAAGAGGATAGTGCAAGTTTCATTACTCAAACTTTTTTTTTTTCAGAGAAAGAAACTGAGATCCAGAGAAACTGAGGTTTAGAGAAATTAAGTGATTTGTCCCCCAAACTACATGGCCATTCAGTGATCTAGGGTCATTCTGACTTCCAGTCTAAAATACATCCCTTTGTCATTACATGTCCAGTAAGACAGTTAGGTGACACCATGATTTTGTGGGAACAGGACCCAAGATAGGGACATTTTGTGTAGGAAAAAGGGAGGCAGGATCAGGTCTGAGTGGGTCCTTGCATGGGAAAAGGGGATTGGGAAAGAGCCCTAAGTAGCCCAGAGGCAGCATGAAGGTCCTGGGGGTGGGATAAGGTACCTAAGTTGGTAGCGGGATACAGGAAGTGTGGAGAGCACCACTGATTGACATATCTTCCCTCTGAGTTTGACCAGGACCAGTTTGACCAGGACGAGCATTGGCCCTGTCTCTTTTAATGTGCATTTTGCAAAGAGAATTGAACCAGATTCATGAACGTAGATATGTGTATATGGGCACATGTATGCACGTGCGCACACAGGCACACAATGATGGGGTGGTGGGAGGAAAGGGAAAAAGTGATGTTTGAGTTTGTTTTCAACAGAAACATTGGCATCTAAAAAGGGGGTCCATAGATCAATTGAAACACCACAAGGCAAAAGCCAGAATAAACACCATTCGCCCCTATGTACTTGACCTGATTAGACACCACCTAGTTCAATCAACTATCTCCCTGTCTCTTTCCCTCCCTAAGAGCTGGATTGCCTCCTCTCCTTACTTCTCCTATACTCACAAGTTGCAGCAAGGTGATTTCGGGAGAAATTGAATTCATTAGGATTTTTATGGATAATTATAGTTGCAATATGCTTGGAGTCATTTTATTAAAGCAGTTATGAGGTAATTAATCTTGTCAATAACCTCTGGAGTGAATGTGCATTTTCTGTATTCTCCACGCTTTTTGCCTCTGTTCAAGTCTCTGAAAATATCCAAATGTGTTTGCCACTTAAGATGCTCTCATCCCCACCACCCCTCCAGAGCTGAGAGCCAGCTGGGAGCCCAGACCAGAATTATTTTCTTAGCCAAGGAGAGATATAAGACAGAAGACCTTTAGTTGTCCTTTGGTTTTTTTCTGTTCTTTGCTATTTAAGAATGAATCACTACCTGTGGTCAGGTATCTCCCTGTAGCCCCTTCTCCCCAAATTAGGAGAATTGACAGTGCTGCTAGAGAATGACTAGCAATGCAAGGGCCTCTGAATCCTGTTCCCCATGTTGAATACCCATGTGCTTCAATTTACAAGACCACCTGATAAGCAAAAAGCTGAATATACAGTACCATGAAATTTGGGTGCTTAGCACTACAATTGTCAAAAGATGATTCCTTGCGCAGAGGTTTCCTTTAAATAGGCACTTAATATAGGATCTAGTTTACAAAACCAATTAAACAAAAAATTCCATAAGCTGAACATTTTAGAAAATGCTGGTTTGCTAAACTCGGAACCTAACTGCACCTCAGTATTTTTTTTAAAAAAAAGACTGAACTAACCTAAAGAAAAATATATAAATATGTTATATATATATGTGTGTGTGTGTGTGTGTGTGTGTGTGTGCATGTGTGCCTGTATTGTTTTTAAATAAGGACCATACTAGAAAATTGAAACATTCTTTTTTTTTTTAACATCTTTATTGGAGTATAATTGCTTTACAATGGTGTGTTAGTTTCTGCTGTGTAACAAAGTGAATCAGCTGTACGTATACATATATCCCCATATCTCCTCCCTCTTGCGTCTCCCTCCACCCTCCCTATCCCACCCCTCTAGGTGGTCACAAAGCACGGAACTGATCTTCCTGTGCTATGTGGCTGCAATTGAAAACATTCTTTTTATGGAACCAACTGTTCATTGACTCGTTGACTTTCAGTCCCCAAGTTACAGCTGACTTCCCAAGAACACATCTACTGTGTAAAGCGGGCACCTTTGCTCTTCCTACTGTGCTTTTGAAAGCTTCTGTCCTAAGAATTGCTAATCAAAGGACAAGGCAACCTGGACCTCCAGCTACTCTTTGATCTTCTTCTTATGACTCATTCTCTAACTCAAAGGTAATGCCAGGGATGGTCATTATTCTCCATGTAGGCAAGATGGCTGAAGAGATAGATGTGACAAGCTGTCCTCTCTGTTAGGAGAACTTTTATCTTCCTTCCGTGGCTGGCTGAGTCAGAGAGGGCCTGCATTAAGTGCCTCCATCTATAGACATATACCCAATTCTGAAAGCCTGCATCCCAGTAATAGACATATCTTCCCCAATTTTTTTCTTTTACATTATTCTTGCCCTTTAGCTGCCGACTCTTTATAGAACACAGTATCTATTATCAGTTCAGTTTTGAAAATGAATCATACACTTCCAATGAGAATTTTGGAATGCTATGATTATCTGCTAACTGAAGATTATCTGATAACCTGAAGATTATCTGCTAATAACTTTGATGATCTTAATCAATAAGAATGGGGTGACAGTCTCCGTGCAGTCACCTGAACAGCAGGGTGTCTGGTGGGATTATGCCTACCTTGGGACAGAACAAAGGGAGTTGAGATGATTCTTGGCTAAAATTAATTCCTTTTCTGGCGCTAAAATAAATCTAACTAAAACTGCAATAGCTATTGTATTGTGTGAGTGTGTGTGTGTGTGTGTGTGTGTGCGTGCATATGTATACACACACACACAATATATTATAATAGTTCGTGGTCACAAAACTGTTGTTAAGGTTACATTGTTTACAAGATAGCCTCCCAGTTTTGGGACATGGAAGTAGTACCCACAGTGAAGTTGGTGGCTGTTCAGAATATTAGACAACAAGCAAAATTGTGACTTGGGCAAATTCCCTAACTCCAACAGTTTGAGCAGTTTGGGGGTTTGCACACTCTAAACTAGGTTTCCAGATGTGTTGCTTGATTGGCCAGTGTCTAGAACTGAATGATAGATATAAAACAGCAAGTGCTAATACTCAGGAAACCTCACTGGGACTGTTCTTTATAAATAAAGCTTGTCTAGAAGTGGTCTTTCATTTCTGGGGTGTCTTTGACCATGTTGGGAATCAGATGAAAGCCATTTATTCTCTCCAGAGAAATACCTATATGCACATATTTTGTCGTTAATTATGGGAGGTATGCTGATCTTACAAATTCTGGTCTAGATAAATCTTACACTAAATTGCTGAGTGGGTAAGCCTAAGCAGTCTTTGGACCCACAACATAGGCAGAGCTTTGGTTGATGAGGGCAGTGGATCAAATGTTTTCAGTGTGTCCTAGGGCTACTTGAAATAATAACCATTTGTCCCTCAGAACTTTTCTGTATCTGTTACAGAGTTTGTCATCTCACACTACTTTTAACCCTAATACTTTGAGTCAGCCTTAGTCTTTGGGGAATATATAGCATGTTCTTTGTAATTTCTCTGGTGTTTTTACATGGCTAACACCCTAGGAAGTTCATTTCATTAATAACTAGTAAGCTCAATACCTGATCTGACTGCTGAATAATAGATGACCTCTTTTTAATGCTCTGTGTGCATTCCAATATACCTAGCAATGTACCATTCAAGGACAGGAAAGACCAATCTCTGAGCAGGCCTTGGTTTGTCTACTGTAATTAGATATTGTTATAAATATGCTTTCTTATAATTTAACTTTACAACACACTTTCTCTTTGTCTCCAAGGGTTGCTCCCAAAAGCTAAGGGCTTTTGATTCATAGCATGTCCATGAGTTTCAGTATGTTTATACTCCACTCTAGAAGGTTTTATGGAAGTAACATAAGAGCTACTTACTTTTCGAAAATGATTTTATTACTTCTAAGTGCATCCAAAATAAGTTTTGGCCTCATAGAGACCTTGAATGAAACGTCTCCAGGCAAAAGCTGGTGTGTTCTTTCATCTCACTTTTCACAATCTCCTGCCACTGAGACCTTCTGCTCTCCATTTGATATTGTTGTCTTCTCCATCCCCCATTCTCCCTGGCTTCCAGGACATTATGCTTTTTGGTATTTCCCATGAGCTTCCTTTCTTCATGTCCACTTGAAGTGTAGAAATTCCACTGCTTCTCTTCTCTTCACTTATTGCCCTCAAGTGGTTCCCGTGAGCCGTCGTCCTCAAAGGGCCAAACCATACCAGAGCCTTTCCCCCTTCTCCTCTTGCCCTTCTGAGACTTTAAGCCTCAGAGCCAAATTCAGTACTTTGAGCCTCTAGGGTGTTATAGCCAATCATTTTCAGCTATAGCTGATGGGAGGGATCCTGGAAAAAAGTGAGGTTAATGGGTCTCTTTCCATTCCTGCCCTCATCATCTATAATGCCAACTTCATCAAACACTCTAAGTACAGCTCATTAAGTTTGCATTTCTTTTTTTTTCCCCCATTGGAATTACTGTGCAATTTGTATAGTGTGTTTTTATATCGAAGTACATGAAGATTGTACCCAAATATCCCAATTTCAAAAAAAAATCAGATTAGTGACAATAATCAGTTGTATTTTATGTTGCTGAAATATACTACTGAAAAATATTGCTGAAATGTATTCCTTGATACTGGAATGAACTCTCTGGCCATTTCTTCACATGTCCTTTACCACATTACAGAGAGGGGGAAGGATCAAAAGTGCTTTTCCTCCAGAGAAGTCAAGGCTCTGTGGGGACAGATGCCAAGGTCCGCCTTAAAGTACATAAGACCCTTTATCACTTGCCCTTGGGACTTCCTCTCTATCCAGCTTCCTCTTTCATCACTTTCCCCTAAAACCCTGGCCACACCAAAGGACCTGGAGTTCAGCAACCCTACTATTCTCTGGGTTGCCTTAGTGCCTTAGTTCATGCTATTGTCCCCTTTCCCCCTCTTTACCTGGCTAATTCCTACGGATATTTTAAGACTCAGCCCAAATATTAGTTCTACTCTAGAATTCCTGGGTGAATCTTAGGAGTTATTACAGAATTAAATAAGTCTCCTTTAGCTGTACTACACTCTATCTCACTGCCTCCCGCAAACTCACAGAGATCCTGTGACCTCCTCCTAGAACCCCCCTCTTCCCCAGCTCTCAGTATGACTTCAGAGTATCCTGTTCCAGCCTCTTGTTTTCCCTTCCTTCTGAGTTATCCTCTCTTAAGAATCCCTTTTCCTGGCCATCTCTTTCTTGGCCTTTTTTCTTCCTAAGTTATTCTTAGGTCTAAAAGATAAAAGTCAGGAGAAATGGGAAGACCGATTGTGTCCATCTTTGTCCCTTTTCCACTGCTGACTGCCTTTTCCTGTGTTCCAGGGAGCTCTATCTCACCTACCATAAGATTCAAGAAGAGAAGATAATGCTCTCCATGCTACCCATCCCCATTTTCTATCTTTTCTCAGCAGCAAGTGGAATTAATGGTTCCCTCCTATGTGTGCCTACAGCATGGTACAGAGGCCAGATTGCAGTTACTGGTTTTTAGGTCTGTCTCCCCACCAGACAGTGGATAGCAACTTTTAAAAAATGTGATACATCTGTTCATTTACCTTAGATTTCTCATGGGCCTACTTCACTTGGACAATATAGAAAAGATAGACTGTGGGTTCTGGGACACTCATGTCAGGGAAGCTCTAGCTATAATTCTCTCCTCTCACGAGAGCTGGCTGAAAACTGTTGTAATATATTAGACTTAGGATTTCTTTTTTTTTTTTTTTTAATAAATTTATTTATTTATTTATTTTTGGCTGCACTGGGTCTTCGTTGCTGCATGCGGGCTTTCTCTAGTTGTGGCGAGCTGGGGCTACTCTTCGTTATGGTGCACGGGCTTCTCATTGCGGTGGCTTCTCTTGTTGCAGAGCAGGGGCTCTAGGCGTCTGGGCTTCAGTAGTTGTGGCATGTGGGCTTAGTTGCTCCACGGCATGTGGGATCTTCCCGGACCAGGGCTCAAACCCGTGTTCCCTGCATTGGCAGGCAGATTCTTAACCACTGCGCCACAAGGGAAGCCCATAGACTTAGGATTTCTTTAGGACCAGGCCTGGGCCTTAATCTGTATCTAAAGTACTTGAGACTGAGTAGGTATCTAGAAACATGTTGCTTGGTTGATTGGTTGGTTGGTTGGCTGCTTGGCTGGTTGGGTAGATGAGATAACATGGTATAGTATTGATACTATGTGAGTATCATATAGTGAGAATGCCTGCATCCCAAATTTGCAATTATACTTTTGACTTGACCTTAGGCAAGTTATCTTACCTCTCTGGGTGTGAGTTGCCCCAAGCATTAAGCATGGATAATATATCCACCTCAGAGCACTTTTTGTTTTAGCTCAGATTTATTGAGCGTCTGTTATACGCTAGACACTGTCATCTCTGCTTTATATGGATTAACTCATTTAAACCTCCCTGTGAGAATTAAATGAAATAAATCATGTAAACTGTATAGCATATAGTAAATGCTCATAAATGTTAGTTATTTTAAAAGAGAAACAGCCTGGGTATAGCTATGAAATTCTGCCTCTAAAACACAGGTCTTAGGTTCCTATTCTTGAGTTTTCTTTCTACAGAGTCCCGCTATATTCCTTATTCCCCAGGAAATTGAGCCTTCTGTTGGGGCAGAAGGATGTATGATCTGGGTCTTAATAATTACTCCTCTGCTTAATGGTTGGTTTAGTGTTCCTGTCCCCAGACAGGAGTCCAGCCGCTGTGGCCCCAGTGACTGAGTACAGACCCCTCTTGTGGGGGATTGGGATTCTTCAAAGACCCTTTTCTCTGCTGATCCCAGAAGCAAGGTGAGCTTTAACTTTTGCTCAGGTGCATGGTGCCAATGACAGAAGAAGCTCTTTAACTGACCTTTATTTAAACTGACTTGCTGGCTTAACCAACCCTCTGTAAAACTGACTGATGCCCTGGCACTCTTTCTGATTGAGTCATGTAAGTGGGCTCAGCTGTCTTGGAGCCAGTTAGTTCCTAAGACCCTTGTGTCCTTGTCCCCTTTGCAGGCTGTTCTTGCTGAAGGCCAATCAACACTGGCATTTAGCTTTAACTCTTGAGTTTTGAGAGTTGATTCCTTCAGTCCTTTGAACAATGCTTTCCAACTGCTAAGCTGAGGCATACTGATGTGCCCTGAGTGAGTTACAGTTGTGCTGAGCTATTGATCCTTCCAGGTGGTCTGCTAGATAGACAGCCAGAGTCCATGGGCAGTTTTTGCCTCTGGCCATGAATAAACTTGTCATTCCACTTTGATGTACCATGTAAATGTTGTCATTTCTCACCTGTGTTGTGCCCTGGAAAAATCAAGAAGTATTATGTTTAGAGCATTCGTTATCAAATGTCTTTTAACTGTGGAGCCACAATATATGAATCAGGTTAAAAGTGAATCTGCTTTCTTAATACCACTCAACTGTATGCTGTAAAATGTTTAAGATGGTGAATTTTATAGTATGTGTATTTTACTACAATTAAAAAAAAATTTTTAATGAATCTGCTTTGAGTAAAATGACAGCTAGGCCCTGGAACCTTGGCATCCCTTTCAGCAGACTCTGAGGGCTTCAGGGAACACAGCTAAGAAAACACTGCTTTAGAGCAGGAATTGGAAGCCTCGCTCTCCCCTTGGGCTCTGATGTCTGCAGTTAGTGTGTAGCTCTGTGAAAGCCAGCCTTCAGCACCTCTGCAACGGGGCAGAGGGCCTCTTAGGCCTTCCCATGGGACATGTTGACTCTTCCTAACCGTGTGTCCTCTGTTAACTACCTCGGGCACTCATTGCCAATATAACTCGTCCCTGCCTTTCGCTTTCCCAGCACATTGAAAAATCACCTGTCATAAACATATATAAATATGTACTGAGAAGGTTTTTCATCACCCTTCTCTATATATGTATATGTATCACCTAGTTAAAATATTCAGTCCTTTTGAAGGGTGTAAAATAAAAAGACAACCTCTTCCTGCCCATTTTTAGTCCCACATCTCCCCAGGTAAAACCATTGCTGACAGTTATGTATTTTTTTAATGAGGTATAGTTGATTTACATTATTATATTAGTTTCAGGTGTACAACGTAGTGATTCAAAATTTTTATAGATTATACTACATTTAAATTTATTATAAAATATTGGCTACATTCCCTGTGCTGTACAATATCCTTGTAGCTTATTTATTTTATACATAGTAGTTTGCGCCCCTTAATCCCATACCCCCTAACTTGCCCCTCCCCCCTGGTAACCACTAGTTTGTTTTCTATATCTGTGAGTCTGTTTCTATTTTGCTATATACATTCGTTTGTTTTATTTATTAGATTCCACACATAAGTGACAACATACAGTGTTTGTCTTTCTCTGACTTCTTTCACTAAGCATAATACCCTCCAGGTCCATGCATGTTGCTGCAAATGGCAAAAATTCATTCTTTCCTTTGGCTAAAGAGTATTCCATTGTATATATGTGCCACATCTTCTTTATCCATTCATCTGTCGATGGACACTTAGGTTGTTTCCATATCTCAGCTATTGTAAATAATGCTGCTATGAACATTGGGGTGCAGGTACCTTTTTGAATTAGTGTTTTTGTTTTCTGTGAATATATACCCAGGCGTGGAATTGCTGGGTCATATGGTAGTTCTATTTTTAGTTTTTTAAGGAACGTCCATACTGTTCTCCATAGTGGCTGTATCAATTTACATTCCACCAACAGTGCACAAGGGTCCCCTTTTCTCCACACCCTCGCCAACATTTGTTATTTGTGGTCTTTTTGTTGATGGCCATTCTGGCAGGTGTGAGGTGATATCTCATTGTGGTTTTGATTTGCATGTCTCTGATGATTGGTGATGGTGAGCAAGTTTTGAATTTTTTGTGTCTGTGTATCCTTCCAGAAAAATCTTTGCACACAAAACCATCTATCTGTAATATAAACAGGCCATTTTACGCATGTGATTTTACGCTTTTCTCATTTTACTTAATAGGATATCTTGGTAATTACTCCATATCATCACTTAGCATTCTATATCAAGCTTTAAAACAGCTGCATAGTATTCCATTGACTGGTTGTAACATACTTTATTTAATTACTCCTCTAGTGATAATATTTAGGTTACTTCCAGTGTGTCTGAAGAGCAAAGAATTTGAAACAATCTAAATGTTCAAGGAATTCATTAAATCAAGTCTAGTGTATGATATAGTGTAGTCTTTTAAAAATGATGTAAAAGCACATTCAATGCTATAACAAAGTGTTCCCTATGTCTTTTTACAGGAAAAACGAGTTATAAATTAGTTTGAATAGTTGACTCCTGATGCGTAAAAAAATAGGAGCAGGCATGCATAAACTAGGTATGAAAGGATGTGCACTAAACTGTTAAACTGTTAACAAAGCTTCTCTCTAGGTGGTTGCATAATAGGGTTTTAAGTCGTTTTCTCCATTTTGCTTATGCATATTTTCTGAATTCTCAAAAATAAATGTATATTGCTTCAATAATAGGAGAAAGAATACAATAAAGGTTAATTTCTTTAAGACAAGTTCACGTGCACCCTGTGCCACGGCAGCCACACTCTCCTGTCCCTACCGTGCTTATGGCATTCTACTTATGGTGGGGAAATAGCTGTAGGGGAGGAAAAATAATTTTCCCTCTACGCTTCTGGGAAGATATGTTGGGGGTGGAGGTGGGACACAGGTGCACAGCTTCACACACAGCCATCAGCAGCCCACTCCGCACACTGAGGGTCCAGCCAGGCGGTGCCTCCAAGAACTTTCTAGGTTCTTGGCTGAGATCCCTCCTCTAATAGAAGACATTGATGGGAGAAAAACAAGCAGAAGTTTAATAACATGTATACCTCCTGTATACATGAGAGAGACTCAGGAAAACTGAGTAACTCTCCAAAATGGCCTAAGCCATCTCCTTAAATAGTATCTCCAGCTGTCATTGCCTTCTTCATGGATAAGAGTTTCTAGAGATCAGGTCATCCTCTTCCTGGTGCACAGAGGGAGATACCCTTACAAATGGAGATTTCCTTTATAAATGTAAACGTCCCTCACAAAAGGGTAACTTCTATTCGTTTTCAAAGCTTTTCCTGTGTCTGCTCTTTCCTAAAAATAGTCAGCTTAAAATAATCCTTATGCCAAAGACGCACATTTTCAGGTGACATATTCTGCTCGCCTTCACAACGAACCTGGGCCTTGCCCTGTGTGAGCTCCCAGTCCAACCAGTGAGAGCAGGGAAGGCAGCTACACCAGAGAAGCCAGAGACTAGTGTGGGGAAGTAGGGACTGACCAGTCTTTGAGGCTCACACATGGAGTGCTGAGGGGGACGAAGCAGAGGGAGCAATCCCTAAGGAGTGAAACAACAGTAGTCAGGGAAGGCTTCACAGAGGAAGTGGAAACGTATGGAAGAACAGTAGGATTTGCAAAGGTTAAGAGGAGGAGGGTGGGATTCCTTCAGGCCCTGGCAATATTTGATAAGGCAGGAGCAGTAAGGTCTGCTGTTTTGTCACATCAGCTGATTGGTCAGCTGGTCACCAAAGAGGTGTGGTGAGTGACTGAGATCATTTGCTTTGCAATCTGACACATGAGTTTACATTTCAGCTCTGTCATTTACTGGATATTTGCCTAGGGAAGTTAACTTTTCCAAACCCCGGTTTCCTTGTCTATAAAATGGGAATTATAACAGTACCTACCTCATCAGGTTACTGTGAAGGTTAACTGAAATAATGGATATAATATGACATAGCACAGTGCCTGACTGGCACATAGGAAAGGCTTAACATATGGTAGCTGTAATTATTATTAATCCAAATAAAGAAAACAAAATATGTCATAGTATTTAAAGATTTGACTTAATAATAATGAACTCATGTGAAAGAGATTCATAATTCTTAGAAGTAGATGGTTTTTCTGAAGGTCTCTGAGGTGAGGTGGCAGAAAATTCTATAGCATATAGAACCCAAGCAGGTGTCTGAATTTCTTTTTTTTTTTTTTTTTTTTTTTTTTTTTTTTTTTTTTTTAAATTGAGTTAGCAGTTTTTTTTTTTTTTTTTTTTTTTAATTTATTTATTTATTTATTTATTTATTTTTGGCTGTGTTGGGTCTTCGGTTCGTGCGAGGGCTTTCTCCAGTTGCGGCAAGCGGGGGCCACTCTTCATCGCGGTGCGGGGACCGCTCTTCATCGCGGTGCGCGGGCCTTTCACTATCGCGGCCCCTCCCGTTGCGGGGCACAGGCTCCAGACGCGCAGGCTCAGCAGTTGTGGCTCACGGGCCCAGCCACTCCGTGGCATGTGGGATCTTCCCAGACCAGGGCTCGAACCCGTGTCCCCTGCATTAGCAGGCAGATTCTCAACCACTGCGCCACCAGGGAAGCCCCAGGTGTCTGAATTTCTAAGTGAGAGAAGAGAATCGTATATAGGATGGTGCTTAAAAACATTGGCTTTGGACTCAGGAAGACACAGGTTCATGTTTCTGGCTCTGACATATGCACTGTGTAATGTTGGCCAAGTTCTGCTTTAATTCTAGGCCTCAGTTTCCTCATCTGAAGAATGGGAGTAATGACACTGTCTACCCCTAGGGTTGTTAATATTAGGATTCAATGAGATAACACGGGTGAATTGCTTAGTGCCTGGTACTCAATTTGTGCTCGGTTCATTCACTGAACAAATGTTTGTAGCGCACTAACAATGTGCTGAGCTTTGTGCTTAGGCACTGGGAATATATTGGTGAATGAGACAAATGGGGACCTTGCCTTTAAGTAAAGTTTTCTGTCAATGAGAACTACCATTATGGCTGCCATTACTGCTATACAGATATTCCTCACTATCTAAAGTCTCACTATCTAGATATTCATTATAATAACTTAAAAAAATGTTTATCCCACATTCACTATTCAAATTGAAAGCCCTCAGGTGAAAACGTTTGAGTTGCATGGGAGTCCCATCCAGAGGACATAGAATGTACCCCTCTCTGGATAGGATAGCATCTTGAGTTCCAACTGATTAAAAGCATTGTATATCATCACTATCATCTCCCCCACCATTTTTCTAAGAGTTTAGCCTTTCATGAGTCCCAGTATTTGCTTATTTCAAGTACCTGGGGGCACTATCAACCAAGGTCCATGTGGACCACATCTTGAGAATCTCTAACTTATTATTTCATTGTTTATTTATATTACAGTTTGTGTTCATTGGAGTTTAGGAAGAAAATATACTTTGTTTCTGAGGTTGTAAATTATTGCATCCGAAACATAAAAATACCTATTTATGAGTTTCTTAAGTGTTAAATAATTAGATATCAACATTTTAAATGCTTTATGTTACTAACACATACTTCATGGATGGATATATATAGTTGCTTAAGAGTATTTTAGTAATATTTAGGAAAATTGGTTGGGGTCTGGGGATGTTTTGTTATTTTCCCATTCAAAATAATGGAACATAGGGTTCCATTTTATGTTAATTCACTATATAGCATATTCTCAGTAATGTTTTATATTTCAATATGCAGAGGCGCCTGTACTAGAACCACTACTACAATATTACTTCCACTCACTACCTAGTGCTTGCGAACTAATAATCGCTATCTACTGACTTCCACCGGCTACTGACCCCAGCATTACATTTCCAGTCTTTACAGAAGCTAATGCTGCCCTTTTCCTCTTCTTTATTTGAGTATGGTCATGTGGTTGGGGGTGGGGCCTCATCCTCAAAGTAAAGGACCGGAACCTTGTTGACCTTGTTGTGGCTGATGTCTAAGGAAGACTGCCTAAGGGTAAAGTGTACAACTTCAGTCACATCTTTCTGTGGCTCTGAAGCCAAGCCAGGAAGACAGCGATCCCCAGAGCCAAGGCTGTTGGCAATGAGGAAGGAGACTTCACATGGAAAGGTGGCTAGGATGACCTTCTCCAAGGCACCAGCCACTGCCTGCTGTGCGTGTGTGCACGTGTGTTTGTCTAAGCATGTTGTCCCCTAGAGTATTGCAAAGGCACATGGTTGTTTTGGCAGGTATTGATAAGTACCTGAATGGGTAGATATAGAACAGAATTCTAGTTTTATTACTGATTAAAAATGTTTTAAAAGGACCTGTTCCTGGTGAAAGGACCAAGAGCATGTTCCTTAGTTAAAGAAGTTTAGGGGAACGCTGTCTGCAGTATCTCCTGGGGATGTGGTCAACATATAAAAGGCTCCAAGTAGTCCTACAGTAAAGAAACTGATTACTCTTTGCATACCAGGATTTTCCCACACGCTTTTTCTTGGCTCACAGAAATCTTTTCTGTGTGGCAGCCCGCTGAACACTATTCCACAGCACGTGTTTTGAGAAACCCTCTTGTATATTGTTGTAGAATGCGGTACAACAAATGCTAATGCACTTCGTGACCCACCCATTATCTTCCCACTCCCTCCTGCCCCATCTTTCCTTATGTTTCTCTCCTCCCACCCCATTCTTCCATCTCTCCATCCCTATCTTTCCTCTCTTCCCTTCCATGTTTATTGACACATTATTAAGAGATCTGATCATCACCAAAAGCATTTCAATAGTCCCCTTTGCATTGATACAATGCTGAGGGCTGTCAAAAGGTGAAAAACAAAATACTCTCTGCCCCTTCCACTCAGGAGCTGTCAGTAGCTCATAGATCTGGGCTGGGTGAATATGCAGATTCTTATAACGTAAGTAATCTACATGTGAGCAAATGGCTGAACACATGGCATGTTCATGGAGGGGATGGGAGTAATCATAGTGAATTACAGCTACACCTTTATCAGTACCAACAACTTGCCAAACACAGCTCAGCAGGGAGAGAAGAAACACAATTGTTCTTCCCTGTATAATATATGCCATTGTACAGCCAGTGCTGTATTCTCAGAGGGACATTGTGCAATTTTCAGATTCTGCCACATGCTGCCTCCCTTGGGAGGCTGCACAAGAATTAGGAGGTTTGGTTTCTAATGCCAGCTCAGCCGCGGACTTGCTGTGGGACCTGGAGCAAGCCACTTGGCCTCTCTGGGCCTCAGAGGAGGTTTCATTAGATGAGCTGGGAGTGGTCCTTCCCTTCCTGGTCTGCTATTCTGTGATTGGTCTGACGGGATTATTGTCCCTTGGTGGTGGCTTGGGGTGAGGTGGGAGATGAAGAGGAGATACTTCCTCTCAAAACCTATTTCTGGTTTTGAAAAGCTCCTTCGCAAATGTCTCTTGTGAGGGGGGAGACTGAGAGATTTGTAAGTGGGGGCCGATTGCTGGTGGGCGTTTGTGTGTCCATCTCCATATCTTGCTCCCCTCCCCCAAACTCCAGCACTGCTTTGTGCAGTCAATATTGATTTTAAAGCACATTTGTTCAGATGCCATTTACATTCTGGGAGTAAGCTATGGTGTGCTAGTCAAGAGAACAACGTGTGATATTTACCTGGCACGGGAGATACCATGATCACAAAGAGAACGACGTGTAACAGTCGAATAACCATAGCAGTCACTTATCTAGAATTTAGACGTAGGCAGAGCTCCAGGAGAACTTAACATGTATTATCTCACTTTAAGCCTCACAACAATCCTGTACTGAAGGTCAATTCGAATTATCCCCATTTTACAGGTAAGAAAACCAAGCCTTGGAAAGATTCCACGACCTGCCCAAAGTCACACAGGTAACTGGAGGAGCCAGCTTTCAAACCTAGCCAGGCTGACTCCAGAGCTCTTAACTAGTATGCTTTCTTTTAACTGGATAAAACAGGTGCCCTGGAAAGTAATCAGTTATGGAGAGGGGAGGGATGGAAGGGGGGAAACACAGCCCAGGCTGAGCGAGCCCCGGGCTGGCAAACGTTCTCTGTCACACGCTGGCTTTATGTAGCAGCACTGGACGCAGTGGTCGGCCACCTCTGTTGGAAACTCTGTTCTCTGGGAGGCTAGTGGGAGCAAAGTGGAAGGGCTTCTGCAGTGGCCACATCAGGAAGCTTGTCCCAGTGCTGTCTGTACACATGAATGGCCAAGAGCTAAACCCTGAAATATAACGAGCTTGTCCTTGGCACTTCCTATCCTCCTCTCAGGGCCCTTGTCCCTCTCTGCTCAGCATCTGTCGGGAACCTTGTGTGTGTATGCCCCCTCTGGGATCCCAGGTCCCTTCATGCTGGCACTCAACCCATCAACGTGCCATCCTCAGTAGTTCCCTGTGCTCCAGACCTTTCCATCCTAATTCCTCCAGTTAAAAATCTCCTGATCCTACTTCTATCATTGACTAAGGTGATAATAGTAGTGGCTAATATTTATTAATCATTTTCTATGTGTGGGGCTCTGCTTTAGGCATTTCCATGCAGTATCTCATTTAATTCTTATAACCCTATGGGCAGGCACTCTTATTGTGTCCACTTGACAGTGGAAGTCACTCAAGTTCAGAGAGGTTACTTGTCCAAGGTCAACCAATCAGTAAGTGGTGGAGAAAGACTCACACCCAGGTCTTTCTAACACCAAAACCCATGTCGTGTCCATGTCTGTTAGTCTATATTACCTCAGAAGTACTATGTCAATAAGCAGAATCCCGTCTGCCTGGTTGGATGTTACTTTCCTATACAGGATATACATGATACGATTCCTCAAGATTGAAAAAAAAACCCTCATTTTTTCTCCATTCCTTCCTTCAACTCATTTGATCCAAACTTAGCACATTTTTCTATTTGCTTCCAGAGTTTACACTCACTTGTGATCCTTACTGTGCCCTAGCTTGGTTAATTCAAACTTTGAGTACTGCTAAGTTTTCTTAATCTTGCCCTGATATTCTTTCTGTTGCTCTTTCATATTTTTTTTCCTCTCAACAAGAACTGCCTGGCATCTGCCCTCATAATTCTCTTACTGGCTTCTCCTCGTCCTCGTCGCCACTCACTCACAGGTGGGATTCATTTGCTGTCATGCTATCCTTGTGAGGCAGGCAGTACCATTGATATTGGCCCCATTTGATAGATGAGAAAACTGAGGCTCAAGTGGCTTAAGTGACTTGCTCCAGTTGGAAGGTCTTCCCTAGTACTATGAGGTATAAGCAAAAGTAGGTGTTGAGAGTGCCTGAGATATATGGGAGCTTCTAAAATATAATTCTGACTTAAAATCAACCCATTTTCTGGGTGTTTTTGCTAGAGCACCAGGACTAGAATGGGATAAGCTGGGTTAGAGGCCTCTAACAGACCGCAAATCTGCTATTCAACTGGGTGAAGGTGAGTTTGATACTTTAGGCATCATTCAAATATAGCAAAGTAAATCGCCTGCCACTCTGAGACAAAGCCAGGATGAGACTTGGTAGTTTTTAAAACAATGATCTTCTTATTCCTGGGCTGGATCATCCTGATACCCTAATGAATGCAAATGCCAAAGGAAAACACAAGGCTAACAATACACAGACGTTGGTGCTATGCAGAACGAGCTGTTTTGGGTAGGGCCCCACCTTTTTCTCAGTACTTAGCTTCACAGTATTCTAGAAGTAGAAATTTTAGTTCTCCGAGTAGATAAAGGGCTAGTGAGTAGGAAATCTGAGAACAGGTCGGGCCTAGGAGAAAAAAGAGCATCTTTCATTTTCTCCTGGATACCAGACACACCTTCCTGGTCAGATTTCTCCATTTAAGATTTTATTGGAATTCTCTCTATACATACTTGTCCTACTGCTTGGCAGGTAGTAGATGTTTGGTAAACAATGGCTGTCTAGGTGGATGAGTGGATTTGAGCAGCTGTGTGTGTTGATCGCTTGTTCTGGATAATCATTCAATGTGCTAGCCTATGCTGTCCTTATCAGGGACACCATAGAGCCCATATTGCCCAAACCCTAGACATAGTAAACCACTTCATATGGTATGGAAAGGCAGGGGGTTTAGGATGATTCTAATAAACAAAAAATAAAACTTCCTCCTATTACTGAGTACCTTTCAAATAAGGACTTGGCTTCCTGTTGAAATGCAAATGCTCCTGGACGAGACGCAAAGTGTGGGCAAGAGAGCCTTCCCTGCCTGTGCTTCTCAGATTGATCTCAGAAGCAGGGAGACTCAAAGCAATAGGTTAAATAAGGCACATCTTCCTGGAGTGTCAATTTTTACTCCAAGATTTGAGGGAAGGGAAGTTAGGTAACTTTAGATTATTTAAAGCATCATTTGTATATTGAAGCAAGCATTAGTATCTGTATTAGTCAGCTAGGACTGCCATAACAAAATACTATAGACTGGGTGGCCTCAACAACAGAAATTTATTTCTCACAGCTACGGAGGCTGAGAAGTGCAAGATCAATGTGCTGGCCAGTTTGGTTCCCCAGTGAGGAGCCTCTTCCATGCTCACAGACGGCCACATATGTCCTCATGTGGCAGAGAGAGAAAGCAAGCTCTCTTCTTATAAGGGTACTAATCCCATTGTAAGGGCCTCACCCTCATGAACTCATCCAACCCCATGTCCAAATATCACCACATTGGGAGGTTAGGGTTAGGGCTTCAACTTATGAATTTGGGGGGTGGGCACAATTCAGTCCATAGCAATATCTAGTAGAACAGACTGTTAAATTCATATATTTTTCTTTTGTTTTACAATGAAACAGGAGACAGCAAAATAATGCCAATCTTGCAACAAATCACTTTGGGCTATACCTCTGATGTCCTGGGGGATATTTTTTCCTTCTCCTCTGCCCAGGGGTGCTTGAGGTGAAGTTTAAGAAGAACTGTCAGGGTTGCATAAGCTGCTCCAATCTGAATGGTGCCACTTGGAGTTGTGCCCGGAAGAAGCCTTAAGCCCTATGAAGCTGTTAGGAGTAGTTCATACCTGGATACGAATGAAATATCTGAGAGGAAATTTTGGTGACCGTGAGTAGAAGCAGATGTGATAAGGCTGAGAACAGGAGAACACTGAGGGAGAAGAAGGGGAAGAACTGAGAAGCTGTGGCCCTTGATCATTATCTTCCCCAGTTTCAATTTGTTTGGGGGAGGGCTGGCCTTCCTGGGACCTCTTTCCCATCTAATTCCCTGATAATTTCATAGGATGTCAGCTGTACTTCTAAGATGGCCCTCTGATGAGTCCTAGGGAAATAGGTTAATCACTAGATCCCAACAGGTTTTGTTTCCGGGGCTGGGAATGAGGGGTATTGGATAAGAATCCCAATGCGATACTCTTTAAACTTTCTACAAAGCACATGTGGCCAAGATCACTGAGACTCCCACCCCCACCCATATTCAGTAAGTAGTATCCAATGAGCACACATTTCTTCCTTTACTCCATGCAAGTCAGAATTAAATGCAACTTATTAAATGGTATCCTCCACCTATTAGTGTATTTAGGATTTCCTGAGTTTTGCTTTAAAATCTTCCTCGTAGGTGCTCTGGCCTGCCTAACTCATGCTACTTCCTTGATTTGTATAGTTTTCACGTTTACTTCCTTTCAGTCCCTTTACCCCATCCTCTACTTTCATAGACACCTTCCCCTTTGGTACCACCGTGCACTTAGAAAGGCCTCTCACTCCCCTCAAAGTGTTTGCTCTGACTTTTCCAAGTTAGACCACTGTTTCTTATTAATTTCATTCACTAAAAGTAATTGACACAAGACGTATGGTATCCTGTCCACAACCAAGGCTACCTTAGTTCACTTGAAAGAACTGCTTCCTTTATAAAAATCCATTCATTCTCTTAGCAATAATATTAACAATAGCAACATTAGCCACTATTCAGTGAGCACTTGTGTTATATTTCTTTTCACATTTAATCTTGCAAACAAGCTTATGTGACAGGTATTAGTGTTCTCATTTTAGAGTTGAGGAAACTGAGGCTCAGAAGAAGAGATTTGCCCAAGGTTTCTGCTAGAAATAGTCCCCTATTCAAAAATACCTCTGCTGCTAACTTCGTACAGAGTCACTCCTTGGGTATCTAACTAAAATGTTTATATTCCTGGGATAGGTAACCCATTAGCCTCTTTCCAGGCAGCAAAGTGTCATCATTGAAAGCACAGGTCATGGCATTGGACAGATTTGGGTTTGAATTATGGCTCTGCTGGGTGACTTTGGAAAAGTCACTTTATCTCTCTTGATCTGTTTCTTTTTCTGTAAAACAGGGACAATAATTCCCATGTAACAGAGTTATTATAAGAACTCAGTGAGATGGTATCCATAAAGTACTAACAGAGTACGTGTTCAATAAATGACAGCTTGTCATTAAAAATCTAAGATTCAGATTGGAAATAATACAGATTCTGCCAAATAAGGAGTAGCGCTTGACTTCCAGCTGTTAAAGAAGTTAATGTATTTTGGAGAAAATACCTCAGAACTCCTGGGAGAACTTTGGAAAGATTTCACAGTTAAAGACTGTGTTCTTTCCCTTAAGGAATGAGGCACTATATTTAGAAAACAATTTGACCTGGTTTAAGAGGTCTTGCTCTATAATTTGAATAAAGCCCAGTTGTGTCATGGCCCCCTCTATCACAGTGTTATGATCAAAGGAAAACAAGTCCCACATCCAAACTAATCGAAGCACAGTTAAAATCTTCACAGCAAGCTCCTTCTAAAGTGCCAAAGACAGAGTACATTCATAAGGAACAGAAAAAGTTCTTCAAAAATCCCCTTTGCCATTTCCTGTACTCTCAGTTTTTTCCACACACCACAGCTGCGTCCAGGTCCCATTTCTCCCCAGCTGTGTCTCCCTAAACCTTTCTTACAAATGTAGCCCAAGGAGACACCTGTCTTTCTCCCGACCCACACCCCTCTTCCCTAGATGAGCTCTTTATTTTGTAGTTCCACTTACCTAGATTCCACATCAACAAGGAGAGCTTAGAAGATGCACTCAGTGGCCTGACCACTGCCAGGGAGTGTGAGTTTATTTGTGGGTAGGGGATGGAGGGGAGTGTAGATTGGGAGGTAGATTGCAAACACTTATCATTTAATGGCTTCTAGATTTGGAGCAATTTAAGTCAATTGAAATTTTACACGTACTACTTAAGATATGGCTCCTTAGACTAAAAAGTACCTTTCTTCTCTTTTGGATAGGAATTTAGCAATTAACAGATATAATACCAACCTTTGGGACTATTCTCGTTGGTAGCTATTTATGTTTTTTAGAAAAGAATATATATATTTTAGTAAAAAATAACCTCAAAACCCTGTCGTGTAGTTGGGGAAGATGATAAGATGGACTTTGAGTGGTGGCAAGTTTGGAAACCTCTGATTTGGTGCTCCCCACCGTACACATGATCTCATGTAGTCCTCACAACACCCTGTGAGGTGGATGCCATTATTTCCATTCTGCAGGTGAAGAAACTGAGACCTATGGAAAGAAATGAAGTATATTGCCTAATGTCACTCAGTTTACAAGCAATGGAGTTGGGGCTTGGTCCCAGAGCTGTATGACTCCAAAGTGGCAAGAGGAATAAGGCAAAGTTGCCCGTATAGTTCCTTCACCCTCACACTTTTCTCTCTCTCTCAATTCCCCGCCCCAATAAAGATGTTAAAAAAAAAAAAAAAGAAAATGTATATCCAATCTGAGAGGAGTAGGCTGAAAATAGGTATGGTAATATGAAGGCCAACCCCAGTTATAGAGCTTGCAGATGACATAAGTCTGGCAAGAATTGGAGGAAGAGGAGATAGATTAAGGTACGTAGGAACTAGCAAAGGTCATCCAAATGACAAAGTCATAAAGGTGGATGCCACAATAACAATCATTTATGTATCCACCACCTAGTGCAAGAAGTTAAACATTAACAATACATTTGAAATCCCTGTGTAACCCTGCTGCCATTTTAGGAATAAAAACTATACTGAATTTGTCTTTTTTTATCATTCCCCTCCCCCCAAGAAAAAGATGGATGCCAATGGGAAATTTGAAAGTACCAAAGAGAAAGGGCAGCGAGGCCCAGTAGTAGGTGAGTATTCTCAACATTGAATTTAGAAAGGAAAGAGATACCAAAAGGAAAGTGGGCAAATTTTGAATGCCTTCCATACACCAAGCACTATAATACATTTAAGTAAAGCTTACATTATACTAATAGCTTATCTACATATTGCTTATCTCACAACAGTCCTGTGAGAAAGAAATTTATCATCATTTTACAGATTTGCATTCAACTCTCCAGACATACAAATGCCAATCACTGGCTAGGGTAAAGAAACTGAGATTTGGAGAGATTAGGTACCTTGTTAATCCCTGGTAGAGCCTTGAACCCAAGTCTAACTGGTGCTAAAACCCACTTTCCAACACCACACTGGGAAGTTTAGAAGTTGAGAAAATAAGATGAAACTAATCAGGCAATTCCCAGCACTAGTTTTCTTGAAGTTATATAGAACTCCCTAACACCATATGTAATCCTAGTGTGGGGACTTTGGGGCCCTGGTTGGCAGGAACTCATCTCCCTTCACTGTTTTGTTGGTGGTTAGGATAAATACTGTGGAACAACAGAGATGCTGACACCTATAAAATGGGCAAAAGGGACAAAGAAGTAGATGATTCAGTAGTGATGAGGAAGGTGATCCGGGTGAAGAGTATATAAAGGACTTCTGAGATTCTTGTGTTACTGAGAAATTGGTAGGTTGTGTATGTTGGAAATTTTATGAGCTCTGGCAACTGGACAGATTGTAAATATGAAAATACTTAAAATGATACAGTTAGTTTAAAACTTATTACTATTTCCATATCTGCTCTTTCATTGGAGCCTCACAAATTGTTCTTTTGTTCTCCTCATCAATGTGCTCTTTATAAATACAGGACATTATTACTGAGGAACCTGTCCCACCAGCCCAGTTTTTCTCACACTCTCCTACAAATTTCCAGGCCTTCCCAAGTTTTTCTCCTATTCCATGCACACTCCATTTCTGACCAAGCTCCTTAGGGTGATCTTGAAGGAAAGGAGTCCTTGTTTCTTCTATCTTCCTTGTGCACCTTCAGACTCTTAATTCCATGTCCCCGAGATTCTGGGCTCTGCAGCTTTAAGAACATTTCTTTTTATCGTGAAACTTGGAAGTTGTAAAATAATCGTGGACTATCGTTGGCTGTGATAAATGTTTTCCTGTTACATGGAAAGTAAATGTGGAGTGGCAGCCCTTACAGCAAAGCCTCCTGGGGAGAAGCCAGCAGGAAAATAGAACTTCCTTCTGCTGAGGTGAGAAAGTTCCAGAAGGCAGGGCAGGAGTGGGGGCAGAGGTGATCAAGTCAGGGAGCTCTCACTTCAGGAACCAACTGACTAGGAGTCGAAAATGAAAATGGTGCAAAGTAGGTCCAGCAGGCTCCTTTGGCCTAGATATCTCTTCAGGGAGTGCTGAAGAGAATGTTATTAGTGAAGGGGCCAACGTGGAGCAGTTTGATCCATAAATGAAGTCCATGGTTTCCCTGAGTGGTTCCGGGCCTCTCAAATTCTTCCACCACGGTACCCTAAAGGGCAGAACCAGTAACCTTCCTCACCCCTCCCCCACCCCTCCCCCACTACTACACTCTACAAGATTGGGGACAAAGTATAAAGCCAGTCTCACGTAGAAAATTTATTTGACGTCTACTGTTTTAAAAATTTATGTGAATCTGGTACTCTATCTCTCGTTTATTTCATTTTAATTTTATTACCCTTTAGCCTCCTACCGCCCTTCCCATTTGCTTCCCCCAACATAGGAACCATGCTCATGTGTTTTAGTGTATCTTTTTATTTGAATTATTCCAAAATGTATTGTTTTACGTGCATGCATTTTAATTCATGCAAATGGTATTTATTATATATATCTCTTTTCAGTGCTTACATTTTTATTTCTCAGCACTGTGTATGTGAGAGCTGCCCGTGCTCTTTGTATACATCTAACCTGATGCTACTCACTGAGGCATTACACTCCAGTGTGTATATCCACCACATTTTACCTGTCTACTTACCCAGAGATGAGCACTCAGATAGCTGTCAACTCCCCACCTCCCCGGGCAGAGATGCAGGGAACATCTTTGTACATGTCCCCATATGGACCCATATGAAAATTTATTTGGGGTATATACCAAGAAGAGAATTGCTGGCCCATAGAATATATGTGTTTTCTTCGTTAGACTAAGTTCTGCCAGATTGCGCTCCAGAACGGCTGCACCAGCTTTGACTCCCACCAGCACTGGAGGAGAGTTTGTTCCTCTTTTCCTTCATCCCTTCCAACCTTTTAGCAGTATCCAAATTTCTGATTTTTGTCAGCCTGAAAGGTGTAAAGTGATAGTCCAGTGAATATTTTAATTTGCATATTTCTGACTATGAACGATTCATGTTTATATTAAATGACCAATCCATAGTAAAGCTGATGCACCAAGAATCAAGAAGGGTCAAGTTGATCTTGTTGTTTCGAGCTCCCCTCACATACCTGGATCTGCTCCCTGGGTTAGGCATATATCATTTGGGGGAGTACAGTTAACTAGCTGTGTGATCTTGAGAAAGTTGCCTTCTTTCTCTGGATCTCCATTTCCTCCTCTATAAAGGAAGATTGGACTAGATAATCGCACAGAGCCCTTCAAGGTCTAACATTTTGTGATTCAAATGATGTCATCTTGAGCCATCAAACACTGCATTACCCCTTCTGTATTAAATGCTCCCTCAACCAAAAACATCCATTCAGTTCATTTTTCTATGTAGTAGCAATTTACTCTCCACTAACTATCCATATCTTTCTCTCCCACTTCTCCCAACAAGGGGAGTAAACTGCCTCTTTACACTCTCTCACTAGCATGCGAACAGAATGATGCCAATTTGTTCCTGCTGTTCTTTAGTCTCCACAGCATTTGCCCAAATTGCAGACCTATCAAACTTGGCTGCCCCCAGTCAGAACAAGGGGAAGATTAAAAGATAGACTTCAGCTCAGCCACATGCCGCTGTAAATATGAAATGCAAAGGGGGCTAATAATATGACATTATAGTCTGACAATCACATGGTGCTCATCATTCTTGGCACGAAATAAATGCTATTTATGCCCCTATTTTGCAAGGGGGTGAGGAGGAACAAGTCATTTCTAAGCCTTCCCTGATACGGGGAAAGAAAATAAATTTTAAAAAAAACTAAACAAAGTCTCTCAAAAATTCAGTAATGAAATATTAGGTTGAAGCATATGACACTGCACATTTTGTAGGTAAAAGCCAGTTAAATATCAGCAAATTCATATGGTTCAACCTAGTAAGTGTGGGATAGTCAAAATGTCTCTTAAAAATTCCGGAGGGGTCATTATCAATGACTTCATTAATACTACCCTCATCCTTTTCTAAATAAGACCAACATATATTCTTTGACTCGTAGACAGGGCATAAACAGAGCAAACTGTTGTTTTCTTGATGTTGAAAGACTGTAGAGGAGAAGAAAAGTCATCCTTCTTCCAGCTAGACTGTGGGCTCTCCCTTTCCTAGAATATTTTGAGTATTTGCAGTCCATGTCACTCACTGTAGTCCTGCCCCCAGGGCTTGTTGTGTGAATCAAATGTGGTGGTCTCAGGTAAATTTGTTTATCTAGTTTTCTTAAATTGAAGTGTAGTTAATTTACAATGTTGTGCTAGTTTCAAGTGTACGGCAAAGTGATTCAGCGATACATATATATATGTATTCTTTTTTAGATTCTTTTCCATTAGAAGTTATTACAAAATATTGAGTATAGTTTCCTGTGTTATACAGTAGGACTTTGTTGTTTACCTATTTTATATATAGCAGTGTGTATCTTTTAATCCCAAACTCCTAATTTATCCCTCCCCCTCCTCTTTCCCTTTGGTAACTGTTGTAAGTTTGTTTTCTATATCTGTGAGTCTATTTCTGTTTTGTAAATAAGTTCATTTGTTTATCTAGTTTTAAAGCACCAGGCATGTGCAAGGAGTGGGGAGGAGCTACTATTTGTTAAGTATGTGTCAGACATGGTACTCAGCATTTCACATACGCCATCTATTCTAATTTTAACAAATGCCCAAGAAAATCACTTTTATATCCATCGTATAAATGAGGAGGTTCAGGCACGGAGGTTAAATAACTTGCTAAAGGTCACACAGCTAGTAAGTGGGAACATTGAGGCTCAGACTCAGGTTTATCTGATTCCAAAGCTTATACCCTCTTCGATGTTTCGTTTTGCTTTTTATCATGGTCTTGAATAATTTCTAACAACTTTATTTGTGAACAATGCTTCAACAATGACATAGGAAGTTGCTAAAAGGCGAGAGCTCTTGTACCTGAATCAGCTGACCATCGGTGCCCATTGTAATTACATTCAGCTCTTATCTTACAAGTATTTATTGAGCATCTGTGTATGTCAAGCAAAGCACCACCACCAACATTTCTACAAACAACCCTCATTTACAAATAGCTTTTTGACTTGGGTTTCACTTTACCCCTACCCCCCAGGTTGCCTTCTGCCATGTATGCCAGAACCTATCAATCACAATCTTTCTCAATCCTGTATCTCAGAGACTTGGAATATGCTCTTCCTCTCTCTGGAATATTCTTCCCCTCAGGCCAAATGTCACCTCATCATAGAGCCCTTCCTTAACTACCTGATCCAATATAGAAGTCTCTGTCACTCCCTGTGTCCTATCCTTCTTTGTTTTTCTTCATTGCACTTATCACCATCAGATTTGTTTAATGTCTATTTTGTTCAACATGTATTCCCAGCTATCTAGAACAATCCCTGGCGCATAGTAGGTGTTCATATTTGCTGAATGAATAAGGAAATAATTTCCACAGTTAAAGGAGATTACATGTACTTATGTTCATTATGCCATCATCATTTCGATGAGTGAAACAAAATATGTATGATTGGGTTATTACATAAAATTAGTAATAATAATGTCAGATTGCTTTTGTTAAGAGCTATTTTTTCCTTACTGAAGTACCTATTCTCCAGTTTCTACTTATTCTTTATATGGCTTCTCATTTACCAGCTTCTCAAAGTAAGACACTTGAATTACATGGTATACTCATTATAGCTGATGGGATCTCAACATCTCCCCCCAACTCAGGAAACGTTACCTTAATTACTCTTTATAAAAGCTCACCTTTTAATATCTACAAAAGATATTTCTCTCTCAGGAACTTTCAAGCCCTGGGTTATTGATTACTGACAGCCAGATTTCATAACAACCTATAAATAGGGAACTGAATGAACTTAATACAATTATAATCAGCCCAAGAACAAAAAATGAGAGGGGAGGGAGAGAGAGAGAAGATTCTAAAGTCTTCTTGGTTCTTCCAAAGGTCAGCACCATAGACCAACAGTGAGATTTCCTACGTGGGAGCTCAGGAAAGATCTACTGCAGGCATGCCCAGGACCTATGTGTAGGGCCTTTGCTGTGAGGGCAAGGATCTAAAAGTCAGATTTTGCGGCCAGATTCAACCTTCGCAGACTAACAGTTTATTATAAGGCTACCTAATCTTTGAATGTCTCTTCTGACCCCAATAGCGAGGAATATTGAAAGTCCTAGACTTTGTAAATTCTAGTTCTCTGCCCTCTTCATACGTGACCAAGTACCTGCTGTTTAGTCAGATAATGGATTCCCTTCCTTGTTCTCTCCCTTGCTTTTACTTCTACTTTTCTTCTTTGTCTTCAATTGAAAGACCATTCAAAATTTCAACAGCATAGACAAGGTCAATGGACATACTGAAGTAGCTGTACACTGTGCCCTTTTCTTCATGTGTAGAATATTCTCCATGGTGATAGAAAGGTTAGGCAGCAAAACTTTAGGAAAAGCATTAAGTAATTTGCTTTCTGGGGAACAAAATGGTATCTTAGAGAGATAAAGAGCAGGTGTGATTAATGGTGGAGGTAGAGAAAAAGAAATAGTGAGGTTATTAGGGGCGTAGAAGTGACAAAAAGCTGTTAGCTGGAATGTATCTGGAATTGGAGTTTAAGGTAGATATCTTCTTGACTCTAACTATAGCTAATAAGTTTATTAACTATAAGCTTCAGCTTATGGCATCAAGCTTACATTAACACAATTGTCTTAAATTTCAGTTTTCTTACCCACCCCCTAAACTAGTATCAATGAAAATCAAATCTTCTCACATGTACTTGTCTTTAAACATCTCCAAGTATTTAATTGCATAGGAAGGAATTTACCATTGTTTCTAAAAGACGGTGGGGAGTAGTGGCATTAGTGCAGCCCAGGAAAGGTAATGGTTATTAGATACATTAAACAACAGAGGAAGACTGAGGTTTCTATCAAAACAACATTCACCTCATTGTCCAAGTTTTGTAAGACCTATTTTCAAGGAGCTATTGTTTCTCTCTATGTACCATGATGACCATTTGCTGGATGGTATTTTCTGGGGTTATGGACTCACAAATTGAATAGGGAAGCTTCCCTAGATATAATGAAAAAAATAAAAATGATCAGTATGATTTGCCACTCACCTGTTTCTTCTGAACCTCTTGCCTCCATATAGCATTTTATTAAAATATTAAAGGAAACTAACATTTCCTGGATGCCTACAAAGAGAGAGGCATTGGGCTAACTACTTTTATATATGGCATCTTATTTAATTCTCCAGTAACTCTAGGAGATACTATTAGGCCCACTTTGGAATGAGGAAGCTCATGGACAGAGAGATTAGTAACTTGCTCAAAGTCAAACATGTAGGTAATATCAGAATTGGGAGTGAATCCAGGTCTTTTGAGTCTAAATCCCACATATTGTTTTTCTTATACACTCCCTTGCTAACCATATGTTTCAATAAGAGTGAACATTTAAAATATTATTTAAATGAATAAAAACTCCCAGCCACAATCAGAAAGTGTATCAAGTTATCAATGACTATTTAATCCAACCATGTTTTATCCTCCAGGTTAGACTATAATACTTCTTCCAACCCTTAATTTTATGGACATATGAAGGATTCTGAGGGACTGCCAGTAGTTTGAAATCAGAAGATCTTGAACGTATAGCTTTTTCCACCTAATAGCTTTGTGGCATTTGTAGCGACTAAATAAGTTTAAATTTGCTAGGTGAATTCTATATGAAGCTTCTTATTGTCTCTATAATCCCACCTAATCAAAGTCATTCTTCCCCAACCAATTTCAATATCATACATCAAAGTAAAATAAGGACATAACATTTTCACTAATGACTTGCCTGAAGTTAAGCTGTTTTCAGTTTTTTGTTGTAGGAGGTTTCTAAGAATGATTATCTATGTACTCCTATTTCCTATTACTAGAGTCTTAGAGTCTTATATAATTTATTTTTATTCTTATGATCTTTTCAGTTCACAAAGCAAAGCACATTCAAATAAGCTTTCTCATCTGACCCTTAAGCTGGCTGTGGTGAAAAGTTGATTTATCCAAGGTAACAGTCAGGTCCCCTGATTCTCAGTCTCTTGGTATAGTTCTCCTACCACATATCAGAAAATGAAGACTCTACAGGTAATGTTAGTGGATATATGTTGAGGGCTCACTATATACTTGGCACTTTTTTCTTAGCAATTTATGTGTGGCATCTCATTTAATCCTCAAAAAAATTATATGAGGTACTTTCATCTTCCTTGTTTTAGAGGTAACAACTAAGGCACAGAGAGGATAGGTAACTTAATTATGATCACAGAGCAAATGAGCAGCAGTGGTTGGATTTCAACCCAGGGTGACTGATTATAGCACCCAAACTCTTAACCAGCATCTGCAGCCATACCCCTAACACACTGAATGCTTGCTAAGACAGAAAGGTATAATTAAACATTTTAGTAAGATTTTCTTATTGCCTGATTTTATTTTCAAAATTAAATTTATTTTGATTTGTTAATGTCTTTATATAATTTTATATGTTATACATATAGATGCAATATATAATTTTATATAAATGTGATCATAATCTGCAAGTTTATTTTTCTCTGTTTCTTTTTGCTTAGTTCTGCCTTATCCTCTTTTTTCCTTTCCATCACATAACCCATGTTACCCTTAGAATATATTGTTCCGTGTTTTCTTATGCTCATACACACACACACACACACACACACACATAGGACTTTGTCATTATTTAATGGGATCATATTGTACACACTTCTTTGCATCTTGCTTTTGTAAATCAAGAATACTTTTTGGAATTCTCTCCCAGTCATCTGGGATAACATTACCACATTAGTTTTAATTGCTGTATATTATTCTATGGAGTGGATATGTGATAATTTATTCAGCCTTCCCTATTTTAGGGGGAATTCTCTAATTTGTTTTTATTTTTGTCAGTATGAACAATGCTGCGATAAACATGCTTGTGCATATGCATTTATTACAATGGAATAAGCTATAAGGAATGGGACTGACTGCTGAGTTGAGTAACGTTTTCTTTTAATAGATGTCTCCAGATTGCTTTCCAAAATAGTTGTAACACTTCACATTTCCACCAGCAATATATGAGTATTATTGGTCTTTAAACTTTGCCAGTATGATGGATTTAAAGTACTACCTCATTCTTACTTTAATTTGCATGTTCCTGAATGCTAGTGAACTTTTTTGTCTTTACTCTTCAATGAATTGATTATTCATTACCTTTGCCCATTTTTCTATTTGGCATTTTTCTTCCAGTTTAAAAGAGCTCTTTGTTTATGTATAGTAATCTTCTGTCTTTCATCAGGAGTTTTAGTTTATGGTATTTTTGTTTATATTTTACTATATAGAAGTTTTAATTTTAAATGATCAAATATGTCTATCTTTTGATCTAAAATTTTTAGCTTTCCTAGATTTCTCATATACTCTATAGATTATAACATACAGTACCCTAGATTTCTCACAAGATTTTAATTGTATTATTATTTTGTTAATATCAAAGAGGTTTAATATGCTGCAATAAAATAAGCGCCCAGGAAAAGCTCATGGAATAGACGTCAATGTTAGAGAAATCCCTCCCACACATCATTTAGCTCCACACCCCATCCCTCAAAACCAAACCAGAAAATCTGAAGCAACAAAGGAAATCCTTCCAAGCTTGGGTTTCAGTGAGGGCCCCTTTACCAATAACAAGAACACAGTTTCCTACATGGTCTAATAGGAAAGTAAAACACAGAAGCACAAACAGTCCACAAGATGTCAATATTTAAGAGACTTGGTACATAGCCAAAGTTAAAATAACCCCAACTTTTATAGCTATACATATTGTTTTAAAGCAACTTAATATATTTTAAATTTCATATATATACTCTCAAAGTTTCTTCAGCTGAGGTATGTAAACATTGTGTAATGAAAAATTTTCAGTGTTTCAAACCAACAAATTCACAGCATACATTGAATTTTCATCCGTAAAAAACACAGTATTTTCCTACACTCACTACCATAGTGGAAATCCAGGCCCAAGGGATACATGCTGATCATCCAGATTACCATTTGCAGTATTATTGTTGTTGTTAATATTTTATTGAGATATAATTCACATTCCATAAAATTCTTTTAAACTGTACATATATAATGATTTAAAAGTTCATCTCTATTGTAGTTCATTCCTTTTCATGGCTGAATTAATATTCCATTGCATGGATTTTGTTAATATATGTATACAAGTTTTTCTGTGAACATGTTTTCAATTTTCTTGGGTATATACCTAGAAGTAGAATTGCTGGGTCATATGGTAACTCTATGTTTAATGATTTGAGGAATTGCAAAACTGTTTTCCAGAGAAGCAGGGTATGTATCACCACCCACCAGCAGTGTATAAGGGTTCCAGTTTCTTCACATCTTTGTCAACATTTGTTATTGTCTGTCTTTTTGATAGGCACACCTAGTGGATGTGAAGTGGAATCTCATTATGATTTTGATTTGCATTTCCCTGAAGACAAATGATGTTGAGCATCTTTTCATGTATTTGTTGGCCACTTCTATATCTTCTTTGGATAAATGTCTATTCAAATCCTTTGACGATTTTTAATTCTGTTATTTGTCTTTTTATTATTGAGTTGTTTTTTTCCCCCATCCCCTAGCCCCTGGTAACCACTTTTCTACTCCATTTCTATGAGTTTGACTTATCTTTTTTTTTAGATTCTACATATAAGTGATACCATGCAGTATTTTTCTTTCTCTATCTGGCTTATTTCACTTAGCATAATGCCCTCAAGGTCCATCCAGGTTGTCACAAATGGCAGGAGTTCCTTCTTTCTTATGGACGAATAATATACCATTGTGTGTGTGTGTGTGTGTGTGTGTACATACATACACCATATTTTATTTATCCATTCATCTGTTGATGGACACAGATTGTTTCTATATCTTGGCTATTGTAAATAATGCTGCAGTGAATATGAGGGTGCAGATATCTCTTTGGTATATTGTACTGTATTCATTTCCTTTGGAAATATATGCAGAAGTGGGATCGCTGCATCATATGGTAGTTCTATTTTTAATTTCTTGAGAAACCTCCACATTGTTTTTCATAGTGGCTGCACCAGTCTGCAGTCCCACTAACAATGTACAAGGGTCCTCTTTTCTCCACATCCTCACCAGCATTTATCTCTTGTCTTTTTGATGATAGCCTTTCTAGCAGGTAGGAGATGATACCTTGTTGTTGTTTTGATTTGCATTTCCCTGATAATTAGTGATGTTGAGCACCTTTTCATGTACCTAATAGCCATTTGTATGTCTTTTTTTATTATTATTGTGTTTTAAGAGCTCTCTGTATATTCTGTATACTAGAATCTTATTAGATACATGATTTGTAAATATTTTTCCCATTCTATAGGTGGTTTTTTCACCTTCTTGATAGTAAGCTTTAATTTTGATGAAGTCCAATTTATCTAGTTTTTTTTGTTGTTTTTGCATACTTTTGGTATCATAGCTAAGAAACCATTGCCAAATCCAAGGCACAAAAATTTACATCTATATTTCCTTCTAAGAGTTTTATCATTTTAGTGCTTGCATTTAGGTCTTTGAATCATTTTCAGTTAATCTCAGTATGTGGTACAGAGTAGTTAATCTAAGTTCATTCTGCTACATGTGGATATCCAGTTGTCCGAGCACCATTTGTTGAAAAAACTAATCTTTCTTCCACTGAGTAGTCTTGGTATCCATGCCAAAATCAATTGATGATAAATGTTAGGGTTTACTTCTAGACTTTTCAAATATATTCCTTTCATTTGTATATCTATCCTATGTCAAACCACAAGGTCTTAATCACTATAGCTTTGTAGTAAGCTTTCAAATACAGAAGTAGCTTTATAGTGAGTTCTCCAACTTTGTCCTTTTTCAAGATTGTTTTGGCTATTCTGGGTCTCATATGAATTTTAAGATCAGCTTGTCAATTTCTACAAAAACAAACAAAAATGCTTTGGGAGGGATTGAGTTAAATCTGTAGATAAATTTGGTAGTATTGCCATCTTAATAATATAGTGTTCCAATCCATGAACATAGACTATCTTCCCATTTATTTATATCTTCTTTAATTTCCTTGAACAATGTTTTGTAATTTTCAGTGTACAAATCTTGTACTTCTTTGGTTAAATTTATAACTAAATATTTTATTATTTTTGATGCCATTGTAAATGGAATTGTTTTCTTAATTCCATTTTTGTGTTGCCTGTTTCTAGTGTATAAAAAACAATTGATTTTTGTTTGTTGATCTTATATCTTGAAATTTTGCTGAATTCATTATTAGCTTTAATATTTGTGGATTCTTTAGGATTTTCTGCATACAAGATGATGTCATCTGCAAATAGAAATAGTTTCACTTCTTCCTTTCCAATCTGGATACCTTTTATTTTCTTTACTTGTCTTATTATTCTGACTAGAACTTCCAGTACAATGTAGAATAGAAGTGATAGTGGACATCCTTGTCTTAGTCCTGTTCTTAGGAGGAAAGTTTTCAGTCTTTCACCATTAAGTAGAATGTAAGCTGTGGGGTTTTTGAAGCTGACATTTTTTTAGGTTGAAGAAGTTCCCTTCTATTTCTAGTTTGTTGAGTGTTGTTATCATGAAGAGATGTTGGATATTTTTCAAAAATTTTTTTGTGTGTGCCTTTTGAAATGATCATGTGAGGTTTTACATTTATTGTATTAACAAAGTATATTACATTGATTGATTTTTATATGTTGGACCAACCTTCCATATTTGAGATAAATGCAGCTTGGTCATGATGTATCAGAGTAATACTGGCCTAATAGAATAAGTTACGATGTGTTTTTTTTTACGTTCTTTTTTTGGGGGGGGGCGGGGAAGAGCTTGTTTTAATTCGTTAAATCTTTGATAGAGTTCAAAAGTGAAACCATCCAGTCCAGTCCTAGGTTTTACTTTGTGAGAAATGTATTGATTATTATTTCTATCTCTTTACTTGTTATTGGTATATCCAGATATTCCATTTCTTCTTTATAGACAGTTTCAGTAGTTGTGTCTTTCTAGGAATTTGTTCATTTCATCTAGGTTATCTAATTTTTTGTCATACAGTTGTTTGTAGATTTCCCTTATAATTCTCTTATTTCTTCACAGTTGGTAAAAATGTCTTCTATTTAATTCCTGATTTTAGTAACCTGAGTCTTCTCTCTTTTTGTCTTGGTCAATCTAGCTAAAGGTTTTTCAATTTTTCATCTTTTCAAAGAACCAACTTTTGGTTTTGTTGATTATTGCTATTGTTTTTCTATTCTCTATTTCTTTTCTTTATGTTTTGTTTATAGTTAACTTCTCCTTGCTTGCGTTGGGTTTAATTAGTCCTTGTTTTCCTTGTTTTCTAAGGTAGAAGTTTAGGTTATTGATTTGTGATCTTACTTTTTTTTTTTTTAATATAGGCATTGATAGCTATAAATTTCCCTCTGAACACTCCTTTAGTTCCATACCAAAAGTTTTGGTATGCTGTGCTTTCATTTTCATTCATCTCAAATTAGCTTCTAATCTTCTTTGTGGTTTTTCCTGTTGTGGTCAGAAAATGTACTTTGTATGATTTCACTCCTTTAAAATTTATTGAGATTAGTTTCATAGCCTAACATTTGGTCTAGCTTAGAGGATGTTCCATGTGCACTTGAGAAGACTGTGAATTCTGCTGTTGTTAGGTAGAGTGTTCTATAGATGTCTGTTAGTTCTACTGTAGTTGATTTACTGTGTTGTTCAAATACTCGCTTTCCTTGTTGATCTTCTGTCTAGTTGCTATACATTATTGAAAGTAGGTTATTGAAGTCTCCTACTAATTATTGCTCAGTTGTTTGTTTCTTTCTTCAGTTCTGTCAGTTTTTGCTTCATGAGTTTTGGCGTTTTGTTAAGTGTGTATATGTTTACAGTTGTTATGTTTTTTGATGGATTAATCCTGTTATTATTATAAAATGTATTTCTTTGTAGTAACAATTTTTGATATTTTATAGCCACTTTCTGTTAAAGTCTGTTTGATATTTTATAGCCACTTTCCCTCTCTTTAATTACTGTTTTAATGGCATATCTTTTTTCCATCCTTTCACTCACAAACTGTTTGTGTCCTAAAATCTAAAGTATCTCTTATGATAGCATATAATTGGATATTTTTATCCATTATCCCAATTTCTGCCTCTAATTTGAGTGTTTAACCCATTAACATTTGATGTAATTATTGATAAAGCAGGATTCACATTTGCCATTTTTGTGATTCATTTTCTATATGACATATGTTTTTTGTTCCTATTTCCTCTATGAATACCCATTTTTATGTTAAATTGATATTTTCTAATATATTATTTTAATTCCCTTGTCATTTATTTTAGCATATTTTTTGAGTTATTATCTTAGAGGTTCCCCAGTTATCTTAATTCACAAGAATTTTGTTTGGATTAATGCCAACTTAGTTTCAATTGTATACAAAATCTTTTTGAATACTATTTTTATCAGATTTTAAAATTAAAGTTTTGCTGATATTATAAAATGAATTGGAGAGTCTCCCATTGTTTTCTATGGCCTGGAATCATTTACATAACATAGGACTATTTAATCTTTAAAGGTCATATAAAACTTGGTTGTAACCCCTGTTTCCTGGATGAAGTTATTTTCTATGGTAACACATTTACCTTTCTGATATTCCTCTCTGATAGTTGGTCTAGTCACGTTTCTCACTTCTTTTTGGGTCAGTTTTGGAAAGGTTTTCAATGTTGTGTCATAGAGTTTCATCATTTCTCTTCTCATGATTATGTTTATTTCTTATTCCTACACATGTCTATTTTGATTCTCTCTCTCTCTCTTTTCCTGAAACAGCAACATCAAAAATTCATTTCCCCCACTCCCCAAAAAACACCTTTGAATTTATTTGCCCTTTCAATTTAAAAAGATTCATTCATTTCTTCCTGTTTTCTTAAACTTTATTTTGTTATTTTTCTACATTTTGAAGATAAGTATATTTATTTTTTTCTTCTTCTATGATGAGGACATTTAATACTACATATTTTCCTGTGACTATAGTTTTCAGTGTCTTATAAATTTTAGTATAAAGTGTTCTCCTTTCCATGCCTTTTAGGTATTTTTAAATTTCCTTTTATATCATCTTTGATTCAGGGGTTATCTAGGGATGTTTCTTAATTTAGTTTCCAAGTCATTAGATTTTTGTGTCCAAAATTTTCTCTCTAATATTTTTGGATTATGATCAGAGACTTCAACCAATAAAATCCTTATTTTTTCACTGTTTTATGGTTTTGCTTGTGGCCAAGTACCTGATTAATTTTGTTAATGTTCTATGGACATAACAAAGAGTGTATGTCCTCTGTTTGAGGAATGTAGGTTCCTATATATAGTCAATCAAGTTTGGTTGATTGTTTTCTTCTATTCCTCTATATTATTTTTTGTTTACTGGAGCAGTCTGATCTGAGAAAGATGTATATGCTCTCCAACTACAATTGAATTTTATAAAGTTTTCCTTTTATTTCTAATAGTTATTGTTTTGTGTAGTTTTGTATATACAAGCATGTGGTTTTTAAAAAATCTTACATAGAGCTTGTATTTGTTTGTTTGTTTATTTATTTATTTATTTTTGGCCGCACCGTGTGGCATGCGGGATCTTAGTTTCATGACCAGGGATCAAAGCGATGCCCCCTGCAGTGGAAGCATGAAGTTTTAACCGCTAGACAGCCAGGGAAGTCTCGACAAGCATGTGATTTTTAGCATTGCTTTAATATCCCTCTTATTCTGTTTTGTGCATTAAACCTTACATTCACTTTGGTATCATGATTGCCAGTTCTGCTTTTTCATTTTATCACTACCACCACTACCATCATAACTCCTAGATTTTGTTTAAATTATATAGTACTTTTTGTTCTAAACTTGTGTTGCACAATATAGTAGCCACTAGCCACAAGTCTCATGTGACTATTTAAATTTAACATAATAAAAGTAAATCAAAATAAAAATTCAGTAATTCAGTTGTTCTAGCCACATACCAAGTGCTCAATAGCTACACATGGCTAATGGCTACTGTATTGAACAGCACATATATGGAGCATTTCTCTCATCACAGGAAGTTCTATTGGATAACACTGCTCTAGACCAGGGATTAGCAAACTTTCTGTAAAGGGCAAGGTAGTAAACATGTTAGGCTTGGCAGGCCTTGTTGTCTTTATTGCAGCTAACCAGCTCTGCTTTTCATGTAAATCAGAGATAATACATAAATGAATGTGTATGGCTGTGTTCCAATAAAACTTTATTTATGGATACTAAAACTTAATTTCCTATAATTTTTACATCGTGAAATATTCTTCTTTTGATATTTTTCAACAATCTATGAATGTAAAATCATTCTTAGCTCACAGGCTATACAAAAATAGGTGGCAGGTCAGATTTGACATGTGGGCGGTAGTTTGCCAGCCCCTGCTCTAGACTCTTATAGAGTTTCTCTTAAAGTGTGTCCCTTTTAGGTTGAGCCCTTATTAAACATCTTAAACATTCCTAGGCTATCTATCCTAATGTATGAATACCAATTCATCTCTTAATAATGACCATCTTCTGTTTCAATTTATTTATAGAATTGGATAGATGGAAAATTATTCTTTTTTATTCCAGAAAATGTTTTCTGTACTGCACTTGAACATCCTTCAGTGCTGTTATTTTTTATTTAAGTTTTCATCTGTCCCTTCCAGCAACTCTATTTCACTGAGCATATATTCAGTTTGTTCCGCTTGATCTTCCTCTCTCTAGCTGCTGGGTACCTGCGATGAGGTTGTTACTTTTCACTGTCATCTCTTTGGGATTCTGGTAGGCAGCATGTCCTATGTGTCAGCAGTCCTGTGGTGAATGCAAAGTGCTCTTTAACCCTGTAAGCCAGGAATAGAGAAGTAGGTAGGGAGTATGGAAGTGCTTACTGAGGCACTGGGAAGAATTCTCTTTGCTCTCTTGTTTTCTTCATACTCTCCTAGACTCAGGAGGAAAGGAAGGACTTGGATCACTTCTTCAGTTTCTTCTTGGATTTTTAAGAGGCAAGGTGACCTGCCAATCTCATGTAAGGCCAATATCAACCCTCTCCACAAGGATTCATAGCTTTGCAAAATCAAGATCTAGCAATTTACAGCCTTCACCTTAGGGGATCCATGATGCTGGTCTTCATACACTTATATATTATTCAGGGGAGGGAGAAAGTCCTGTATCAACTTGCTCACTAGGACCTAACAAGGCCTTGCTAATACCCAGCTGCCCATGGTACCCATTTTGCTCAGTACCTATATAGTACCTATTTTGCTCAGAAGAAGCATATAGCTTGTAGTTAGGAATTGAGGAGAAAGGTGCTATATATTCAGTTAACCCTGTTCCCAGAATCCCCCTCTTCTAAAATTAATTAAGCAGATCAGTTTGTTATCAGAACATATGTGTTTTACTGTAACACAGTCACTACACTCTAAATGAAATTTTTCTCTGTCTCAGGAACACAATTTGAAGTAATTAAATTAAACATGGCTAACAGAAAGTCAATTTATGTTGATAACTTAATTGAAGATGAATTCAGATGTCCTATGAAATATATTACTTAACATCCTAATCCATATTGTACAACTCATCTGTTGATTTCATTAATTAATTTTTTGAATATAATAGAATCTTAGCTATTAGAAGTCATCTAGTCCAGTCTTATATCTTTGGCAGATGAGGAAACCGAGACCTGAAGAGTTTAAGTGATTGTGATGGAGCCAAGAATAGAAACCTCAGTCCCATGGTTCCTATTGTAATGTCCTTTATATTATATCCGAGAATGAAAACTTTCAAGCTGCTTTAGCCAAATGAGTGAGCCTCAAAATCATTTGAAAATTAAAATTTTTCAATAGAGTGATCCTGGTAATGGCAGGGAAGGGTTAATAGGATTGTCTATTCTATTATCATTTTAGATTTTAAAGAATATAGCTCCTTCTTCCAAGATATGTTTCCTATGTCATGATTGTAGATAATTATCTATAAATCAATAAATCAATATATAAATATAAACCAATTTATGTATACGAGAGACAGTCTAGGAGCTGAACAGGTACAAAATATACAACATAACCACCAGGCAGCCAAACAACTACAGTGAGGCAAAGGGATAAAATATTGGTGGAGTCTAGAAGCTGAATCTGTGCCCAGCTGACCCTTCTTCCATGAAGCTCTCTTTGATTTACCTCTGTTGGAAGTAAGCAGTGAGATCTTCTGGTGTCCCATATGGCTTATCACTGCCTCCCCCATCAGCTATAGGGGTGTGTACTCACCTTATCTTCCTGGCTCTTTGGGGGCAGGGCTGGTCTTATCTGTACAGCTCCAGTGACAGGAATATAAGGGGTGCTCAACAAATATCTGTCGAATGCATAAATGGGATTTAATTCCTGATTTTCCCTGGAAGCAGGTCCCACCTGTGGACACATAGAAAGTATTCAATGAACATGTGTATAATGAAAAAAAAAAAATATATATATATATATATATATATGGCATGGCTCTTAAGAGAGCTTATATTCGAATTGAGGGTCAATATTATGAAAGAAAAAAATATATCTATTGTAAGACTTCATACTATAAGTAACATATGAGTATTCTAGATACTAAGAAATCTTGAAAGAGAGAAAGACCTCTGTGGGTTGAAGACATCAAAGGCTTCATGGGAGCAATAGAGTTTGAAGTCATCTTCGAAGGAAGAATATGATTCATAGCTAGGATAACTATATAATATGTTGTCCAAACCAGGACACTTTGAGAGTGAAAGAAGTCACCTTTAATTATTATATCAGGATAATAGGTATAAACTGAGATTGTCTGAGGTAAATGTGGACAAACGTTCTCCATATTCATAAAAGGAGAAAGGGGGGTTCAGGGCATTCTAAATGAAGGGGATAGTTAAAAGAAAAAGGCAAAGATAAAGATGAACTGGGTGTGTTCTAGATAAAAAAAAAAATAGTTCGTATAAGGCACAAGTAAGAAAGAAGATTGAAAATGGCCTTGAATGCTAAGCTTAGGAGCTTGATTTTATTCCATGAAAATAAGAACCGTTTAAGCAAAGGCGATTTTCAAAATATTTAACAATCAGCATGGCATGGGCCCTAACGATGAGAAGAGTAAGGACATAACAGTGCATACCAGCTGAATAGCAGTTGTGCATTTAAGATGTGGAGGCAAGAGAGTGACATGATGAAATTGGTGTCTCAGAAAAATGAATGTGATGGTGATGTGCAGGATCAATGAGGAAGAGAGCAGGGACCAGCAAATGTGTTTTGTGAATGGCCAGGTAGTATATCTTTTAGACCATATGGTCTCTGTTGCAGCTATTCAACTCTGTCATTGTAGTCTGAAATCAGCATTAGTTCATACGTAAACAAATAAGTGTGGCTGTGTGTGAATAAAATTTCATTTACAGAAACGGAGAGCAGGATGGATCTGGTCTGTGGGCTGTAGTTTGCCAACCTGTGAACTGTAGGTAGAGAGACTGGTTAAATGACAGTTGCAGTATCTCAGGCTCTTAGCCTGGGCTAGGGTTGTAATAGAGGGAATCAAAATTAAAAATATATACATATACAAAATCAAAAAATATTAAATAGTTATAGTTATCTATTTAGGTAATTATCTATTTAGGATAATTTAGGTAAAAATCCATCTTTAGCAGTCTGAAAGAGCCAAATAATTCAGGATAAAGTGTTTTTACCTGTATTATCCAGATCACTTCTCCCCTTTGCTTTCTGTCCATGAACATAGTCCTAACCTTCAGAAAGTATGTGTCTATTCACATACCAAAGGGATTGAATGAATAAATGCAACCAATGAACTCACTTAAACAGATGCCATATCACAAGTTTGACTAAAATTTTCACTAAACTGCATTATGAATCCACTGAAGATTATGAAGATATAGCTACAAACCGAATGAATCATATGTTGAGGGATTATCAAGTACCAAAAATTAGCCGGAGAAGATGGATGAAAGACCTGAGATGCTAGAGCACCTTTGAAACAAAGACTCAGGGGAATAGTAATTCAGTCTTCTTGAGGGGGACAAAAAACTTTTAGGATATTAGTAAAGAAGCAAATAAGAACATTTTAAATGGCCCTAATTGAGTATTGTGTTATATGAATTGAAATGAAGTACACACTGATTTTTTAAATACTTGATGTGGGCAAATGGGGGCATTTAGAGAGCAGAAAGAGATACTATTATTGAGATGTGATTGTGTGCAAAAAATGCAATTGTCCAATGACAGCCACGTGTAGCTGATAGAGTTAGGGGTAGGAGGAAGGGGTGACACAGTAGACTCTGGCAATAAAAGAAGTTTACTGATCATCTCTATCCAACCTGTATCCACTGGAAACCTAAAACTGTCTGCTAAGAAGTTAGAATGTCAAATCCCCATCCAGTGGTTTAGTCAGTGGTCAGGCAAAAGGTTAAGGAAATGTCAATGAAATTATACCATCGTGGTACTAGAATTTCTGGTCAGTTTGGTCAGGCCCCTCAAATTGCTTGTCTTTTTGTGAGTGGGGCTGAGGGATGAAATTGCAATTTTTTTTTGTTTTTGCTAAAATTCACCAGGTTGATTTCATTAAATTGGCTGACCGTCCAATCAGTTTGGTAATTGGGTAATTTGGCGGCCTATATAGACACAACCTGCATTACTTGCTATTCTGACTGCGTTGTTTAGAGGAGGAAAAGACTGGAAGAAATTGTTAACATAAAAATGTAGCTCCCTTAGACCAGTTCCTTATATGATACCAAATATGCTATCACCAACAGGGACAAAATGGATAAAAATGACTCACAGTTCACAAGATGCAAATATAGAGGGTCAGATGAGTAATCTTAAAACTGAAAGGGGAGGGCATTGGAGGAAGACAGTAAAGTTTTGATACAGTTCTTGGCACACTCTCTAAGTAATGTTTCTCTTCCTATACCCTACCTATTCCCTCCTGGCCTTGGTAGATGACAAGCTGATCCATTAAATGACACGGTGCCAGTGACTAATAATAGCTTTAATGTACTCCTTCTCCAGAGAGTATTTGCATTTTAAGAGGGGACCCTGGAGGCCCAATATAAAAGAACACATCTCTAATAGGAAAAATGTCTAGCATAGTGGTTAGCCTGAAGGGAATTTGGGGACTCATGGGGGGTAAGTCTACCTAGCGCCCCTCAAATTATCCCATGTTGGCAGACACCTACTCTTACTGAATACAAATCCAGCATGGAATAATGGAATCATAGGATCTACCATATTAGAGTCAGCAATATGGGTTAAAAATATCTAATCCAGCTATTCTCAACTCTGGGTGCATACTAGAATCATTTGGGGGCCTTTAAACAATAAAATATCTGGAACACATGTCCACAGATTGTGATTTTATTGGTCTGGAGTGAAGCCTAGCCATTGGCATTTTCAAAAAACTTCCCAGAAGATTTTTATGTGCAAAGAATTTAAAAAACCTTCCACCCAATCCTATACTGTTAGAGTTGGAAGAGCCCTTATAAGTCATAAAGACCAATCTCTACCTCTGGACAATCTTGTCAAATGACTACTAACTTCTGCTTACACATCTCCAGGGAAAGAATTCCTCCAAGACGTTACCCATCTCTGAACATGATTTCCCCATCAGCTACAGCCAAGATACTCTTCTGGGAAGCAAGAGAAACTATGGAAATGTCTCTATTTTCTAAGGCCAATGACACACCCCAATCCATAGTAACCAGGACTCAAACAAATTCAAAACTAATCCCATAACAAAAGCACAGTTACCAGAAAAGAGAGAAAGAGTGCTTTAACATCAGGAGGTCCAACAAAAAAAAAGTACTTTCATGTCTGCCTATTCTCACCCTGCAGGGGAAATGATTATTAAAAGGATTAAAAATGGGTAGTGGCTTAGAACAGTGTCTTCCAAACGATCTGTAGACAAACCATTTTTTAAAATGCTTTGTGCCCATTTCTTCTCCCTTTCCCTCTTTAATGACAACAGTTGGTGCTTAACTTTTGATACCCTTAGCCTGTTTTCCTTTCTTATTATTCCTCATTTTTGGAGACTTTGATAGAGAATTTAAATTGTTTACTTTTCTATAGTGGTATATTTTACAGTGTATTCTGTGGCACACTAGCACCATGGAATGTTTACAAGCATTTATTGAAACAAAAGTTTCCATAGTCAAATTGTATTAAGAAATGCTGGATTCAACAAAGTTAAAACTGATTTCTTTATTGCAGCACTCTTCAGAGAATTTATTATGCCCGTATGCATTGTGAATCTCTGAGAGGAAATTGTAGCACTTCCCAAATTTGGCCATGAGAATCTTTTAAAATGAAGAATCTCAGGACTAGTGTATTGCAGAACAATCTTTAGGCTGGATGAAGTGGTCATCATTGTAATCTAGGCTGAGGAATACTAGTTTGGAAAGCATGGTCAGAAGTGGTAGGAAAATTGGCGATGAGAGGTACCTTGTTCCTTTGCTTATGTTTTGTACCCAAACCTTTCCTATTTTCAATTTTTCCCTCTAACTGGAAACTTTCTTCAGCCCCTGTAGCCAATACTGATCTCTAGCTTTTCTTCCTTGAACTCCTACACGTTTACCTATTATGGTAATCTAGTCCTCAGTATTAAGAAAATGAGTATCTTTTCCTCTCAAGTTGTTTCATTTTTCTTTTTTTTTTAACACCTTTATTGGAGTATAATTGCTTTACAATGGTGTGTTAGTTTCTGCTTTATAGCAAAGTGAATCAGCTATACATACACATATATCCCCATATCTCCTCCCTCTTGCGTCTCCCTCCCACCCTCCCTATCCCACCCCTCTAGGTGGTCACAAAGCACCGAGCTGATCTCCCTGTGCTATGCGGCTGCTTCCCACTAGCTATCTATTTTACATTTGGTAGTGTATATATGTCCATGACACTCTCTCACCCTGTCACATCTCACCCCTCCCCCTCCCCATATCCTCAAGTCCATTCTCTAGTAGGTCTGTGTCTTTATTCCCGCCTTACCCCTAGGTTCTTCATGACCTTTTTTTTTTTTTTTCCTTAGATTCCATATATATGTGTTAGCATACTGTATTTGTTTTCCTCTTTCTGACTTACTTCACTCTGTATGACAAACTCTAACTCCATCCGCCTCATTACAAATACCTCCATTTCATTTCTTTTTATGGCTGAGTAATATTCCATTGTATATATGTGCCACATCTTCTTTATCCATTCATCCGATGATGGACACTTAGGTTGCTTCCATGTCCTGGCTATTGTAAGTAGAGCTGCAATGAACATTTTGGTACATGACACTTTCTGAATTATAGTTTTCTCAGGGTATATGCCCAGAAGTGGGATTGCTGGGTCGTATGGTAGTTCTAGTTTTAGTTTTTTAAGGAACCTCCATACTGTTCGCCATAGTGTCTTTATCAACTTACATCCCCACAAACAGTGCAAGAGGGTTCCCTTTTCTCCACACCCTCTCCAGCATTTATTGTTTGTAGATTTTTTGATGATGGCCATTCTGATTGGTATGAGGTGATACATCATTGTAGTTTTGATTTGCATTTCTCTAATGATTAGTGATTTTGAGCATCCTTTCATGTGTTTGTTGGCAATCTGTATATCTTCTTTGGAGAAATGTCAATTTAGGACTTCTGCCCATTTTTGGATTGGGTTGTTTGTTTTTTGATAGTGAGCTGCATGAGCTGCTCGTAAATTTTGGAGATTAATCCTTTGTCAGTTGCTTCATTTGCAAATATTTTCTCCCATTCTGAGGGTTGTCTTCTTGTCTTGTTTATGGTTTCCTTTGCTGTGCAAAAGCTTTGAAGTTTCATTAGATCCCATTTGTTTATTTTTATTTCCATTTCTCTAAGAGGTGGGTCCAAAAGGATCTTGCTGTGATTTATGTCATAGAGTGTTCTGCCTATGTTTTGCTCTAAGAGTTTTATAGTGTCTGGCCTTACATTTAGGTCTTTAATGAATTTTGAGTTTATTTTTTGTGTATGGTGTTAGGGAGTGTTCTAATTTCATTCTTTTACATGTAGCTGTCCAGTTTTCCCATCACCACTTATTGAAGAGGCTGCCTTTTCTCCATTGTATATTCTTGCTTCCTTTATCAAAAATAAGGTGACCATATGTGTGTGGGTTTATCTCTGGGCTTTCTATCCTGTTCCATTGATCTATATGTCTGGTTTTGTGCCAGTACCATACTATTTGATTACTGTAGCTTTGTAGTATAGTCTCAAGTCAGCGAGTCTGATTCCTCCAGCTCCAATTTTCATTCTCAAGATTGCTTTGGCTATTCAGGGTCTTTTGTGTTTCCATACAAATTGTGAATTTTTTTGTCCTAGTTCTGGGAAAAATGCCACTGGTAGTTTGATAAGGATTGCACTGAATCTGTAGATTGCTTTGGGCAGTATAGTCATTTTCGCAATGCTGATTCTTCCAATCCGAGAACATGGTATATCTCTCCATCTGTTTGTATCATCTTTCATTTCTTTTATCAGTGTCTTATAGTTTTCTGCATACAAGTTTTTGTCTCCTTAGGTAGGTTTATTCCTAGGTATTTTATTCTTATTTTTGCAATGGTAAATGGGAGTGTTTCCTGAATTTCTTTTTCAGATTTTTCATCATTAGTGTATAGGAATGCAAGCGATTTCTGTGCATTAATTTTGTATCCTGCAACTTTACCAAATTCATTGATTAGCTCTAATAGTTTTCTGGTAGCCTCTTTAGGATTCTCTGTGTATAGTATCATTTCATCTGCAAACAGTGACAGCTTTACTTCTTCTTTTCTGATTTGGATTCCTTTTATTTCTTTTTCTTCTCTGATTGCTATGGCTAAAACTTCTAAAACTATGTTGAATAATAGTGGTGAGAGTGGACAACCTTGTCTTGTTCCGGATCTTAGAGGAAATGGTTTCAGTTTTTCACCACTGAGAACGATGTTGGCTGTGGGTTTGTCATATATGGCCTTTATTATGTTGAGGTAGGTTCCCTCTTTGCCTATTTCCGGAGCGTTTTTATCATAACTGGGTGTTGATTTTATCAAAAGCTTTTTCTGCATCTATTAAGATTATCATTTGGTTTTATCCTTCAATTTGTCAATATGGTGTATCACATTGATTGATATGCATATATTAAAGAATCCTTGCATTCCTGGGATAAACCCCACTTGATCATGGTGTATGATCCTTTTAATGTGCTGCTGGATTCTGTTTGCTAGTATTTTGTTGAGGATTTTTGCATCTATGCTCATCAGTGATATTGGCCTGTAGTTTTCTTTTTTTGTGACATCTTTGGTTTTGGTATCAGGGTGATGGTGGCCTCGTAGAATGAGTTTGGGAGTGTTCCTCCCTCTGCTATATTTTGGAAGAGTATGAGAAGGATAGGTGTTGACTCTTCTCTAAATGTTTGATAGAATTCGCCTGTGAAGCCATCTGGTCCTGGGCTTTTGTTTGTTGGAAGATTTTTAATCACGGTTTCAATTTCAGTGCTTGTGATTGGTCTGTTTATATTTTCTATTTCTTCCTGGTTCAGTCTCAGAAGGTTGTGTTTTCTAAGAATTTGTCCATTTCTTCCAGGTTGTCCATTTTATTGGCATAGAGTTGCCTGTAGTAATCTCTCATGATCCTTTGTATTTCTGAAGTGTCAGTTGTTACTCCTCCTTTTTCATTTCTAAGTGTATTGATTTGAGTCTTCTCCCTTTTTTTCTTGATGAGTGAGTCTGGCTAATGGTTTATCAATTATGTTTATCTTCTCAAAGCACCAGCTTTTAGTTTTATTGATCTTTGCTATTGTTTCCTTCATTTCATTTTCATTTCTTTCTGATCTGATCTTTATGATTTCTTTCCTTCTGCTAACTTTGGGGTTTTTTGGTTCTTCTTTCTCTAAGTGCTTTAGATGTAAGGTTAGGTTGTTTATGTGAGTTGTTTCTTGTTTCTTGAGGTAGTATTATAATGCTATAAGCCTCCCTCTTAGAACTTCTTTTGCTGCATCCCATAGGTTTTGGGTCATCGTGTTTTCATTGTTATTTATTTCTAGGTATTTTTTGATTTCCTCTTTGATTTCTTCAGTTATCTCTTGGTTATTATGTAGTGTGTTGTTTAGCTTCCATGTGTTTGTATTTTTTACAGATTTTTTCCTGTAATTGATATCTAGTCTCATAGTGTTGTGGCTGGAAAAGATACCTGATATGATTTCAACTTTCTTAAATTTACCAAGGCTTGCTTTGTGACCCAATATATGATCTACCCTGGAAAGTGTTCCATGAGCACTTGAGACGAAAGTGTATTCTGTTGTTTTTGGATGGAATGTCCTATAAATATCAATTAACTCCATCTTGTTTAATGTATCATTTAAAGCTTGTGTTTCCTTATTTATTTTCATTTTGGATCATCTGTTCATTGGTGAAAGGGGGGTGTTAAAGTCCCCTACTGTGATTGTGTTACTGTCAATTTCCCCTTTTATGGCTGTTAGCATTTGCCTTATATATTGAGGTGCTCCTATGTTGGGTGCATAAATATTTACAATTGTTATATCCTCTTCTTGTATTAATCCCTTGATCATTATGTAGTGTCCTTCTTTGTCTCTTGTAATAGTCTTTATTTTAAAGTCTATTTTGTCTGATATGAGAATTACTACTCCAGCTTTCTTTTGATATCCATTTGCATGGAATATCTTTTTCCATCCCCTCACTTTCAGTCTATATGTGTCCCTAGGTCTGAAGTGTGTCTCTCGTAGACAGCATATATACAGGTCTTGTTTTTGTATCCATTCAGCCAGTCTATGACTCTTGGTTGTAACATTTAATCCATTTACATTTAAGGTAATTATCAATATGTATGTTCCTATTACCATTTTCTTAGTTGTTTTGGGTTGTTTTTCTAGGTCTTTTCCTTCTCTTGTTTTTCCTGCCTAGAGAAGTTACTTTAGCATTTGTTGTATAGCTGGTTTGGTGGTGCTGAATTCTCTTAGCTTTTGCTTGTCTGTAAAGGTTTTAATTTCTCCATCGAATCTGAATGAGAGCCTTGCTGGGTAGAGTAATCTTGGTTGTAGGTATTTCCCTTTCATCACTTTAAATATGTCCTGCCACTCTCTTCTGGCTTGCAGAGTTTCTGCTGAAAGATCAGCTGTTAACCTTATTGGGATTCCGTTGTATGTTATTTGTTGTTTTTCCCTTGCTGCTTTTAATATTTTTTCCTTGTATTTAATTTTTGATAGTTTGATTAATATTTGTCTTGCCGTGTTTCTCCTTGGATTTATCCTGTATGGGACTCTCTGTGCTTCCTGGAGTTGATTGACTATTTCCTTTCCCTTATTAGGGAAGTTTTCAACTATAATCTCTTCAAATATTTTCTCAGTCCCTTCCTTTTTCTCTTCTTCTTCTGGGACCCGTATAATTAGAATGTTGGTGCATTTAATGTTGTCCCAGAGGTCTCTGAGACTGTCCTCAATTCTTTTCATTCTTTTTTCTTTATTCTGCTCTGTGGTAGTTATTTCCACTATTTTATCTTCCAGGTCACTTATCCGTTCTTCTGCCTCAGTTATTCTGCTATTGATTCCTTCTAGAGAATTTTTAATTTCATTTATTGTGTTGTTCATCATTGTTTGTTTGCTGTTTAGTTCTTCTTGGTGCTTGTTAAACGTTTCTTGTTTTTTCTCCATTCTATTTCCAAGATTTTGGATCATCTTTACTATCATTACTCTGACTGCCTATTTCCTCTTCATTTGTTTGACCTGGTGGGTTTTTACCTTGCTCCTTCATCTGCTGTGTGTTTCTCTGTCCTCTCATTTTGCTTAACTTAACTGTGTTTGGGGTCTCCTTTTTGAAGGTTGCTGGTTCGTAGTTCCCATTGTTTTTGGTGTCTGCCCCCAGTGGCTAAGGTTGGTTCAGTGTGTTGTGTAGGCTTCCTGGTGGAGGGGACTGGTGCTTGTGTTCTGGTGGATGAGGCTGGATCTTGTCTTTCTGGTGGGCAGGACCGCATCCAGTGGTGTGTTTTGGGGTGTCTGTGAACTTATTATGATTTGAGGCAACCTCTCTGCTAATGGGTGGGGTTGTGTTCCTGTCTTGCTAAATGTTTGGCATAGGGTGTCCAGCACTGTAGCTTGCTGGTCATTGAGTGGAGCTGGGTCTTAGCGTTGAGATGGAGATCTCTGAGAGAGCTTTTGCCGTTTGATATTACGTGGAGCAGGGAGGTCTCTGGTGGACCAATGTCCTGTACTTGGTTCTCCCACCTCAGAGGCACAGACCTGACACCTGGCCAGAGCACGAAGATCCTGTCAGCCACAAGGCTCAGAAGAAAAGGAAGAAAAAGAAAGAAAGAAAGAAAAAGATAATAAAATAAAATAAAGTTATTAAAATAAAAATATTACTAAATTATTAAAAATAAAAAATTGAAAAGTCATAAAAAAAGAGAGAGCAACCAAACCAATAAACAAATCCACCAATGATAACATAAACTAAATACTATACCAAAAAAAAAAAAAAAACGGACAGACAGAACCCTAGGACAGATGCTAAAAGCAAAGCTATGCAAAAATCACACAAAGAAGCATACACGTACACACTCACAAAAAGAGAAAAAGGGAAATAAATAAATAAATAAACTAACAAATAAATAAATAAATATAAATATAAAAGGGAAGAAAGCATCCAAATCAGTGAAGAAATCTACCAATGATAATAAACTCTAAATACTAAACTAAGTTAAATATAAAACCAGAAACAAATGCAGAAAGCAAACCCCAAGTCTACAGTTGCTCCCAAAGTCCACCGCCTCAATTTTGGGATGATTCGTTGTCTATTCAGGTATTCCAGAGATGCAGGGTACATCAAGTTGATTGTGGAGGTTTAATCCTCTGCTCCTGAGGCTGCTGGGAGAAATTTCCCTTTCTCTTCTTTGTTCGCACAGCTCCCAGGGTTCAGCTTTGGATTTTGCCGTGCCTCTGCGTGTAGGTCGCCTGAGGGCATCTGCTCCCCACCCAGACAGGACAGGCTTAAAGGAGCGGCTGATTAGGGGGCTCTGGCTTACTCAGGTGGTGGGGAGAGAGGGGTACGGGATGTGTGTGAACCTGTGGTGGCAGAGGCCGACGTGATGTTGCACCAGCCTGAGGCACCCTGTGTGTTATCCTGGGGAAGTTGTCCCTTGATCATGGGACCCTGGCAGTGGCGGGCTGCACAGGCTCCCGGGATGGGGTGTGTGTGGATAGTGACCTGTGCTTGCACACAGGCTTCTTGGTGGCTGCATCAGCAGCCTTAGTGTTTCATGCCCGTCTCTGGGGTCTGCGTTTGTAGCCACGGCTCCCGCCCTTCTCTGGAGCTCATTTAGGTGGTGCTCTGAATCCCCTCTCCTCACGCACCCTGAAACAATGGTCTCTTGCCTCTTAGGCAGGTCCAGACTTTTTCGCAGACTCCCTCCCGGCTAGCTGTGGTGCACTAGCCCCCTTCAGGCTGTGTTCATGCAGCCAACCCCAGTCCTCTCCCTGGGATCTGACCTCCGAAGCCCGAGCCTCAGCTCCCAGCCCCTGCCTGCCCCGGTGGGTGAGCAGACAAGCTTCTCGGGCTGGCGAGTGCTGGTCGGCACTGATCCTCTGTGTGGGAATCTCTCTGCTTTGCCCTCTGCACCACTATTGCTGCGCTGTCCTCCGTGGCTCCAAAGCTCTCCCCCTGCCACCCCCCATCTCCGTCAGTGAAGGGGCTTCCTAGTGTGTGGAAACTTTTCCTCCTTCACAGCTCCCTCCCAGAGGTTCAGGTCCCATCCCTATTCTTTGTCTCTGTTTTTCCTTTTTTTTTTGGCCCTACCCAGGTACGTGGGGAGTTTCTTGCCTTTTGGGAGGTCTGAGGTCTTCTGCCAGCATTCAGTAGGTGTTCTGTAGGAGTTGTCCTACATGTAGATGTATCTCTGATGTATTTGTGGGGAGGAAGGTGATCTCCACGTCTTACTCCTCTGCCATCTTGAAGGTCTCCCTTGTTTTATTTTTCTTAAAAAATAAAAATAAGCTCTTTTAGAGAACAACGGCACATTCTTCTTTTGTATGTTCTGCTGTTTAGCCCAATGCTGGCCTTAACAGTTTTTAAATTATTTAAACTAATGTTTACTGAACATCTACTATATGCCAGACTTGAAAGTTAGTGTTTTTTTGTACAGTAAAATTGTATTTCATTGTCATCCACACAACCAAACTCCTCAATTAATCCACGTTCCACCACTCTACCAACCCCACCTCCCCTCACCCTGAAACCAACCTCTTATACCAAGGACTTATATGATTCGAACTGTACAAAAGCACTGTTTGATGACTTTTGACCACAAAAATGGAAATTTTTTTTTTTTAAGTAACCATGCAAAAGTATCCTGCATTCTCAGGCCTGCCTCCTACCCTTCTCTTCTGTCCATTGCTGGCTAGTGATTGCTGATGGTCCCAGTGATTAACTGAATCCTCTCACCCTCAATCAACAAGTAGAGCTTCTATGGCAGTCAGTGCTACAACTCTAAGGGCACTCTGGACTGTGTAGGGTTCTTACTGCACTCTTATTTTTCCTCACCAAGACTACTAATATCCGGACAGCCCCTCTCCAAGGACTGGTTGTCACATTATTGTGTTGATCTGCTTCTGACCCAGATCCTGAGTTCCTGTGTTCAGTTCCCTGCTGTTCCGCAACTATTTGTTCATCTCTGTCTTGAATCCCCAATCCAGACCTGTCTTTGTACACTCAGACTCTGTGCTGCCCTCCTGCTTACATTTAGTCTTCTGGGCATGATCCCTGACCCAGACTCTTACCTATGCTGGGCCTCCAACTCATCTGGATCTCTCTGATTATTACTGTCAACCCACATCCTGTAATTTAGAACTTTGCTTATGCTCTTTCTGTTTCTTCTCATCCCCTGGATACTATTCCCAGCTTCATCCTTATGATTTACTTTGATGTGTGAACCAAGTCCCCATTGGGCCTCTACTCAGACTATTAGCCACAGACTCACCAGTCCAACTAGACCCCTAGTTCTGGTTCTTCTTTGATTGTCTTATTTTTCAATAATCCTTGACCCAGGCATGGCAGTCATTAGACTTTTTTGAAAAGCAAGACAATAATTCAACCACTTTATAAAGTTTTCCAACATTATATTTTACATAAGGATATTTAATGAAATAGGAAAAATGTTAATGATATAGTCTAGATATTATAAAAGTCATGATCTAAAACCTTGCATATAGTATCATTCCGTTTTTTTTTAATGCATGTGTCACATACACACACATACCTATGAATGCTTGCATAGAAAAAAGATGGAAAGACTATATATAAAAATGTCGACAGTGGTTTTGTTTGAATGATAGGGTAACCAATACATGGTTTTTTGCCTTTTTCTCTATTTTCCAAGTAATCTATAATGAGCATTTTGTATTTTTGTACTTAAAAAATACATTATTTTTAAACAAAATTTTCTAACAAAAGTGTTAAAACTGTAGTTATCATCTTAATGTTTGATCACTGTGGCCAAAGGCATGCTCCTCCTACCTGTAATCTTACATGGTACTCCTTGTGTGGCCCAGCATGTATCAGGCCACCACTGTCTTCAACTTCTTCTATAAGCACATTTCTCCCAGGGAGATGGTGGCAAGGAGCCAGTGATGAGGGAAGGACATCCAGGAAGGGAAGAGAAATCTTAGCAATGGACTCAAATGCTGTTCTTCCTGTGCAGACAGAAAGGTCACACCGTTGTGATGCCCTCTGTTTTAATGGGATGGGCATGACATAAAAGTGCTTGAAATTCGAGCCACTCTTTGTGGCTGCTGTGGAGGGGTTTAGGGGTGAACATACCCCTTTTAGTATGAAACATAGATTGATGTCTTCTGTGAAGCAGCAGAGACCATTTGGCAATCACAGTGGAAGAGTAGGCTTACTGAAAACTAGGAATGTGTACAAAATTCTGAGGTATGCAGTGAGCAGGTGATACAGAGTGAAACCATGTCTCTTAAACTATAGTCAGGAGACACAAGATGTAAACCCATATTAGGGGTTATATATAGACATAGCCAGTAAGTAATAATGAATATCAAGGAGCTTTGTGAGCATGAAAACCTATATAAACTCAAGGGAGTTGCTACCAGTAGACTTTTTAGTGCAGTGTTTCTCACAAACTGCAGTGGGCATCTGAACCTCCAATGGGCTAGAAAACATCCAGGTTCCCAGACTTCCTTCTCAGAGATTGTCCTCCAGAAGGTTTAAGGTAGAACCCATAAACCTATGTTTGGGTGATTTTTATGCCTGTTGTCTATGGACTGCACCCTGAGAAAGCATGGTATAGTGGTTAAGAACCTGGAAGCTTGAGACAGAAGAAAACCTGTTTGAATTGTGGCTCTGCCATTTACTAGCTGTGTGACCATGGGCAAGTTACCTAAAAACTCTGAGCCTGTTTCTTCATCTTCAAATACAGATGACAAGAACCTACTTCATAGAGTGCCAGAGAGGAGTGCAATCATTCATGAAAAGCTGCTAGTACAAATAAGCAATCAAAAAATTTTAGCTACCAAGACCAACCACCACTATCACCATTGTTAAGGTGTATGGTGAATGTTAAAAGGTAGCAAAGATACTATATGTTATAGGTATTGGAAGAGGTGAGAGATCACTTCTTTCCAGAATGGTCAAGGAACTCTTCACCAGGAAGATGCAACTTGAACTGAGCCTTGAAAAGGTAAGAAAGATTTGACCAGGTAGGGCTAAGAGAAGATGCACAAAAAGAGTGTAGAAGTCAAACTTCACCTACTCCCTAACTGTTCCAAGGTCTAGGCCTGGAGGAAAGCAGACCACATAGTCCTGATAGATCTAGGTACAGTCAAGACAAAATCCTGGGCAAATCTGTAGTTGAGGTGAGATGGGGAACAGGAACTCTGAGACCTTCTATTCCTTTGACTGGAAATTATCTCTAGGACCAATTGGACTATTTAGGCAGATCTGAAAGTAAAATTCTGTGCTATATAACTGAGTGGTTCATTACTCACCAAATAAAAAGCCGTAGAATCTGACCTCCTTTGAGAAGTTTTCACCCTAATGGCGTGGTGGGGTCACAGGGTTCGTCTAATTCTTAGCTTTGCTGCTAACCAGCTGTGGGACTTATGGACAGCTTCTTAGCCAATCTTCAAACTATTTCCTCCAGTGCAAACTATGGCTGTAATACCTGTCATGATTTTGTACTTTTGAGTTTATAGGTTTGGCATCTAAGGCTCTTTTCTCCCCTAATTATTCTCCTGTAATTAGGGTAATTTTGTAGCATACTCCTTGATTCATATGGTCTCATGAACTAAATTCTAAAGCATATGTTTTATATGATATACGGATAGGAACCAGGAAATGTTTTGAGACCCTTACTTTTTCATCAATATATAACTTACCTGAATTCTAAATATAATCTTACAGAGCAGGCATAAACAATCAACGTGTAGGGACACTTTGGTATGTCTCTCACTAGTTGATATTAAGCTGTTTTTTGTTGTTGTTGTTAAGTCCTAGTCTTATGTTTTTATTAAAATGCTCTATTTCTGATTGGACATGGTTCCACAATTAGTTCAGGTGCTAGGATTTTGTTGGTTGACTCGTGATTGATTCCTTTAGCAGTTAGGACTTCTCTTCCTCTCTCCTTGATGAGTAATATAATTGTCATGCTTTGATTGTTAAAATTAATTAAAGAGATGATTTTAGTTTGTGTTTTTAGTGTTCCAGATCAGTTAGGTGGTCCCTGCTATTCCTTTAGTCTCCTTTTCCCACAAGACAAAAAGGGAAAATCGACAAGCAAACAAGCAGACAATCCAAAAAGACTCAGAGAAAGAACAGACCACATAGCTTTATCTCTCCTCATAGTAAAATAAACCTATCATGACTGGAGTGTTGCCATCAGAAAGTGGTACTTTTCCCCTCTTCAGACAGACCCTGAATTTGAATGTACTGTGTTCCTAGAGACTGTGTCTTAATGTCCCATACGGCAAAATCCTGTCTGCGCATGTGCCAAAATCTGACTGTATGACCTGTTGCCTTTTTTCTGTTTGGTCACAGACAGAAACCAAGGAATAAGTGGGTAAAGGCAATTAGAAGTGAAGTTAGTGTCCTGAATAAATAGTATGGTGGAGAGTTTGGGAATATAAGGACAGTTTAGAACTCCCTGTGTTACTTTTAAATGCTATTATTATTGATAATAATAGCTAATATATAATGCTTATTACTGCCAGACACTTTTATAATATCTTTAAATACATTTACTTGTTTAATCCTCACAGCAATCCTATTAGTAAGTACTATTATTATTCCCATTTTAGAAATGAGGAGACGGAGGCATAAGATGGTTGAATGACTGGCTCAAAGTAACAGCTGAGCAAAGCACAGGTAGCAACACTGAGATTAATTAAAGGGATTAGATCTGAACACAGGAAGTCTGGCTCCAGAGTCCATGTGCTTAAATACTACACTATTTTTTTAAAAAAAGAAATTACATTCAGTTTAAACGTTTAGATATAATGAACTATAAAGGATATATAATGGGTTTTGATATCAACTTGTAGTTTTCCTTCTCTAGAGAAGGAGTGTGACTTCATCTGTTCTGTGTGCCTGACATTACTCTAGCCTCTCTCTGACTTCATAGGGTTGCCCCCTTTCTGCTTCAGGATTCATAATCAAGTGGCTTAACCTGTTAAAAATGGAGCTTACAGCCTTTAGAAAGAAAGAGCTCCCCCCTTCTATTTTTTTTTTTTTTAATTCAAGCAAAGAAAGTGACTGGCTAATCAAGGAGAACTTTGTTGTGTTGTGGAATAGATGTCCAGGAAAGGGAAGACAGATGATTTTTTAAAAATTCATCAGTTAAAGGGATAGAAGATAGTGGCTTAGAGTTCAAGCTAAACTCATTCCCATTGCTCTGGCTACTACCTTTGCAGCACCATGGGCAACTGTGGAATTGTTCCACACCTCTCTTAGGCCAGCAGTTTTATCTCTTAGATAGGGCAGTAGACTATGGTATACATAGCTTGCTACCTGAAGCTTTCTTTCCAGAAGTCTACAGATGCTGAGAAGGTGGTACTGAGAGGGGAGTTAACTTGAGAAAGTGTTGGCTCATGGCCTCTCAAGAGGAGGCAGTTGCATGGGGGGGGGGGGCAGCAAGCATTATGCTCTGGAGCTTAGACTGGAGTCAGGTTGCTTCGGTTTGAAACCAGACTGTATTACACAGTGGCTTCATCGTGGTGGGCTATTTTCATAGCCCAACTTTGCCTTGAGTTTCTCAACAGTAAAATGGTGATGGCCACGTAATAGTACTTAACCTACTGCATTGCATTGTTTTGAAGATAAATGGATTAATAGTTGTACAACTTTTATATGCCTGTCACACAATTAGTGCCATGTGTTTATTAAAATAGAAATCGGGTCCCATAAAGTTGGTTTCTACACTTGCTTATTACTCAATTTTTGTTTGGTACTTAAAGAGTTGTCTTTCTTCACTGATAAAAGTGAAAATCTTTGTGTCTCTCCGACATTGCAAATGATACTGTTTAGTGCTTTTAAGGAGGGAAACCTCCTTTTTCTCAGCATTTTCTTCCTGCAATGGTAATGGATGACTTGGATACAATAGCATTTTACTCTGGTAACTGTTCTAGCTAGAAAACTGTCTTTTGTTTTAAACTTCCAGTTATAAATCCAAACTTGTGTCAGAACAAAAGTGAGATAATAAATGTGAAAGCACTTTAAAAAGTTAAGAGGTCCTGAGATTCTGTGCTGAAGCCTCTTTGAGATTGACTCTTTGGGATGACCAGTTTTCAAGGGTATCTTGTCCAGAAATAAAATTTGAGCACTTAAGACTAACGATAATACTAATAATAACACGAATAATGAACACTTACTGAGTGTTGTGAAATAAAATTCATATTTTATGGCAAGACAAGAAAAATTTAAACATAAAACTTTTTCTCTGCCATTTGGCCTCCTCTCTCCCCCCTACTGTGCATTGTGTATCTATCTGTGCATTATGTATCTGCATTATGTATTGACCAAACCTCGCCCATTAGTAGAAATACCTGCTCAACCATAAAGAACAACATTCTCCTATCATCAACAAAACAACTCCTTAAAATATAGCATTTCTTCTTGATCTTGTAAGGGGTCACATGTCCCACCAGGATGACGCTTAGATCTGGATCATTTAAACTGTCAATAATACATCATTTAATGTACAGCCTTCTGTCTCCAAAATCTTCTATAACTGTGCCTTGACTTCTAATGGGAGGAAGAGTTCTCAGAGCTTTCTGAGATGCTCTTCCAGGTTATAATCCTCAAATTTGGCTTGAATAAAATTTTCCATTTCTTTTTTAGATCAACTGATTAATTTTTCATCAACAGTCCTCACGGTGTGCCAGGAACCATGCTAATGTATCACATGCATTATTTCATGTAAATGCTGCTTGGTGCTACTGCTTCTGCTGTTGTGTCTCTGAGAACTGGTTTATTCCTTTTCTTCATCTAGAAGGAAACAACTAAGACTTCACAAGAGGAAATCAAGTTGGGTTTTATTTTTCTGACAATGAGGGGAAAAATATTCACTTCCTCCTCCTCTGCCTCTAAGTTGTTTTTAACAGCGCTTTGAATTATTATTAATTCCTTATGTAACCTTGTTAGAGTAGGCATTTTTAAGGACAACAAATTTATTTTAATGACAAAGGAAAAGCATCCTCCTCAAAGAAAAGGAAGGGATGCTCAAAGAAGGGAGAGAACAAAAGGAAAGGAGGGAGGAAGGAGTGGTGAGGAAGAGAAGACAACTCTGCACCCAAATGATTAGAATCACAGGCTAGAAAATAGTATCACCAACATATAGGACATCTATACTTTCTGTCTCTCTCTCTCTCCTCATTTTGAGTTATGCAGAGAGAGAGGCAGGGAGGTACGTAGGGAGAGAGGGCGAGAGAGAGAGAGAGAGAGAGAGAGAGAGAGAGAAAGAAACTAACTTTTCAAGTCAAAGAGAAAGACGAGAAGCTTTCTTTCATGTCAACCAAAGTCACCCTTTTAAGGTTCTTGCTACTTCTCCAAGAACTGAGCTTCTGGGGAATCCTATATACACTGTTAAAAAAGAGACAGCGGGCTCAAAATAGAGTCACTTATGCTAAGCCCCACATCACCGACCAAGACTTAATACCTAACTTAATTACAGCTTCAGCCTCCCCTAGGAATGGAATGAATCTTAAACCAGTCAATCTGGAATGACCTGGTCAGTACTAGTGAGGTAATCTGCCTGATAAACCCCTGCCATCTCCTAAAGGAAGGTGATCTCGCCACAAATAATCAGCTCTTTGCTAGTGTAACTTCCTTGTTCTGCCCCCTTCTGCCTATAAAAGTCTTTCATTTTGTACAGCTCTTTGAAGGTCCCTTCTATCTGCTAGATGGGATGCTGCCCAATTCATGAATCACTGAATAAAGCAATAAGATCTTTAAAATTTACTCAGTTGAATTTTTTTTAACAACACTAAACCCTCTCATTATTTCCAAACAGTCTCTCACTGGCCCCATGGGCCACTTCAGAAAAGAATTTAAGAGAAACAGTGGGCAAGATGCAGCCAGGACCCCATTATGTTTAGTTTTTTCTGCACTGGGGTGGAATTATTCTACCCCAGTATGGTGGGTACTTGTGTGGTAGCCTGGAGAATGACCTTGAACTAGTTGGGGAACCAGAATTCCATAGAAGGTGACTGCCTGCTTTGCCAAAACTTTGTGATCCCAGCCTGCCAGGTATCTCTAGGTCTTTTTTATCCTCGGGAGCATTTTGGTCTGCTTATATTCTATACAGCTGGAGAACAGACTAGGAACAGAATAATATCACGTTTTAGGGCATTCATTTTCAAGTTTAAATTTACCTCATGCAGGACAATGAGAATCATCTGTTCTCCCTTAAATCTCCAGTATAATCCCCTAAACCATTTAAAACTAGCTGGGAAGGTGCCCATCAAATGAGAACTGGATCTACATGTTGCTGTTACCACAGTAGCCTTCTGAATACACACAGAGTTCATTTATTGATATGCAGAGTGCTCACTGATGTGTACACAGAGAGTAATTGAGATGATAATTTAAACATTGTTATAAACACTTGTGGGGGAGATCTTCCCTAGCTCCATGCACAGGGAAGCCAGTCCACAGATTTCAGGCTTTAAATTGAGTCAGGGAATTGAGACCTAGCAGTCTTCTTTATGTTCAAAATTCATGCTCCAAAGCAAACCATAGTCTTCTGCTTTTAGCTATAATTCCTCTAGTCCAGGTAATAAACTTTTTGTAATAAACTTTCCTCATCCTTTGGCATAGTGCTGGGATCTGTGATTGAAAGGTCCAGTTGGCTGTATAGAATAGAAGCCCACTCAGGCTAGTTTAAATAACAAAGGTCCATTATATTAGAAGGATAAATGTGGGGCATGGTTCTAGGAGGAGTGACATGAAGAAAACACCATGTTGTTTGTAGAAAATCATCAGGCAGCTCTATCTTCCTTTTTTTTTTTCTTTGTGCCATATGGTTTCTTCTTTGTGTATATTTGCTCTATTCTTCCATTTTATCTTTGCAGATTAGCTTTCTCTATTGATTCATAGTTTCTATGTTTTCCCATAACTATGGCTTGTAAGTGAGTTTGTCTTGCCATGGCACCAACTCTGGCCCAACTCAAGATGGTCTTAGCTAATTCATTCAGTCACTGTGTCCAAATGATTGTCTCAGCATAGCTTATGGATTGATAACTCCTGGGTCAGGTGTTCACCCCAATCTAAAACATGACCTTTTATCAGGGACTAAGACTATGTGGACAGTTTCAAAGAAGGAGGCTTTGGCTAGGTGACACCTCACATCTACTATATGTGCTATCTGTGGATGTGAGAAAGATAAAAGTCTGCATTAGTCACGGTTCTTTTGGTAACAGAACACACAGTTCAAACTAGTTTAATCAAGAAAGGGGAACACATCAGGTTATGTATCTGAAAGTTTCAGGAGTAAGGCTGACTGGAGCAGGAAATTCAAACGATATCTTTAGAAATCTCTATCATCGCTCAGATCTACTTCCCTTATGCTGGAAGCTATTCCCAACAAAGTGATAAAGAAGAGCTTCAGCATCTCTAAACTTACATTCTACTAGCATAAAAACTTCAGCAAAATCAAACAAAACAGTAAGCTCCTCATCTCTAATAATTTCCGCGAGTGTCCCAAGATTTTCTCTGATTCAACTGATTTGGATATCCACTCACTCCTAAGCTAATCACTGTGGCCAGGAGGATGTTGTCCTTTTATTGGCTAATCCCAGGTTATTTGACCATTTCTAGACCTGGGAGGGGTGATTAAGCCAAAAGGAAGAGGTGGGCTCTTTAACGAGAAAAAAAAAAATAAAGATGTTAGACAAGTGAAAATAGCATGCCTACCTCACTGGCACATACAGGATTAAAAAAGGTGCCCTTAACCTCATCTGCATTCTGCTCAATTCAATAGCCACCTAGCTTCAAGGGCAGCATGTAGGTTAAAACATCAAGCATGCTGCATTGATGGCAAATTTCCTAGTAAACTGTCTGTATACACAAGGAGCTTATATGTGGCTATACAAACAACATTGAGGTTGTACGTTGATATATAAACCATACTACATAATCAGAGTGTGGTGTTTAGCTATTCTGTGTGATAATCATCTTCTCTCTGGACTTCAGTTTATCCATGTGCAAATTAAAGTGCTTATACTAGACAAGCTTGCTAAGAACCTTTCAAACGCTGACATAAAACTTAACTTCAGGTGCTCAGACAGCAACTACCAGGAAGACCCTTAGGTAAGCATTTAAACAGGAACAGATCCTCATGTCCAGGGACCCAAAATAATAGAAAGTAATTAGATCTTGTGTTATACTATCAATACTATTCCTATGTCTTGAACATGGGCCTTGTGCTTTAAATTTTTCTTTGTAGTTATAGAAATGGGTTTCCACTGAGTCATCCAAACTCATTTTCATCCAATTCTAGGATACATCTCTGAAACAGCTGATCACACTTACATGGCAGATATAACATGGTCAAAGACAACTGGCCCATTTTGTAGAAAGAAACCAAAACAAAACTAATTTATCCATTAGAACCCTTAATGTTTTAGATGACTGAAACCCAGCACAAAGTAATTTATATAGTAAAGGGATATGTGGAGGGGACTCATATAACTTAAAATTCTAGAGGTAAACAAAGCTCAATCCAGTAGCTCAAGCAATGTCACTCACAACCCAGTGTCCTTACATCTTTCTACTCTAATTTCTGCATGAGTGGATTCATCCTCATATTCCACTTGGTAGATACTTGGCAGCTCTAATCTCTCCTACCTCATGGTAGCAAAATGGCTGCTGCAATTCCAGACCTCTCATTCTCCTTGTACTACATAGAGGGAAGTCAGAATTTCTTCCAGTGGTTTCTACACTAGTCCTATTCATTCTCCATACTTCGCATGAATTAAGTCAAGTACTCATCTTTAAATGAATCACTTTGGCCAAGGGGATATTTGCTGATTTGTTTGGACCAATCCGTACCCATCTCTGGTTTTAAGAGTAGAATCAACCCCATCTAAGCTATATTAACTGAAAATCAAGTAGGAGTGAATTCCTTGAAGGGCAATCAATGCATCACTGCTGAAAGAATGGAGTATGGCTACAGGAGATGAAACAACAAATGTCTATTTTTAGGTAATGAAAATAGTAGGTCCACAATAATATCAAACCTACAGAACTATACATTTTAGTTAAATATTAGAAATAGCTTATTTTTCTATGAAGATAATTAGATTCTCTAACCAGCTCATTAGTAAACAATTACCAGGACTTGAAGAGGTCTGAACAGGAAATAGCTTTATCTTTTCACTCCTTATTTTCTTAAATTATGCTATTGAGATTTTCCCTTTCTTGCCCCACAATGATCCTTGGGAAGAGTATATAGCTTTTCAGGTACTTTCAGTTATACAGACAACTTCATTTTGAACATTTAGACTTTTTTTAGTTAATAAAAATCTAGCCAATGTAAAGTGAAACTTCAGTTTCCTGTGTTCTCCCTCTCCCTAGCCCAAGGATCTGCAGTTAGAAAGAGGGTTCTCTCTTGACTAACACTGACTGGCCATTGTGACAGGCTTTGAAATTCAGGCTCTATAATGAAGCATGTTTTTGGGTTCTCTGAAGCTACTTTCCTAGATGCCATAACATTGCATAGTTTCCTGATGCAGGCAATACGTGCTCTCCCTGACCAGAACTAATGCATATTTTGAAAGCTACAATTTTTCAAATGAGAGCAGTAATTTACTAAATCAGAGTGATGTTCTTACAGGAACATGGAAAAGTCCAGAGGCTCTTATGCACAGTTAATGCAGAATAATCACAATAGCAATTGCGAGAAAGAAATATTTATGTAAGCATCCTGTTTTAGCCCTTTTTCACATGAGTTGTATACATAAGCTTCTTCTGTCTAAGCCTCACTGTCTGAATCTCATTCTCTCTTCTTTCATATTTCCCATCCCTTACTCACTGCTCAGCCTTTTGCAGATACAGTTCTATTACTGATTCTCTTCATCTTTTGTCTTCTTTCAATACTGACTCCACCCTTTCCACTTCCAGGTCCATTTTAATCAAGTTGTGGATTGTTAACACAAGGATGCTCTTAAATTTCAGACCGAGTCCTCCTTCCCTGCCTCAGGTCTCTAGTGTTAAATTGCATTTACGGACCCAGTATCAAGACCCAAATCCTTAGTATAAGGATTCACACAAAGGGTATGTTCTTTTGGGTTTAAAGTGTAAGATAACAAAACATAGAGAAGAAACTTTAGAAACCCTACAGCAACCATTGTTGCTCCAATCAACCATTGTTTTTGATTTTTTTAACCAAAGGACCTAGATCAGAATAGTGCTAATAGGAAATCTTGCAGAGCATAAAATCTCCAGTTTAAGTTTTTACTTTGACTCTTTTTTTATAGTCATTTGACAGGTCTTTGAACTTTTTGTCCTCTTTCCTCCATCCTCATACTATATTACTATATATATCTGACTTCTTTGATTTCCTTTCCTAAATTCATTTCAACACTTGTCTTTGGACTTTTGTTCACAAGAATATTATGATAAGTGAGTTCCCTCATTCCATTCCTCTCCTGGTAATTTTGTGACATTTTTCCTACTCTATGCTTACAAAAAAAAATGGAGAAGCATTTCATTAAATCTGATAGGCACAATGAGTCATTTAAGATAGTTACAAAACCCAATTCATAATAGTATGTCTTATTCCAATGTCCCTGGAGTTATTTATGGCCTAGGGAGGCAGAGTACTTTCTGTGTTCCAGAGGAGAAACAAAAAAGGAAAGAAAGAAAACCTTTAGTTGTTCTAAATCAAATTAACTTTGAATTAGCCGGCACATAACAAAGGGAGAAAATATTCACAACACTTAAACACATACACACATATGATCTCACACAAAAACTGACTCCAAAATTTGCCTGAGGGCTTATTTTCCCAATTGCATAGCTGTCTCTTTCTCTAAGGACAAAATTTTTCCCCAGATAAGCTGCTATTTCAATTGGAGAAAAATAAGACGTGGTATACACTAACACACATACACACACACACACACACACACAGTTAACAACTGTTTTAGTTTATAGGTTTAGAAGATCAACTAATAGTCTCCCCACTCCTATTCTTGTCTCTAGGGTCTCTGTTTTTAGCCATTCCCTGCTTCTTTCTCTCTCACTGTCCCCCGCCCCCATCTTACTCATGGAGATAGATAACTTTTACAGTTTACTTGTTGGTTTAAATCTCCAAAAAGTTCAAAACCCAACTTTATAATTTGCTTTTTATCCTTTTTACTGAGTGTTCTGGACTGCGTTATTATTCCAATCGGATAGATCCCTCTTCAGAGGCAGCTCCAAGAGTTTTCTGTAAGCAACCCCACAGTGCCTTCGGCTTCCTCCTGACCCTGCCTTGTAATCCAACCTTTATACTCTACCTTCTCCATCCAGGGGAGAGGTTCCTCTGCTAAATCTAGGCAGTCTCATGGAGTATCTTCCATGATAAGAGTTCTGGCCTCTTGAATGTGCTTAACACTCTTGTTAAGTTCCTGATTTCTCTCTCTTGATCTCTCTCTCTCCTTTAATTATATTCTCATTTTGGTTAATATCAGGAGGTTCTATCCTTAATTCTGATGAATTTATATTCCTTCATGGCAACTACCAATTCCAATCGAAGGGCCAGTCGTTTTGCTGAACCATTCCCTCCAAGGAGGCTAAATTCACTTTCTCTATTTCCCAGCTTTAACTATAGATTCCTTTTATATATATAAAAGGAATCTATCTACATAGATAGATGATAGATAGATTCCTTTTTTATCCTCCATACCTACTATCAAAGATGCAGAGAATACTTGCAAGACATATATATTCAGATCCCCTTTGTGTAAATGTCCCTCTAGGAAGTTACTCATATATGACCCTGAAACTAGAGCTATGATGGCTTAGCTAGTAATCCTGTAATGTCCCAGCAGAGATGTGGATCTTGCAGTACACAAGCACTTGGATTTGTTCATTCACTCAGGAGATAGAAAGCGAGCTGTTGCTACTCTTCTGGGTGGTGGTGATAGAAAAGTGAACAAGAAAGGGCATGGTTCCTGCCATCATGGAGCCTTCATTTAGTGGTGGACACACACAGTAGACAAGTGAACAGATTAATAAGATCATTTGCAGTAGTGCTAAACATTATGATGAAGAGAAAAGAGGATAACATACAAGAGACTGGGCAGAAGTAGAGAACTACTTTTCAGTGAATGGTTAAGGAAGGTCTCTTTGATGATGTAAAAATTGAGGCAAGACCTGAAAGATGAGAAGGAACAAGCCATGTGAAGATCTGGAGAAAGACTGTTTTCAGGCAGAGAGAACATCCCCAGCATGGGCTAAGTTTGAGGTGTTCGAGAAACAGAAAGAAGGTCAGTATGGCTAGAACACAATGAGCAAAGGGGAGAGTGGTAAGAAATGAGATCACAGAGATAGACAAGGGAAGATTCTGCTAAGGAAAGCTTTGGATAAGCTTTATTATAATACACATAGCTTAAGGGTCCAGGCAGACCAGGGTTGCTTTTACGGTGCCTTCCCTAGTAGGCTCTCTCAGCCTCTTACCCACATCTAAGGATAACTAAGCATCCTGGTTTTCCTGGGACTGTCCTGGTTTTAGCACTGAAAGTTCATGTCCAAGGAAACACCTTCATCTCAGGCAAATCAGGATGGTTAATCATCCTATCACATCTCAGGTCTCTTGTCTCAAACGTGCAGAAATACCTTCCCAAGGCCTGAGCTGTGTCTCTACCAAGGTTACATGACAATCGCACAAAGTGTACTCTGCAACCCATCCTTCCTACGTTCTTTTATCTCAAACCTCAGTTCCCATTCTTTTTTCTCTCCCCAAGGAATAGGCAAAGTTATGTGTTCGGGGAAGGGTGGAGGTGGGAGAGAAATGAGTTTGAGACTTAAGGAGAGATAAGCTCTGAAACAGACTTTGTGATGGGAACACTTAGAAGTCAAGGAAAACAATGAAAGACTTGCAGATTGGCAGCAAAGACCCAGTCGATGCCAGACAGCATGACTTGGAAATGAACCAGCTTTGCAAAATTCTGTGACCCTTCCTATCTGCAAGGAAACCAAGAGATACATCATTATTTCTTCCTATTAAATGCTTGGAGGGTCTCCAGGGGAAGGTGCTAGCTGTATTGAAATTAGTCCCAAGAGGACAACTGCTTTTAAATCAAGGGCAAGAGGGGAATGAATTGGGAAATGGTGGGGTCACCTGTGAGATAAACTCCCTGCTTATTATAGTGTCATCTCCAGGAGTACACAGCAGTTTGCCAATTGACCGTGGATGCAGGAAGCCCTATACTCACACTTATGCCAGAGTAGGACCAATAAGTAGCAAGCCTCTGATATTTGCATCCTAAGTGTAATCATTCAGAAGATAAACAAGCAAAAGATAGAAGTTGAATCACAATTTCACTGCAAAAATAGACACCTGCTCCCTGTTCAATTGCACCTTGTGAAATGCCCTTTAATTTCAAATGCTCCTGTTTTTGCTGCTGCATTTTTTAAAAATAAAGCTCATTATCTGAAGCACCATTAACCTTCAGCACCATTGACATAAATATGACACACTCTCCATATTAAACACAAACTGTTCAGCAGTTTGAGGACTGACCCATAAGCAGGGCATTCAGGAGGTGACCACAGTGAGATACACAGCTAGACGGGAAGCCAGAGGCACTGATGGGGGATATTTTGGGGGGAGGTAAGTGAGGATGGAGGGGCACAAAATCATTTCTGATTAGTGAGGGGCTTTGCTATAGTTAACCATTAGAGAAACATGAATATTTGTTGTTTTGGAAATACTTGATCAACTCACTCAGTACCATGGACATTACAGGCAGACACTCAGCAGAACTGACTGAATTGAATGGAACAAGAAGAACATGGGTAATAGAAATCCACTTTACCCAACAGTTGCAAAGTTACTTTTAGCAGAGTTTTTAAGCTCCTCCCAAAGAAGTAAGTGTGGTTGACTTGAATTTTCTCTTTCATGGTGTCCCCAGCCCAAGACCGTAATCGCAGTGAGACCATGTTGGTCATTGCTTAGGTCACTGTGTGGTTGGGATGGCACTCCGCCTTCAACATACCCACCACTCCCCACCAGCATCCATTCACAAACATGAGGCCTAACTGAAATTCCAATATCACAGATTTCTCTCTCTGGTTTCTGGCACTGGGGGCTTCAGAAAGGGACCATTTATATATAATCACTTTGGAAATCCTAAAACTTAGAGCAATTGTTGCGTTGGGCTTCAGCATCTTGGCATGACTTTATAACTTTGAACTGATTTCCAGTATATAGCTGAATATAAATCTATCTGAGATCTGGGGAAGAAGATGGATCTTTCTTTGATTAGGGGGGATGATAGTGTGAGTACAATGGGTAAAATTCAGTCTCAGAGCATGGATTGTGGGGGAGGGCAGGAGGAATGACAGAGGCATCTCTGAGCAGCTATGGGACCAGAGGTTGGGAAGCAGTAGAGAGGAGAAAGTGATATAAAAAGAGAGGCAAGAGCATGAAGAAGAAATATAAATGATGAAAGAGCCAGCAGATGGGGAAAAGAGAATGAACTGGGTTACACAAAGTCTAGATGATTTACCGGCATGGACTAGTATCCTACTGCCATGAATGCTTTATGACGTGACACATTTCCTGAGACTGAATTGGAGTTGATATTAATTCAATTAAAATTTTTATTGTATACTTTATGTCATGCACTGTGCTAGGTATACAGCAGTGACAGAGACCCTCATGGAGCTTCCAGTCTGGTAAAGGTTACCTGTACTTGCAATCAGTGTATGGGATATAAGATAGTGGGTAGGTCATTGTGTAAAGGAGTACATTAGGGAAGGTGCCTAATCCCGTCTTGGGTAGAGGCAGGGAAAGCTCAAAGGAAAATACTTTTAAATTGATGCCTGAAGGATCAGTAGAAGCATGCCAAGGGGATATGGTGGAGGTGGGAAGAGAGTTCCAGGCAGAAGAAATAGCATACACACAAGTCCAGAGGCAAAAGGTTTATATTTCAAGGAACTGAAAAGAATAGTAGTCTGGTTAGAATACACAGTGCAGGTGGAGGGAGATGAGAGATTAGGTTGGAGGAACAGTCTGGGGGGACTTCCCTGGTGACGCAGTGGATAAGAATCTGCCTGCCATAGCAGGGGACATGGGTTCGAACCCTGCTCTGGGAAGATCCCACGGGAGCAAGTAAGCCCGTGTGCCACAGCTACTGAGCCTACACTCTAGAGCCCGCGAACCACAGCTAATGAGCCTGTGTGCCAAAACTACTGAAGCCCGCACGCCTAGAGCCCATGCTCTGCAACAAGAGAAGCCACCGCAACGAGAGGCCTGCGTGCTGCAGCAAAGAGTAGCCCCCACTCGCTGCAACTAGAGAAAGCCTGCACGCATCAACCAAGACCCAGTGAAGCCAAAAATAAATAAATAAATTTATTTTTTAAAAAAAGACTCAAAGCAAATATCCTATATTAAAAAAAAAAAAAAAGAAAGAAAGAAATAGGCTGGGGTCAGATCATGAAAGAGCCATGTTAATTTATTTATGCTTTATCTTAAGAACTATAGAAGTTATTTCACATCAGCCTTCCCAGGCCAATCTACTGGGGTCAGACCCTTCCAACTTATTTCTGCCGGTTATCATTCCTCTGGCTAGGAGGCACTCAGTTGTGTAGAGGTTTAGCCATCATGGATTAAAGTCTTCAAACCACCAATGTGAAATACTTTTTGGTACCTGTTCAAGATAATATGAGAAGTTTATAGACTCCCTGGGAAGGTCACCTGACTCAAGGTAGAAAGAATTACCCAGGGAGTTTAATACTGATATCAGTGATCTGTCTGACCCACAAATAGGACAATTTGACCTCTAATGTCCCTTCTGACTTGAGTGCCCATGATTTTTGGCCTAGATCTTCTGCCTTTCTCCTCTATGCTCTTTCTGTCACCCCCGGCTACCTACCTAAGTGTAAAGATAGTAGGAAGGCACAAACTACAACCACATAGGCATTAGGCCCAGCTTCATCCAACTTGGGAAAATGACTTACTCTGTCCTCTCAGTTATGACTATCTTTGAACCCAAGTTAAGGTCCTCCTTCCCTGTTTGTTTATTCAAGCCAGATGTCTCTTCTGATTCCAGTCTGTACTCCTGGCTAAGCTCCTCTGGTTGTTCAGGAAGGTTCTGTCTCCTCTGGTGCAGAGAACCTACTGAATTAAAGACCCTCCTTCTTTCCTTCACCTCTGATGCTGTCCTGGAAACAGATTCTGCTTGAGCTGTGGTTTGCAGTAATCCACAGGCATTTTCAACTTTCTGGAGGAGCCAGAAAGGCTTCTTTCATTTGGCCATTAAATAATCTTATTTAAATAAGTTATGACTGTTGAGGCGATATAATTGAATAGAAAGCAAATGAGCATCAGCAGACCTGAGTCTTAGTTCAGCTCTTCTCTGCCCTGGCTGTGGGATCTTGAGTAAGTCACTTGTTTATTTTTCTGTGTCTTGGTTTCCTCTTGAAAAAGAAATAATGGATATGACAGTACTCTGAAAAGTAAAATATTCAGAAAAGGTGAGGTAATAATTATATAATCACCACCATCATCATCACCATATACAGACCTGACATATGCAACACAGATCACACACTCAGGTACATGCATTGGCAGGTGGCTTCTTACAAGCTCTGAACACATCCAGGCCTCTCCCTGCCCAGCAGCCGCCTCTGAGGGAAAGGTGAGGTGTGATCCTGGAGTTTACAGCAGGATATGCACTCACGTAATTAAGCTTTTTCATCCGGACAGCTATTCTGCTCTCCGGAGTTAACTATCTATTTATTCAGTGGCTTATTTCATCAATATGCCAGGCTGCCTTCCGAGGCTGTCTGACACACATTCTTCATGTGCCTCTGCCTGCCAAATTATTCTTTTGAAGGCCACCCTCCCTTTTCTTTGTATCCACACTCCATAAACTTGTGCAAATTTCAAATCTGTTTGCATTTGCAACATTCACAAATAATACCTATAATTTTTTTCCGTGTGTACCTGATAGGGACAGAATAAAAATGACAAGTCTTTTTCTTCCTTGGTTGAGGACCCGAAGTGTCAAATGGCAAGGCTGGAAGTCTGGTCTGAGGCAACTTTGGCCAGCCCTGAAATGTAATCCTGAGAGAACTATTCTGACTCCAACAAACAGGGTATGGGCTCCCAGCTAGGGGGGTAATGGAGGTGATTAGAGAGTTGCCTTTCAGGCCACTTGTCCTGCCAGGATCATAGCTGAAAAGTAAGGAAGCTGTACAAAGGGCTACTAGTGGTCAAAACAGCTGCTACATACCCTAATACTCATATTCTTTACACAGGAAGAATATGCCTTATCCTTACACTATGCCAATATAGTTTTATTCTGTATACAGTTCTAGCAGAATTGAACATTTTCTTTCCCTGTCTATAGTAGATTAGAAGCAGCAAAATAGAAAGGGAACAGAGAATAGGACTCCCCCATTCCTAGTGCTAGGTTATTAGTGTCAGTCATGCTGACAGCTGCAAGGAATGACATACAAGTGGAAACTGATAACTAAAAAACCCAAGAATGGAAAATGTCAGTTGTTTGGGACCTTTGAGTGCCAAGGAAAATAGTGATACCTGTCTTCATAGTCCCTAAAGGCATCATTACATGAAAGCACCATACTATGCTTAATGATGACACTAAGTCATCAGGAAGAAAAAAACCAAATTACATTAGATATCTTCTCTTTAAGTAATCATAGACCTCTATATGTATGTAATTTTAAAGGAAGATTAGAATGTTGTAATAAAAAAACACTGAAATTCAAAAATATAATTTCTTCCATTGATTCTTTCATTCATGAAATATGAATTGAGCACTCTGCTATGTACCAGGCACTGGGGATAGAATGGTGCCCATGCCACCTTGAAGATCACATACTAGTGGGAAAAATTGACAAGGGAACAGGTGATTAACATGCAGGGTGAGAAGGAGATTAACAAGGTCCTAAGAGATCACACAGAAGGGACACAGCTTGGACATGAGCATTCAGGGAAGGCTTACTGGAGAATATGATGTTTAAGTTAATAAATAAGCCAGACAAAAATAAGTGGAGATGAATAGTTTTATGCAGAGGCAACATCATATATGATAGACTGAAAATGAAAGAGAATATGGCGTATTTGTGGAAATACAGTAGTTTAGTGGGAAGGGAAAGATGAGCAAGTGCCAGGCAATAGGTTAGGATGTTTAACGTTTTTCATAAAAACAGTGGGAAGCCACTGAAGAGTTCTAAGTTCCTGAGTAACATGAATTTTTAAAATTTAAAATGTTTACTCTGGCTACAGTGTAGATAATAGATTGGAGGGAGCAAGGCTAGAGATGGGGAGTAGAGTTGGGTGGCTGTTTTAGTGATCCAGGTGAAAGAAAATGGAAGCCTGGACTAAGACAGTGTCTGTATCAATGGAGAGAAGATGGATTTGAAAGAGACTTAGAAATGGTGTTGATATGACATGGTAAGGGAGAGAGAGGAGCCAAGGATAATGCCTAATTTTTTGCATGGGCAACAGGTAGATGGTGGCAGTGCCATTTTCTTTAGTAGTCCCTACTTAGCTATCCACTAGCTTTGAAATCAAATTCAGCTTCCTCATTTTTAAACTGAGGAATTTAGACTAGATTATTGGTTCTCAATAGGAGAGATTTTTGTCCCTCACCCAGGATACATTTGGCAATGTCTGGAGACAATTTGGCTGTTGTATCCAAGGGGGGGAGAGGTGTTTATGGCATTGAGTGGGTAGAGGCTAGAGACGCTGCTAAAGATCCTACAGTGCACAGGAGAGCCCTTTTCCCTCAACTAAGAATTATTTGGCCCCAAATGTCAATAGTGCCAAAGTTGTGAAACCCGGGGCTAGATAATATAAAGGATTTGGATTAGATAAACTCAGAGGTCTAGTCAAAGCTTTTGAGTTTACAAGCTAGAGTTGCTGTGTATACTTCGACACTTTAGGGGATCAGCTTTTAGTGACTCTCTTCTGGAAGGCTGGAAGACTCTTCTGTGGACCAGGTGGATAAATGAGGCATTACTAGAATTATATGACTGATAATAACTGGACATTGGTGAATGTGGTCTCAGTAATTTAAGCCAATTTTCAGGAGGATCCGGGTGAATCATGTGCTGCAGGTATTTGGAGTATATGTGCACGTGGCACTTAGAGGGTATCTGCAAACTTACTCCAATCTTCCAGAGACCTAGAGTACCTCCTATCTGTATTCATTTTTTCCAAAATGTGATGTGCTCACTTACACTTTAGGGCAAAAGAACAGGAAAGAAATGATGGGGCTATGCAGCTCCTGCCTGAGCTATATATCTTCTAGAACTATCCTTGGCATCAGAAGCCCTGTTTGTACAGATTTTAGCCCCATGTATGGGACCACAGGCAGAGCCCCACAGAGTGTCTACCCCAGGCCAAGATATTTTATTACCTTTTCTCTTTAGGGTGTAGCTCAAATTTTGATAGCAGATGCTTTTCTCCATTCTATATTAAGAAACACCCTTCCTGAAGGCATGTCTCCCACTCTTAGGGGCTTCCTCGTAGAAAGGGAATAAAACTCAGACCATCTGTGTAAGGCTATGGAGCTCCCAGTCAGAGTCTTCCAAAGTCACCTCGGCAATGGGGTCCTTACTTAAGGCCTTCACAGCACATAGTAAGCATTCAATAAATAAATAAATGCTTCTTGAGTGAATTAATGAGGTCCCTATGTTTTGGGTGCCAAAGAGGAACCTCTCAGTTCTCAGAAGGGAAAAAGGAGAAGGACTTTACTGAGTGCCCACTATGTGGCAACACTGTTCAAAGTGCTAAGTGGTTTTCAAATCTGAATGCTATAGACTGAATATTTGTATCCCTCCTCAAAAAAAATTCATATGTACAAACCTATTCCCCAGTGTGATGGTATTAGGAGGTAGAGCGTTTGGAAGGTGCTTAGATCAGGAGGGCAGAGCCCTCATAAATGGAATTAGTACCCTTATAAAAGAGGACCAGAAGGCTCCCTAACCCCAGTCACTATGTGAGGACACAGTGAAAAGTCAGCTGTCTATGACCCAGGAAGTAGGGCCTCACCAGACACTGAATATGCTAGAATGTTTTTTTTTTTTTTTTTTGGCCACACCGGGATCTTAGTTCCCCAACCAGGGATCAAACCCATGCCCCCTGCATTGGGAGCATGGAGTCTTAACCACTGGACCACCACGGAAGTCCCATGAATTTGCTGGAACACTTATCTTGGACTTCCCAGAGTCCAGAACTGTGAGAAATAAATTTCTGTTGTTTATAAGCCACATAGTCAATGATATTTTTGTCATAGCAGCCCAAATGGACTACGACACTAACTTATGCTTTAATATTTTTAGCTAGAAGGCCACCTAGGAGTCTGTTGCAGTAATCAGAGGCAAGTAATAATGCTGGTCAAATCCAGCATGGCAGCAGTGAATGTGGTAAGAAATGAGTGGGTTCTGAATATATTTTGAAGGTAGAGTCAACAGGGCTTCCTGATAGGTTAGATGTGGCTGCAAGAGAAGAGAGGACTCCAGGATGAACCTGAGCAATAGGAAGTATGGAGTTTCCAACAACTGAGATGAGGAACACTGTGCATGAGTTGAGATTCAGTTTTGGACTAGTGAGTTTGAGACATGTATTAGACATCTAAAGGAAGATGTCAAGAAGGCAGTTGGTTGTATTATCAGATTTGGAGAGAGGTGTAAGATGAAGATATGAAAGCCATGAGACTGGATGAGATCATCAAGGAAGGGTGTATAGACAGAGAAAGGAATCAAGATCTAGACCTAATATTAATAGACCTTTGTCATTTGACCTGGGGGCTAACTCTGCCTGCTTACTTTTTGTTGAGTGAACATTGTAGCAGCCACCCTGCCCCCAGCAGCCTCCAGAAAGGGGCTTGGAACTTTAGAATCTTAGCTCTCTACACTATGTCCCATTGTGCATTCATCTCACAGAAACAATAGCTAAATCATCCATGTGATGTTTAAACCTTTAAGAGGTTACTTGGTTATAAATATTTATCATTTCCTCCAGGCTAATATAATGATTATTAATCCTAGCTGAATAAGAATCCATTCTTACCAGGGCGAGGAGATTTTTTTTCTCTGTATAATTCATATGCAAATATTTTGAAAAGCAGTTTTAAATGCAAGCTGCCACCTGTCAGTTTCCTTTTTGCAAGGGAGAAGAAGGCACCATTGTCTCTGAATTCTGAGAAGAGCAAGCATTTTCCTTGCTCCATGCATCTTCAGCTGATTGTTTGCAGGCTGAAAAGTTCATATGATAGGTGTTACTTTGGGTAGGACATCCACTCCCAACGCTGTTGCTCAGTATTTATCATCATTTCAAAGAACACTTCTCTTCCTTTGAGGGCACTCATCTTAACTCCCCTTGGGGTGCAGGCACAGAGATAGAAACATTGATTTATAAAGGAGGAATGAAAAAAGAAGAGTCAGCAAATACTGGGCTGAGGCATTACTCTAAGGTCACCATGTTCCTTGTTCTGCCTCTTAGACAGGAATGCATCCAGCATTGGTCCTAATTCCCTTGAAACTGTTTAGGTATACTTCACATTGTAATCAGCATAAACCAATCTTGATTTCTAAGTTTTATGGCTCTGGTTACAATGGACATTCACATATCCAGGCTCTTGGTGCAGGGGCACACATACTGTCTAAGGTAACAGTTTTCATACCGGGATGTATGTACCCTTGGGGGTACATGAAGACTTCCTAGGGGACGCACAGACACAATTTTAGGAAAATCAGTTGCCAGATTCTCAATTTTCATAAGTACTTTTTCCTAAAATAGATGTATAGTTGGAGTGTCATGCTAGTTCTCCTTTTGTACCTCGTCTTTCAAAGCCATTCTTCTGCTCTACAAAAGAAAGGCATACCCCTCACCCATCTGAATTACTACGATCTATTCCATCCTCTGACTATTGTTAAAGAGTGCAATATTCTGGACAGAGGGTCTAGTGAGAATAAACAGAGAACCTTGGTAAGAAATGCCTTTTGTAAGTTCTGCATTTACTATTAGCCAAAACCTATCTTCTTGCTGTTAATTTTCACAAAGTACATTAAACTGAAGTCTTAAAAGCATAACATCTACTTACATATAGAAGTAGGACAAAATGTTCCCCAAGTGTACAATCTAGTATGTAATGACTTGAACTTTAGAATATCAGGTTTATTTCATTAGGGTTAATTTCTCCCTCTCAGATATGTTCTATTTCTGTCAAATTGTTTTCAACCATAAAATGAAATTATTGACCTATCTATGTATAATAATTCTCAAATATCCATCTCTGTATTCATCCATCACACCATTTAAAGGCACTTTGAAACCATCTGTGTTAGAAATTGAAATCTAACATTAAATATTTAGATCCTAATTCACAGCCTATGGGAAAAAACATAATATGCACACTTACAAATTTTGTTAGTTGTTCATTCTCCAATTTTGTCTAACTTCGTAGACAAGGTGCCTCTAAGTGAAAGAGTTACATATATGGCTAATATGTTTTTATTTTTAGAAATAAATTGCTTTTGTTGATTCATAAAATATATATAGAAAAGTATGCAAACAATAAATGTACATCTTTATGAGTTATCAAAAAGTGAAGGGACCCATGTAACCAGTCAGAAATTAAAAACACTTCCAGCACTATAGAAAGCCCCTTGAGCTTTCCAATCACTATCTCATTCTTCCTCCCTATAGGTAACCACGCTCCTGACTTTTACCAGCATAGATATTTCTGTTTTTTTAAAACTTTTTATTTAAGTTGAATCATACAGAATGTATTCTAGTGTGCCTGGTTTCTTTTATTCAACATTATGTTTGAGGTATTCATCCATGTTGTTTAGTGAGGCAGTATCCATTTATTTCCATTGCTATATAATATTCTATTATATGAATATAACAAAATGTTTTCATCATTTCTACTATTTTTTAAAAAAATTTTTATTGGAGTATAATTGCTTTACAATGTTGTATTAATTTCTACTCTACAGCAAAGTGAATCATCTATACGTATACATATATCCCCTCCTTTTTGGATTTCCTTCCCATTTAGGTCACCACAGAGCATTGAGTAGAGTTCCCTGTGCTATACAGTAGGTTCTCATTAGGTATCTATTTTATACATAGTATCAATAGTGTATATATGTCAATCCCAATCTCCCAATTCATCCCCCACATCCCCCTTGGTATCCATATGTTTGTTCTCTACGTCTGTGTCTCTATATCTGCTTTGTAAATAAGATCGTCTATGCCATTTTCAGAATCCATATATATGCGTTAGTATACAATATTTGTTTTTCTCTTTCTGACTGACTTCACTCCGTATGACAATCTGTAGGTCCATCCATGTGTCTACAAATGACCCAATTTCGTTCCTTTTTATGGCTAAGTAATATTCCATTGTATATATGTACCACATCTTCTTTATCCATTCATCTGTCATGGACATTTAAGTTATTTCCATGTCCTGGCTATTGGAAATAGTGCTGCAATGAATATTGGGGTGCAAGTGTCTTTTTGAATTATGGTTTTCTCTGGGTATATGCCCAATAGTGGGATTACGGGGTCATATGGTAGTTCTATTTTTAGTTTTTTAAGGGATCTCCATACTGTTCTCCATAGTGGCTGTGTCAATTTACATTCCCACCAACAATGCAAGAGGGTTCCTTTTTCTCCACACCCTCTCCAACATTTTTTGTTTGTAGATTTTCTGATGATGGCCATTCTGACCTGTGTGAGATGATACCTCATTGTAGTTTTGATTTGCATTTCTCTAATACTTAGTGATGTAGAGCAGCTTTTCATGTGGCTCTTGGCCATCTGTATGCCTTCTTTGGAGAAGTGTCCATTTATGTCTTCTGCCCATTTTTGATTGGGTTTTTTTTTAATATTGAGCTGCCTGAGCTGTTTATATATTTTGGAGATTAATCCTTTGTCTGTTGATTCATTGGCAAATATTTTCTCCCATTCTGAGGGTTGTCTTTTCATCTTGTTTATAGTTTCATTTGCTGTGCAAAAGCTTTTAAGTTTCATTAGGTCCCATTTGTTTATTTTTGTTTTTATTATCATTACTCTAGGAGGTGGGTCAAAAAAGATCTTGCTGCGATTTATGTCAAAGAGTGTTCTGCCTGTTTTCCTCTAAGAGTTTTATAGGGTCTGGACTTACATTTAGGTCTTTAATCCATTTTAAGTTTATTTTTGGGTATGGTGTTAGGGAGTGTTCTAGTTTCATTCTTTACAGGTAGTGGTCCAGTTTTCCCAGCACCACTTATTGAAGACAGTCTTTACTCCATTGTATATTCTTGCCTCCTTTGTCATAGATTAGGTGACCATAGGTGCATGGGTTTATCTCTGGACTTTCTATCCTGTTCCACTAGTCTATATTTCTGTTTTGGGGCCAGTACCATACCGTTTTGATGACTGTAGCCTTGTAATATAGTCTGAAGCCAGGGGGCCTGATTCCTCCAGCTCCATTTTTCTTTCTTTAGATTGTTTTTGCTATTCAAGGTCTTTTGTGTTTCCATACAAATTGTAAAAATTTTTTGTTCTACTTCTGTGAAAAATACCATTGGTAATTTGATAGGAATGCATTGAATCTGTGGATTGCTTTCGGTAGTATAGTCATTTTCACAATATTGATTCTTCCAATCCAAGAACATAGTATATCTCTCCATCTGTTTGTGTCATCTTTGATTTCTTTCATCAGTATCTTATAGTTTTCTGAGTACAGGTATTTTGCCTCTTTAGGTAGGTTTATTCCTAGGTATTTTATTCTTTTTGTTGCAGTGGTAAATGGGATTGTTTCCTTAATTTCTCTTTCTGATCTTTCATTGTTAGTGTATAGGAATGCAAGATATTTCTGTGTATTAACTTTGTATCCTGCTACTTTACTAAATTCATTGATTAGCTCTAGTAGTTTTCTGCTGGCATCTTTAGGATTTTCTAGGTATAGTATCATGCCATCTGCAAACCATGACAGTTTTTCTTTTTCTTTTCCAATTTGGATTCTTTTTTTTCTTTTTCTTCTCTGATTGCCGTGGCTAGGACTTCCAAAACTATGTTGAATAATACTGGTAAGAGTGGACACTATTGTCTTTTTCCTGATCTTAGAGGTAATGCTTTCAGTATTTCACCATTGAGAATGATGTTTGCTGTGGGTTTGTAATATATGGCCTTTATTATGTTGAGGTAGCTTCCCTGTATGCCAACTCTCTGGAGAGTTTTTATTGCAACTGGATGTTAAATTTTGGCAAAAGCTTTTTCTGCATCTATTGAGATGATCATGTGATTTTTATTCTTCAATTTGTTAATATGGTGTATCACATTGATTGATTTGCGTATATTGAAGCATCCTTACATCCCTGGGATAAATCCCACTTGATCATGGTGTATGGATTCTGTTTGCTAGTGTTTTGTTGAGGATTTTTGGGTCTGTGTTCATCAGTGATATTGGCCTGTAATTTTCTTTTTTGTGATATCTTTCTCTGGTTTTGGTATCAGGGTGATGGTGGCCTCGTAGAATGAGTTTGGGAGTGTTTCTCCCTGTGCACATTTTTGGAAGAGTTTGAGAAGGATGGGTGTTAGCTCTTCTCTAAATGTTTGATAGAATTCACCTGTGAAGCCGTCTGGTCCTGGACTTTTGTTTGTTGGAAGATTTTTAATCACAGTTTCAATTTCATTACTTGTGATTGGTCTGTTCATATTTTCTATTTCTTCCTGGTTCTTGGACGTTTATACCTTTCTAAGAATTTGTCCATTTCTTCCAGGTTGATCTTTGCTATTGTTTTTTCGTTTCTATTTCATTTATTTCTGCTCTGATCTTTATAATTTCTTTCCTTCTACTAACTTTGGGTTTTGTTTGTTCTTCTTTCTCTAGTTGCTTTAAGTGTAAGGTTAGATTGTTTATTTGAGATTTTTCTTGTTTCTTGAGGTAGGATTGTATTCCTATAAAATTCCCTCTTAGAATTGCTTTTCCTGCATCCCATAGGTTTTGGGTCATCGTGTTTTCATTGTCATTTTTTTCTAGGTATTTTTTTATTTCCTCTTTGATTTCTTCAGTCATCTCTTGGTGATGTAGTAGCACATTGTTTAGCCTCCATGTGTTTGTGTTTTTTACAGTTTTTTCCTGTAATTGATTTGTAATCTCATAGCGTTGTGGTCAGAAAAGATGCTTGATATGATTTCAATTTTCTTAAATTTACTGAGGCTTGATTTTTGACCCAAGATGTGATCTATCCCGGAGAATGTTCCACGTGCACTTGAGAAGAAAGCGTATTCTGCTGCTTTCAGATGGAATGTCCTATAAATATCACAATTAAGTCTATCTGGTCTAATGTGTCATTTAAGGCTTGTGCTTCCTTATTACTTTTCTGTCTGATGATCTATCCATTGGTGTAAGTGGAGTGTTAAAGTCCCCCACTATTGTGTTACTGTCAATTTCCCCTTTTATGGTTGTTAGCATTTACCTTATGTATTGAGGTGCTCCTATGTTAGGTGACCAAATATTTACAATTGTTATAGCTTCTTCTTGGATTGATCCCTTAATCATTATGTAGTCTCCTTCCTTGTCTCTTGTGACAGTCTTTATTTTAAAGTCTATTTTTTCTCACAAGAGTATTGCTGCTCCAGCTTTCTTTTGATTTCAATTTGCGTGGACTATCTCTTTCCATCGCCTCACTTTCAGTCTGTATGTGTACCTAGGTCTGAAGTGGGTCTTTTGTAGACAACATACGTATGGGTCTTGTTTTTGTATCCATTCAGCCAGTCTATGTCTTTTGGTTGCAGCATTTAATCCATTTACATTTAAGGTAATTATCGATATGTATGTTCCTATTACCATTTTCTTAATTGTTTTTTTTTATAAATTTATTTATTTATTTATTTTTGGCTGCATTGGGTCTTCGTTGCTGTGCACGGGCTTTCTCTAGTTGCAGCGAGTGGGGGCTACTCTTTGTTGCTGTGTGCAGTCTTCTCATTGTGGTGGCTTCTCTTGTTGCAGAGCATGGGCTCTAGGCACGTGGGCTTCAGTAGTGTGGCTCGCAGGCTCTAGAGTGCAGGCTCAGTAGTTGTGGTGCACGAGCTTAGTTGCTCTGCAGCATATGGGATCTTCCTGGACCAGGGCTTGAACCCGTGTCCCCTGCATTGGCAGGCAGATTGTTAACCACTGCGCCACCAGGGAAGTCCTTCTTAATTGTTTTTTAAATCTATTTTATTTTTATTTTTGGCTGTGTTTGGTCTTCGTTGCTGTGCGCGGGCTTTCTCTAGTTGCAGTGAGTGGGGGTTACCCTTCATTGTGGTGCACGGGCTTCTCATTGTGGTGGCTTCTCTTGTGGAGCATGGGCTCTAGGCACATGGGCTTTGGTAGCTGTGGCACGTGGGCTCAGTAGTTGTGGCTTGCAGGCTCTAGAGCCCAGGCTCAGTAGTTGTAGCACACCAGCTTAGTTGCTCCGGGGCATGTGGGATCTTCCTGGACCAGGGCTCAAACCTGTGTCCCCTGCATTGGCAGGCAGATTCTTAACCTCTGCGCCACCAGGGAAGCCCTGAGAGTTGTTTATCATGAAAGGATGTTGAATTTTGTCAAATGCTTTTTCGGCATCTATTGAGATGGTCATTTGATTTTTATCCTTCATTTTATTAATTTTGTGTATCATGTTGGTTGATTTGTAGCTAGTGAATTATTTTGCATCCCTGGAATAAATTCCACTTGATCATGGTGTATAATCCTTCTAGTATATTGTTGAATTCAGTTTGCTAATACTTTGTTGAAGATTTCTGCATCTATGTTCATCAGGAGTATTGGCCTCTAATTTTTTTTTGTGGGTGGTGTTGTCTGCCTTTGGTATCAGGGTAGTGCTGGCCTTGTAAAATTAGTTTTGAAGTATTTCCTCATTTTAATTTTTTTGGAAAAGTTTGAGAGGGATAGGTATTAAATCTTCTTTGAATGCTTGGTAGAATTCACCAGTGATGCAGTGTGATTCTGAGCTTTTGTTTGTTGGGAGGTTTTTGATTAATGCTTCAATCTCCTTTCTAGTAATTGGTCTATTCAGGTTTTCTGTTTCTTAATGATTAAGACTTAGAAATTTGTATGTTTCTGAAAATTTATCCATTTCTTTTAGGTTGTCTAATTTGTTGGCCTATACAGTAAGTTCCCTACATATGAATGAGTTCCATTCTGAGAGGGCATTCGTAAGTCCAATTTGTTTGTTAGTCCAACAAAGTTAGCCTAGGTACTCAACTAACACAATCAGCTATATAGTACTGTACTGTAATAGGTTTATAATACTTTTCACACAAATAATACATAAAAAAACACAAAAATAAAGAATACATTTTTAATCTTACAGTACAGTACCTTGAAAAGTACAGTAGTACTGTACAACACCTGGCATACAGGGGCTGGTATTGAGTGAAAAGGCAAGAAGAGTTACTGACTGGAGGAAGGAGAGCAGGTGGGAAATAGTAGAGCTGAAGGATCCTCAGAAATAGGAGATAGAGGGACAGCTGCAATTTCCCTCATGCCTGATGTTGGTGGCACAGGTTCTGATTTGATGGAACCAGATGCACGTTCGCATCTTTGAAAGTTCACAACTTGAAGGTTTGTATGTAGGGGACTAACTGTAATTGTTCATAGCAGTCTCTTATGATTCTTTGCATTTCTTTGATCAGTTGTAACTTCCCCTCTTTCATTTCTGATTTTACTTATTTGAGCCCTCTCTTTTTTCCTTAGTGAGTCTAGATAAATGTTTATCTATTTTATCTTTTCAAAGGACCAGCTTTTAGTATCATTGATTTTTTCTATTGTCTTTTGAGTCTCTATTTCATTTTCTTCTTCTCTGATCTTTATTAGTTTCTTCCTTCTACTAACTTTGGGCTTTGTTTTTTCCCTCCTTTTCTAGTTCCTTTACATGTAGTGTTAGACTGTATGTTTGAGATTTTCCTTATTTCTTGATCTAGGACTGTACTGCTATGACATTTCCTGTTAGAACTGCTTTTTCTGCATCCTGTAGCTTTTGGTATGTTGTACTTTTATTTTCATTTGTCTCAGGTATTTTTGAAGTTCTCCTTTCTTTCTTGACCCGTTGGTTGTTTAGTAACATATTGTTTAATCTCCACAAATTTGTGATTTTTCCAGTTTTCTTTTTTTTTTTTTTTTGAGTGATTTCAAATTTCATACCCTTGTGGTCTAAAAAGATGCTTGATATGATTTCAATCTTAAATTTATTGAGACTTGTTTTCAGGCCTATCATATGATCTATCCTGGAGAATGTTCCATGTGCACTTGAGAAGAATGTGTATTCTGTTGCTTTGGGATGGAACATTGTGTATGTATCTATTAAGACCATCTGATTTGTGTCATTTAAAGCTGATGTTTCCTTATTGATTTTCTGTCTGGATGATCTATCCATTGATTTATGTAGATTATTAACATCCCCTACTATTATTGTATTGCTGTCAATTTCTCCCTTTACCTCCATTAATATTTGCTATATATATTTTTATATTCTATATTGGGTGCATAATATTTACAAATGTTCATCTTCTTGTTCATTGTATTCTCTTATTATTTTTAATATCTATAGAATCTTTAGTGATGTCACCTCTTATTCCTGATATTTATTATGTGTTTTTTTTTTCTCTCTCTCTCTTTGTTTTTCTCTCCTCTGTCTTTATCTATCTCTTGAGAGTCTGGTTAAAGGATTACCAATTCCATTGATACTATCAATAAACCAGCTTTTGGCTTTATTAATTTTCTTTATTTTTTCTGTTTTCTATTTTATTGATTTCTGGCCTGCTTTCTATTATTTCCTTTCTTCATATTTTAGGTTGCATTTGCTCTTCTTTTTCTAGTTTTTAAGGTGGAAGCTGAGGTTATTGATTTTATTTCTTTGTACTTTTTAAATATAAACATTTTAATGCTATAAATCTCTTTAGGTACTTATTTAGCTGTATCCCTTAAATTTTAATATAGCATAACTTTATTTTCATTCAGCTTAAATTACTGTCCCTTTCGATTTCTTCTTTGACCTATAATTTTTAAAATAATTTTAACATTTATTTTCCATATATTTGCAGATTCCCAGAGATCCTTCTGTTATTGGTTTCTAGTTTAATTCCATTATGGTCATATGGCAAACTTTGTATGGCTTGAATCTTTAAAAATTTTTGTTACTAGTTTTATGGCCCAGAATATAGTCCATCTTGGTAAATGTTCCATGTGTACTTGGAAAGAATGGTTTTCTGATGTTGTTGGGTGGAGTATTTTATAACTGCTAATTTAGTCAAGTTGGTTAATAGTATTATTCAAGCCTTCTATATCCTTACTGATTTTCTGTCTACTTGTTCTATCAATTATTGATAGAAAGGTGTCTAAATCTCTGGCTATAACTGTGGATTTGTTTTATTCTCCCTGTACGTTTATCAGTATTTTTTGATGTATTCTGAAGCTCTGTTACTGAATCCTAAGGCATAAACACTTAGGATCCTTATGTCTTGTTGAATTGACCCCATTATCATGACTAAATGGTGCTCTTTTTCTGTGAGTGTATTATTTGCTCTAAAATCTACTTTGATACAGACATATTAGCTTTCTTTTGATTAGTGTTACATGTTACATCTATTCTATCATTTTACTTTTATTTTTGTTTTTATATTTAAAGTGGGTTTCTTGTAGGCAACATATAGTTGAATTTTACCTTTTTAAATTCAATCTGATATTCTCTGTCTTTTAGTTTGGGTATTTAGACCATTAACATTTAATATGATTATTGATGTGGTTGATTTTAAATCTATCTTTCTGTTTGTTTTCTATTTTCTCCATCTATTGTTTGTTCCTATTTTCAACTTTTTCTGCCTTCTTTTAAATTGGATAATTTTTATGATTCTATTTCATATCCTTTTGTCTTATTAGCTATAACCCTTTGTTGCATTTAGTTTACAATATACATCTTTAACTTGTTAGTCTGTCTTCAAGTGTTTTTATACCACTTTACACATAGTATAGGAAACTTATAACAGTATCCTTCATTTTCTCCCCTTCCAATCTTTCTGCTATTTTTGTCATACATATTACTTCTATATATGTTATAGACTCCAAAGTACATGTTTTTATTTTTGCTTCAAACAGCTGGTTATGCTTGAAAGTGATTTAAATTATAAGAAAATGTCTTTATATTTACCTATATTGTTACTATTAACAATAGCAATAGTAATAGAATAGAATGTTGTTACTATTCCTGGGGTTCTTCATTAATTTGTGTAAATCTGTATTTCCATTAGTATCATTTTTCTCCCACACAGAAGACTTCCTTTTACATTTCTTGTTGTATGGGTTTGTTGCAGATTATTTGTTTTTGCACATCTGAAAAAGTCTCAATTTCTGTTTTGTTTTTGGGAGATATTTTCTTCAGGTAAAGTATTCTAGTTTGACAGTTTTTTCCTTCTAATACTAAAATGGTGTTACTTTCCTGTGTTCTTTTTGCTTTTTGAGGATACATCTGCTGTAATTCTTATCTTTGATCCTCTGTAGGTAATGTGTCCTTTTTTTTTTTTCCTGTTTGTAAGATTTTTTCTTTATCACTTGTTTCAAGCAAGTTAATTCTGATATGCCTTGCTGTAATTATCCCTGTATTTATTGTTTTTAAAGGATGTTTGAGCTTCTTAGATCTGTGGGTTTATAGTTTTCATCAAACTTTGAAAAAAATTGGCCAATATTTCTTCAAATATATTTTCTGTTTATCCCCTTTCTCTTCTCCTTCAGGGACCACAATTATACTTATATCAAACCATTTATTGTTGTCCCATAGCTCTCTCTGATGTTCTATTTTATCCCAGTATTTTTTTCTATTTATGTTTCATTTTTTTATCATTTCTATTGTTATGTATTCAAGTTCACTAATCTTTTGTAATGTCTACTCTGCCATTAATCCTGTGCAGTGCATTTTTAAAAAATCTTAGACACTGTAGTTTTCATATCTACATATCTTTTTTCCTATATTTCATATTTCTTTCTAATGTGTTTCATCTTCTAGTTTCTCAACGTATGAAATGCAATTATGTTAATTTTAAATGTCCTTGTCTAATAATTTGGTTGTCTTTATTCTTTCTGTGCTGATTTTGACTAATTGATTTTTTCCCTCCTCGTTAAAAGTTATATTTACCTGGTGCTTTGCATGCCTGGCAATTTTTGTTTGGAAGACAAACATTGTGAATTTTACTTTGCTGGGTGTTGAACATTTTGTATTCCTATAAATATTCTTGAGCTTTGTTCTCGGATATGTACTTTGAAACAGAATAATCCCTTTGGGTTTGTTTTGGAGATTTGGTAGTTGGGATTGCAGCCGTGCTTAGTCTAGGGCTAATTATTCCCATTACCAGGGTAAGACTTTTCTGTGTGTTCTACCCAATTATCTGTGAATCCTGAGTTTTTGTAGTCTGACTAGTGGCAACAGATACTATTCTCAGCCTGTTTGAGCATTAGGCACTCTTATGCCTAATCATTTCAGATGGTTCAGCACACACATATGTTGATCAGTACTTAGCTGAACACTTGAGGAGACCATCTGTAGATCTGCATGGTTCTCTTTTTGTGTAGGTCTCTTCTCTCTGGTACTCTGTGCTGCAAACCCAAGTTGCCTTGGTCTCCCCAGATCCTTAGCTTTGTCTCTTCAAATCAAGGGGACTCTCAAACTTTGCCTGGCTTCCTGCTCCTTATACTGTAGCTTGGAAATACTCCAAAGGCAATAAGCTGGGGCAATCATAGAGCTCCCCTTGTTTGTCCTCCATCTCTCAGGGATCACTGCATTTTATTCCCTGATGTCTAATATCTTGAGAACTGTTTTATGTTTTGTCTATGGTTTTAGTTGTTTCAGTCAGGAGAGTAAATCCAGTTCCTTTTATTTCATCTTGGCTCAAAGTGAAAGTTTCCCATTCTTTATTTTGAAAAATCTCCTCTCTCTTGGTTTCTGTGACATCCTCTTGATTAGCCCCCTACTCTTGTTCCACACACCCCTTAATTTGGGTATCTCTGTTCTTGTCTTTACATTCTCCCTCTCAGAGCTCATGTGTGATTTTGAGTCCAGGTACCATCCCTTCTGATAACATCTTAAGTATTTAGTTTCTTGAATGTCTGTATCATATCTACTACTGCCTAGGGAGAATTCCACTTAAATATCTTGCTCTCATTTAAAATTCAGAAGTTTGGTGTTTTGTAAAGTGCACCTGTTACAGTGTCAAAAGGCCTAGATTCTAGTCCCTACTTTGCCGCTACCTGACTAGGTAACCTTAGAGAAATTACTTACACTTTCTTAGCTTTAATTTCATCATGTATAAATTGAAGAAGTTTGATTAGATAACTTCTGAACTTTTTTCTACTTGTAATATTCTTTTATTCTCGGTAACTCATAATTATCCTCTTTTTCTGAAAGCTAATTGCCTTCACCTCACATCTGCATTAATACCACATCCTCCTAACAAGCTTTCTTTCTTTCATCTAACCCTGCTGGACATTACAGCCAAAATATTATTCCTTAAATACTCTTATCAACTCATATCCTTATGTAAGAACTTGCAATAACTCTTTGTTGCCTGACACATTAAATATAGTCTTCTGCCTGACTTTTAAGATACTTATCCTATCTTTTATTATATACTCTTTATGTCCTGCTACTCACCTATATGAACTTTTAGCCTCATTCTGGATGATCTCCTCTCTGTATTCCATCTTCCTGTTCCTGCTCCTATGCCTACTGTTCTAGCTTGGTGTATCCTCTTTTCCACCCATCCAAGTCCTCACTATCCCTCAAGGTCCAGCTCAAGCCTCTCTTTCTCCTTGAAGCCTTTGCCTGCTGCTTCAGAACACACTGACCTCTTTACCTTGTAAGCTCCTTTTGTACTTCTTCAGTACACCTCATGGTCTAATTGCTAAATATCTGATTATTTCATGCTTGGTAATTTTTTGTTTTCTCATACAGAATGTAAGGTCTTTAGAGACACAAAACATACCTTCTCATTCTCTAGGTATGATTTCTTCCAAATATATGGTATTTATCAAGAAATCATTGATTGATTAAGCCATTCAACTGAGGTTTAGCTCATCTCCTTCCTGAATTATCATTGTGAATGTCTGTTTGTATGTGTGTGTGTGTGTGTGTGTGTGTGTGTGTGTGTGTGTAAAAAATGCTGGCTCCTAAGACAGTTTGTGCTTATATTTATTCATATTATGCTGACATTTGCATGTGCTTTCTGACCACTGTCCATTCCTAAGTTTTCAGAAGCAAGTCCTTGATTAGTGAGTCTGAGCTGGGATTTCAGAACACAGATCTGTTTTGATGGCAGGAGCTATGCTTGCATCACATCATCCATTCCTTAGTGAACTTGCAGCTCTTTATTGGGAAATCTGTGAGTGAATCATTGTGACAAAGAGGAAGAGAAAACCTCAAAGCTCTAGACCTTGATGGCTTAAGAATAAATAACCTCTATTAGCAAAAAAAGAGAGAGACAGATGACAGTACTATGTAATGGTACCTCTGGGATAAGGAATCAGATAATGGCCAGGATCTGAAGAATGAGATAGCTTTAAGGAAAGGTGGAGAAAAAATTTTGCAGGCTTTCTTGAAAATGAAAGTGTGCTAAATAAAGGAAAGGAAGCAGGGAGCTGTGAAAGGATTTCACAGAAGAAAACGTCTTGAATTTGTTTTGAGTAACTTAGTATGTGGCATGAACAGTATTTTAAGGCTTCTGAAATCACACTTTACCCTGTTCAACTCAGAACTCATTCTTAGGCTTCTGAAGTACTGAAGTGGAAGAGACTCAGCTTCTTGGTTTCATATAGATATGGTTGGAATAAAGGCATCCCACCCCTTTGCAGCCACCACCCCATTCCCAGCCAAAACTGAATGCTCAGAATTTTACTTATTGATTTTTTTTCATTTACTTACCCCACCAAGTTGGCTTTAGACTACAATTCATATAGCTGTCTCTTGTGCCCAGGAACCACAAAGTTTAGTCACAGTCAGGTGTTTCACAGCCATCTACATGAAGAAAAACAAAGATATGTCAGTTGAATTGCTGAGAGACATTCATCATTTCTTTTCCCAAAGTTGGTTTATTAACAGGTTCACTGAGCTGACCCTCTAAAGAAAGCATGGTTTAGTAGAAAGAGTACTGTATTGAGAATCATGAGCTCAAACAGCACTAGCTGGCTGTTTGACTTTGAGCAACCCACTTAACCTCTGTATTTTAGGTGTGTCATCTGTTAAATTAAGAGGTTGAACTATACAGTCTCTCAAGTACCATTCAGGGGTGATGTTTGATGTATTTGTGACTACTTTCTTTCATACAGTGCTTCTCATATGTCTTTTCCTTGATGCTCTGTCCACTCTTGGATTCTGAGAAATCTTTTCTCTTCTCACTTCCTGGACCAATACTTGTTTTGTTTTGTTTTTCCCCTGGGTCTTGTTTGTTTGTTTGTTCCATCTCTTTTGATGGGTGAAAGCCAGAACTGTGTTAAATGTAACTCGATTCAGAGGTCACAAATAGCCCAAGGGTCAACCCAGCTTATAATTATGTCTGTCTGATCAGGACAGTGTTTAATATTTTTTCTTTTTCAGTACTTGTTTTTTTAAAAATTGAATTAGTTACCAGCATTTGAAAATCAAGGGATCTCACACAAATATCTATTTCCAGCTTCTCTAAAAGAATCATAATATCAGGAAGCAAGAGCCCCTCATTTCCACAAGGGATCAACAAGCTGGTATGAAAGAGTGACACTCCCTTTTAGGCTGGGCTCTCCCGTTTACCACTCCCATCGTTCCCTCTTCCCATTGTCTTCTTGGTACTGAAGCCAAAAGTAACTGACATTTATTATCATGCCTTGTGTTGCTGGTTTACTCTTTATGTGGGGCATTGACTCTCCAGTTTACTGCGGCCCCCTCTACTTCCTATAGCATTGAGGTGAATGTCAGTTACCATTTATCATCCTATTTGTACTGCTGTTGTTCTTTTACCAGTTTTAAAAGGAAAGGGAAATTTTTGTACCTGTATCTCTATCAAAAATAAGAAAACATATCAAAGCCAAAGAGTCAAGAGTTTTATTTGTCTCACCCAACTTACTGTTTTATTTTACCTTCCTGATCTCTGTTGGTCTTTGTATTTGTAACCCCTGTTCTAAGTTGAATATATTTTTAATATATTCCTCATTCATAAGGATAGTTTCTTCAACAAATGGTGTTAGGAAAACTGGATATTCACACGCAAGAGAATGAAAGTGGACCACTATCTTACACTACACACAAAAATCAACTCAATATGTATGAAAGACTTAAATGTAAGACCTACAGCTGTAACACTCCTACAAGAAAACATAGGAGGAAAGATTCATAACATTGGTCTTGGTAATGATTTCATGGATATGACACTAAAGGCATAGGCAACAACAAAAACAAAAATAAAAATGTGTGACTACATCAAGCTAAAAAACTTCTTCAAAGGAAAGCAAATCAAATAAAAGGAAAGGAAAATAATCAATGCAGCAAAGGAAATAATCAACAGAGTGAAAAGGTAACCTACACAATGGAAGAAAATATTTGTAAACCATATGTCTAAATAAGGGGTTAATATCCAAAATATATAAGGAACTCATACAACTCAATAGCAAAAAACTAATAACCTGATTTTAAAATGGGGGAAGGACTTAAATAGACATTTCTCAAGGAAGACTTAAAAGTGGCCAAAAGGAATAAGAAAAAATGCTCAATGTCACTAATCATCAGGGAAATATAAATCAAAATCACAATGAGATATTACCTCACACCTATCAGGATGGCCATTATCAAAAAAAATGATAATAAGTGTTGGCAAGGATGTGGAGAAATTGGAACACTTGCACACCGTTGGTGGTAATGCAAAATAGTGTAGCCACTATAGAAAATAGTGTGGAAGTTACTCAAAAAAATAAAAACTAGAACTTCCATATGATCTAGCAATCCCACTTCTGGGTATTTATCTAAAATAACTGAAATCAGGATCTCAAAGAAATATCTGCACTCCCATGTCATTGCAGCATTATTCACAATGACCAAGATGTGGAAACAATCTAAATGTCCATCAAAAGATGAATGGATAAACCATTAGCCAGACTCATCAAGAGAAAAAGGGAGAAGACTCAGATCAATAGAATTAGAAATGAAAAAGGAGAAATAACCACTGACACTGCAGAAATACAAAAGATCATGAGAGATTACTACAAGCAACTCTATGCCAATAAAATGGACAACCTGGAAGAAATGGACAGATTCTTAGAAATGCACAAACTGCCGAGACTGAACCAGGAAGAAATAGAAAATATGAACAGACCAATCACAAGCACTGAAATTGAAACTGTGATTAAAAACCTTCCAACAAACAAAAGCCCAGGACCAGATGGCTTCACAGGTGAATTCTATCAAACATTTAGAGAAGAGCTAACACCTATCCTTCTCAAACTCTTCCAAAATATTGCAGAGGGAGGAACACTCCCAAACTCATTCTACGAGGCCACCATCACCCTGATACCAAAACCAGACAAAGATGTCACAAAGAAAGAAAACTACAGGCCAATATCACTGATGAACATAGATGCAAAAATCCTCAACAAAATACTCGCAAACAGAATCCAACAGCACATTAAAAGGATCATACACCATGATCAAGTGGGGTTTATCCCAGGAATGCAAGGATTCTTCAATATACGCAAATCAATCAATGTGATACACCATATTAACAAATTGAAGGAGAAAAATCATATGATCATCTCAATAGATGCAGAGAAAGCTTTCGACAAAATTCAACACCCATTTATGATAAAAGCCCTGCAGAAAGTAGGCATAGAGGGAACTTTCCTCAACATAATAAAGGCCATATATGACAAACCCACAGCCAACATTGTCCTCAATGGTGAAAAACTGAAACCATTTCCACTAAGATCAGGAACAAGACAAGGTTGCCCACTCTCACCACTATTTTTTTTTTTTTTAAAGGAATTCCTTTATTTTTATTATTTATTTATTTATTTATTTATTTTTGGCTGTGTTGGGTCTTCGTCTCTGTGCAAGGGCCCTCCCCAGTTGCGGCAAGCGGGGGCCACTCTTCATCGCGGTGCGCGGGCCTCTCTTGTTGCGGAGCACAAGCTCCAGATGCGCAGGCTCAGTAGTTGTGGCTCACGGGCCCAGCCGCTCCTTGGCATGTGGGATCTTCCCAGACCAGGGCCCGAACCCGCGTCCCCTGCATTAGCAGGCAGACTCTCAACCACTGCGCCACCAGGGAAGCCCTCTCACCACTATTATTCAACATAGTTTTGGAAGTGTTAGCCACAGCAATCAGAGAAGACAAAGAAATAAAAGGAATCCAAATCGGAAAAGAAGAAGTAAAGCTGTCACTATTTGCAGATGACATGATACTATACATAGAGAATCCTAAAGAGGCTACCAGAAAACTCCTAGAGCTAATCAATGAATTTGGTAAAGTAGCAGGATACAAAATTAATGCACAGAAATCGCTTGCATTTCTATACACTAATGACGAAAAATCTGAAAGTGAAATTAAGAAAACACTCCCGTTTACCATTGCAACAAAAAGAATAAGATATCTAGGAATAAACCTACCTAAGGAGACAAAAGACCTGTATGCAGAAAATTATAAGACACTGATGAAAGAAATTAAAGATGATACAAATAGATGGAGAGATATACCATGTTCCTGGATTGGAAGAATCAACATTGTGAAAATGACTCTACTACCCAAAGCAATCTACAGATTCAATGCAATCCCTATCAAACTACCACTGGCATTTTTCACAGAACTAGAACAAAAAATTTCACAATTTGTATGGAAACACAAAAGACCCCGAATAGCCAAAGCAATCTTGAGAACGAAAAATGGAGCTGGGGGAATCAGGCTCCCTGACTTCAGACTATATTACAAAGCTACAGTAATCAAGACAGTTTGGTACTGGCACAAAAACAGAAATATAGATCAATGGAACAGGATAGAAAGCCCAGAGATAAACCCACACACATATGGTCACCTTATCTTTGATAAAGGAGGCAAGCATATACAGTGGAGAAAAGACAGCCTCTTCAATAAGTGGTGCTGGGAAAATTGGACAGGTACATGTAAAAGTATGAAATTAGAACACTCCCTGACACCATGCACAAAAATAAACTCAAAATGGATTAAAGACCTAAGTGTAAGGCCAGACACTATCAAACTCTTAGAGGAAAACATAGGCAGAACACTCTATGACATACATCACAGCAAGATTCTTTTTGACCCAGCTCCCAGAGAAATGGAAATAAGAACACAAATAAACAAATGGGACCTAATGAAACTTAAAAGCTTTTGCACAGCAAAGGAAACCATAAACAAGACCAAAAGACAACCCTTAGAATGGGAGAAAATATTTGCAAATGAAGCAACTGACAAAGGATTAATCTCCAAGATTTACAAGCAGCTCATGCAGCTCAATAACAAAAAAACGAACAACCCAATCCAAAAATGGGCAGAAGACCTAAATAGACATTTCTCCAAAGAAGATATACAGATGGCCTACAGACACATGAAAGAATGCTCAACATCATTAATCATTAGAGAAATGCAAATCAAAACTACAATGAGATATCATCTCACACCGGTCAGAATGGCCATCATCAAAAAATCTAGAAACAATAAATGCTGGAGAGGGTGTGGAGGAAAGGGAACACTCTTGCACTGTTGGTGGGAATGTAAATTGATACAGCCACTATGGAGAACAGTATGGAGGTTCCTTAAAAAACTACAAATAGAACTACCATACGACCCAGCAATCCCACTACTGGGCATATACCCTGAGAAAACCATAGGTCAAAAAGTGTCATGTACCACAATGTTCATTGCAGCTCTATTTACAATAGCCAGGACATGGAAGCAACCTAAATGTCCATCGACAGATGAATGGATAAAGAAGATGTGGCACATATATACAATGGAATATTACTCAGCCGTAAAAAGAAATGAAATGGAGGTATTTGTAATGAGGTGGATGGAGTTAGAGTCTGTCATACAGAGTGAAGTAAGTCAGAAAGAGAAAAACAAATACAGTATGCTAACACATATATACGGAATCTAAGGAAAAAAAAAAAAAAAAAAAGGCCATGAAGAACCTAGTGGCAAGACGGGAATAAAGACACAGACCTACTAGAGAATGGACTTGAGGATATGGGGAGGGGGTGGGGTGAGATGTGACAGGGTGAGAGAGTGTCATGGACATATATACACTACCAAATGTAAAATAGATAGCTAGTGGGAAGCAGCCGCATAGCACAGGGAGATCAGCTCGGTGCTTTGTGACCACCTAGAGGGGTGGGATGGGGAGGGTGGGAGGGAGGGAGATGCAAGAGGGAAGAGAAATGGGAACATATTGTATATGTATAACTGATTCACTTTGTTATAAAGCAGAAGCTAACACACTATTGTAAGGCAATTATACTTCAATAAAGATGTTAAAAAAAAAAAAAAAAAGATGAATGGATAAAGAAACTGTGGCATATACGTAAAATGGAAAACTCTTTAGCATTAAAAAAGAAGGAAATTCTACAATATGCAACAACCTGGATAAACCTTGGGGACTTTATGCTAAGTGAAATAAGCCAGTCAGAAAGACAAATACTGCATTATTCCACTTATATTAGATATCTAAAATAATCAAATTCACAAAATCAGGGAGTGGAATGGTGGTTGCCAGGGACTGAGGGTGGGTGGAAGAAGAGGGGAGTTACTAATCAATGGATATATATTGAATAATTTAAGTTAAGCTTGATCAATAAACTTGAAAGATCTGCTCTATCACATTGTACCAATAGTCGATAATGCATTGTACACCTAAAAATTCATTACGAAGATGAATCTGTTAAGTGTTCTTACCGTAATAAAATTGTTAAAAAGAACAATGGGAACCATTGAGGGGTTTACATCTTGGGGTAGGGTTGCCAGGTAAAATATAGAACATCCAGTCATATTTGAATCTCAGAAAACAACATAAATTTTAATATAAATATGTCCCAAATATTGCATGATACTTACATATGCTAAAACACTCTTTACTGTTTATCTGAAATCCAAATTTAACTGGAAATTCTGTAATTTCATTTGCTAAATCTAACAGCCCTATCCTGGGAGCAACCTGATTGGTTTTGTCATTTAAAAAGATCACTTCGGTTGCAAGTAGAGAACAGATTTGATGGGTGTAAGGCTGGAGGAAGGGAGACACTTTAGAAGGCTGAATTGCACTAACTAGATGACAGATAATTGGTAACTTAGGCTAAGGTTGTAGCAGTGAAGATAAAGGGGATAATCAAAATAAACAGGTCTTGGTGAAAAATAAAGAAGATGGAGGCATTATAGAGAATGTTCTACAGTAAGGTACCCTTTTGATTTCTGATTTCTAGTATTTGCAGGATGACCATAATTTATCATCCAGAATTGAATGTTTTTGAAAATGAAAGAGGATGCTAAACCAGGATGTATGGTCACTCTAGTAATTTGTAGCTTCCCTCTTTTTTTTCTTGATCATTATTACCAATGCATATCAATTTTATTAATCTTTTCAAAGAACAAAATTTTGGCTTTGTTTATCCTCCTAATTATATACTTTTATTCATTTAATCTTTGCTGTTATCTTTATTATTTCCTTCCTCTTTCTTTGACCTAACTATTCTGTTTATAGTTTCTTGACATGGATACTTAGATCACTCACTCTCAACATTTCCTCTTTTCTAATACATATATGCTTTCTAAGACTATACATTTTTCCTATAAGAATGGATTTACCTACATCCCAGATGTTAAGATATGTAGAATTTTCACTGTCATTCAATTAAGAATGTCTTCTATTTTTCATTGTTATGTTTTCTTTGACCCTTGGGTTATTTAGAAGTGTATTTCTTAATTTTCTATCATACGGGAACATTCTAGTTATCTTTTTGTTATTCATTACTTATTTCTACTGTGTCAGAACCTATCCTGTATGATTTCAATCTTTGAAATATTTGAGATTTGCTTTTTGCTTCAACATATTGTCAATTTTGGTGGATGGCCCACATGGACTTGGAAAGAATTTGTATTCTGCAGTTGATGGGTAGTGATCTATAAATGTCAGATTAATTTGGTTAATACTGTTGTTCAAATATACCACAACCTTGCTAATTTTTTTAAAAATTCCATATCTTTGCTGATTTTTTGCTTGTTCTATCATTTTATAGGAGAGGTGTGTTAAAACTCACTCTATTTGTGAAATTGGTTTTTATTAACCTTTTATAATTTTGAAATGCAGCTATATCTTTAATAATTCTTATTTCCTTAAAATTTACTTTTGTGACATTAATATAGCTAACCAACTTTTGTTTGGTTAGTGTTTGCATGCTATAGCATGTTCTATCATTTAACTTTTAACCTTTCTGTATCATTATAATTTAGATGGGTCTCTTGTTAGAAACTTATACTTGTTTTGTTTTCTTTCAAATCCAGTTTGATAATTCTTATATTTTAATAGGATCATAGCCCATTTATTTTTGGTATGACTTCTGATTTATTTGGGTATAAATCTAATATCAAATTTTCTTTCTTATATCTAATCTGTTTCAAGTTTGTTGTTGTTGCTTCTTGTCTTCTTTTGGTTTTTTTTTCATTTTTTCCCCTCTATCATTGTTACTACATATTGTTTTAATGGCTCACCTAGAGATTACAACATTTTTTTCTTGACTTATCAAAGTCTAATATTAGTGAGCTCTTCTATCTTTTAACAGAAAATGCAAGGATGTTAGAACACTTTAAAGGGTTGTGGAGAATGATTCCCAGGTATTATTATCCCCATATTACAGATGAAAATACTGATGTTCAGAAGAGTTAAGTGACTTGCTTATGCTCTCAGAGCTAATAAGTAGCAGAGGGATTTGAACTATGACAGCCACAGGTTGCACTCTCTAGAGTCTTTTATAGTCCATTGCTAATACATACTTTTATAGCACTCGTGAGTCCACAGTCTACCCTCCCAGGCCCCACCCCCCACCCACCACCCCCCAACAGTACATACTTTTATTTTTAATTTGTATAGCATATCCTTTACTGTGCATCCTCACGTACATTATCTTATTTGATACTCTCAATAATTCTATTAAGTAGGTGGGAACAACAATATTACCATTTTTTGAAAAATAAAACTGGGCTCAGAGAGCTTAAGTTGCGAAGACACAGGCCTTAAGTGGTAAGTGCTGTCCTAAAACCAAATTCTTCTGATGTCTGCTCCATGCCATTTCCATTGTAAGTGTATGGGGCCCTGTTGTTGCCAATATTTTTATGAAATGTCTTTGATGACATAGACGGAACTTTTGGCAAATCTAGAGGTGACAAAGAAGGAATAGCTAATTGCTAATGTAACAGGTGAAAATGATTGCTCAGAACTAATAAAATGAAGCTCAACAAGGATAAGTGTAAAGTTGAACAAAATTACGTTAAAAAATAATTTACTCAAGTTAAAGGATGGGGGAGAACTAGCTTGCCAAGAGTTCAGTCGAAGAAAGTTCTGGATTTCTTTAATTGTTGTTTATTTGTTGACTTATTAAAGGCTTATAGTTGCCTATAAGCTTAATATGAGCTAACTGTGGTACGTGTCTGGGTAAAACCCCTCGTTGGCTTCAGTAGTTATGTATAGATTAATAATGTGGAGCATGGGCTTTGGAATCAGACTTGGCTCACATCCTAGCTAGAGTATTTACCAGCTGTGTGACCTTAGGTAATTCACGTTTTTTCTGTGTCTCAGTTTCTTCATGTGTAAAGTTAGATAATAACAGCACCTATTTTATGGAAAAACTGGAAGATTAAATCAAATAATGCTTATCTCTATATATGGCTTAATACTATATCTGACACATAGTAACATTCAAAAAGTATCAGCTATTGGTAATTTGATTTCATCTGGAGTACAACAACCAATTCTGCTTAACAATTACATAATAAATGTGGCCATAGCCAGGATTGGAAAGGCACTGGAAACTATTTCATATGGGGAATGACTGAATATACAGACTCTTTAGTCTGGAGGAGATAAAGCAAGAAAGATAGAATGCATTTTTTTAAAGACTTTTTTTTAACCTTGAAGAAGAGGAATTATGCTTATTCTCTGTGGCTCCATGAGAAACAACCAGGGCCAATAGGCAGAGAGTAGGGAGGTTACAGGAGGCATATTTTGGCTCAATGTAAGCCAAAAAAAAAATTCTTGCAAGAAGAGGGGTATGAGGTATTCAATGAAGTATTGAGTCTCTCATAATAGGAGATAATGAAAGACTTCTGTCACGGCTGATGAAAAAATGATTTCTCCAACAGGGAAGAAGCGGGCTTGATGAATTCTAAGATTTATTTGACTCTGAGATTTGATTATATACCACTGGGAGGCAAGAGTCTCTGGATCCCAACAGTCCAAAGTAACATAAAGGATCCCATCTCCCCAAAAAGCCTACTGTTATACCCTCTCAATATCAGTGCCTATCCTAAATTTCTCCTGCTTCCATGTGAAGCCATTCCAGACCAAGCCTTCAGTTAAAAACGAGAAAACGACATCTCACTAATTCTCCATACAATATACTTTCCTAAGCTCCAAAGATGGTGACTACAAACTCCATCAGTCCTTTCATCTTACTTCTTTGTTGACTCTTGTCCTCTGTAATTACATCTGCACCTATGGAAAATAAGTAGCTTTGGAGGGAAAAGCAGTATTTTTGGTAGGAAAAAAATAATGGCTATTTCTCCTCAGTGCAAACTCAATAACTCCTAGAGCTACACCAGCTTTTAAGTCTGTCTGGCTTTTCATTCCAACATCTGGAAGAGGATGTGGCAGGAAGAGGTATATCAGGAAGGGGAAACAAGGTGAATGGACAGTGGGCTAGGAGCAGTGGTTGGACTACAATTCCGAGTCTCAACTGCCACTTCCTAAGACTCATGGTCATGTTTGTGGATGTGGCCTTGGGAAAATATGCAACTCCCCACCCCCTGCTCCCTGCCATAGTAAAGTGTCACAGTAGAAATGAATTCTCTGGGCAAAATAATATAGGCACAAAAATAATAGTATAGCTAATAGCCTATGGCAAACTATGGTCTACAAGCCAAAACCAGTCTACTGCTTGTTTTTGTAAATAAAGTTTTATTATGGCAGCCATGCCCATTTATTTACATATTGTCTATGGCTGCTTTTATGCTACAATGGCAGACTTAAGTATTTGCAGTAGACTATATAGACCATAAAGTCTAATATATTCACTCTACAGCTCTTCACAAGAAAAGTTTGCTGACCCTGGTCTACCATACTATTCTCCAAAGTAGGAGTCAACCCAAGGACTGCATGAGACAATGAGTTGGGATATGGAAAGAAAGTTTTAGAACTTCTATTGTTGATTTTTTTCATCTCATCCTTTTTTACTTCTCTTTATATATATATATATATATATATATATATATATATATATATATATATATATATATATATATAAAATTAGTACTAAATTTGTTTACAGATAAGGGTACACAATCCATGAAGTTCAGAGACCACTGGTCTACTGTTGTGTTCCTACATCAGAATCACCTGCAGAATGTTAAAATGCAGATTCTTGGAACTTACCTGTGGTAGGCAGAATAACGCACCCCCAGCCCAAAGATGTCCACATCCTAATCCCCAGAACCTGGGAATATGTTACCTTATGTGGTAAAAGGAGCTTTGCAGATATGATTACATTAAGGATGAGATGGGGATTATCCAGGTGGGCCCAATGTAACCACAAAGGTCCTTTTAAGTAAAAGAAGGACGCAAGAGACTCAGAATCAGAGAAGGAGATGTGATGACAGAATCAGAGATCAGAATGATGCAATTTCTGGCTTTGATGATGGAAGAAGGGGCCATGAGCTAAGGAATATAGGCAGCCTCTCTAAACTGGAAAAGGCAAGGAAACATTATGCCCTAGAGCTTCCAAAAGGAACACAGCCCTGCTGACACCTTGATTTTTAGCCCACTGAGACTCATTTCACACTTCTGACCTCCAGAACTGTAAGATAATAAATTTGTGTTAAATCACTGAGTTTGTAATAATTTGTTATAACGGTAATAGAAAATTAGTAAAAAAACTCATAGAGATTCTAATTCAGTATGCTGGATTTAGGAGTTTTGATCCCTACCAATAAAATGTGTTCCCTCAGACAAGTTGCTAATCATCATTTTTTTTAACACCTTTTTTTGGAGTATAATTGTTTTACATTGTTGTGTTAGTTTCTGCTGTATAACAAAGTGAATCAGCTATATGTATACATATATCCCCATATCCCCTCCCTCTTGTGTCTCCCTCCCACCCTCCCTATCCCACCCCTCTAGGTCGTCACAAAACACTGAGCTGATCTCCCTGTGCTATGCAGCTGCTTCCCACTAGCTATCTATTTTACATTTGGTAGTGTATATATGTCCATGTCACTCTCTCACTTCGTCCCAGCTTACCCTTCCCCCTCCCCATGTCCTCAAATCCATTCTCTACGTTGCTAATCATCATTTTTAAAAAGAAGTAATACTTCCAAAGGTTAATACCTACTTAGCTCATAAGGTTGTTTTGTGGATCAAGTGAGGTAATGGCTGAGAAGGTGCTTTGAAAAAAGTAAAAACACTATGCATATGTGAGCTATTACTGTTTGTTCTTGTGTCAGCCCACCTACATTTTATTTAATATCACTTTACTTTTGTTATATTTTCAAGAGCTAGCCAGCGTGATTTTTCCCTCTAAAAGCTGAGAACACGAAGACTTACATGCAAACATTCTAGGGGCTTTGTCACTTATTATAACAATACACTTGGTATTTGGCATTATGGTTTATGGAACACTTTTATCTATATTATATCACTTGATCTGAACAGCAAACTTGTAGTCCACTCAAGTATTTATGTTAATAGCGGTCAAGGGGGAGGGGTCATATATTTGTATATGCTTGCAGAGGTGGATAATGTAGTGTGATGATTAGATACATGTATATATTGTAAATGCTTACCAAAATAAAGTTAGTTAACACATCCTTTACCTCTATAATTACCATTTTATTATTATTGTTATAGTGAGAACATTAAAGCTCTACTCTCATAGCAGCTTTCAAGTATACAATAACAGTGTTGTTAATTATAGTCATCATACTCTACATTAGATCCCGGTAACTTATTCATCTTATAACTGGAAGTGTGTACACTTTGACCAACATATTCCCATATCCCCCACCTCTCAGCCCCTGATAACCACCAGTCTAGTCTCTGTTTCTATGAATTTCATGTTTTTGAATTCCATGTATAAGTGAGATCATACGTATTTGCCTTCCTCTCTCTGACTTATATCACTTAGCATAATGCCCTCAAGGTTCATTCATGTTGCTGTGAATGGCAGAGATTTCCTTCTATTTTCTGGCTGAATAATATTTCATTGCATATATATATATACCACATTTTTAAAAATCCATTCATCCGCCAGTGAACCCTTAGGTTATTTTCATGTCTTAGTAATGCTGCAATGAATCTGGGAGTGCAGATATCTTTTCGAGATAGTGATTTCATCTTTGAATATATACCCAGAAGTGCGATTGCTGGATCATATGGTAGTTCTACTTTTAATTTTTTGAGGAACCTCCATTCTTTTTTCCAAAGTGGCTATCTCGGGACTTCCCTGGTGGTCCAGTGGTTGGGACTCTGCGCTTCCACTGCAGGGGACACGGGTTTGATCCCTGGTCAGGGAACTAAGATCCTGCATGCTGTGTGGGACAGCCAAAAAAAAAAAAAAGACAAAGTGGCTATATCGATTTACATTTCTACCAGCAGTGCACCAGGGTTCCATTTTCTCCACATCCTTGCCAGCATTTTTTATCTCTTGTCTTCTTGATAATAGCCATTCTAACCAGTGTTAGGTGATATCCCATTGTGGTTTTGATTTGAATTTCCCTGATGATTAGTGATATGGAACACCTTTTCATGTACCTGTTTACTATAGCTTTGTAATATATTTTGAAATCAGAAAGTATGATGGCTTCAGCTTTGTTCTTCTCTGTCAGGATTGCTTTGGCTATTCAGGGTCTTTTGTGGTTTCATATAAATTTTATTTATTTATTTTTATTTGTTTGGTTGCACCCAGTCTTAGTTGCGACAGGAGGGCTCCTTAGTTGCGGCTCACCAGCTCCTTAGTTGTGGCATGCAAACTCTTAGTTGTGGCATGCATGTGAGATATAGTTCCCTGAGCAGGGATTGAACCTGGACCCCCAGCATTGGGAGTGTGGAGTCTTAACCATTGTGCCACCAGGGAGGTCCCTCATATAAATTTTAGGATTTTTTTTTCTACTTCTGTGAAAGATGCTATTGGAGTTTTGATAGGGATTATATTGAATCTATAGATGGCTCTGGGTAGGATGAACATTTTAACAATTTTAACTCTTCTGATTAATGAACATGAGATATCTTTCTATTCATGTCTCCCTTCTTTCATGAATGTCTTATAGTTTTGATGTACATATAGATTTTTCACTTCTTTGGTTAAATTTATCCTAAGTATTTTATTGTTTTTGATGCTATTGTAAAATGGGATTGCTTTATTTCTTTTCCAAATAGTTCATTATTAGTGTATAGAAATGTAACTGATTTTTGTATGTTGATTTTGTATCCTGAAACCTTACTGAATTTGTTAATTAGGTCTAACAGTTTTTTAGTGGAGTCTTTAGGATATTTTATATACAAGATCATGTTGTTAGCAAACAGAGACAATTTTACTTCCCCTTTTCTGATTTGGATGCCTTTTATTTTTTTTTCTTGCCTAGTTTCTGTGGCTAGGGCTTCCAGTACTATGTTGAATAGGTTTGGTGAAAACAGCACCCTTGTCTCGTAATTTATTTTAGAGGGAAAGTTTTCAACATTTTACTGTTGAGTATGATGTTAGCTATGGGTTTGTCATATATGGCCTTTATCATGTTGAGATATGTTCCTTCTGTATCGAATTTGTTGAGAGTTTTTATCATGAAATAATGTTGAATTTTGTCAAATGCTTGTTCTGCATCTATTGAGATGATCATATGATTTTTATCTTTTATTCCATTAATGTGGTGTATCACATTAATTGATTTGCATATATTGAGCCATCCTTGCATCCTAGAGATAAATTCCACTTGATCATAGTGTATGATCCTTTTAATGTCCTGTTAAATTTGGTTTGCTTGCATTGTGTTGAGAAATTTTGCATCTATGTTTATCATGGATATTGGCCTATAGTTTTATTTTCTTGTACTACCCTTATCTTTAATATCAGGGTAATGCTGGCCTCGTAAAATGGGTTTGGGAGTATTCCCCCCTCTTCAATTTTTTTGGAAGAGTTTCAGAATATTTGACATTAATTCTTTAAATGTTTGATAGAATTTGCTTGTGAAGCCATTTGATCGTTATCTTTGTTGGGAGGTTTTTGATTACTGATTTAATCTCCTTGTTATTGGTCTGTTCAAATTTTCTATTTCTTCATGACTCACACTTTGTAGGTTTTATGTTTCAAGGACAGTATCCATTTCTTGTAGACTGTTTAATTTGTTAGCATATAATTGTTTATAGTAGTCTTTTATGATCCTCGGCATTTCTATGGTTATCAGTTGTAACGTTTCCTTTCTCCTTTATAATTTTATTTGAGTCCTCTTTATTGATAAGTCTAGCTAAAAGTTTGTCAATTTTATCTTCTTAAAAAACCGACTGTTAGTTTTGTTGATCTTTTCTATTGTTTTTCTAGTTTCTATTTCATTTATTTCTGCATGATGTTTGTTATCTCCTTCCTTCTGCTACCTTTGGGCTTAGTTTTTTCTTGTTTGTTAGTTCCTTGAGGCATAAAGTTAGGTTGTTTGTTTGAGATCTTTCTCTCTTTTTTCAATATAAGCATTTATCACTTTAAACTTCCTGCTTAGCACTGCTTTTTCTGCAACCCATAAGTTTTGGTTTGTTGTACTTCCATTTTTGTTTGTTGCAATATATTTTTTAAAATGTATCTTTCAATTCCTTTTTTGATCTACTGGTTGTTCAAGAGTGTGTTGTTTAATTTCCATCAAATTGTGAATTTTCCAGTTTTCTTCCTGGTATTAATTTCTAGTTTCATAACATTGTGGTTGGAAAAGATACTTGGTATAATTTCAGTCTTTTTTTTTAATTTTTTAATTTATTATTTATTTATTATTTTTATTTTTGGCTGTGTTGGGTCTTCGTTTCTGTGCGAGGGCTTTCTCCAGTTGCGGCGAGTGGGGGCCACTCTTCATCGTGGTGCGCGGGCCTCTCACTATCGCGGCCTCTCTTGTTGTGGAGCAGAGGCTCCAGACGCTCAGGCTCAGTAGTTGTGGCTGACGGGCCCAGTTGCTCCACGGCATGTGGGATCTTCCCAGACCAGGGCTCGAACCCATGTCCCCTGCATTGGCAGGCAGATTCTCAACCACTGCGCCACCAGGGAAGCCCCAATTTCAGTCTTTTTGAATTTACTGAGATTTGTTTTGTAACCTAACATATGATCTATCCTGGAGAATGTTCCATATGCCCTTGAGAAGAATGTGTATTCTGCTACTCTTGGATGGAATGTTCTCTGTATCTCTGTTAGAACTATTTGGTTTAAATATAGTTCAAGTTCAATGTTTTCTTATTGATTTTCTGTCTAGATGATCTAACCATTGTTGAAAGAGGGGTTTTGAAATGCCTATTTCAAATGCCTACTATTACTGTATTGTTGTCTTGCAGATGTGTTATTATTTGCTTAATATATTTAGGTTCTCCAATGTTGGGTGCATATTTATTTATAACTGTTATGTCTTCTTGATGAATTTACCCCTTTATCATTATATAATGCCCTCCTTTATCTCTTGTTACAGTTTTTGACTTAAATTCTATTTTGTCTGATGTAAGTATAGCTACCCTTGCTCTCTTTTGGTTTATATTTGTGTAGAATATCTTTTTCTATCCCTTCACTTTGAGTCTGTGTGTGTCCTTGAAGCTGAAGTGAGTCTCTTGTAGGCAGCATACAGTTTGATCTTTTTCTTTAAATTTATTCAGTCACTCTATCAGGCTGTATGATGTAGATTAAAGAACACAAACTTTAAGCCATACAGATAACCCTGTTCAAACCCTGCCTGTTTCACTTATTAGCTGAATAATTGTAAACATGTCACTCTGCTTCAGTTCATTTATCTCTCAAAATGAATAACAATAGTTGTTATGCTACCTCACGGGGTTGTTATGAACATTAAATGCAATAATTCATGTAAAGTGTTTAGTACCATTCAAAGAAGATAGTAAGCTCCCATTAAATGGTACCTGTTATTTCTTTTCCCTAAAATTAGGAATGTAAAATCATATAGTAGTTATTATTAGGGGTTTATAAACAAATAGACCTGGGTTGTGACCTTGAGTAAATTACTTAATTTCTCTGAGACTTAGATCTCTCTTCTACAAGTAAAGGTTAGAATAGTGTCTACCTCATAGGGTTGTTAGTATTAGGAATCATAAATAGGAATCATAAATTGCAGCATTTGACACAAAGTAGGAACTTAGGAAATGGTAGCTGTTACAATTGTTGAGAAAAAATGAAATAGGGAGTTGTATCAACAACAAAGAACTATATCAACTACTCTTCTGCAATCTAATAGCAAATAAGAAAGTATGGGTTTTCTCCTATAGCTATTGAGCAAAAGACATAAAAATACACTTTATTGAGTCTGCCTTCCCAATTTAACCAGTCAGTTCATAGAAGAGATGTTTATGATAGCGCTTAGAATAAAACCTCATTCATATTATATTGCAATAAATATTAGTTAAATCTGAATCTGGACTCATACATTTAGATCATATTGAATAATTCAACATTCCATGTAATTTTTTGTTGTTGGCATTATTTTTAATTGAAAAATAATATATACATGTACATGGTAAAAATATCCAACAGTAAAAGGGTATGTACAATTAAATATAAGTTCAAACTCCAGCACTATTATTTATCAACTGTATGGCCTCTGTGTCTCAGTTTCCTTGGCTATGAGAATCATGTCAGTACCTACTTTATAGGGTTGCTATGAGACTCAAACGTGTAAATCACTTAGAATAGTACTTGGCCTATGATAAGTTCTATTATGAGTTTAGCTTTTTGTCATGTGTCATTTGTATTTTTCTGTGAATTTCTCATTCATTTCCTGTCCCTATTTAAAAAAATCGGGTTGTGATATTTTTCTTTGGATTTGTAAAAGTTCTTTATTATTAAGGTAATTTGTCCTCTACCATATTTTTAAACCTTTTTTTCCTCAGATTTTAATTTGTCTATGGATTTTTCTCATAGTATTAATTTTTGCATAAAGAAATTTAAAATGTTTTATAGTCGAATTTATCAGTCTTTTGCCGTAAGTTTTCAGGGGAGGGGTTTGAGTCTTGTTTACAGGGCCCTTCCACATTCCAAAACTATTTTGTAAATTCTCCCATGTTCTCTTCTACTGCTTTTACAGTTATCCTCTTTGGTCTATCTGGACTTTATTCTGGTGTAAGAAGTAAAATAGTGATCTACCTGTATTTCTTTTCCAAATGGGTAGCCAGTTGTTCTAGCACTATTTATTGAATATTCTATGTAAGTTAAAATTCTTGCTATCTCCCAGATGACTGGATGCTCTATTATTTTTCTTCAAGTCCAAATAGAGTATAGCCCAATCCTAATTCACTCCACTTTAATTTTTCGTCTGGTTTTGATTTGAATACAAGTTGACTTGGGGAGACACATTTCTTAGGCAAATTACTTTCTCTCCTTATAAATTAAAAAAAAAATAAAAAAGAGGCACAAAGTAAGAGGTTGCACCTATCTTTAAGATTCCTTTAACTACCAGCCTATGAGAATTGTTAAAAAAGTAAGACTTCCCCATTGAAGGACTGGATATAAAACTCTTTGTCACCTAATATTCTGTTATGTGGGTAAATCATAATTGATTAAACCATGACTCTTCTATCTGATATTAGCATAATTTTCCCTGTATTATCTATTACATGTATTACTATGCTGACTATTCTCAGACATATATTTGTTTTTCTCTTAGGATATCTTTTTAAATGTGCAATTACTAGTTTAAATGATATAAATTTTTAAACATTTTTATTGAAGTGTAATGTACATACAGAAAAATGCACATAAGTGTACAACTTGACAAATTTTCACAAAGTGAACACACCCATATAACCAACCACAAGATCTAGAAATAGAATGTTACCAGCACCTCAAAAGCCTCCCTCATGCCTCTTTCAATTACTACTTCCTCCCAAGGGTAAGCACTATCAGGACTTCTAACAGTCTATATTAGTTTTGCCAGATTTAAAAATTATTTGGAATCATAGAGTATGTAGTTATTTTTGGGGCCTCTTTCATTCAACATGTTTGTAATAGTTATAGTTATAGAGCATTGATTTTAATTGCTGTATAGTATTTTATTGTGTGAATATACCACAATTTACTTATTCACTTTACTCTTAATGGGCATGTGACTTTATTATTTTTTCAATCATGAATGTTGCTGCTATGAACACTTTATGCATTTCTGTTGGGTATATGCTTAGGAGTAGGCATATACCTTAGAAATGACTATTGCGTATATACCTTAGAAATTAGTGGATCGTAGGGTATGCACATGTGAAGCTTTAATGTATTTTTATACCAAATTGTTTTCCAGAAATGTATATTTATAATGATAGGAAACAATCATCACTCTTAAGTGATAGACCCTTTCAACTTTAAGTATTTCATTTAATGCTCATAATAACCCTATGAGGTAGTGTTATTCTTTTTTATTGATGAGTAAACAGAGGTTCAGAGATGTTAAATAATCTGCCCAAGTCCACAGTTAGAAAATGGATGAGTCAGAATTTGAACACAGATTTGTCTGACTTTCAAGGGCATGCTCCTTCTACTATACCTCCTGTATTAGATTCCTAGGGCTGTTGTAATAAGGTACCACAAATTGCATGCCTTAAAACAATAGAAATGTATTCTCTTACAATCTTGGAGGCTTGGAGTCCAAAGTTAAGGTGTTGGCAGGGCCGGGCTCTCCTAGCTTCTGGTTGTCACCAGCAATCCTTGGTGTTCCTTGGCTTGCAGCTACAAAACTCCGATGTCTGCGTTCATAGTCACATAGTAGTCTTCCCTCTGTGCATCATTGTCTTCACATGGCTGTCTTCCATCTGTGTATGTCTATCTCTGTGTCTTTTCTCCTTTTCTTACAAGGACACCAGTCATACTGGATTAAAGGCCCACCCTACTCCAGTATGACCTCATTTTAACTTGATTTCATTTTCAAAGACCCTATTTCCAAATACGATTGTATTCACAGGTACCAAGGCTTATGACTTCAACATATCTCTTGGGGGGGGGGGGGAAATTTAACCCACAACACCTTCCTGCTTATCTTATTTCAATCATTCAGCATTGAACATAGTGGGTAAAAAGGTCCATGTTTTTGTTTAAAATTACAGTTTTTATTGCTGCAGAGCTGATGTCTATGGGGTATGTACCTGCAGTAACAGCACTTGTATATGACTTGCCAGGAGGATGGATGCAGTGGCTGGGCTGAGTTCAGTGCCAGGCTAATGTTCTTTCCACCAGGTGGGCTTAGCAACCCAAACATTCATAACACTAGCTAGTATTCTAATTGAAGCCATGTGTTCTCATGTGTGCTAGGAAAAAGGGATATAGGAGCCAGGTGAGGCCCAGGATGAGGAAGGGCCATACCTATTTACTTATTTCTGCAGATGGGCACTGGCATTTCAGAAACTGCATTTCTGTTGTTGGCAGGGCAGGCTGTCCAAGAGCTTCTATTTTTTCCTCTCACCAGAAATCCCTGTTTTCTCTCAAACCTCAGGAGGATCATAATCAGTAGTTGTGTTTTTTAATGAGCACCTGCCAAGGGCCACAAACTATTCTAGGGATTTTGTGCACACTATTTCTAATTCTTAACATTTAAGGTAGGTATTATTTATATAAATGCATCCCCTAGAATTAACCACTATGGTGAAAAGCAGGTGATAACACCTGGTTGACCGCATGATCCAAAGGAGGAGGACACATGTCAGTGCCAGATGCTCTGTAGCAAATCAGATTATCCTGATGTTAGAGACACAATCAGAGGCTGAAAGACCTATAAGCACTTTGCTTCAGAATGACTCCTAGGGACATCTGGAGTCTGGGCATCAGGTTAGGATCCCCCAAAGGATAAACCTATTAGAGTCTTTCTTGAAAATCACAAGGGATATACCATTCAGGTCTCTTTTCAGAGAGATGAGTACAGATCTAAAATGGACCTGTAGGAAGGAAAGGTTACTTCTGTGGCACTCCAAGAAGCTATCTTGTCCATATCCTTACAACAGGGCATAACCATACTCAAATCAAATCCCTAAGGCCAGAGAACTTTAATTACAATTTGATAGATGGGCAAGTGGTAGGAGAGGATAGTGTCAAGAAAACTGAAACCGGAGGGTTTCCTTGTTTCTCGAATGCAGAGGTCACAAACCAGTAACCCAGGATTTGAATACGGCCCACAGATATTTTTTGTTTTTCCCACATAGTTATTTTTTTTTTTCAATTTCAGTTGCTATCATGCAAAAAAAATAATCAGGAAATTTTATATAAAATTCCATATTTCTGACTTACTGAAATGTAACTGAGTCCACATTTCCAACGTGGCTCAGTTGCAGCTGCTCCCGTTTAGAAGGCAGGCTCCTGATTTGCCATGGTTCCCTCCAGTGTTGATGCTGGGTCACTTTTTGATGTTGTCTACTTTGTCCCTGAAGCTTTTGATTTTGTGACCCCCTGCTCTAGATCTTTGGCCAGGATGGATTTGGAATGAGGCCAGATCCAACTCTCTACTAAAAATAAAATACCACCAAAATTGAGAGATCAGTTATTTTGGAGGCGATGGAAGTATTCTAAAATTGATGGTTGAACAACTTTGTGAATATAGTAAAAAAGAACCCATTGAATTTTATACTTTAAATGGCTGAATTATATTGTGTGACTTATATCTCAATAAAGCTGTTTTAAAAAAATAGAAATCAGATAAGAGTTAGGGAGGAAAACACAAATGAATCAACTTCTCAATACTAGTCTTTGTCACTGAACTCTTAGAAAGTCTCTAATATTGTAATACTGGGGTGACAGTAGACTCGAGTGGTTAAGAGCATGAAATATAAGGATTAGAAATACTACCTACCTCATGGGGTTGTTAGGAGGAGTAAATGAGGCACATGGCACTCTGCCTGGTACGTGGTAAGTAACAGATAAAGGTTAGGTATTATTGGCTACTATGGCACAGAAGAGACCCAAGAAAACTTAACAACACTGGCATTGTGTACCCAGATAGTTCCCTGAACCCTGGAGCAGCTCTTCCTGTGGCCTCTCCAAATGTCCAGTTGTTTCTAGGTGGCTACAGATCCTCAGCCAGAACTCTAGGCGCCTCAGAGGCTCTTAATTGATAAAGAAAAAAATAGTATACTAATACTGCAATGTCTAGGGAAGTGGGGACAACCTGTTTGTACCTTATTCAAGCAATATGATGTAGTAGAGTCTCCACAATGTTAAGAGTAGGAAGACCTGAATTCTAATTTTGCTTCCACTCCAAACTGGATTCCCTTTAAAGAATACTATACAATGGTATTTACCCTGCTTACCTTATGCTTCCAAAGGAAGCATAAAGCTACTTGGAATGGTACAAAATTACACATAAGGTAAGGTATGTTTATTCAAATATATAAATCAGTGACCCCAATCAGGTGACAAGCATACTCCCAGAGAAAGTCTAAGGGTATGAAATTCTTGTAATAAGAGGGACTCGAGGATGGTTTTATAGTTATAGACCCATTGTCTTTGTAAAGAGTCCCCAGAGGATGATGAAGCTGTTGGCAATCAGAGCAGATGTAGCATGGGCTACCATATACCATGAAAGAAAAAGAGCTTCTGGCAAAAGAAAATCATCAAACCAATGTCTTCACCCTATTACAGAATGGAAAATGTCAGCTTCCCTAGATTAGAGGGTAGGGCTCCAAAGCAGAGAAAATTACATTCACACCCAGAAATGGGAAATTTCTTCTCTGGGAAGAGCTAGGCTGTCATTAGAAGAGTGGGTAGGTAGCTGTGATTTTCTTCTGCTGAAGTTCTTTATGACTCTCCATAAAATTCTAAGAAAGAGTTTAGAAATTGATTAACCCTGTTATATCTTCCCTCACACACAGAGCTGTCCAGATACCTTCAGATACGTCATCCAGTGGATATGGGATAAGCAGGGGTATTTTGCCAGTGCAGCAGTTGGTAGGTCATCTTAATGAACCAAGGGCAGGCACATTCAGCTCCAGTAGGGTCTGGTGAGGGACAGCTGATCTCTAATGTTCCCCAACACAATCTTCCAGTTGGAACTGGTGGACTAAGGAAGTAGTAGTCACCAGCAGCTCCTTCTAACACATTTTGTTATGTTAAGAGATGTTTTAATATTAGAGAGTCAAGGAGGGAGCTGAGAGAGAGGGAGTAAGGTGGGAGTATTCATGAGACTTGAAGGGAGGGGTGTCCTTTCAACATGGAAATACGTATGTTTGTTAGGTAGTGATCCAGAGTGGTTAAGAGCATGGGTTGTGGCATCACATAGACCTGATTTATATCCTGGCTATGCCACTTATATTCTCAGCTAATTATAAAATGGGATGAATACAATACTGATCTTAAGTAGCTCTTATGAGGAGAAAATGAGATTACATACTTAAAGCATGTAGCACATTTCCTGGTACATAGGAAGTGCTAAAAGTTATTATTAAAGATTCATGCACCCCAATGTTCATAGCAGCATTATTTACAATTGCCAACATATGGAAGCAACCTAAGTGTCCATGAAATAATATGCAGCCATAAAAAAGAATGAAATTTTGCCACTTGCAGCAACATGGATGGACTTGGAGGGCATTATGCTAAGTTCTAAAATAACTCAGACAGAGAAAGACAAATACTGTGTGACATCACTTATATGTGGAACCCAAAAAAAAAAATACAACAAACTAGTGAGTAGAACAAAAAAGAAGCAGACACAGAGAACAAACTAGTGGTTGGTTACCAGTGGGGAAAAGAAAGGGGGGAGAGGCAATATAGGGGTCAGAGGTAAAAAGAGTTGGAAAGTTAGCAGCCTCACAACAGCACCTACAGTGAAGGCTGACATGATGCCTTGAATGACACAAGGACACTCCTTCTGGAGCACATACTATAATGCCTGTCTGTAATACACATATTTGATGATGATGTTCAATTTGGAATTTCATACATCCTTTCATTCTTGTGCATGGTTTTGTGCATGCATATGATCTTGCCTTCAATTCTATAAGCTCCCTAAGTTCAGGGACTTGGTTTTCTATTTATATGTTATCTACAACAGTGCTTAGCATAGTTGCTGGAAGCATTGGGAACTCTTAGTAAGTAGTGATTGAACGTCACTGAATTTAGGGAAATATGTAAAGAAGTTAATACATAGAATAAATAGATTAAAAGGCAGTTTTAGACCCAACAAAACATTAAGTACCTAGATGGATCAATCTCAGAACCAATTTTATCAAATACAGTAATAACATCAAAGTTTTATTACTAGGAGCATTTTTATAATGCTTTGTCATTTATGAAGAAGTGTTCTCCTATACTCTTCCTCTCAAAATAGCAAATCTGAATGGAAATAGAACTTAGGTGTTTAGCTGTCAATTAAATAATTAGGGTAAAAGTATTATTCCCAGGAAATGGAATAGCAAAAATTAACATGTATAGAGCAACTACTATAAGATAGGCATAATTCTAAGTGATTTCCATGTACTCTCTTATTTAATCCTCTCAACAACCCTGTGGAAGAGGTATGGCATTATTCCTATTTTATAGATGAAAAAGCTGAGACTTAGGTGAATTTATTTGCCCAAAGTCACATAGCTAGGAATTGAATGAAGATGACTCTTCACCAAAAAGACTGAGTCAACGAACCTGCAATAAAGTTTTACCATAAGAGGAACTAGACAGAGCTGATTGAGAAGACTCTTTACAGCCTCATATCTAGAAAACAATTTGTGATGAGGAAAACATTAGCCAACTCACAATAGAATAATCAGAATAATGAATGATGTTCATTATTCATTACAAAAAACTAACAAAAACGAATCCAAAGTTTAAGTGACATATTGGATCCAAAGGAAGAGCTTCACACTCGTAAGTATTTTTTCCAAAGGAACATGAGATACAGAGAGGGGATAGGTCTTTGTGTGGAACTGAAGAGAACTTTATAGAAAAACATAGGTTCTCTATAACAAGAATAATAATTTTTAAAAGGCCCAAACAAGGAGTCAAGAAAACACAATATGCAAAGTAACTAGAGTTGTTCAGTATGGGAATATTTTTTAACATCTTTATTGGAGTATAATTGCTTTACAATGTTGTGTTAGTTTCTGCTGTATAACAAAGTGAATCAGCTATATGTATACATATATCCCCATATCCCCTCCCTCTTGCGTCTCCATCCTACCCTCCCTATCCCACCCCTCTAGGTGATCACAAAGCACAGAGCTGATCTCCCCATGCGATGCAGCTGCTTCCCAGTAGTTATTTTACATTTGGTAGTGTATATATGTATATATGTCAATGCTACTCTCTCACTTTGTCTCAGCTTACCCTTCCCCCTCCCTGTGTCCTCAAGTCCATTCTCTACATCTGCGTCTTTATTCCTGTCCTGCCCCTAGGTTCATCAGAACCATTTTGGCTTTTTTTAGATTCCATATATATGTGTTGGCATACAGTATTTGTTTTTCTCTTTCTGACTTACTTCACTCTGTATGACAGACTCTAGGTCCATCCACCTCACTACAAATACCTCAATTTCGTTTCTTTATATGGCTGAGTAATATTCCATTGTATATATGTGCCACATCTTCTTTATCCATTCATCTGTTGATGGACACTTAGGTTGCTTCCATGTTCTGGCTATTGTAAATAGTGCTGCAATGAACACTGTGGTACATGACTCTTTTGAATTATAGTTTTCTCAGGGTATATGCCCAGTGGTGGGATTGCTGGGTCATATGGTAGTTCTATTTTTAGTTTTTTAAGGAACCTCTATACTGTTCTCCATAGTGGCTGTATCAATTTACATTCACAAAAATAAACAAATGGGACCTAATGAAACTTAAAAGCTTTTGCACAGCAAAGGAAACCATAAACAAGATGAAAAGGCAACCCTCAGTATGGGATTTATTGAGCACAAACTTGTAGGCTTATTGCAATGAGATCTTTACCTAAATGTAAAGGGGTGATTTTAAGGGGATAGCCCAGAACTGTCTTTCTTAAAGGATCCCTGTTTTCAGCCCAGCCTAATGGTCTGAGTGGGTTGACTCTGTCTCCTGTAAAACTGCCTTATTATGTGATCTTTTTGCATGGGTTCATGCTCATTCAAAAATTGCAAATACTTGGCACAGCCATGTGTCTGGCTTGATCAGGACTTGGTCAATGGATGTGGATCATAGACTTTTATAAAAGTAAAGAAACTTACTGACTGGCCCAAGTCCTTAGCTCAAACTAGTGGTCAATTTTTGACAGGAAAGGAAGCAGAGTTTCTTAGAATCTAATGGTCAACACCACCTCCCTAAAGCGCCTTGGTCATCTAGCCCAGTGGCTTTCAAACTATAATTTTCAGTTTCAGAGGGCTCCACAGGGATGCCTCAGGGCGTTCCTTATATGCTTTTTAAAATGATCTTTCTATGAATGAATGAATACAAAGTTGTAAAAATATAGTACATGGCTTATCTTCTCTGGTTTCTGACCCCAATTTGATTAAGTCTAGTACATTCATTAATTGATATCTTGCCCAGGCTGTAAGGCTGTGCTTATCTAATATCCTTATCTAATATACCAAAACTCAGAACTGGCCCTTTACGTATTTGGCTTGGACTTTCCCATGTTTTCTCTCTCTGCCCATGTTCATTTTCTAAATCTGGATGCTCAGTACCCATTGCTGAAAACTGTCTTTAGTTCATGTGCACAGTGTCTGGGATGATTTTGCAAAGTCACCTCATGGATTAATTAATCAGTCATGTAAATCTAAAAGGAAAATTCTTTCCATTTGGGATTTGATACTTCTAAATTTAATGTAAATAAAAATCATAAATTAGCTCAAGTACAGTTATAACAATCCCAATACATGGTATAGAGGGTGTTGATGAAAAATCCCTAATATACTATTTACAAGGCAGCAGATACATAGACTTTGTTAATATCCTTGGGGAGCTTGACTTTGACAGAATTATTTCCATCTAAAAATTCTCTTTGGTTTAGCTCCACTCAATCTGATTTATCTTCTGGACTTTGAGCTATAGAAAAGTTAACAGGCACTGCAAAACACTCATTGAAAACACAAAGGTTGATTATTATTGTGTGAACAGGTTGAAAAATAAAGCTTTTGGCAACTGCTACATCTGGGGGTTGTAGTTAATGACCCTTTTGGATCAGTGCCCAGGACATGGATCTTCCACGTTCATGGCTCTGCTAAGGTTGCAACCAATTTGAAGCAGGCAGAGTAACAATATAATAAAACAGCATGAGATCCTCCAGATTGCAGTGCCGAGCACAGCACATCTCCATGCACCCACGGAGTTGAGGTATCGGCCAGCCATTTCACACTAGGAACTCTGGTCTGAAGTGCTGGGGGCAAGGCCTCTGCAGCACCCTAGGAGCAAGTGAAACTAGATGAAGCACAAAGGAAAAGGAAAATAAAATGTATCCACCACTTTTTGAAAGTTGGCTTTACACTGCTTCACTGTTAAGAAAGGTACCTTAGTACCTGTTTAGTACCTGTTTTCACTAACTGAAAGAAACCCAAAGAAGCTCCTCTAAGCTCCTTCCCGGGAACTACAGTAGCATCTCAGCATCAAGCTGCCATAGCTTTGAACTATGTCTGTGGCATCTGTGCTTTGTCTGGATTTATTTTATGCATCCATTAGCAAGATGTGTCGAAAATGCTTTAGAGATTGGTTCAAGATGGCAGAGTAGAATGACATGTGTTCACTCCCTCTTGCGAAAGCACGGGAATCACAACTAACTGCTGAACAGTCATCGACAGGAAGACACTAGAACTCACCAAGAAAGATACGCCACATCCAAAAACAAAAGAGAAGCCACAATGAGACGATAGGGGCACAATCACAATAAAATCAAATCCTATAACGACCGAGTGGGTGACTCACAAACTGGAGAACAATTATACCCAATGGAGAACAGAAGTCCACCCACTGGAATGAAGGTTCTGAGCCCCACGTCAGGCTTCCCAACTTGGGAGTCCAGCAAAGGAGGAGGAATTCCCAGAGAATCAGACTTTGAAGGCTAGTGGGATTTGATTGCAGGACTTTGACAGGACTGGGGGAAACAGAGACTCCACTCTTGGAGGGCACACACAAAGTAGTGTGTGCATCAGGACCCAGGGGGAAGGAGCAGTGACCCCATAGGAGACAGAATCAGACCTACTTGCTAGTGTTAGAGGGTCTCCTGCAGAGATGGGGAGTGGCTGTGGCTCACCACAGGGACAAGGACACTGGCAGCAGGAGTTCTGGGAAGTACTCCTTGGCGTGAGCCCTCCCGGAGTCTGCCACTAGCCCCACCACAAAGCCTGTAGGTGCCAGTGCTGGGGCACCTCAGGCCAAACAACCAATAGGGATGGAACTCAGCCCTATCCAACAGCAGGCAAGTATATTAAAGCTTTACTGAGCTCTACCCAACAGAGCAACATCCAGCTCTATGCACCACCAGTCCCTCCCATCAGGAAGCTTGCAAAAGCCTCTTAGCCTCATCCACCAGAGGGCAGACAGCAGAAGCAAGAACTACAATCCTGCAGCCTGTGGAGTGAAAAACCACATTCACAGAAAGTTAGACAAAATGAAAAGGCAGAGGACTATGTACCAGATGAAGGAAAAAGCTAAAACCCCAGAAAAACAACTAAATGAAGTGGAGATAGATAGGCAACCTTCCAGAAAAAGAATTCAGAATAATGATAGTGAAGATGATCCAGGACCTCGGAAAAAGAATGGAGGCAAAGATCAAGAAGATGCAAGAAATGTTTAACAAAGACCTAGAAGAATTAAAGAGCAAACACCTAGAAGAATTAAAGAACAAACAAACAGAGATGAACAATACAATAACTGAAATGAAAAATACACTAGAAGGAATCAATAGCAGAATAACTGAGGCAGAAAAACTGATAAGTGACCTGGAAGACAGAATGGTGGAATTCACTGCCACAGAAAAGAATAAAGAAAAAAGAATGAAAAGAAATGAAAACAGCCTAAGAGACCTCTGGGACAACGTTAAATGCAAAAACATTCTCATTATAGGGGTCCCAGAAGGAGAATAGAGAAAGGACCCAAGAAAATACTTGAAAAGATTATAGTCAAAAACTTCCCTAACATGGGAAAGCAAATACCCACCCAAGTCCAAGAAGTGGACAGAGTCCCAGGCAGGATAAACCCAAGGAGAAACAGGCCGAGACACATAGTAATCAAACTGACAAAAATTAAAGACAAAGAAAAATTATTAAAAGCAACAAGGGAAAAACGACAAATAACATACAAGGGAACTCCCATAAAGTTAACAGGTGATTTCTCAGCAGAAACACTACAAGCCACAAGGGAGTGGCACGATATATTTAAAGGGATGAAAGGGAAGAACCTAAAACCAAGATTACTCTACCTGGCAAGGATCTCATTCAGATTCAATGGAGAAATCAAAAGCTTTAAAGACAAGCAAAAGCTAAGAGAACTCAGCACCACCAAACCAGCTCTACAACAAATGCTAAACGAACTTCTCTAAGGGGGAAACAGAAGAGAAGAAAAGGACCTACAAAAACAAACCCAAAACAATTAAGAAAATGGTAATAGGAACATACATATTGATAATTACCTTAAATGTGAATGGATTAAATGATCCAAGCAAAAGAAACAGGCTTGCTGAATGGATACAAAAACATGACCCATATATATGCTGTCTACAAGAGACCCACTTCAGACCTAGGGACACATACAGACTGAAAGTGAGGGGACAGAAAAAGATTTTCCATGCAAATGGAAATCAAAAGAAAGCTGGAGTAGCAATACTCATATCAGATAAAATAGACTTTAAAGTAATGTTACAAGAGAAAAGGAAGGACACTGCATAATGATCAAGGGATCAATCCAAGAAGAAGATATAACAATTATAAATATATATGCACCCAACATAGGAATACCTCAATACATAAGGCAAATGATAACAGCTATAAAAGAGGAAATTGACAGTAACACAATAATAGTGTGGGACTTTAACACCTCACTTACACCAATGGACAGATCATCCAGACAGAAAATTAATAAGGAAACACAAGCTTTAAATGACACAATAGACCAGATAGATTTAATATTTATAGGACATTCTATCTGAAAACAGCAGATTACACTTTCTTCTCAAGTGCACATGGAACATTCTCCAGGGTAGATCACATCTTGTGTCACAAATCAAGCCTCAGTAAATTTAAGAAAATTGAAATCATATCAAACATCTTTTCCAACCACAATGCTATGAGATTCGAAATCAAATACCGGGAAAAATTGTAAAAAACACAAACACAGGGAGGCTACACAATACGTTACTAAATAACCAAGAGATCACTGAAGAAATCAAAGAGGAAATAAAAAAACACCGAAAGACAAATGACACTGAAATCACGATGATCCAAAACCTATGGAATGCAGCAAAAGCAGTTCTAAGATGGAAGTTTATAGCAAAATAATCCTACCTCAAGAAACAAGAAAAATCTCAAATAAAGAATCTAACCTTACACCTAAAGGAACTAGAGAAAGAAGAACAAACAAAACCCAAAGTTACTATAAGGAAAGAATTCATAAAGATCAGAGCAGAAATAAATGAAAGGGAAACAAAGAAAACAATAGCAAAGATCAATAAAACTAAAAGCTGGTTCTTTGAGAAGGTAAACAAAATTGATAAACCATTAGCCAGACTCATCTAGAAAAAGAGGGAGAGGAATCAAATCAATAAAATTAGAAATGAAAAAGCAGTTACAATGGAAACCACAGAAATACAAAGCATCATAAGAGACTACTACAAGCAACTCTATGCTAATAAAATGGACAACCTGGAAGAAATGGCCAAATTCTTAGAAAGGTACAACCTTCAAAGACTGAATCAGGAAGAAATAGAAAACATGAACAGACCAATCACAAGTAATGAAATTGAAACTGTGATTTAAAATCTTCCAACAAACAAAAGTCCAGGACCAGATGGCTTCACAGGTGAATTCTATCAAACATTTAGAGAAGAGCTAACACCTATCTTTCTCAAACTCTTTCAAAAAATTGCAGATGAAAGAACACTCCCAAACTCATTCTACAAGGCCACCATCACCCTGATACCAAAACCAGACAAAGATACTACAAAAAAAGAAAATTACAGACCAATATCACTGATGAATATAGAGGCAAAAATCCTCAACAAAATACTAGCAAACAGAATCCAGCAACACATTAAAAGTATCATACACCATGATCAAGGGGCATTTATCCCAGGGATGCAAGGATTCTTCAATATATGCAAACCAATCAATGTGATACACCATATTAACAAATTGAAGGATAAAATCTATATGATCATCTCAGTAGATGCAGAAAAAGCTTTTGACAAAATTCAAGACCAGTTTTTTATAAAAACTCTCCAGAAAGTGGGCATAGAGGGAACCTACTTCAACATAATAAAGGCCATATACGACAAACCCACAGCAAACATCATTTTCAGTGGTGAAAAACTGAAAGCATTTCCTCTAAGATCAGGAAAAAGACAAGGATGTCCACTCTCACCACTATTATTCAACATAGTTTTGGAAGTCCTAGCCACAGCAATTAGAGAAGAAAAAGAAATAAAAGGAATACAAATTGGAAAAGAAGATGTAAAACTGTCACTGTTTGCAGATGACACAATATTATACATAGAGAATCCTAAAGATGCCACCAGAAAAGTACTAGAGCTAATCAATGAATTTGGTAAAGTTGGAAGATACAAAATTGATGCACAGAAATCTCTTGCATTCCTATACACTAACAACAAAAATCAGAAAGAGAAATTAAGGAAACAATCCCATTCAACATTGCAACAAAAAGAATAAAATACCTAGGAATAAACCTACCTAAGGAGGTAAAAGACCTGTACTCAGAAAACTATAAGACACTGATGAAAGAAATCAAAGGTGACACAAACAGATGGAGAGATATACCACGTTCTTGGACTGGAAGAATCAATATTGTGAAAATGACTATACTACCCAACACAATCTACAGATTCAATGCAATCCTTATCAAAATACCAATGGCATTTTTTACAGAACTAGAACAAAAAAATCTTAAAGTTTGTATGGAGACACAGAAGACCCCAAATAGCCAAAGCAATCTTGAGGGAAAAAAAAAACCGAGCTGGAGGAATCAGACTCCCTGACTTCAGACTATACTACAAAGCTACAGTAATCAAGACATTATGGTACTGACACAAAAACAGAAATATAGATCAATGGAATAGGATAGAGAGCCCAGAGGTAAACCCACGCACCTATGGTCAACTAATCTATGACAAAGGAGGCAAGGATATACAATGGCGAAAAGACAGTCTCTTCAATAAGTGGTGCTGGGAAAACTGGACAGCTACATATAAAAGAATGAAATTAGAGCACTCCCTAACACCATACATAAAAATAAACTCAAAATCGATTAAAGACCTAAATATAAGACTGGACACTATAAAATTCTCAGAGGAAAACATAGGAAGAACACTCTTTGACATAAATCACAGAAAGATCTTTTTTGACCCACCTCCTAGAGTAATGGAAATAAAAACAAAAATAAAGAAATGAGACCTAATGAAACTTAAAAGCTTTTGAATAGCAAAGGAAACTGTAAACAAGATGAAAAGACAACCCTCAGAATGGAAGAAAATATTTGCAAATGAATTTTCTGTTTTCAGCATTTTGTATTTGGGGGTCATTCTAACCAGCATGTAGTGATATCTGTTTTAAATTGCAATTCTCTAATGATATATAATGTTGAATATATTTTTGTATACTTACCATCTGTATGTCTTCTTTGGTGAAATGTCTGTTCAGGTCTTCAGGCCATTTTGTAATTAGGTTGTTTGTTTTCTTATTGTTTAAGTGTTCTTTGTATATTTTGGATAATTGTCCATCAGATGTGTCTTTTGCAGATTGTTTTCCCAGTCTAGGCTTGTCTTCTCATTCTCTTGACATCGTCATCCACAAAGTAGAAGTTTTTAGTTTTAATAAAGTCCAATTTATCTATTCTTTCTTTAATGAATCATGCTTTTGCTGTTATATTTAAAAAGTGATCACCATGCCCAAAGTCGTCTAGATTTTCTCCTATGTTTTCTTCTAGGAGTTTTCCAATTTGGGGTTTTACATTTAGGTCTATGATCCATCTTGAGTTAATTTTTGTGAGGGATGAAAGGTCTGTGTCTATATTCATTTTTTGCATATGGATGGCCAGTTGTTCCAGAACCATTTATTGAAGAGACTAACTTTGCTCCATTTTGCTTGTCATCTTTGCTTGTTGTCAAATATCAGTTGACCATATTTATATGTGTCTATTTCTGGACTATCTATTATCTTCCATTGATCTGTTTTTCTATTCTTTCACTGATACCACACTATCTTGATTACTGTAGCTGTATAGTAAGTGTTGTAGTTGGGTAGTGTCAGTCCTCCAACTTTATTCTTTTTCAATATTGAGTTGGCTATTTTGGGTATTTTGCCTCTCCATATAAACTTTAGAATCTGTTTGTCAATGTCCACAAAGTAACTTGCTGGTATTTTACTAGGGATTGCATTGAAACTATATATCAAGTAGGGAAGAACTGACAACTTGAAAGTATTTAGTCTTCCTGTCCATGACTATGGAATATCTTCCATTTATTTATTTCTTCTTTGATACCTTTCATCAGAGTTTTCTGTTTTTTCTTCACATATTGTACATATTGTGTAAAATTTATACCTACTTCATCTTTGAGTGCAAATGTAAATGGTAATGTGTTTTTAATCTTTCAAATTTAATGAAATATAACTGGCATATGACATTGTGTAAGTTTAAGGTGTACAGTGTGATGATTTGATACATGTATATATATATTGTGAAATGTTTATCACAATATGGTTAGTTTACACATTCCTCACATCATATAATTACCATTTTGTTGTTGTTATTACAGTGAGAACATTAAATAACTACTCTCATAGCAACTTTTAATTATACAATAGAGGATTGATAAGTAGACTCAACATATTGTATATTAAATCCCTGGAACTTATTCATCTTATAACTGAATGTTTGTACCCTATGAATGACATGTCCCTATTTCTCCCACCCCTTAGTCTTTGGCAACCACCGTTCTACTCTATGTTTTTATGAGAGTTATGTTTTTAGATTCCACATATAAGTGAGATCATACAGTATTTGTCTTTCTCTATCTGACTTATTTCACTTAGCATAATGCCCTCAAGGTCCATCCATGTTGTTCAAATGGCAGGGATTTATTTCTAGTTTATGGCTGAATACTATTCTATTGGGTATATATATATATGTGTGTATATATATATATATATGCCACATCTTCTTTATCCATTCATCTGTTGATGAACATTTAGGTTTTTTCCATGTCTTGGCTATTGTGAATAATGCTGCAATGAACATGGGAGTGCACATATCTCTTTGAGATGGTGATTTCATCTTCTTTGGATTAGATACCCAAAAGTTGGGATTGTTGGATTATGTAGTGGTTCTATTTTTAATTTTTGAGGAACCTCCATACTGGTTTCCACAGTGGCTATAACACTTTACATTCCCACCAAGCATGCAGCAGGCTTCCCTTTTCTCTACATCCTTGACAGCATTTGTTAGTTCTTGTCTTTTTGATAATAGCTATTCTAACAGATGTGAGGTGATATTTCATTGTGGTTTTGATTTGCATTTTCCTGCTGATTAGTGATATGGAGAATCTTTTTCTGAACCTGTTGGCTATTTGGATATCTTCTTTGGAAAAATGTCTATTCAGATCCTTTTCCATTTTTAAATTGGATTATTTGTTATTTTGCTATTGAGTTGTATGAGTTCCGTATATTTTGGTTATTAAACACTTATCAGATATGTGATTTGCAAATATTTTCTCCTATTCATAGGTTGCCTTTTCATTGTATTTATCATTTCTTTTGCTGTGCAGAAGCTTTTTAGTTTGATATAGTCCCACTTGTTGATTTTTTCTTTTGGTGCTTGTACATTTGGTGTCATATCCAAAATGTCACTGCCAAGACCAATGTCAGTAAGTTTTTTCTTTATATTTTCTTCTAGGAGTTTTATGGTTTCAGGTCTTATACTTAAGCCTTTAATCCATTTCAAGTTAATTTTTGTTAGTTGTGTAAGGGTCCAATTTCATTCTTTTGCATGTGTATATCAAATTTTCCCAGCACCATTTGTTGAAGAGATTATCCTTTTCTCCTTGAGTATTCTTGGCTCTCTTGTCAAACACTAGTTCAGGATATCTGCATGAGTTTATTTCTGGGCTCTTGATTCTGTTCCATTGATCTATATGTCTTTCTTTTTATACCAGTAACATACTATTTTAATTACTATTGTTTTGTAATACAGTTTGAAATCAGAGTGTGATGCCTCCAGCTTTGTTCTTCTTTTTAGGATTGAATAGCTATTTGGGGTCTTTTGTGGGTCCAAGCTAATTTTAGGATTTAAAAACAAATTCAGTGAAAAATGCCATTGGAATCTTGATAGGGATTGCATTGAATATACAGATGGCTTTGGGTAGTATGGACATTTTGACAATGTTCTTTCAATCCATGAGTATGGTATATATTTCCATTTATCTATGTCTTCAATTTCATTCATCAATATCTTACAGTTTTCAGAGAACAGATCTTTAAATTCCTTAGTTAGATGTATTCCTAAGTATCTTATTGTTTTTGATACTATTGTAAATGGGATTGTTTCTTTTTCAGATAGTTCATTGTTTGTGTATACAAATGAAACTGATTTTTGTATGTTGATTTTGTATCCTGAAACATTACTGAATTTCTTGATTGGCTCTAAGAGTTTTTAGGTAGATTCTTTAGGATTTTCTGCATATAAAGTCATGTCATCTGCAGACAGACAGTTTTACTTATTCTTTTCTGATTTGAATGCTTTTTATTTCCTTTTCTTGCTAATTGCTTTGTCTAGGACTTTTAGTACTATGTTGAATAGGAATGGTGAGAGTGGTCGCCCTTGTCTTGTTCCTGATATTAGAGAAAAAGATTTCAACCTTTTACCATTAAGTAAGACGTTAGCTGCGGACTTGTTTATGTGGCCTTATTATGTTCAAGTTTGTTCCTTTTATACCCAATCTGTTGATAGTTTTTATTATGAATGCATGTTGAATTTTGTCAAATGCTTTTTCTGCATCGGTTTAGATGGTCATATGATTTTTATCATTTATTAAGTGATTTATCACATTTATTGATTTGCATATGTTGAACTATCCTGGCATCCCAGGGTTGAATCCCACTTAATTGTGCTGTATAATTTTTTAATGTACTGTTTGAATTGTTTGCTTTTATTTTGTTGAGAATTTTTGCCTCAATATTCATCAGTGATATTGACCTCTAGTTTTTTCTTGTGGTGTTCTTATCTGGCTTCGGTATCAGGGTAATGCTGGCCTTGTAAAATAAGCTTGGCAGTGTTCCTTCCTCTTGAAATTTTTGGAAGAGTTTGAGTAGAATTGGTATTAATCATGTTTTTTTAAATTGGAGTATAGTTTCTTTATTGGGTGAGCCAAAACGATCGTTTGTTTTTTTCCGTAAGATGGCTCTAGTAGCACTTAGTTGTCTTTAACTTCATTGGAAACAATTTTGTTAGATTGTATGTGACAGCTATCATATCAGCATGCATTTATAAAAAGACATCAAAATTGCTGAATTTTTGTGTAGACATTTTAATATTGAAGATGGAAGGAAAAAAAGCAACGCTTTCAGCATATTATGCTTTCTTATTTCAAGAAAGGTAAAAATGCAACTGAAATGCACAAAAAGATTTGTGCAGTGTATGGAGAAGGTGCTATGACTGATCGAACGTGTCAAAAGTTGTTTGTGAAGTTTCGTTCTGGAGATTTTTTGCTGGACGATGTTCCACGGTCGGGTAGGCCAGTTGAAGATTATAGCGATCAAATCGAAACAATAATTGAGATCAACCTGATACCACGTGGGAGATAGCTGACATACTCAAAATATCCAAGTCAAGTGTTGAAAATCATTTGCACCAGCTTGGTTATGTGAATCACTTTGATGTTTAGGTTCCACATAAGTTAAGCGAAAAATACCTTCTTGACCATATTTCCACATGCAATACTCTACTGAAAGGTAATGAAAATGTTCCATTTTTAAAACAAATTGTGGCGGCCGATAAAAAGTGGATACTGTACAACAATGTGGAACAGAAGAGATTGTGGGGCAAGGGAAATTAACCACCAAAAACCACACCAAAGTCCAGCCTTCATCCAGAGAAGGTGATGTTGTGTATATGGTGGGATTGGAAGGGAGTCCTCTATTATGAGCTCCTTCCCAAAAACCAAACAATTAATTCCAACAAGTACTGCTCGCAATTATACCAACTGAAAGCGGCACTCAACAAAAAACATCCAGAATTAGTCAACAGAAAATGCATAATCTTCCATCAGGATAATGCAAGACCACATGTTTTTTTGATGACCAGGCAAAAACTGTTACAGCTTGGCTGTGAAGTTCTGATTCATCCGCTGCATTCACCAGACATTGCACCTTCAGATTTCCATTTATTTTGGTCTTTACAAAATTCTCTTAATGGAAAAAATTTCAATGCCCTGGAAGACTGTAAAAGGCACCTGGAACAGTTCTTTGCTCAAAAAGATGAAAAGTTTTGGGAAGATGGCATTATGAAGTTGCCTGGAAAATGGCAGAAGGTAGTGGAGCAAAAGGGTGAAAACGTTGTTCAGTAAAGTTTTTGGTAAAAATGAAAAATGTGTCTCTTATTTTTACTTAAAAAAACGAAGGCATTTTTTGGCCCACCTAATACAATATTATGTTAGTTTCTACTGTACAGCAAAGTGAATCAGCTATACGTATACAAATATCCCTTCTTTTTTGGATTTCCTTCCCATTTAGGTCATCCACAGAGCATTGAGTAGAGTTCCCTGTGCTATACAGTAGGTTCTCATTAGTTGTCTATTTTATACATAGTATCAATAGTGTATATATGTCAATCCCCATCTCCCAATTCATCCCACCACCACCCCTTCCCACTTGGTAGCCATATGTTTGTTCTCTACATCTGTGTCTCTATTACTGCTTTGCAAATAAGATCATTTATACCACTTTTTTTAGATTCCACATATATGCGTTACTATACGATATTTGTTTTTCTCTTTCTGACTTACTTCACTCTGTGTGACAGTCTCTATGTCCATCCACGTCTCTACAAATGACCCAATTTCGTTCCTTTTAATGGCTGAGTAATATTCCATTGTATATATGTACCACATCTTCTTTATCCATTCCTCTGTTGATGGACATTTAGGTTGCTTCCATGTCCTAGGTATTGTAAATAGTGCTTCAATGAACATTGGGGTTCATGTGTCTTTTTTAAAAATTAATTAATTAATTAATTTTTGGTTGTGTTGGTTTTTCATTGCTGCGTGTGGGCTTCCTCTAGTTGCAGTGAGCAGGGGCTACTCTTCATTGCAGTGCGCGGGCTTCTCATTGTGGTGGCTTCTCTTGTTGCAGAGCACAGTCTCTAGGTGTGTGGGCTTCAGTAGTTGTGGTGCACAGGCTCTAGAGTGCAGGCTCAGTAGTTGTGGTGCACGGACTTAGTTGCTCCTCCGTGTGTGGGATCTTCCTGGACCAGGGATCAAACCCGTGTCCCCTGCATTGGCAGGCAGATTCTTAACCACTGTGCCTCCAGGGAAGTCCTGGTGCATGAATCTTTTTGAATTATGGTTTTCTCTGGGTATATGCCCAGTAATGGGTTGCTGGGTCATATGGTTATTCTATTTTTAGTTTTTTAAGGAACCTCCATACTGTTCTCCATAGTGGTTTTATCAATTTACATTCCCACCAACAGTGCAAGAGGGTTCCCTTTTCTCCACACCCTCTCCAGCATTTATTGTTTGTAGATTTTTTGATGATGGCCATTCTGACCAGTGTGAGGTGAGGTATTAGTTCTTTAAATGTTTGGTAAAATTCACCAGTAAAACCATCTAGTTGTGGACTATTTTTGTTGGGAGGTTTTGGATTACTGACTCAATCTCCTTACTCATTATTGGTCTGTTCAGATTTTCTATTTCTTCATGCTTCTGTCTTGGTAGGTGGTATGTTTCTGGGAATTTATTCATTTTTTTAGGATATCCAATCTGTTGATGTTTAGTTGTTCGTAGTACTCTAATATAATCCTTTGTATTTCTGTGGTATCAGTTATAATGTCTCCTCTTTCATTTATAACGCTATTCATTTGGGTCCTCTCTTTTTTTCTTGGTTAGTCTAGCTAAAGGTTTGTCAATTTTGCTTATATTTTCAAAGAACCAATTCTTGTTTTATAACAGTTTCTCTTGTTTTGTTATTCTCTATTTCAGTTCTTTTTGCTCTAATCTTTATTATTTCATTCCTTCTAGCTTTGGCCTTAGTTTCCTTCTCCTTTCTCACAGTTCCTTGAGGTGTAAAGTGAGGTTGTTTATTTGAGATATTTTTATTGATGTATGCATTTATCTCCATAAAATTCCTTCTTAGAACTGCTTTTGCTGCATCCTGCAAAGTTTGATACGTTGTATTTTCACTTTAATTTAATTAAAAATATTAAAAAATTTCTCTTGAGATTCCTTATTTGATCTGTGTTATTCAGAAATACGTTGTTTAATCTCCAAGCATTTGGGGACTTTCTCATATCTTTTTGTTGTTGATTTCTAGTTTAATTTCATTGTGGTCTGAGAGGATACATTGTTTGAGTCCCATTTTAAAAAAAATTTTAAAGTGCATTTTATGGCCCAGGATGTAGTCTATGTGGGTGTTTCATGTGCACTCGAGAAGAATGTGTATTCTGCTGTTGTTTGATGAAGTATTCTATAGATTCCTTTATATCCAGTTGTTTGATGGTGTGGTTGAGTTCACCTGTGTCCTTTTGATTTTTTGCCTGCTGGGTCTGTCCGTTTCTTATAGAGTGATGTTGAAGTCTCCAACTATTATAGTGGATTAATCTATTTATCCTTACAGTTCTATCTGTATAAGGAGCAAGTCTACTGGCAATAAGTTTCCTCAATTTTTGTTTGTCTGTGAAAGTCTTTATTTTTCCTTCACTTTTTTTTTATAATATTCTATTTTTTTTTAATTTTTATTTATTTATTTATTTTTATATTTATGGCTGTGTTGGGTCTTCGTTTCTGTGTGAGGGCTTTCTCCAGTTGTGGCAAGTGGGGGCCAATCTTCATCGCGGTGTGTGGGCCTCTATCGCGGCCTCTCTTGTTGCGGAGCACAAGCTCCAGACGCGCAGGCTTAGTAATTGTGGCTCACGGGCCCAGTTGCTCCGCGGCATGTGGGATCTTCCCAGACCAGGGCTCGAACCCATGTCCCCTGCATTGGCAGGCAGATTCTCAACCACTGTGCCACCAGGGAAGCCCTTTCCTTCACTTTTGAAAGATAATTTCACAGGGTACAGAATTCTAAGTTGGTGTCTTCCCTCAGTACATTAAATAATTCACTCTACTCTCTTCTTGTTTACATGGTTTCTGAAGAGAAGTTGGATGTAATTCTCATTGTTGCTCCTCTATTGGTAAGGTGTTTTATTCCTCTGGCTCCTTTCAAGATTTTTTCTTTGTCTGATTTTCTGAAGTTTGAAAATGATATGTCTAGGTATAGTTTTTTGTTTATTTGTTTTGGGTTTTTTATTTGCTTGTTTGCAAATATCCTGCTTAGTGTTCTCTGAGCTTCCTGGGTCTTTGGTTTGGTGTCTAACATTAATTCTGGGGAAATTCTCAAGCATTATTGCTGCAAATGTTGCTTCTTTTTCTCTTTCTTTTCTTGGTATTGCCATTACATATATGTTACACCTTTTGTATTTATCTCATAGTTCTTGGACATTCTGTTCTGTTTTTTGCAGGATTTTTTCCTGTGCTTTTCAGTTTTGGAAGTTTCTGTTGTCATATCCTCAAACTCACTCAAAGATTCTTTCCTCAGTCATGTTTAGTCTACTAATGAGCCCATCAAAGATACTCTTCATTTCTTTTAGAGAGCTTCTGTTCCCTCACATTTCTATTTGATTCTTTCTTAGACTTTCCATCTCTCTGCTTACATTTTCCATTTATTTGTGCATGCTATCTACATTTTTTCCCCATTAAAGCCCTTACCATATTAATTATAGTTTAAAAAACTTCCTCTTCTGAGAAGTCCAACAATCCTGCCATACCTGACTCTGGTTCTGATGCTTTTTCAGTGTCATCAAACTGTGCTTTTTTTTGTCTTTTTAGTATGCTTTGAAATTTTTTGTTGAAAGGCAGACATGATGTGCTGGGTAAAAGGAACTGCAGTAAATAGGCTTTTAGTAATGTAGTGGTAAGCTGTGAGGCAAGAAGAAGAGTTCCATAATCCTATGATTAGGTTTCAGTCTCTTGAAGCCTCTGGACTGTGAAATTCACCAGTGCTTCTCAGTTTTGTTTTTCTCTCCTTAGTTGGGACAGGATGGCTAGAGAGAGCTAGAGTTGTATATTTTCCTTCCTCCATGTGGAAGACTAGAGGGGGTTGGCATTGGTTATTTCACTTCTCCCAGGCTGATTAGGCTCTCATAAAACCCCAGCAGGTGAGGTTCTGGTAAAATAGTTTCTCCCGAGGGTAGGCCTTATTAAGTAGAATGTTCTGACATACATACTTAATAATGGTTCCTTTTACTCTCCTGCTGGAAGCATGAAGGAATTTTTTCTCCAATATTCACTATAAGAACCAAGTTGAGCTCCTGGAGGTAACACTCAAAAAATGTGATTCTCCCTGAGTTGGGCCCTCCAGTTTTTAACTCAGAGTTGTCCACATTGAGCCTCCAGCAATTTGTCATTATAGTCCAGGTTTTTCTACCTGGAACTGGTTTCCACAGAGATTTCTGTTTGGGGTTTCTGCTCTGATAAATTATGATTCTCTGAATTCCCCTTGTATCTCTCCAATTTTGGAGGCAGTGGTTCACCTGTGACCTTATGTCTTTGTCAGACCTTGATTTTTTTGCAGTTTGTTCAGCTTTTTACTTTTGTTAGAATGGAGTGGCAACTTATAAGCTCCTTACATGCTGAACTAGAAACCAAAAGTAAAGCTAAGAATTTTAGGTACAAAATTACTGTTGTCTTCTGGGCCCTCCAGATCCATCACGGATCTCCTGTACCATCTTCTTAATGAATCCTTAGGTAAAGCCACACCACTACTCACCCACCACCAACACTACCAAGCATCCCATAATCCCTTGCACATGTTTGAGTTGTTCTTCAAAACGTACTCAGGTTGAATATCAGCTATGTATTCATCTGCTTTTTTCTCAAGAAGGCAGTTCCATGTGTTTGGAGCCTCTGTGTGATTGTCTATAATTTATGGTACAACTTTTGTGTAGTTACTATTATTATCTCCTTGAGAGGTTTATGAAATAGCATTACATTCTTTTGGGAATAGTTTTTCATTTTAGGAAAATATATTTCATAAAAGAAACAATTTTGAAAGAGGTGATTGATTGCTAACAATCCCCCATGCCCTCATGGCACATCTCCAGTAATTGGCTTCCCTTGGATTCGAGCTCATTTTTGGTAAGAGTAATGGAAATGGAAGTGAAGCAAAAGGTTCAGAAGGTTCCAGAGAGGAGGCTAAAGGAAAACTCAGTGTGAGGGGGAGGCTAGAAAGAATCCAAAATTACCCAAGGGATGTTATCTTGAGAACTATTGACAAAGCATAAACAAAGACTTTTAAAATGTCTTTTTTAAGCGTTTTTTTCCTTAAGGATATGATAATTTAATAGTCTATTAAATCCAAGCACACATACCTTATTTCTCTCTTTTACCTCTTTAAGGAGGATATTTATCAGATGGTCCTGTTCAAACTTTTCATGTTTTTTCATGTTATTTTATTATAAATATCACACCAGGGGTTTCTTCTAAATTAACATTGCTTCATTTCTTCTTTATCAAAGTTGATTTTCCAGGGATGTTTAATAAGGGAATATGAAAATGGGATAGAATGGGTATGATGGAGAAGTCACAGATATTTGAAAAAACCTAATCTCCACCTCACAATGGAAAAAAATCTTCTTGATAATTGAAAATGCCAGGCTCTCATCTCCTCAGCTGTGAGTATGGGAGTTAAAGACTAAATCATGTTATTTTAGGAAAATCAATAGGTCTCATAAAATTACCAGCCTCTTCATGAACACAGAACCGTTTTTCTGAAAGCAAATGTGATTTGTTCTGTTCTATGTGTACACTTATAGAAATCGATGAGAGATGTGGAATAATCAGATAATTCCTTGGCAGTCCCTGATAAATCACTTTTCCTCCAATTGTGAGAGGAGAAAGAAAGAATTTTTTTCATCATGGAAATTCCAGAGTAAATTTCCACTGGTTTCTCTAGCACCCCAGCTGTGAGAAGTATAACCTAAGCTCTGTTGTTCAGCATAACTTTCATTCTGTCCCTTTAGGCTGCTAGACACAAAACAGGCCACAAACATTAATTCTTCTGCACAGGCCATTTCCGCACCACTCAGACAAAGGCAGCAATCAACCAGGAGCCACAATGGCAGTCACAGAATAGCCTATTAAATAAGAAACATTGGACTGCTGCTGAGGGTATTTGAACCCCGTAGTGGATAATCTATCCTTTAGATTTGACATCTAAATTAGGAACAATCAATCAATATCTTTCACATACTAATTATAATACATGGAGATGATGAACAAATTCCACAGAAAATCCTCCAAATTTATATTACACATTGGCTTCTGCCTACTTTCTTATCTCAGCCATCACAGCTTTCTACATCTTTGCCCTGAGGAAATTACCAGGAAACAATGGAATGGCAGACAATGGATGGAGGGATGCAGAAGCAATAAGTTAGGAACTCAAGGGTTTCCACCAACTAAGAAACTGATGCTTCACTCAATTCCAGCATACTTGTTACCAGGTCATCTCTACCAGGCAGTTCAACATAATCAGTTAAGAATATAGGGCTTTTGTGTCAGGTAGACTTGGGTCTGAATCTTGGCTCTCCCACTTACTGAGTGTGGGGTCTTGGGCAAGCTACCTACTCTTTCAGGTTGAATTTCTTCATCAATAAAATGAAGCTAAGAATGCCTTCATTAACTTACTTTCATGATTAAATGAAATTACTGATGTAAAGGGAGTGTAGTGTTCAGCCCCAAATAAGTGCTCTGCAAGTGGAGGTTGTGGTGATGGTGTTTATGTGTTGCCTTTCTTTGGAACCCATATCCTTCAGATGTTTGGTTTCTTTTAACATTATTGTTGAGGGCGGGCTCAGTGCACATTTTGTAAGCTGGTACAAAAGGCCATGGGTCTGCAGCAATTGAATGCCTGTTTTGGTCACTTTTCAAACATGATTTTTGTCTTTGTAAAGTTTCTACTCATCTTTATGAACACAAGTTGACTTTAAGTCATGACTCTGGAGCCTAGAGAATTCCCAGGGGTTCAATAAAAAGTCATGCTTAGCTGGTTTTCATTAATAACTACCCAGAGCTTTAAGCAAAAGTTCCATCTTAACTGATAGAACCAGAGGAACCATTCAATTAAACTCAACCTAGAGCTTGTGTTTCACAACCCACACCCTTCACTAAGTGGTAAGACCTGTGAGAGGGAGTGTTAAACTATGGGTCCTGAAACCAGCAAACTTCAGTCACTTGAGAGACATGGAAGCTACTAAGCTTTAAAATAATGAATTCTGGAAGGGAGGAGTCAAGATGGTGGAGTAGGAGGACGTGGAGTTCATCTCTCCCCACAAATACATCAAGAATACATCTGCAAGGACTTCCCCGGTGGTGCAGTGGTTAAGACTCTGAGCTCCCAATGCAGGGGACCCAGGTTCGATCCCTGGTCAGGGAACTAGATCCCAGATGCATGCTGCAACTAAGAGTTTGCATGCCACCACTAAGACCAGTGCAACCAAAAAAAAAGAAAAAAAAAGAATACATCTTCAAATGGAATAATTCTCACAGAGAACCTGCTGAACACTAGCAGAGGACCTTGGACACCTAAAAGGACAAGAAAGATCCCTGCATAACTAACTGGGTAGGATGAAAGAAAGAAAAAAAAAAAAGAAAAGAGGAAGCAGGACAGAACCTGTGTTCCTGGGGCGGGGGGGTGCTGAAGGAGAGGAGAGTTTCCCATATGTGGGGTAGTCCCCTCACCAGTGGGACGATCAGCTGGGACAGAAGGAGAGCTTTAAGGGCTCAGAGGAGAGCACAGCAACCAGGTCTGTGGCAGGCAGGACAGAGTGAGACCTACACAGATGGTCCATGCCACAGCCCTGCACACCCAAGCCTGAGATGTGTGTCCACCAGTGCAGACAGGGGCTGGGAGCTGGAACATGGTGTTTGGAGAGCAGACCGAGGGAGAGAGGACTGCTGTTGGCTGTGAGGAGACAGCCTGAAGGGATGGGAGTGAGGAGCTCTGCAAACAGGAATGTTTGCAGAAGAAGCCCTGACTGCCATAGAAGTGAAGCACCATTGTTGAATGGGCCGCCATTGCAGCCTCTTTCCCCACATGCTGGCTCTTGCCTCTGCGGGCACTAGGAGGGGCTCCAGCCTGGGTGGGCTCATGCACCAGGGCTGGTTGCCGCCTCAGCCAAACCAGCTTTACAACAAATGCTAAAAGAACATCTCTAGGCAGAAAAGAAAAGGCCACTACTAGAAACAAGAAAATGTAAATGGGAAAGCTCACCAGTAAAGGGAAACATACAGTAAAGGTAGGAAATCATCCACACACAAATTTGATATCAAAACCAGCAATCGTGAGAAGAGGAGAGTACAAATGCAGGAAGTGGGAATTGCATTTGAAATTAAGAGGCCAGCAACTTAAAACAACCTTGTATACATAAAGACTGCTGTATCAAAACCTCATGGGAACTGCAAACTAAAAATCTACAATAGACACACACAAAAAAGAAAAAGCAATCCAAACACAACACTAAATTTAGTCATCAAATCACAAGAGAAGAGAACAAAAGAGGAAGGGAACAAAAAAGACCTACAAAAACAAACACAAAACAATTAAGAAAATGGCAATAGGAACATACATCTCAATAATTACTTTAAATGTAAATGGATTAAATGCTCCAACCAAAAGATATAGACTGGTTGAATGGATACAAAATGGATATGGTATATATATATATACATATACATATATATATACACCATATATATGCTGTTTACAAGAGACCCACTTCAGACCTAGGGACACATACAGACTGAAAGTGAGGGGATGGAAGAAGGTATTCCATGCAAATAGAAATCAAAAGAAAGCTGGAGTAGCAATACTCATATCAGACAAAATAGACTTTAAAATAAAGACTATTACAAGAGACAAGGAAGGACACTACATAATGATCATGGGATCAATCCAAGAAGAAGATATAATAATTGTAAATATATATGCACCCAACATAGGAGCACCTCAATATATAAGGCAAATGCTAACTGCCATAAAAGGCAAAATCGACAGTAACACAATAATAGTGGGGGAATTCAACACCCCACTTACACCAATGGATAGATCATACAGACAGAAAATCAATATGGAAACAGAAGCCTTAAATGACACATTCAACCAGATGGACTTAATTGATATTTATAGAACAGTCCATCCGAATGCAGGAGAATACACTTTCTTCTCAAGGGCACATGGAACATTCTCCAGGGTAGATCATATCTTAGGCCACAAATCAAGCCTTGGTAAATTTAAGAAAATTGAAATCATGTCAAGCATCTTTTCTGACCACAATGCTATGAGATTAGAAATCACTTACAGGGAAAAAAAAAAAACTTAACCCCACAAACACGTGCAGGCTAAACAATATGCTACTAAACAACCAATTGATCACTGAAGACATCAAAGAGGAAATAAAAAAAATACCTAGAGACAAATGACAACACAAAAACCATGATCCAAGACCTATGGGACACAGCAAAAGCAATTCTAAGAGGGGAGTTTATAGCAATACAATCTTACCTCAGGAAACAAGAAAAATATCAAATAAACAACCTAACCTTACACCTAAAACAACTAGAGAAAGAAGAGCAAACGAAACCCAAAGTTAGTGGAAGGAAAGAAATCATAAAGATCAGAGCAGAAACAAATGAAATAGAGACAAAGAAAACAATAGAAAAGGTCAATGAAACTAAAAGCTGGTTCTTTGAAAAGATAAACAAAATCGATAAACCTTTAGCCAGACTTATTAGGGAAAAAAAAGGGAGAGGGCTCAAGTCAATAAAATTAGAAATGAAAAAGGAGAAGTTACAAATGACACCACAGAAATACAAAGGATCATAAGAGACTCCTACAAGAAGCTATATGCCAATAAAATGGACAACCTAGAAGAAATGGACAAATTCTTAGAAAGGTACAACCTCCAAGACTGAACCAGGAAAAAATAGAAAATATGAACAGACCAATCACAAGTACTGAAATTTAAACTGCTACTTAAAAACTTCTAACAAACAGGCAAATTCTATCAAACACTTAGAGAAAAGTTAACACGTATCCTTCTGAAACTATTCCAAAAAATTGCAGAGGAAGAAACACTCCCAAGCTCATTCTATGAGGCCACCATCACCCTGATACCCAAACCAGACAAAGATATCACAGAAAAAGAAAATTAGAGGTCAATATCACTGATGAACATAGATACAGAATTCCTCAACAAATACTACCAAACCAAATCCAACAATACATTAAAAGGATCATACACCATGATCAAGTGGGATTTATCCCAGGGATGCAATGATTTTTCGATATATGCAAATCAATCAATATGATACACCACATTAACAAACTGAAGAATAAAAACTGTATGATTATCTCAGTAGATGCAGCAAAAGCTTTTGACAAAATTCAACACCATTTATGATAATAAGTCTCCAAAAGCGGGCATAGAGAGAACACACATCAACATAAAAAAAGCCATATACAACAAACCTACAGCTAACATCATTCTCAATGGTGAAAATCTAAAATCATTTCCCCTAAGATCAGGAAAAAGACAAGGATGTCCAATCTTGCCACTTTTATTCAACATAGTTTTGGAAGTTCTAGCCATGGCAATCAGAGAAGAAATAAAAGGAATCCAAATTGGAAAAGAAAAAGTAAAACTGTCACTCTTTGCAGATTACATGATACTATACATAGAAAATCCTAAAGATGCTACCAGAAAACTACTAGAACTCATCAAAGAATTTGGTAAAGTTGCAGGATACAAAAGTAATACACAGAAATCTGTTGCATTTCTATACACTAACAACCAAAGATCAGAAAGAGAAATTAAAGAAACAATCTCATTTACCATTGCATCAAAAAGAATAAAATACCTAGGAATAAACCAACCTAAGGAGGCAAAAGACCTGTGCTCAGAAAACTATAAGATTCTGATGAAAGACATCAAAGACGACACAAACAGATGGAGAGATATACCGTATTTTTGGATTGGAAGAATCAATATTGTCAAAATAACTATACTACCTAAAGCAATCTGCAGACTTCACAGAATTAGAACAAAAAATTTTACAATTTGTATGGAAACACAAAAGACCACGAATAGCCAAAGGAATCTTGAGAAAGAAAAATGGAGCTGGAGGAATCAGGCCCCCTGGCTTCAGACTATACTACAAGGCTACAGTCATCAAAAGAGTATGGTTCTGGCCCCCAAACAGAAATATAGACCAATGGAACAGGATAGAAAGTCCAGAGATAAACCCATGCACCTATGGTCATCTAATCTATGACAAAGGAGGCAAGAATATACAATGGAAAAAAGACAGTCTCTTCAATAAGTGGTGCTGGGAAAACTGGACAGTTACCTATAAAAGAATGAAACTAGAGCACTCTGTAACACCATACCCAAAAATAAACTCAAAATGGATTTAAGACCTAAATGTAAGGTCCGATAATATAAAACTCTTAAAGGAAAACATAGACAGAATACTCTCTGACATAAATCGCAGCAATATCTTTTTGGATCCACCTCCCAGAGTAATGAAAATAAAAACAAAAATAACAAATGGGACCTAATTAAACTTAAAAGATTTGCACAGCAAAGGAAACCATAAACAAAACAAAAAGACAACCCACAGAATGGGAGAAAATATTTACAAACAATGAGATTGACAGGGGATTAATCTCCAAAATATATAAACAGAGGGTGTGGAGAAAAGATAACCCTCTTGCACTGTCAGTGGGAAGGTAAACTGGTACAGCTACTATGGGGAACAGTATGGAGGTTCCTTAAAAAACTACAAATAGAGCTACCATATGATCCAGCAATCCCACTCCTGGGCATATATCCAGAGAAAACCATAATTTGAAAAAATACATGCACCCCAATGTTCATTGCAGCACTATTTACAATAGCCAAGACATGGAAGCAACCTAAATGTCCGTTGACAGAGGAATGGATAAAGAAGCTGTGATACATATATACAATGCACTATTACTCAGCTATAAAAAAGAATGAAATAATGACATTTGCAGCAACATGGATGGACTTAGAGACTGTCATACTAAGAGAAATAAGTCAGACAGAGAAAGACAAATATCATATGATATCGCTTATTTGTGAAATCTAAAAAAAATGGTACAAATTAACTTTACAAAACAGAAATAGAGTCACAGATATAGAAAACAAATTTATGGTTACCAAAGGGAAAGGGGGGGGGGGATAAATTACGAGATTGGGATTAACATATACACACTACTGTATGTAAAATAGATAACTAATAAGGACCTACTGTATAGCACATGGAACTCTACTCAATATTCTATAATAACCTATATAGGAAAACAATCTAAACAATAATGGATACATGTATATGTATAACTGATTCTCTTTGCTGTACCCCTGAAATTAACAACATGGTAAATCAACTATATGCCAATAAAATTTTAAAAATATAAATAAAATAATGAATTCAGGGTGGGGTCATGTCCATATAGAGCCCAGAACCAGGGAAGTAAACTTATCAGCTTTCTCCAGTTCCTCATAGCTCCATCTCCTTATAGGCTTCACTAGTAGGCCTCAATTCACACTGGTTCTTGAGCCAATACTGGTAGAGTTATGAGGGCTTTAAGCTGATTAAACTCCCACCTACACCATCAAATCAAAGGTAGGGAGTATGGGGATCTGAAATGCAGTCTTGTTTCCAAACATTTTATGTCCATAGTGAGGTTAATGGCTGATTTTCAGCATTCCTTTATCCTCTGCAATGATGGCCAAACTTGACTGAGTTAATCAAAACTATGGTTTCTGCCACTATTGATATTTGGGCTTTCAGTCCTTTCTCTGGGGCTTGGGGTTGGATGTGATAAAGAGTTAAGAGCTCCTCTCCTTTCTTCTAGAATCACTGAGAGTCAATCATTTTCCCTCTCTGGGTCTCAATAGTCCTGGAATAACCTAGAACAGGGGACTTCACGTTTCATGGTGATGCTACCCATATCCTGGAGACTTCTCTCATGACTTTGAAAAAAATCTGCCAATACACTTATAAACAATATTTTCATATGAGAATGATTAAAAGCCACCTGGATAGAAAAAAAGGATGGAAGGAAGAGGAAAGCAAGTGTCCTCTATACATCTGCCACTATCTATGACAAATACACTTGAGGCCACCTAGCCCAGTGCACTGCCTCCACTATAAGTCAACTCAAATCCATTTCCTGGCTGTTGCTTTAGCCATCTCTGAGTATACTGATTCCATGTTTTGTTCACTCATGTATACAAGTTCATCTCCAGATCTAAGTGAACATTTCCTTGATACAGTTTCATTCTATTTCTTTCTTGATTTATTTTTTATGAAGACAGAGATCATTGGGAACATTTTACTCTGGCACTGCTCTTCAGGGTCTCCCTGCAGACTGAATAACTGAGGCCAGCTGGCAGGTCGCAACCAGTTTCCTCTATGGCACATTCTTACAGAAGACAGAAAGACTTGACAGTCTGACAGACACTTAAAGTGTGAAGATGAATAAAAGATACATCACTCCTGATGGGTATATATAAAAAAAGCTGTCAGTCGATGTAAGCAGTATTCTAAAAACATACAGTACCATATCAGTGCTAGAGGGTGCTGGATACAAAAAAGAGTTGGCAGATGGACAATTTTTGATAGTCAGGTCTATGTGGATGTGAAAACCAAGCTGAGAAGGAGTTTGTTAGTCCTCATTTGTTACCCTGCTTTGAAAATCACATTTGGAAGCTTTGCTTTCTTTCTCTTTGACTTCCTTCAAGAGCTACATTATCAGCCAGTAGGTAGACTGGATGATGATCTAGGTGCTATGTTTAATGTGAGTGGTGTCAGGCAGGAAATTCTAGCCAAAACATCTTACTCACTGGCTGTTGCTTTGCCTGAAATTCTACCATTAGAGATTCTTATTTGGGAATATACTACAACTCAGATGCTCTGGAAAAGGGAAATCTTTAGCTTACTCTAGTGAAGATTGATTTCCAGCCATTTGTGGTACCGGGGCATTAAGGATTGGGGGTTAACTGGAAGTCAGGTGAAAGGGCAGAGAACAGAAAGGAAGAATCAGAAGTCACAGAATTTCGATATTGTCTACTTCACATTGTCATAGAAATATCTGAGGATATTCATCTAACCTTTATCTGGTACATGAATCTGCTTCAGAACATCCCCATGAGGTGTTCATCCAATTGCTACTTAAATACTTTTAGTGATAGGGAGCACCTTTCTTATTGATGTTCACTCTATTATAAGGCAGTTCTAAACTCTAGAAAGTTCTATGTTATAGGAATCCCAAATCTGTCTCCTTGCATCTTCCATACTATTGATGTTTGTTCTTCATAGAATTAGATTGCCTCCCTCCCTGGATAGGTACAGGCAGCTTTACTGATTCCCTACCCTCAGGTAAAAAATGAATTCTCTCCTCCCATTTCTTACCACATTCCTCAAAGGACATGGGGATAAGATGATAGTGAGCAGCCAATAGGGGAATGATCTAATGGTTCAAGGCCCTTCGGGAGCTTCTGTAAAACTCCATACAAATAAAATGTAAAAGACTGACAATGCCAAGTGTTGGCAAGAATGTATGACTGGAACACTCATATACTGTTGGTGAGAATGCAAAATAGTATAGCCATTTTGGGGAAGAGTTTTCAGTATCTTGTAAAGTTAAACAGTCTTACCATATGACCTACGCCTAGGTATTTAACCCAAGAGAAATGAAAATATATTTGTACACAAATGCTCATAGTAGCTCTACTTGTAATGACCCCAAACTGGAAACAACCTAAATGTCCATCAATAAGGTGAAACAAGATGTGTTATATCCATACAATAGAATATTTTTGGCAATAAAAAGGAATGAGGTACTGATACATGCCACAACATGGATGAACCCCAAAAACATGCTAAGTGAAGGAAGCCAATCACAAAAGACGACATATTGTATGATTACATTTATATGAAATGTCTAGAAAGGGCAAATCTATACAAATAGAAAGTAGATTCATGATTACCTGGGGCCAGGGATGGGGAAACTGACTGCAAAGGAATGTGACAGAATTTTGAAGTAATGGACATATTTTATATCTCAAATGTGGTAGTGGTTATATATATATATATATGTGTATATATATATATGTATATATGTATATACATATATATGTATATATGTATATACATATATACATATATATATACACACACACATATATATTTGTCAAAACTCATTAACTCTACATACTAAATTGATGAATTTTTTTATATGTAAATTATATCCCCAATATACTTTCAGATTTTTTAAAAGTCAGGCAGAGGCCAGCTTTCTGCTGAATCATGTTACTGCTTGTACCTTTGCATCACCAGTTATCCTTTGGGAACTCCAAGTGCCAATGGCAACAACATCCTCAATGCAGAGGTCACCAAGAACACAGATACACAAGTAGGTGGAAAGAGCTGTCTTATTGGAAATATGATCCAATGAGAAAAGATGGAGAAGTAGACATGACCTTACTGAAATCTGGGGCTCAAGACAGAAGGGCTTTGCAAAGAGGGCATTTTGAGTCTATTATAAGCAAAGGCCATAAATAAAATGACAGCATTTTCTCACCTGTGATGGATGTGAAGAAGGGAACTAGTTTGTCACCTATAAATTATTTCCCTGCCATATCTGTACTTAGAATGTCATCGGAATTGTCGGCCCTTCTAACAATAGTTCTTCCATTTACCTTTCTTTTTGCTCCAGACAAATTTCAAGCAGCTTAAGACACTTGCCTTGAAAGGCCTTTTATTTTTGACCCAACTAGACCTGTGTCAGTCCTGAGTCATTAGCCCTTAGAGGGAGAAGACTTGCTGGTAGTTTCACATTCACTCTTATTTGATCTTCCCAAGCTTATAAAACAGTTATGATCATTATTAGTTATTTCACAGGTGAGGAAATTGAGGTATGTAACATTAAAAACACTTGCCCAAGTTCTCATGACTAATACGTGGAGCTAATATTCTGATAGAACTACAACCCAGGTCTGACTCCAGAGCCTGGATTCTTAACCATCATGTCCTTATATCTCAGGCTATTAAAATGATAGCTATCATTGATTAAATGATTGTTATGAGCCAGGCACTGAGACAAGCAGTTTGCATACATTACTTCAGTAATTCTAGAATGCCTATGTTCCATGAGGACTCACTACTGTTCTCCAGTTCCCAACACAGTCCCTGGAATATAATAGATATTCAACCAAGATTTATTATGTGAATAAATGAACAGCCCTCTGTGCTAGATATTATTGGCCCCATTTTTGTAAAAAAAAAATAATGAAGCTCAAAGATATTAAATTGCTTGAGTCTACACAGCTCTCAACTGGCAGAGCCCAAAGTTCTACCACCTCGTACCTGCTATTTGTTCCAATGTCAGGGGGTTGGGGAATGTCAGCCAGTGAAAATGGAGCACTCTAGCAGTAAGAGCACAGAACGAAGGTTGCTGCTGCAACTTGAGATGTTAGAGAATCCCACTCCTTCTCATTTGGTCTTTTCCCATCCCCCAGAATCTGCCCCACTGCTGAAGCTTGTGGCCTGATTATGCTTGGGGCACGACACGTGAGAGGTAAATAATTCTTCTGTCTTCACTTAAGGGTGGTTGAAAATACCATATCTTTAAACAATTCTTGTCTGGATTATTTTGTACTCATTTTCTTTCCAAATCTGATAGATAATTTTTTTGACCAAGGGCTTGGGCATATCTGAAACTCTTCTAAGAAGAGAGTAGCCACAAACTAAATGACCCATTTGTCCTAGCATAGTACATTCTCAAGGGTCTTCAAGGTTTCTCACTGCTCTGGCTAAGGTCACCATAAGTCTAGGGCTGGGACATCTGCTTCCTGAGCATTAGTCTTACTGCCACAAGTCTTTATCTATATTTCTATCTGGTTAACTCAGGCATTTGTAATGCAAAAACATGCTGATATGCACTGGAACAGGGCTGAGTTTTTCACTCACTTCAGGGAATAATAATAGAAGAGTTATATTGGGAATGGGAAACAGTAAGACCACTTTGCTACTATCTATCTAGTTTTAACTATTATATGTCTGCCATGGGCAGGTATTATAAATTCAACAAAGAATTACTGAGCACCTCTATGTGTAAGGAAGTATGCTAGGCCTTAGGGATATAGAAATAAAATTGGATGATTCCGGGCTTCCCTGGTGGCGCAGTGGTTGAGGGTCTGCCTGCCAATGCAGGGGACGTGGGTTCGAGCCCTGGTCTGGGAGGATCCCACATGCCGCGGAGCAACTCGGCCCGTGAGCCACAATTACTGGGTCTGGGCATCTGGAGCCTGTGCTCGGCAACGAGAGGCCGCGATAGTGAGAGGCCCGCGCACCGCGAGGAAGAGTGGCCCCCGCTTGCCGCAACTAGAGGAAGCCCTCGCACAGAAACGAAGACCCAACAAAGCCATACATACATACATACATATACAAATAAAAAGAATGTAAGCAGACAAGAATAGCATTAAAAAAATAAAAGGAAGCAGCCGCATAGCACAGGGAGATCAGCTCGGTGCTTTGTGACCACCTAGAGGGGTGGGAAAGGGAGGGTGGGAGGGAGGGAGATGCAAGAGGGAAGAGATATGGGAACATATGTATAACTGATTCACTTTGTTTTAAAGCAGAAACTAACACACCATTGTAAAGCAATTATACTTCAATAAAGATGTTAAAAATAAATAAATAAAAATAAAAAATTAAAAAAAAATTGCATGATTCCTGTCTTGATTAGCTCATAATCTAGTAGGAAAAATGAGGATATAATAAATTATTACAAGTGATATGAGTGTTTCAAAGGAGAAACACTAAGACATGTTATATGCTAAGTGAATTAGTTTAAGCCACTTGCTCCACACCAAGAATCACCTTCCTCCAAATTCCCAGATAGACACTGGAGTAGGTGACAAGGACGTTTGGTAGGTAACCTTCCAGTGTCTACAGAAAATATGCTATCAGTGGCTTCTATCATTGCTGTCTGATGGATGCCAGGAACTTTACATATAGTATCTCAACTCATCACAGCTACTTTGCAATACAGATTTTACAGATGTGAAAACTAAGGTTCAGAGAGGTAACTTGCCCAAGGTCTCAGAGCTTTGGCTTAACTCAGATTGGGATTTTAATCTAAATTCTTTCTAACTCCCAAGCCCATGATTCTTCCACTGTTTCAAACTACTTTCAGGATGTAGTGCTGTTAGGAGCAAGAGTTGAGGATTCTAGTCCCAGATCTAATACTAAATAGTTGTATATCCTTAGACAATTCTTTCTTTATCTGTTGGTGGGAGTGTTGAATACACGTCTTGCCTACTTCATAGTTTATCAAAATGATAAATGAGACAATAGGAGAAGACTTAGATCACATAAAATGCTCTGCGTATGGGTGGGATGTTACCAATTATTGAATAACATTAAAAGGTTGCTTCTTCACCATACTCTATAATCACTGCATTGCTTGTTCACTCATAGTCAAGGCTGGGAGAGGAAAGAAAGGCTAACTGGAAAGGGCTTGGGATTGGAACTTAGCAAAGACAGTCATAACATGACCTGAATAATTTTCCATTTCTTGAGCCTTAAATTCTTCATCTCTAAAGTTGGAACATTAATCTGTGGCTTTAGGAGACTTCTTTTTTTTTTTAACATCTTTATTGGAGTATAATTGCTTTACAATGGTGTGTTAGTTTCTGCTGTATAACAAAGTGAATCAGCTATACATATACATATATCCCCATATCTCCTCCCTCTTGTGTCTCCCTCCCACCCTCTCTATCCCACCCCTCTAGGTGGTCACAAAGCACCGAGCTGATCTCCCTGTGCTATGTGGCTGCTTCCCACTAGCTAGCTATTTTACATTTGGTAGTGTACATATGTATATGCCACTCTCTCAGTTCGTCCCAGATTACCCTTCCCCCTCCTGGTGTCCTCAAGTCCATTCTCTATATCTGCGTCTTTATTCCTGTCCTGCCCCTAGGTTCCTCAGAACCATTTTTTTTTTTTTAGATTCCATATATATGCGTTAGCATACGATATTTGTTTTTCTCTTTCTGACTTACTTTACTCTGTATGACAGACTCCAGGTCCATCCACCTCACTACAAATAACTCAATTTCATTTCTTTTGATGGCTGAGTAATATTCCATTGTATATATGTGCCACCTCTTCTTTATCCATTCATCTGTCGATGGACATTTAGGTTGCTTCCATGTCTTGGCTATTGTAAGTAGATCTGCAATGAACATTGTGGTACATAACTCTTTTTGAATTATGGTTTTCTCAGGGTATATGCCCAGTAGTGGGATTGCTGGGTCATATGGTAGTTCTATTTTTAGTTTTTTAAGGAACCTCCATACTGTTCTCCATAGTGGCTGTATCAAGTTACATTCCCACCAACAGTGAAAGAGGGTTCCCTTTTCTCCACACCCTCTCCAGGATTTATTGTTTGTAGATTTTTGATGACGGCCATTCTGACTGCTGTGAGGTGATACCATATTGTAGTTTTGATTTGCATTTCTCTAATGATTAGTGATGTTGAGTATCCTTTCATGTGTTTGTTGGCAATCGGTATATCTTCTTTGGAGAAATGTCTATTTAGGTCTTCTGCACATTTTTGGATTGGGCTGGGTTTTTTTTTGATATTGAGCTGCATGAGCTGCTTGTAAATTTTGGAGATTAATCCTTTGTCAGTTGCTTCATTTGCAAATATTTTCTAGGAGACTTCTGATAACTGAAAAACATGATATGGACTAAGTTGTTTATATTAAGTTTTCTCCACCTTGAGCAGGGCCACAGGTTGCCTGCACACCACAGGGACGTGGCAAAGCAAAAAAAAAAAAAAAAAAAGTTTAAATCTAAGTGGGCTAGGCTCTGTCAGCTCATCAGTTGCAAGCGGTGTTCATCACTAAGTGAATTGCACTTAATGAATTAAAGATGAAAGAGGCAGCAGGGAGCACAAATGCAGGAGAAGACCTTTCACTTCAAATTTAAAGGGCTCATTTTATGACTATTTAAGATCTGCAGATCAGAATTTTTCCATTCTTCCTCTAATTGTTTACTTGAAACAGCATATACTGTTTGAAATGGTGGGGGCATTGGGAATGGACAGAGGAACAAAGATAAATCCTCAAATTGGTAAACAAAGGCTGCTGTAGCTTAGTCACTGAGTCTCCTCTAGGAACAGGAGCTCTGAGGTAGGTGGGCAAGGTGGGTAAGGTTCAGGTTGGCTATAGATGTAAGGATCAGATTCTAGATTGCATACAACTAGTGGTCAGTTTCATCACCTGTATTTTACTCCTCACCAAGTAGTAATGCTAACTTTGCTTGCATTCTTCCAATGATATGGAACTCATAAATTACTTAATGGAGACAATCATCCCATCTCCACCCCTACCCTCCCAAACGTCTTCAGATAGTGCCTTACTTGTCTCTGAGAACAAGTATTCCACACAGGAGTCCTTCAGAGACAGTTACACATGTATCAAGTTTCCCCTTTGACCCCTGACTTTACTTAAAATCTCAGTGCCTTGGTTTTCTGACCTGGAAAATGACAAAATCGTGGTCAAGATTGAATGAGATAATGAATATTAAAGTGATTTTTAAGATACTTAAATTTCTGTACACATATACAGTGAAGCTCAATGGGGATAAGAACCTAATCATTCCTTTCTGGTTGTTCTTTTAATATTTTCACATATTGATTAGATGGGTATGGTGATAGCTCAACCCAGATTTATTGAGATGGTTCCAATTTAGAATGTTATCTCACTGTTCTTATAAAACATGACAAGGTGCACACTCAGTTATGTAAAGCACTCTCCCAGACTGCTTCCTTGAACCTAGAAGTAGTAAAGAAGTCTTTGTCAGACATGATCATTTGTTTTGCCTTGCCAAAAAAAAAAAAAATCACTGAATTTATGGGGCTTAAGGAAGAAAGGAAGATAGTGGATAGAAAGCCAAAAACTGGTGATACCAATGCCTGTTGGACTTTCCCTCAAGCTCAGACCACTTCTACAGAGATCCCATCCCCCTGCTTGCTTACTCAGCTTCCTCCCATTTTGATCAGATTTTCATGGCTGGATTCCAGGTCTTATTTTTCTTGTCACAATTTTAACCTCAGGCTACTACTGGTAGGGATTCTTTTGCTTGTCCTTCCCCTAGCCCTTTATCATCTTAGTGTATCCATCAACACAGATTTACATAAGGCCCATGGAACCAGCCCTGTGCAAGGTATTGTGGGAGTTTAAAGGAAAGAGGCTTCCTCCAGGAGGGAACATAAAATCATGTGTCTTTCCACAGTTCAGGGAATGGAGAAGTTAGTAAGGGTCTGAGTAGTCAGAGGAGGCTGCATCGAGGAGGCTGAACTTAAGCTGAGCATAGGAAGAAGAGGGCTTTTAGGTGAGGGGAGAAAGAGATTAAAAGCAGGGGTGGGCATGATTACATGTTCTGAAGTGCAGGTAGGGGCTTGGCTTCCTTATATGTAAAGTGCAAATAATCATACCTACTTCATAAGACTACTGTGAGGATCATACGGTCTAGGAGAGAGGTAACAAACGCATGTTCAGCATGTTGCAGTTATCCCTCCAGACCCCATGGCAGACATTGACAATCCTTCACAACATTCTACCAGTGAGGCCAGTTACAGGGCCAGAGTCCTCTTACATACAGCTCCAGGTAGCCAGTACCGATCAGAGTACGTACGCTGGCATAAATTAGATACTCAAGAAATCACAAGTGTTATTACCAAAGACCTACAAAACTGTTGGATACAACTGAAGGAAAACAGGACTTGTCTTTCCTATTCTTCCCAAAAACAAATGAAAATCTCTGCATTTACAGTGTGTCAGAGGCCTGCCATGTCTTCAGCACTTGCAGGTCTGAAATGAGACTTAGACCCGATCCTGCTACAAAGGTTATCTGCCATATGTTATAACATCTCTTATGAGCTGTAAGTAGCAGCACACTTGATCTTCAGGAGTTGACACACCTCCAAAACATGACTACTTTCCCTGAAGTCTTCACTTCACCACCCATATAACGTTGGTACCCCTCAGGGCCTGAATCAAGTTGGCAAGTACAGCAAAGAAGCAATAGAGTCTATCTTTGGGGTTTTTCCTTGACTCCATGTAATACTCTGTGTTCAACCCTAGTGCTATGATGTCTACCTAATGGCAGATCACCTTGCCTTCCATCCAGTGTCCAGATCCTTGCCTTCCTAGAAAAACTCTCCCATTCCTTCTCGGCATTTTTCTTTATTGGATTGAGAGAAAAGAAGAGTGCAAATGGGTCATGTATTGCTGGGATGATGTTATCGGTCATGATTCTGGCTGGTGACTGAGCAGAATCATTCAGACATGTGTTGTGGTTGCCAGCAGAGACAGTAGGCAAAGGAGAGAAGGTAGGTGAAGGAGGAGACTGAGAAACATGACCTTAGGAGGAATGTTAAATAGACCCATGGAGCAGGAAGGCTGATATGGCTCCTTAATAGAGTTGTGCACATTTGAAAGGAAAACTGGGAAACTGACTGACAGGGAATACTTGTAGATAGTGTTCATGACATGTTGAACTTCATAAGCAGCTAGGCCATGGGTCCAGCTGAGCCAGAAGGAAGGTTGACGCTTAAAGGAAGGTATGAGGTCTGAGTCATAGCAATAGGCATATTGATCCCAGCTGGGCTGCTCTGTCTGATATGGGGATAAGAGAACGATTTTTCTACCTCATTCACAGGCAGAGCAGAGCAGAATAGTACATAACTCTCAGCAGGAACTACAGAGTCCTGAGAGCAGGGTCAACTCAATTGCTACTCTCTCTCTTGCCTCTGAGCCAGCTACATCTCACATGCCTGAGCCAGGTCTGCACTAGCCCACTGTTTAGAGGTGACCATGCAGCCTCAAGTAGAGTCTAGGAAGGAAGCAATCTACATATCACACACTTCAGGGGCCACTTTTGGAGTCAAATATTTTCTACTTTCAAAAACGTAGATAGTGCCGAAGCAGGAAGGGCCTTTTGCGATTACTCAGCCTACAGTTTTTTGAAAGTGTTGCTGGGGAAACTTCTGCATCAGCATCACTGACAGAGCTTGATTAAAATGCAAATTATCTGGCCTCATCCCAGACCCACTGAATCACACTGTCTAGGGGTGAGGCCCAAAAATCTGTATGTTAAAATTCCAGGGGATTCTGAAGTATCCTGAAATTTGAGAACCTCTGACAAATACAGGAGTTTTGTGTGGGCAGTCACCCAATATTCCCAAGGTAAAATCTGAAGACTTCTTAACACAGAATAATTTGGGGTGCCTATAAAAAATTCATATTCCTAGGTCTCCTGCTAACCTTCCTGAATCAGAATTTCTTATCTTAATAAACTTCAAGAAACACAATCCCTTCATTATACAGATACAAAAACTGACCCAGAGAGAGGAAGTGACTCGCCCAAGGTTGTCAGTATAGATAGTGGCAGAGCTGGGGTCACACCCAAGTCTTCAGACAAGTTCAAACAGTATGCCCCTGTGGTCACCTTATGAGGATTATTTATCTATCAGTTTAGCTCCTATGACCACAGCATTCCTTAGAAGATCTGGAGAACAAGAGTAAGAATGAAACTGCTTTGGGTAGTTGCATGACCCTAGTTCAATCTTCTCCAATGAGTTATGTAGAACAGCTTGAAAATAAAACAGTGTAAGGTCACAAAGCTCTCTTACAAGCAGCAGGATACTACAGGCCCTTCTCCAAATGGGGTCTTAGGGGACTCCAGAGTGGAGTAGTTTTATATCTGGGGAAATTCTTAACTATGGCTTTGGTTCAAACTGAACACAAACATCAAAGTGGCCTGCAATAGTTTACTAAACCTATTTTTGTGTTGTTGTTTTTGTAGTTGAAACACATACTGATTAAAGAAAAGCTTAAGCATATGCAGTTTTCTATCAGACCTGGTCCAAGCTCACTAGTCTGATCCCTCAAGCCTGTGCATTTGAGTTATGAGCTCTGTCTCTACTTCGTCTCCGAAAGACTGTGGTCTGGAACTCCTCCAGACTGTCAACTCTGCCCACAGGATCTGCTGGAACAATCCAATAGAAGGCCATTGACCTCTAAAAGGAGAGCAATTTCCAAAATGATAAGGCAAGGTAGATTTTCTCTGAGGGATTAAGCAACTGCCATTGACAACAGTGCCATTGTATGATTTGCATTTGGGCTAATGCTTATAATTTTAGCAAGTGTTTCACCAGTGCTACATAATTAGAAAAATTAAATGATCTGCCACTTTGAATACATAATTCTGTAAAGAAACTGGAGACCTCTACAGATATTCTGGAACTTCTGAGAGTGGAGTCAAAGGGCAGAAAGCAGGGACAGAGAAGGAAAAGTTATAATTGCACCCCCTGAAAAAGAGTTTGGTAGAGGTCCACAAACCCTTACCTTCAATTCTGAAATCAAAAAGCTCTGTACAACAGAAGCTTTTTTTTTTTTTTTTAATTTGGTGCCAGAACTTATTTGGCAGAAAAACCTGACCTGAACTGACATGAACTTAGTCTTTATCTCTTTTAGTATGAATATTCAGACATTTTTTTTCCTGCAGAAATGTTAATGGCTTAATTATGGGATGTTTTCCCAGACATTACTGGGAGTGTTATGTAATAAACAGTACATACTCTATGTTACTTTTCTAAAATCTGAAAATAATTTAAATTCTAAAACACAGACTGTGGACCTAGAATAATGATAGCTAACATTTATGGAGCATTTGCCATCTGCATGAAGCTGTGCTAATCTCTTTTCATCTCATTTCATCTTCATGACACCAAGAGGCACGTATTAATATCATCTCCATTTTAAAGTTTGGAACTGATTCTCACAGAGGTTAAATAACTTGTCCAGAGTCACACGACTTTTGGCCAAGCCAGGGTTTGGACCCAGGTCAGTCTGACTCTAGAACCTACATGCTGAACTCTTGCTCTCTACTACCTGGGAGAGATGAGCAGTTGTTAAGAACAGTGTGGGCAATTTGTGGCTTTATATGGAGGTAGAATAGGCTACCACCTATTCTACATCATTTGAGGGTCAACCTCCTACCCCCATATATGTCTCCTCCCCATCCCTACTTCTCTGAGATGCTACTAATATGGCTTTATTCCATGATATTTGTATGGATGGCTTTTCTCACAAGGACCACCATCATCAGAAGTGTGCCAGCCAACTTGTACAGGTTCCTGGCATCCACTCCAGACTTACTGAATCAGAATTGCTAGAGATTGGGACCAAGTGGATTTTTATACACATTAAAGTTTGAGGAAACAAAAATGAATGCCCTGGGAAAGGTCAATCATTAACACTCAATAATTAACATATTAGCTATCAGTTGACACCTAGCTGGGTTGACAGGAATAAACTCATGGATGGGCACCTGTAAAGTGAAAGATGTCTGAAAGGTAAATAGTAGACTAGATGGGTGAGATATGGAAAGGAAGAATGAAAGGAGGTATGACAGTATCTTTCTACTCTGGCGTTATGCACTGAGGGTAGAGCCTCACCACTGGCATTGTTCAGCTGCACTGGAACAATCTTGGAAGCAAGTCTCTCATTTTTTGTTGCTACTCAGAGCACCTATCTATTGTCTCATTGATACTCACAGCAACCCTTTGAGGTAGACAAGATAGTCATTCTCATTAGATAAAAAGAAATTGAGAAGCAAATGAGTTCTTCAAATCATCCAACTGATAGTGATTAGGCAAGTTTCTGGCCCCCCATCTTACACTATTTCATTCTTCCAATAATTTCTTCCATAGGTTTCGAGAGGAGGTGTCATCAAATAAAACCTAGGGAATCAAATCTTGCTTTCAGTGATACACACTTTTTTTTTTTTGCCCACTGATGGCCGATTTAAATACTACACAAGGAAAGGACAGTGAGAGGAATTACATAGCAGAATAGTTCAACTAATATACGATATGTTTGGGGTTTGTTTTAAACTTTTACTGGTTGCTATATTCTTGTTATCAATGCAGGGAAGACTGCTGAACATTTTGATCTTTATAATTTAGGAATATTCTGTTCTTCTTTGCTAGGTTCTCAATCTCACCTCTTCATCTTGCCTGTGATGTCTTAATCATGGCCATGGCAACCAAATGTGACCTCAGACACAGACTAGAAACCCAGAAAAAATGGATTAACTACCACCATAGCAATCGGATCCTCACAGCACTGCAGGCTATGATTGGAGCCCTGAGGGTCAAGTCCAACCAGTGAGTATTCCAGTTCTGGCTAAGTGCTCTCTAGAGCAGCACATCTCAAACTTCAATGCACATTCGAATCACCTGGAGAATCTTGTTAAAATGGAACACTGATTCAGTAGGTCTGGGGTGGGACCTTAGAGTCTGCATTTCCAACAACCTCCCTGGTGATGCCAAAACTGCTGGTTCCCTGATCGCGTTTGGAGTAGCAAGGGTCAAGAACCATCATTATGCCCAAGTAGTGTAAGCAAATGAGCACATTTGTAGTCCTGGAGGAAGTGCTGTTTTGGACAGCAGTTCTGATGAACAGGCCAGCTCTGATATTAACTAGTTGTATGACCTTGGGCAAACATTTTTACTTCTCTAGGTCTCTGTTTTCTCATCTGTGAAATCACAAATTTGGCCTGGATGATTTCTACGATCACTTTGGATTGTAAAATTCTTTGATTCTCTGATAAAGAAAGATACTTTAGAATCAAAAGCTTAGTCTGAGAGCAAATTGCCTCCATATTACCAAGAAGGGGAGTGGGGAGAGAAATCTACTGTAACTTTTGTATTTATCTTCTTAATTCCAAATCTTCTATGTGTCCTAAGGTAATTTATTTCTTCTGAATGTGCAGAACATTGGCATTCTCCATGAAGAAGAGGCAACACTGAGTAGTGGACAACAGTTTTTGGCATTTCTCAGCTCTCAGCATACCCTTGTGACTTCTTCATAGCTAACAGATTTGTCTACTTGCTCATGACACCGTCTCTCTGATCACAGAGCAAAACCACTGTCTGCCCATTGGTATCCAATATTGGTACTCAATTCTGCTTAGTCTCACTTGATTCCAGAAGATACAGTAGAGAATTACACAGAATCACCACCTACCAGAGTGCTCTGTTGAAGCAATATGAGAACTTTGTTCTTGGGTTACAGCAGTCATTTGGTGAGCCCACAAAACAGGAAATGAACCCCTTGGTGAATGCTAAGGTTGACAAAAGGGACAACTTCTCTCAGCAGGATGCCACTACTTTCCAGCTCCTTGCTCAAAATCTGAGATATAATGAAACCAATCAGAGTGATCACTACCAAGAGGAACTAGCTGACTCCATTCAGGCTGAAGTAAGTGGCACAGATCTGATGGACAATCTCCCAGACCTTATCACTCAGTGTATTCAGTTGGATAAGCAACGTAGTGACAGGCCAGAGCTCCTGCAGTCAGAGGCCCAGATCCCAGTGTTGGCTTCCCTGATCCGCCACCAAGCCCTCTCCAACCCCACAGGTCCACCACCCAAGGAAGACCCTATACAGCTTCGAGGAAGCCAGCCGCCTCTCACTCCAGCCAAACGAGCCCGCCAGCAAGAAACTCAGTCATGCCTCTACTGCAGCCAGGCTGGTCACTTCACAAGAGATTGCCTTGCCAAACGTTCTCGAGCCCCAGCAAGGATAAATAACCCAGCTCACCAGTAAGAGGAGCCCAGGCAGGTCGCATTGTAAACTTATAGCCCTCTCACCTCCAGCCTCATTGATTTATATCCTGCATTAACATTTAAAATACAGATGGGGAACGGGGATACCACTTTACAGTCATGAACTCCTATGCGTCTGAGAATTTAAACAACCAGATCTTTTTCATTTGGTGACCCATCACCAAACTTGATAAAGCAATGATGAAAACAATTCCCAGGCACTTTCTACAGTTGGGACTAATTTCCCAAGTGTACTGAAAGCCTGCAGGCAAAACTCTGCCCAGTCTGATCCAATGGAAACCACCCTGGCAATACATTGGGAACTCCATCCCCACCAACAGGTGATAGATACCTGGGTTGAGTTTGTTGGCCCAAGGCCTTCACTCTTACTCTCATTGGTCTGTATCCTAGTCCCCTGTTGGTTTAAGACTCTTGGCTGAAGTCCCAGTTGCATTTCCATATCCTACTAACATTCTCCTACTAGAGGCTGAATCCTGCTCCACCTATTGACTGGAGTCCAATTTAACACAAACCAACCTTCATGGAAACACAGCTATGCCACCTTTTCATACAGCTATATATTTTGCTACTATTTAAAGACTGCTGCTTGCTCAAAAGTAATCTCTTGGCTATTGACAAACTAGATGGTATGGCCCTTTGAGCAGTCTGCTTGGAACTTTGGGTCCACTTCTTTGAGAGTTAGTCCTTCAGGCAGGTATATGTTTTTAGCCAAGCCCTAGCTTACTCCCCTTTTCTCCAACAACCTACTTCAGGTTCCAGCATGTCTTATGGCCAAGTCAAAATGCTCTAGGATAATGACCTCTAACAAGTATTTAGTGAGAGTTGGGGAATGTGTCCCATCATAATTACTGTGTCTGAAGCATGTCCCTGCTGCCTTAGACAGGGAACCTGGCTAACTAAATCTCCACTGAAGACTGAGGATCAGGCCCTTCAGTAGTCTCTGACTCTAGAGGCCTCAGTGCGGTCACCATCTAGGATCACTACCCGTTGATGCTAAGCTCTACCCTTATGGACCACCTCTGGGGACCTTCATCTAGTTGAGGATCTTGAAGAGCAATTAATGGCAGACAATTTTCTGAACCATCTCACATTTCAAATCCTGGGGCATATACATCAACACCATCTGTAAATAAAACTCACGAAATGGGGGTATGATTGCTTGTGTTGTACTTTTCGCATACATTAACTCTGTGTATGGCTTCCTAATGCTTCTGAGCAAAAGTAGTGCTATGCTGAAAAGGTAAAAATCCCTTAAATGTTAAGGATATGCAGTGATAATTGGTGTTTTCTGGTAATTACCTGCTCTTTGTTTCCTGCTTCTTAGGGCTGATGTATGTCCCCATAATGGATTTCCTGAAGTAAAATCAGTAATTCCATATTTCCTAGCAGCCATCAAGGCCTCTCAGAACATGAAGCGCCACTGTAGTTTGGCCCGGAGAATTATGCTTTGACAATACCTAAACTCAGCTAGGACCCTATTACTCTTATCCTATAACATTAACAAACAGATCTTTTCACCCATCAGTGCCTCACTAACCACTGTGCTAATTCTTATTTGTATTCGCGAGGAGTCTCCTTTATTAACAGCTTGCTATACATCCACCTTACTCCATATGCTCTGACAACTAGGAGACCTGAATGCACATATTTCAATTGTGGTAAGAAATTCCCACTAGTGTACTGGGATTGTATGAGATCCTCTAACGGATCTCTATTTGAACTTTAAGTGACTCTGGTATTACCTGCAGGTATCCTGATCTAGTACCACCAATTCTATAATAAAGGACTAACCCAATGGCCTCCAGTCACTTTCCTTACCAACACCAATATCATCCTGGAAAGTTGACAGGAGCATTCAGTTGGCTTAATCACCAATCTTTCTTTATCTTAGGGCCACAATTTATCATTGTGTACTCTTTATGCATATGTACTTTTTACATATAAAGATATGTCACTTTATTTTCTGCAGAAGACTTTCCCTCTGCAACAACGTTACCTTCTTCCCCAAGAAATCTTCAGATTCCATACCCTCTCAGAACAGATAATTAATCCTGGGCTATGAAGTTCAGTTCACCTCCTACTTCTAGAAGCTCCTTGTTGAGAAATTCCAAATCAAGGACCTCTTGTGCCCTATGTGATACAATCCAACAGCCAGACTGACCATATGAATAGGATGCTGGAATAATGCTTTACTGCCTACTAGCTAGCAACCATTTTGTTTACCACTTTAAAATATTGTTATAGTGACACCATCCACTTCAATTAGAATGAATTAATTACTTAGCATAAAGAGAGTTACATGGATGAGTCCTCAGAACTTACACCTAAGTGAATTTCTCTGAGAGTGAAACTAATTAAAATCTACAGAGAACAAACGAGATGTACCCTACTCAAAGATGTCATCTGCAGTTGCAAAGGCTTGCGGAACCCCCAGGCCCAACCAAGGTTGTAGTTTTAGGGAGGCAGATCTGCTACATGATTGATGCCACCAAGCAAGAGGGAATCTAATCATTTTACAAGTCTGAAGAACGAATTGTTAACAAAAGAATGATTTCCATGGAATCTAGAAAAGGGGGCAATTAAAGAGCCATAAGGCATCAGTAATCTCTCTAGAGTCAGAGAGGGGATGTTGATCAGCAGACCCCGCCAGGGTCCACCTACAATGGGGTAGAGGCACCAGGCCGTCCCAATTTGTGTCATTAGCCATTAAGATTGTCACCTAACTCCCCTTGCTCTGACTCCATGCTCTAAGAAATAATCTGCTTTTAATTACTCTCCCATATAAACTTTGTTATGGGAAGAAAATTTGCTAACCAGCTGACATGAAGTGTTCTAGCCTACTTGGCAGTTAATTCTCATTATAAGTGAATAAATTGGTGTTTGGCTTATACATCAATTTTTGTGGTTTTAATAGCATCCGTTCTCCAGACCCTAATCACCTCTGAGCACACTGGAAACAAAATAAGATTCTCACCATGCAAAGTCAGCATCACAGTGTGAACCACAGTGAAGCCACTGAAGACTGTCCTCCCTGGGAGCCTTGCCTCAACAGTCAGTCAGTATCCCTCTTTATCTCTCTCATTTGTCTACAGCTATAATAACATTCCTAAATACCTATGGTTTGCACTTCCTGCATTTACTTCTACTCACATCCAGCACCATGGTACCTGGCATAAGTAATTGCTTCTTACAATACCACATAGTTCAGTCTAACCATCAGAATATACTGCCGTGGATGAAGACATAACACATGACTGTAGACATAAGCCCCTGACAAGCACCTTTAGAGAGAGAAGAGTGTATGATTGACCTAATTCTCACTACCTCCATTCTGTCCAGATGGCAGCACATGAGACCCATGTGACTCTCATTATTCAATCAGACCCATAGAGCCTTCACCTCTATCCATGATGGTTAAAACAAATATCACCCTTTTTTTGGACTCTGGAAGATCTTCTCCACCCAGCACCATCTTGCCTATGATAATAGTCATCTCTGAAACAAAATAGAAAATTTAAGATATACCAGCCTCTGGGCAAAATGTAACACCTCATGCCCTTGGGAGAGCTCTGGAAGCTTGTGTTACATCTATAAAGCCTTTTATTGATACACTGGTGGCCATGCTTTATTGCCTCCCTATGAAGCTTCAGGTCTCACTTGGCCAGGAAAATGGAAAAACACTCAAGGGAATATAGTGTCATGAATCTTCAATGTCACCTTCATGCAAGAGTCACTGCCCACGTTTTACAAACAAAAGTCCTGGAAGTGAGTTACACCATTTAGTAGAATCAGTAGAACTATCTTGGCATTTGAACCACACTTTCCAGTCATTGATTGCCACTATAACTTTGAGCATTCATGCACTAAATTATTGGTATTACTTCCTGGTATTAGCTTTGATTCTGCAGTCTATTTGAACCTGCTTCCTGCTCATTGACTTCTAGTACATACCTTACATGGCACTGGTTCTCTTATCTATCCAGCTCAGTGATAAGCCAATTGTGACTGTATTCCACCCACCCCATTTACTTTTACATGGAGAACCCTGTAGAATTTCAGTTTTCCCTATGCATAGAAGACTCATCCTTTTGGACATAAAATCTGGCTTTGTGTGAGTCTAGAGAAAGGGAACTAATAGTTGGTTTATGCCAGGCACTGTGCTCAGTGCTTTTTTTGTTTTTTTTAAAATATCTTTATTGGAGTATAATTGCTTTACAATGGTGTATTAGTTGCTGCTGTATAACAAAGTGAATCAGCTATACGTATACATATATCCCCATATCTCCTCCCTCTTGCGTCTCCCTCCCTCCCACCCTCCCTATCCCACCCCTCTAGGTGGTCACAAAGCACCGAGCTGGTCTCCCTCTGCTCTGCAGCTGCTTCCCACTAGCTACCTATTTTACATTTGGCAGTGTATATATGTCCATGCCACTCTCACTTCGTCTCAGCTTACCCTTCCTCCTCCCCGTGTCCTTAAGTCCATTCTCTACGTCTGCATCTTTATGCCTGTCCTGCCCCTAGGTGCTTCAGAATCATTTTTTTTTTAACATCTTTATTGGAGTATAATTGCTTTACAATGGTGTGTTAGTTTCTGCTTTATAACAAAGTGAATCAGCTATACATATACATATAACCCCATATCTCCTTCCTCTTGCGTTTCCCTCCCACCCTCCCTATCCCACCCCTCTGGGTAGTCACAAAGCACCGAGCTGATCTCCCTGTGCTATGCGGCTGCTTCCCACTAGCTATCTATTTTACATTTGGTAGTGTATATATGTCCATGCCACTCTCTCACTTCGTCTCAGCTTACCCTTCCCCCTCCCTGTGTCCTAAAGTCCATTCTCTACATCTGCGTCTTTATTCCTGTCCTGCCACTAGGTTCTTCAGAACCATCTCTTTTTTTTTTGATTCCATATATATGTGTTAGCATACGGTATTTGTTTTTCTCTTTCTGACTTACTTCACTCTGTATGACAGACTCCAGGTCCATCCACCTCACTACAAATAACTCAATTTTGTTTCATTTATGGCTGAGTAATATTCCATTGTATATCTGTGCCACATCTTCTTTATCCATTCATCTGTCGATGGACACTTAGGTTGCTTCCATGTCCTGGCTATGGTATATAGAGCTGCAATGAACATTGTGGTACATGACTCTTTTTGAATTATGGTTTTCTCAGGGTATATGCCCAGTAGTGGGATTGCTGGGTCATATATGCTTTGTTAATGATACTCATTTAATTTTACACTACTAAAATATATTGATAGAATGTCCATTTCTGACATTTAATGCTTACCACACCTTTATAGGGCAGGTGTTATTAATTCAATTTAAAGAGGATGAAATGAAAGTTCAGAGCAGTTAACTTATCTGCCCTAAATTCACACAGCTAGTAAGTGGCAGGGCTAGGGTTTGAAACCAGTATCTTGCTAATGCCAGAGCTGATCTCTGATAGAAGAGGAAAACACTCTAAGTCACACCCCTCCTGACCAGCCTAACTGACCCTATTACACCTCCCAAGGCCACTCAGTAGAGAAAGTCCACTCTAGTAAATGGTATTCACATAGGCACTGGTTGAAATACATGTTCTGGACAACAGTCTATAAAAGAAGCACATAGCAAATCAGTGCCTTCTAGGACTTTGAGATTTCATTTGTGTTTCTAATAGTTGTAGAAAATTCCTTGACAAATCTAAACATGTACTGTGTCTGCTTTATCTGACTGGGTAGGCTCTTGCTTGTTGAGTCAGGATTCTAACAGAAGTTTCTGGCTATCACAAAGCCCTCATATTTCTGTAGCTCTTCATTCAAAGCTATTGGGTCTTTTTGAATAATAGTTCAACGATGTTTACAGTGTTTTCACAATGCCAAGAGACAACAGGGACTTTGAAGGCTCCTGATGGTTGTTACCTGCCACTGTCGTAGGAATATCAAGATTAAAACAAGAATTTGATTTAGTCTGACAACAGTTAGTTGGTCATTTAAATTTGAAATCTGCCACCACTATATCAACCTCAGGGAATTTCCAGTTCAACAATCTGTCTCTAAGGAGCATTTGTAGGAAGATAGCCATGTTCTTTTTTACATTAACCATAAGGTTAGCAACAACTATCAAACATCATGTTCCCTTAGTTACCCATGATGAGTCTACCATGTATGTATCCTTTATTAAATATGTTTTCAGTCTGTAATGCTTCATGGGGGCAATGGATACCATTGGCTTACTATCTGCCATTTACATCAGACTTCCCCTTACTTGCATTAGCTTCATCTACGTATAATTTAAAGGCATCCCCCTCCCCATTCAATTGTTCCAGGATATGAAAGAGTCTGTCTTGATGCTAATCACTTCACACATGATTTTAGAGGCTTCAAATAATAATAATAGTCACTGAGTGCTTACTGTGTGCCGAGCACAAGATTCTCCGATTCATGGGCATAATCCTCACAGTAACACTATTAGTATTTGCATTTTACAGGTGAAAACAAGTAAACTCATAAGGTTTAAGTAATTTATCTAAGGACTCAAGCTAATAAGTCATGTAGCCAGGATTCATCTCCAGGTCTATCTGACAGAAAAGGCCATGTTCTTGACCACTATCCTACCTGTCCTTCCCAGATTGATGTCCCAGGCTGAAAAATCTTAATCTTTTATGTTGGCCCTCACACATATAGGCCAGTAATCTCTTCAGCACACCCTTTCCAAATCTTCTCCATCCCTACTCTGTCTTTAGCGAAAATAATTATTCCAAACTTCCCCAGAATTCCAGGTGTGGACACAAAATAAATTTGAACAAGATAATGTTTTCTCTTTTGTTACTAAAGATTTTAAAAATAATATCCAGTAATTTTTTGGCCCTTTTGGGTTTCATCAGCATCTTGAGGAAAGAGTCATTGTAGACCTTTCCCTGAAGCCTACTATTCTCTTTCCTGAGATGTAATTGATGACACAAATTCCACTACCCTAAAAATGTAGTTGGAATGTTTTAATAAATAGATGTCCTTAACACTGAAGCTCATCTTTCTTCCCTTTCATAAGTTTTTCTTATAGTTTTTCCCCATTGGCTTTAATAATAATAATAATAGCTACCATGTACTGACCACTTACTACATGCCAGGCATTGTGCTTTATGTGTATTTTCTTTTAATTCTTAAAACAACACTCTTAGACATCTGTTATTATTACCCCTATTAGGCAGATGAGGAAATTGAGGCTTAGAGTAGTGAAGGAAATTATGCATAGAGCTAGTAAGTAAACAGCAAGACTCAAATCTAGATACTTCCAACAGCAAGAGTCCATACTCCTACATAGTACATTACTATCCATCTACAACTAGATTCAACAAACTACCACCTATGGGCCAAATCCAACCTACTGCCTGTTTTTAAAAATAAAATTTTATTGGAACTCAGTCATACCCATTCATTTACATGTTTTTGGGTGCTTTCATGCTAAGACATGCATGGGCTACAAAGCCAAAAACATTAACTATCTGTTCCTTTACAGAAAAAGTTTCCTGACCCCGGATCTAAAACATATTAAAGTATTAAATCAGACCAGCCCATGGACATCTCACTGTTTATATTTCTCCTTTCAAATGGCCCATTTATCCCTATTTTTTTTCTTGCCTCTAAATTAGTCTCATCCATATGATGAAACAATGGGACTTTTGTAGAGGCTTGAATAGGATGTTTTGGTACTCCATATAAATTTCATTGGTGGTTCTTTATTGAATGCATACTTTCTGCATCAAACAACCCTAATAGATTGTCCAGGTGTGGCTGTAGGGGACATTTGCTGTTTGCCTCCCCAGCAAGCATTGTACTTTTGGCAGTGGTCCCTAATTTTCATATAGAGATCCAACTTCTTTCCCACTTCGGTCTACCTTCCTGAGTGACATTCCACCTCCAAGCATGAGACCTAGGTCTAAACCAGTGATCCCATGGCATTTACCTGGCCACTGTGACTGTTCCAGGTGTGGGCTTGTGTCCTAAACTTATCTAATAAGAGTGAATTTTATGGCCTTTCTTGGAAATGTTAGAAAAGTACTGTCATTTTTTTTTTCCCCACTGAAATAAGATGATTGCTGACAGCCCTTTTGACAAAGATAGGAGAGCCAATTTAAGAGTGGAGACTTCCTGGGGAAGTAGAATTTAGGGGTAGAGAGGAAGAAACCAAGTCTTGATGATATTTTTAAGTATAAATTTTTTATTGAAATATAGTTGATTTACAACATTATATTAGTTTCAAGTGTATGACATAGTGATTCAATATTTTTATAGGTTATATTGTATGTAAAGTTATTAGAAAATAATAGGTATATTTCCCTGTACTGTACTTTACATCCTTCTAGTTTATTTATTTTATACATAGTAGTTGGTACCTGTTAATCCTCTACTCCTATCTTGCCCCTCCTCCCTTTCCTCTCCCCACTGGTAACCACTAGTTTGTTCTCTATATCTGTCAGTCTGTTTCTGTTTTGTTATATTCTTTCATGTGTTTTATTTTTTAGATTCCACATATAAGTGATAACATATAGTGTTTGTCTTCCTCTGACTTTTTTCACTAATACCCTCCAGGTCCATCCATGTTGTTGCAAATGGCAAAACATTTCATTCTTTTTTATGGCTAATATTCCATTATAGATATATACCACATCTTTATCCATTCATCTGCTGATGGACACTTAGGTTGCTTCCATATCTCGGCTATTGTAAATAATGCTGCTATGAACATTGGGGTGCATGTAGCTGATGATAGTTTTTGAATCACTGAATCCTGCTATGCCTGAAGATGTTTAGCCTTGAAGCTAATAAAATCTTTTTATAGAGGTGCAAAGAGTCCTGATACAATGACTTTCCCTACTGAAACTACACTATTTTTAGCTCAATCTCTTATATCAATTTGAGGAGTCAATGCCTAGTAACAGCAAAAAAAAAAAAAAGAAAGAAAGAAAGAAAGAGAAAAAGAGAAAAAGAAAAAAATATTCCTACATTGTAGTGATGGTATTGGGCAAAGAACAACAGATTTATGTATTCTGTCCCAAGTTTAACCCTCTAATAAATACAGAAATTCCTAGCTTTTCTGCCAGAGGAAGCTTTGTAGAGTCTTCTGGATTCATGAATTTTGTTTGTCCTACTGGGCAGATACAGACTGATCCTGTGTAAACCCATCACCTTCCAAAAGGAATACAAGCTTCTGCCCCAAAGTCCTGCCATTACTTAGTAAACAAATGTGAGATGGCTGCTTAAGGTTTTGGGGACAGGTTGTGGCCTAGGACTTCTTTTCCCATCTTCAACACCTGCACCTTTGCCAAGTACAAAGCAAGACAGCAAAGTATAGTGGATTAAGAGTGGGGAACTCTGCCTGGGTTCAAATGCTGGGCTCTACCTCTCACTACCTAGATGACCTTTTCAGTTTCCTGAACCTCTCTGTGCCTCAATTTCCTACTCTGTATAGGATTATGAAGACTAAATTAATGTTTATATAAAAAACTTAAAGTAGTACCTGGTACACAATAACCACTATACAAGTGTTTGTTAAATAAACAAACAAACAAACAAAATGAATAAACAGCATACAAGTACTACAAACATTTGAAAGATACTTGCAGAGGGTCTGTCAAAATACACATGGTCCCAAACCAATATAATACATGATGGAAACAACAAAGATACCTTTGGATGAGAAAGAATATTTAAATCTTAAATATGATACATAGGATAGGTTATTCTATCCTATCCTACTCCCAATCCCATATCATGAATTCTTTTTTTATCCATTGGGACAATTGCAGAATTGGTCTTGCTTGAAAGCTACATATGGACAGAAGTCAATAGTGAACTCAACCTACAGTCTCTCCCTTTCCAACCAGGGAAGCATTTATGCTTCTCTCCCTTTACCTAATCCCCAAAATGACACAGGTCAATTTCAGAGATGTGCTTTTGTTTCATTTTAGTAACCTAGGAAAGCCTAGGTTAAAGATTCTCAAATTTCTTCTGCTGTCTCCCACATTCCCTAAACTCCTTCTAGCCTACAACAAATCTCAATTCAAGTAATCATTGAAGACTTAACTCTGTGCCTAGCACAATGCCATGAGGTGTTAAGTGATTCCAAGGAGCAGAAGGCAAGGTTTTGGTACTTAAATATCTTAAAATGTTGTTGAGGAGATAAGTAGGAAACAAAGTAAACAATGGAAGAGGATAGCTGACTTGGTTCTAAACTTTCAAGTCTGTCAAGGTCCCTTGTCAGGCCTTGCCTACTTCCCAGGCACTGCAGCCCTTGGCCCTCCTCCTGCTGGTTTCCCTTGCCCTCACATATTCAGGCCTGCATTAGTGAATGCTGACCACCAGCAAGAGGAGAGGTTTAAGGAGATCTATTTTAATGCCACAGTTTATTCAATAGCAGGGTTTGCTATATAATCTGTGGCGAACAGTGCAAAATGAAGATGTGAAGCCTCTGGTTTAAAATGCAGAAAAATGCCATTAAAGGTACTAAACTATAACACTTTTTGTTTCTTGTGCAGTCTCTGTGTCATGATGGTATTTTTAATTTTTTTTGGAAAAATTTAAAACCTACAGAAAACCTGAAAGAAAGTATGGTGCAAAATTGGTATACCCTTGTATTAATTTCCTGGGGCTGCTGCAACAAATTATCACAAACTTGGTGGCTTAAAACAACAGAAGTTTATTCTCTCATAGTTCTGGAGGCTAAAAATCTGAAATCAAGGTGCCAGCCAGGCCAAGCACCCTCTGTAGAAGAATATTTCTTTGCCACTTTCAGCTTCTGGTGGCTCCTGGTGATCTTTAGCTTGAGGTAACTCCAATCTCTGCCTCCATCTTTGTAGGACAGTATACTTGGTACCCACTATGACCTCTCCATTCTCTTACAAGGGCATGAGACATTGGGTTTAGGGCCCACACTAAACCTAGTATGATATCATCTTGAGATCCTTGACCTAAGTTAATCTGTGAAGACTCTTTTTTCAAAATAAGGTCACATTCACAAGTATCAGGAGTTAGGACTTGGACATATTTTTGAAGGGTGAACCAGTCAAACAACTACAACCCTTTAACTAGATTCACCAATTTTTAACATTTTGCCAACTCTTTCATTCTCTCCCTTTCTCTCTGTCATTCTTTCTCTCCCTTTCCCTCTCCCTCTTTCTGTGTAAATTGCAAAAAGCATAGCACTTAGCTCTAAATACTTCAGCAGATATCTCTTAAGAATAAAAAATTATTCCACATGACAATTAGAAAATTTAACATGAATTCAATAGTATCATATATTATCTAGTCCAAATTTAATTCTTCCATTTCTCCTAAAATTGTCTTTTATAGCTTTATTTATGACTGAGAATTCAATCAACGTCCCCTATTACATTTGGGTTGTAACATCTCTTTAGTTTCTTTTAATCTTGAATAGTTCCTTGCTATTTTTGTTGCCAATGGCTTGGTTTGGTTTTTTTTTTAATGACATTGATATTTTCAAAGAGTCCAGGTCATGTCTGTCATGTAGAGTGTCCCACATTCTGGAGTTTTCTAATAGTTTGTTCAAGATTATATTCAGGTTAAACATTTTGAAAAAGACCAACTTATAGGTGATGTTGCAGACTTCCCAACGCATCATCAGCAGGCATGTTAGTTTGTGCCTATACTGATGATGCTGGGTTTGATCCTATGGTTACATTAGGGTCTATCAGCTCTCCACACTGTAAATGTACCTTTTTTCCTTTATATTTAGAATTAACTGTACAGTGATATCCTGAGACCTTTTGACTATCAGCTCCCAAAAACTTTTTACCCAATGGTTCTAGCCTCCAATAATGATCTATGCTTGCACTCCTTATTACACTGGAGGGTGTTAAATAATACATTTATTAACTAGCATTCTTCTATAAAGAAGAACTTCCAGGCTTTCCTTCTCTCCCCTCTCCCCCTCCCCTTTCACTATAAACTCAGTGATTTTTTTAGTGTCAAATGTAATATGAACTTTCTTTCTTCCTGATATTTCAAGATTCTTTATCATTTCCTTTCTCCTCCAAGAACTTCTTTAGCTTTCTTTTAAGGTAGGTCTGCTGGCAATGAGTGTTCTCAGTTTGCCTTCAATGAAGAATGTTTTGATTCATTGTCATATGACCCAGCAATCCCATCCCTGGGCATATATCTGGATAAAACACTAATTCAAAAACGTACATACGCCCTATGTTCATAGCAGCACTATTTATGATAGCCAAGACATGGAAACAACCTAAATGTCCATCGACAGATGAATGGATAAAGATGTGGTACTTATGTAAAATGTAATACTACTCAGCCATAAAAAAGAATGAGAGACACCTTCAAGATGGCGGAAACTAAGATGTGGAGATCACCTTACTCTGCACGAATACATCAGAAATACATCTACATGTGGAACAACTCCTACAGAACACCTACTGAACGCTGGCAGAAGACCTCAGACTTCCCAATATATATATATATATATATTTTTTTCCTTTTTCTCTTTTTGTGAGTGATTCTTTGTGTGATTTTGCCCGTATAGCTTTGCTTTTACCATTGTCCTGGGGTTCTGTCTGTCCATTTATTTATTTATTTTTTAGTATAGATTTTAGCGCTTGTTATCATTGGTGGATTTGTTTTTAGGTTTGGTTGCTCTTTCTTTCTTTCTTTTCTTTTCCTTTTTTTAAAATACTTTTTAATTTTTTTGATTTTTAATAATATTTTTATTTTTTATTTTAATAACTTTATTCTCTTTCTTTCTCTCTTTCACTCTTTCTTGCTTGCTTGTTTTCTTGCTTTTCTTCTTTCTTTCTTTCTCCATTTTCTTCTGAACTTTGTGGCTGATAGGGTCTTCGTGCTCCGGCTGGGTGTCAGGCCTGTGCCTCTGAGGTGGAAGAGCCAAGTTCAGGACACTGGTCCACCAGAGACCTCCCAGCTCCACATAATATCAAACGGCGAAAGCTCCCTCAGAGATCTTCATCTCAACTCTAAGACCCAGCTCCACTGAACAACCAGCAAGCTACAGTGCTGGACACCCTATGCCAAACAACTAGTAAGACAAGAACACCACCCGACCCATTAACAGAGGCTGCCTAAAATCATAATAAGGTCACAGACACCCCAAAACACACCACCGGATGCGGTCCTGCCCACCAGAAAGACAAGATCCAGCCTCATCCACCAGAGCACAGTCACTCGTCCCCACCACCAGGAAGCCTACACAACCTGTTGAACCAACCTTAGCCACTGGGGGCAGACACCAAAAACAATGGGAACTACCAAACTGCAGCCTGAAAAAGGAGACCCCAAACACAGTAAGTTAAGCAATGAGAAGACAGAGAAACACACAGCAGATGAAGGAGCAAGGTAAAAACCCACCAGACTAAACAAATGAAGAGGAAATAGGCAGTCTACCTGAAAAACAATTCAGAGTAATGATAGTAAAGATGATCCAAAATCTTGGAACTAGAATGGAAAAAATACAAGAAATGATTAACAAGCACCAAGAAGAACTAATGAGCAAACAAACAATGATGAAAAACACAATAAATGAAATTAAAAATTCTCTAGAAGGAATCAATAGTAGAATAACTGAGGCAAAAGAATGGATAAGTGACCTGGAAGATAAATTAGTGGAAATAACTACCACAGAGCAGAATAAAGAAAAAAGAATGAAAAGAATGGAGGACAGTCTCAGAGACATCTGGGGCAACATTAAATGCAGCAACATTCGAATTATAGGGGTCCCAGAAGAGGAAGAGAAAAAGAAAGGGAATGAGAAAATATATGAAGAGATTATAGTTGAAAACTGCCCTAATATGGGAAAGGAAATAGTCAATCAAGTCCAGGAAGTGCAGACAGTCCCATACAGGATAAATCCAAGGAGAAACACGCCAAGACACATATTAATCAAACTATCAAAAATTAAATACAAAGAAAAAATATTAAGAGCAGCAAGGGAAAAGCAACAACTAACGTACAAGGGAATCCCCATAAGGTTAACAGCTGATCTTTCAGCAGAAACTCTGCAAGCCAGAAGGGAGTGGCAGGATATATTTAAAATGATGAAAGGGAAAAACCTAAAACAAAGATTACTCTACCCAGCAAGGATCACATTCAGATTCAACGGAGAAATTAAAAACTTTACAGACAAGCAAAAGCTAAGAGAATTCAGCACCACCAAACCAGCTTTACAACAAATGCTAAAGGAACTTCTCTAGGCAGGAAACCCAAGAGAAGGAAAAGACCTACAATAACAAACCTAAAACAATTAAGAAAATAGTAATAGGAACATACATATTGATAATTACCTTAAATGTAAATGGATTAAATGCTCCAACCAAAAGACATAGACTGGCTGAATGGATACAAAAACAAGAGCCGTATATATGCTGTCCACCAGAGACCCACTTCAGACCTAGGGACACATACAGACTAAAGTGGGGATGGAAAAAGATATTCCATGCAAATGGAAATCTAAAGAAAGCTGGAGTAGCAATTCTCATATAAGACAAAATAAACTTTAAAATAAAGACTATTACAAGAGACAAAGAAGGACACTAGATAATAATCAAGGGATCAATCCAAAAGGAAGATATAACAATTGTAAATATTTATGCCCCAACATAGGAGCACCTCAATATATAAGGCAAATGCTAATGGCCATAAAAGGGGAAATCGACAGTAACACAATAATAGTAGGGGACGTTAACCACTCATTTTCACCAATGGACAGATCATCCAAAATGAAAATAAATAAGGAAACACAAGCTTTAAGTGATACATTAAACAAGATGGACTTAATTGATATTTATAGGACATTCCATCCAAAGCAACAGAATACACTTTCTTCTCAAGTGCTCATGGAACATTCTCCAGAATAGATCATATCATAGTTCACAAATCAAGCCTTGGTAAATTTAAGAAAACTGAAATCATATCAAGCATCTCTTCCAACCACAATGCTATGAGACTAGATATCAAGTACAGGAAAAAAAATCTGTAAAAAAATACAAACACATGGAGACTAAACAATACACTACTAAATAACCAAGAGATCCCTGAAGAAATCAAAGTGGAAATAAAAAAAATCTAGAAAAAACTGACAATGAAAACACGATGACCCAAATTCTATGGGATGCAGCAAAAGCAGTTCTAAGAGAGAAGTTTACAGCAATACAGTCCTATCTCAAGAAACGAGAAACATCTCAAATAAACAACCTAACCTTACACCTAAAGCAATTAGAGAAAGGAGAACAAAGAAACCCCAAAGTTAGCAGAAGGAAAGAAATCATAAAGATCAGATCAGAAAGAAATGAAAAAGAAATGAAGAAAACAATAGCAAAGGTCAATAAAACTAAAAGCTGGTGCTTTGAGAAGATAAACAAAATTGATAAACCATGAGCCAGACTCATCAAGAAAAAAAGGGAGAAGACTCAAATCAATAGACTTAGAAATGAAAAAGGAGGAGTAACAACTGACACTTCAGAAATACAAAGACTCATGAGAGATTACTACAAGCAACTCTATGCCAATAAAATGGACAACCTGGAAGAAATGGAGAAATTCTTAGAAATGCACAACCTTCTGAGACTGAACCAGGAAGAAACAGAAAATATAAACGACCAATCACAAGCACTGAAATTGAGACTGTGATTAAAAATCTTCCAACAAACAAAAGCCCAGGACCAGATGGCTTCACAGGTGAATTCTATCAAACATTTAGAGAAGAGTCAACACCTATCCTTCTCAAACTCTTCCAAAATATAGCAGAGGGAGGAACACTCCCAAACTCATTCTATGAGGCCACCATCATCCTGATACCAAAATGAGACAAAGATGTCACAAAGAAAGAAAACTACAGGCCAATATCACTGATGTACATAGATGTAAAAATCCTCAACAAAATACTAGCAAACAGAATCCAGCAGCACATTAAAAGGATCATACACCATGATCAAGTGGGGTTTTCTCAGGAATGCAAGGATCCTTCAATATATGCAAATCAATCAATGTGATAAACCATAGTAACAAATTGAAGGAGAAAAACCATATAGCTTTTCGAGATTAACCAAGATGGCGGAGTAGAAGGATGTGCTGTCACTCCCTCTTGCGAGAGCACCAGAATCACAACTGACTGCTGGACCATCATTGACAGGAAGACCCTGGACTTCACCAAGGAGGATACCCCACGTCCAAGGACAGAGGAGAAGCCACAGTGAGACGGTAGGAGGGGCGCAAGCAGAGTAAAATCAAACCCCGTAACTGCTGGGTGGGTGACTCACAGACTGGCGAACACTTATACCACAGAAGTCCACCCACTGGAGTAAAGGTTCTGAGCCCCACGTCAGGCTTCCCAACCTGGGGGTCAGGCAACGGGAGGAGGAATTCCTAGAGAATCAGACTTTGAAGCCTAGTGGGAATTGGATTGCAGGACTTTGAGAGGACTGGGGGAAACAGAGACCCCACTCTTGGAGGGCACACACAAAGTAATGTGTGCATCAGGACCCAGGGGAAGGAGCAGTGAGCCTGGGGGAGACTGAACCAGACCTACCTGCTGGTGTTCGGGGGTCTCCTGCAGAGGCGAGTGGTGGCTCTGTTTCACCGTGGGGATAAGGACACTGGCAGCAGAGGTTCTGGGAAGTTCTCCTTGGCGTGAGCCCTCCCAGAGTCTGCCATTAACCCCACCAAAGAGCACGGGTAGGCTCCAGTGTTGGGTTGCCTCAGGCAAAACAGCCAACAGGGAGGGAACCCAGCCCCACCCATCAACAGTCAAGTGGATTAAGGTTTTACTGAGCTCTGACCGCCACAGCAACAGGGAGGGAACCCAGCCCCACCCATCAACAGTCAAGTGGATTAAGGTTTTACTGAGCTCTGACCGCCACAGCAACAGTCAGCTCTACCCACCACCAGAGCCTCCCATCAAGCCTCTTAGATAGCCTCAACCACCAGAGGGCAGACAACAGAAGCAAGAAAAACTATAATCCTGCAGTCTGTGGACCAAAAACCACAGTTACAGAAAGATAGAGAAGATGAAAAGGCAGAGGGCTATGTACCAGATGAAGGAACAAGAAAAAACCCCAGAAAAACAACTAAATGAAGTGGAGATAGGCAACCTTCCAGAAAAAGAATTCAGAATAATGATAGTGAAGATGATCCAGGACCTTGAAATAAGAATGGAGGCAAAGATTGAGAAGATGCAAGAAATGATTAACAAAGACCTAGAAGAATTAAAGAACAAACAAACAGAGATGACCAATACAATAACTGAAATGAAAACTACACTAGAAGGAATCAATAGCAGAATAACTGAGGCAGAAGAACGGATAAGTGACCTGGAAGACAGAATGATGGAATTCACTGCTGCGGAACAGACTAAAGAAAAAAGAATGAAAAGAAATGAAGACAGCCTAAGAGACCTCTGGGACAACATTAAACGCAACAACATTCGCATTATAGGGGTCCCAGAAGGAGAAGAGAGAGAGAAAGGACCAGAGAAAATATTTGAAGAGATTATAGTCGAAAACTTCCCTAACATGGGAAAGGAAATAGCCACCCAAGTCCAGGAAGCGCAGAGAGTCCCATACAGGATAAACCCAAGGAGAAACACGCCGAGACACATAGTAATCAAAGTGGCAAAAATTAAAGACAAAGAAAAATTATTGAAAGCAGCAAGGGAAAAACGACAAATAACATACAAGGGAACTCCCATAAGGTTAACAGCTGATTTCTCAGCAGAAACTCTGCAAGCCAGAAGGGAGTGGCATGATATACTTAAAGTGATGAAAGGGAAGAACCTACAACCAAGATTACTCTACCCGGCAAGGATCTCATTCAGATTTGATGGAGAAATCAAAAGCTTTACAGACAAGCAAAAGCTAAGAGAATTCAGCACCACCAAACAGGTTCTACAACAAATGCTAAAGGAACTTCTCTAAGTGGGAAACACAAGAGAAGAAAAGGACCTACACAAACAAACCCAAAACAATTAAGAAAATGGTCATAGGAACATACATATCGATAATTACCTTAAACGTGAATGGATTAAATGCCCCAACCAAAAGACATAGACTGGCTGAATGGATACAAAAACAAGACCCATATATATGCTGTCTACAAGAGACCCACTTTAGACCTAGGGACACATACAGACTGAAAGTGATGGGATGGAAAAAGATATTCCATGCAAATGGAAATCAAAAGAAAGCTGGAGTAGCTATACTCATATCAGATAAAATAGACTTTAAATTAAAGAATGTTACAAGAGACAAGGAAGGACACTACATAATGATCCAGGGATCAATCCAAGAAGAAGATATAACAATTATAAATATATATGCACCCAACATAGGAGCACCTCAATACATAAGGCAACTGCTAACAGCTATAAAAGAGGAAATCGACAGTAACACAATAATAGTGGGGGACTTTAACACCTCACTTACACCAATGGACAGATCATCCAAAATGAAAATAAATAAGGAAACAGAAGCTTTAAATGACACAATAGACCAGATAGATTTAATTGATATATATCGGACATTCCATCCAAAAACAGCAGATTACACGTTCTTCTCAAGTGCGCACGGAACATTCTCCAAGATAGATCACATCTTGGGTCACAAATCAAGCCTCAGTAAATTTAAGAAAATTGAAATCATATCAAGCATCTTTTCTGACCACAACGCTATGAGATTAGAAATGAATTACAGGGAAAAAAACGTAAAAAGGACAAACACATGGAGGCTAAACAATACGTTACTAAATAACCAAGAGATCACTGAAGAAATCAAAGAGGAAATCAAAAAATACCTAGAGACAAATGACAATGAAAACACGACGACCCAAAACCTATGGGATGCAGCAAAAGCAGTTCTAAGAGGGAAGTTTATAGCTATACAAGCCTACCTAAAGAAACAAGAAAAAGCTCAAGTAAACAATCTAACCTTACACTTAAAGAAACTAGAGAAAGAAGAACAAACAAAACCCAAAGTTAGCAGAAGGAAAGAAATCATAAAGATCAGAGCAGAAATAAATGAAATAGAAACAAAGAAAACAATAGCAAAGATCAATAAAACTAAAAGTTGGTTCTTTGAGAAGATAAACAAAATTGATAAGCCATTAGCCAGACTCATCAAGAAAAAGAGGGAGAGGACTCAAATCAATAAAATCAGAAATGAAAAAGGAGAAGTTACAACAGACACTGCAGAAATACAAAGCATCCTAAGAGACTACTACAAGCAACTTTATGCCAATAAAATGGACAACCTGGAAGAAATGGACAAATTCTTAGAAAGGTATAACCTTCCAAGACTGAACCAGGAAGAAACAGAAAATATGAACAGACCAATCACAAGTAATGAAATTGAAACTGTGATTAAAAATCTTCCAACAAACAAAAGTCCAGGACCAGATGGCTTCACAGGTGAATTCTATCAAACATTTAGAGAAGAGCTAACACCCATCCTTCTCAAACTCTTCCAAAAAATTGCAGAGGAAGGAACACTCCCAAACTCATTCTATGAGGCCACCATCACCCTGATACCAAAACCAGACAAAGACACTACAAAAAAAGAAAATTACAGACCAATATCACTGATGAATATAGATGCAAAAATCCTCAACAAAATACTAGCAAACAGAATCCAACAACACATTAAAAGGATCATACACCACGATCAAGTGGGATTTATCCCAGGGATGCAAGGATTCTTCAATATACGCAAATCAATCAATGTGATACACCATATTAACAAATTGAAGAATAAAAACCATATGATCATCTCAATAGATGCAGAAAAAGCTTTTGACAAAATTCAACACCCATTTCTGATAAAAACTCTCCAGAAAGTGGGCATAGAGGGAACCTACCTCAACATAATAAAGGCCATATATGACAAACCCACAGCAAACATCATTCTCAATGGTGAAAAACTGAAAGCATTTCCTCTAAGATCAGGAACGAGACAAGGATGCCCACTCTCACCACTATTATTCAACATAGTTTTGGAAGTCCTAGCCACGGCAATCAGAGAAGAAAAAGAAATAAAAGGAATACAAATTGGAAAAGAAGAAGTAAAACTGTCACTGTTTGCGGATGACATGATACTATACATAGAGAATCCTAAAACTGCCACCAGAAAACTGCTAGAGCTAATTAATGAATATGGTAAAGTTGCAGGATACAAAATTAATGCACAGAAATCTCTTGCATTCCTATACACTAATGATGAAAAATCTGAAAGAGAAATTATGGAAACACTCCCATTTACCATTGCAACAAAAAGAATAAAATACCTAGGAATAAACCTACCTAGGGAGACAAAAGACCTGTATGCAGAAAACTATAAGACACTGATGAAAGAAATTAAAGATGATACCAACAGATGGAGAGATATACCATGTTCTTGGATTGGAAGAATCAACATTGTGAAAATGAGTATACTACACAAAGCAATCTACAGATTCAATGCAATCCCTATCAAATTACCAATGGCATTTTTTACGGAGCTAGAACAAATCATCTTAAAATTTGTATGGAGACACAAAAGACCCCGAATAGGCAAAGCAGTCTTGAGGCAAAAAAATGGAGCTGGAGGAATCAGACTCCCTGACTTCAGACTATACTACAAAGCTACAGTAATCAAGACAATATGGTACTGGCACAAAAACAGAAACATAGATCAATGGAACAAGATAGAAAGCCCAGAGATTAACCCACGCACCTATGGTCAACTAATCTATGACAAAGGAGGCAAAGATATACAATGGAGAAAAGACAGTCTCTTCAATAAGTGGTGCTGGGAAAACTGGACAGCTACATGTAAAAGAATGAAATTAGAATACTCCCTAACACCATACACAAAAATAAACTCAAAATGGATTAGAGACCTAAATATAAGACTGGACACTATAAAACTCTTAGAGGAAAACATAGGAAGAACACTCTTTGACATAAATCACAGCAAGATCTTTTTTGATCCACCTCCTAGAGTAATGGAAATAAAAACAAAAATAAACAAATGGGACCTAATGAAACTTCAAAGCTTTTGCACAGCAAAGGAAACCATAAACAAGACGAAAAGACAACCCTCAGAATGGGAGAAAATATTTGCAAATGAATCAACGGACAAAGGATTAATCTCCAAAATATATAAACAGCTCATTCAGCTCAATATCAAAGAAACAAACACCCCAATCCAAAAATGGGCAGAAGACCTAAGTAGACATTTCTCCAAAGAAGACATACAGATGGCCACGAAGCACATGAAAAGATGCTCAACATCACTAATTATTAGAGAAATGCAAATCAAAACTACAATGAGGTATCACCTCACTCCTGTTAGAATGGGCATCATCAGAAAATCTACAAACAACAAATGCTGGAGAGGGTGTGGTGAAAAGGGAACCCTCTTGCACTGTTGGTGGGAATGTAAATTGATACAGCCACTATGGAGAACAGTATGGAGGTTCCTTAAAAAACTAAAAATAGAATTACCATATGACCCAGCAATCCCACTACTGGGCATATACCCAGAGAAAACCGTAATTCAAAAAGACACATGCACCCGAATGTTCATTGCAGCACTATTTACAATAGCCAGGTCATGGAAGCAACCTAAATGCCCATCAACAGACGAATGGATAAAGAAGATGTGGTACATATATACAATGGAATATTACTCAGCCATAAAAAGGAACGAAATTGAGTCATTTGTTGAGACGTGGATGGATCTAGAGACTGTCATACAGAGTGAAGTAAGTCAGAAAGAGAAAAACAAATATCGTATATTAATGCATGTATGCGGAACCTAGAAAAATGGTACAGATGAGCCAGTTTGCAGGGCAGAAGTTGAGACACAGATGTAGAGAATGGACATATGGACACCAAGGGGGGAAAACTGCGGTGGGGTGGGGATGGTGGTGTGCTGAATTGGGCGATTGGGATTGACATGTATACACTGATGTGTATAAAACTGATGCCTAATAAGAACCTGCAGTATAAAAAAACAAACAAAACAACTAATACTAAACTTTCATTGGGTTATTTGTATGGAAACATGTTAATATAAATGTTTCAGACATTACATGAAATTTCTAAAAATCTTATATTTGTATTTGTATGGAAATATGTATGGAAATATGTTAATATAAATGTTTCAGACATTACATGAAATTTCTAAAAATCATATTTGTATTTGTATGGAAATATGTATGGAAATATGTTAATATAAATGTTTCAGACATTACATGAAATTTCTAAAAATCTTATATTTGTACTTGTATGGAAATATGTATGGAAATATGTTAATATAAATGTTTCAGACATTACATGAAATTTCTAAAAATCTTATATGTTCTGGTATAATGTTATAAGTAATAATCCTAGTTATTACTTTAAAATGTATATCTCAGAAATAACTAATTTTCTTGTCAACTGCATTATTATGAACTGTCATCAAATCTTTAACCGTGGTCATTTTTAAGTCTTTTGTCATTTACAGACAGTTCTGGGTGTACTCTGATGATTTTGCAAATATGTTCCTATAAAAGGGTTTCATCTTCAAGAAATACATGGAAAAGACTCTGACAAGTACAGGTTTCTGGTAACGGACTGTACTGCTGAACTGAATGAATAAGCATTTTCAGAACTCTAATGAAAAACTGATGAACTCATAAAAGTGCTAACAAAAGATCAAGATGAAAAAAAAAATTAATTACATGGGACTGAGTGAACTGATGAGGATGAGTATAATTTTTGTGACTTTCTGTCTGAATTAAAAAAAAAAAATTCCACAAGGACTCAGAGGCAAAGAATATACAAATCAATTTTCACTGCAAAGTAAAGGAGCTGTTACAGTGGAGGATTACTGGACTGAATGTCAATACTATGACATAGTATGAGTGTGTTTCATGTTTGGTAATTGCAATCATTGTTGCTTTTGTTGTGGTCATCCATGTACAATGCTTGGTGTCAGTCGATTTATCTCTTGTAAAAATAAAATACAGTGTGTGTGTGTGTGTGAAAAAAATAAAAAAAAAAAAAAAAAAAAAAAAAAGAAAAACCATATATATGATCATCCAATAGATGCAGAAAAAGCTTTCGACAAAATTCAACACCCATTTATAATAAAAACCCTCCAGAAAATAGTCAAAGAGGGAACCTACCTCAATATAATAAAAACCATATATGACAAACCCACAACCAACATCGTTCTCAATGGTGAAAAACTGAAACCATTTCCTCTAAGATCAGGAACAAGAAAAGGTTGTCCACTCTCACCACTATTATTCAACATACTTTTGGAAGTTTTAGGCACAGCAATCAGAGAAGAAAAAGAAGTAAAAGGAATCCAAATCGGAAAAGAAGAAATAAAGCTGTCACTGTTTGCAGATGACATGATACTATACATAGAGAATCCTAAAGATGTTACCAGAAAACTACTAGAGCCAATCAATGAATTTGGCAAAGTAGTAGGATACAAAATTAATGCACAGAAATCTCTTGCATTCCTATACACTAATGATGAAAAATCTGAAAGAGAAATTCAGGAAACACTCCCATTTACCACTGCAACAAAAAGAATAAAATACGTAGGAATAAACCTACCTAAGGAGACAAAAGACCTGTATGCAGAAAACTGTAAGACACTGATGAAAGAAATTAAAGTTGATACAAACAGATGGAGAGATATACCGTGTTCTTGGATGGGAAGAATCAACAATGTGAAAATGACTATACTACCCAAAGCAATCTACAGATTCAATGCAATCCCTATCAAAATACCAATGGCATTTTTCACAGAACTAGGACAAAAAAATTCACAATTTGTATGGAAACACAAAAGGCCCCAAATAGCCAAAGCAATCTTGAGAAAGAAAAACGGAAATGGAAGAATCAGGCTCCCAGACTTCAGACTATAATACAAAGCTATAGTAATCAAGACAGTATGGTATGGCACAAAAACAGCAATATAGATCAATGGAACAGGATAGAAAGCTCAGAGATAAACCCACGCACATATGGTCACCTTTTTTTTGATAAAGGATGCAAGAATATACAATGGAGAAAAGACAGCCTCTTCAATAAGTGGTGACAGGAAAACTGGACCGCTACATGTAAAAGAATGAAATTAGAACACTCCCTAACACCATACACAAAAATAAACTCAAAGTTCATTAAAGACCTAAATGTAAGGCCAGATACTATAAAACTCTAAGAGGAAAACATAGGCAGAGCACTCTATGACATAAATCACAGCAAGATCCTTTTTGACGCCCCCCTCCTAGAGAAATGGAAATAAAAACAAAAATAAACAAATGGGACCTAATGAAACTTAAAAGCTTTTGCACAGGCAAAGAAAACATAAACAAGACCAAAAGACAACCCTCAGAATGGGAGAAAATGTCTGCAAATGAAGCAACTGACAAAGGATTAATCTCCAAAAATTTCAAGCAGCTCATGCAGCTCAATATCAAAAAAACAAACAACTCAATCCAAAAATGGGCAGAAGACCTAAATAGACATTTCTCCAAAGAAGATATACAGATTGCCAACAAACACATGAAAGGATGCTCAACATCACTAATCATTAGAGAAATGCAAATCAAAAGTACAGTGAGGTATCGCCTCACACCAGTCAGAATGGCCATCATCAAAAAATCTACAAACAATAAATGCTGGAGAGGGTGTGGAGAAAAGGCTGCCCTCTTGCACTGTTGGTAGGAATGTAAGTTGATACAGCCACTATGGAGAACAATATGGAGGTTCCTTAAAAAACTAAAAATAGAACTACCATACGACTCAGCAATCCCATTACTGGGCATTTAACCTGAGAAAACCATAATTCAAAAAGAGTCATGTACCACAGTGTTCATTGCAGCTCTATTTACAATAGCCAGGACATGGAAACAACCTAAGTGTCCATTGACAGATGAATGGATAAAGAAGATATGGCATATATACACAATGGAATAGTACTCAGCCATAAAAAGAAATGAAATTGAGTTATTTGTAGTGAGGTGCATGTACCTAGAGTCTGTCATACAGAGTGAAGTAAGTCAGAAAGAGAAAAACAAATACTGTATGCTAACATATATATATGGAATCTAAAAAAGAAAACAGGTTCTGAAGAACCTAGGGGCAGGACAGGAATAAAGATGCAGATGTAGAGAATGGACTTGAGGACACGGGGAGGGGGAAGGGTAAGCTGGGACGAAGTGAGAGAGTGGCATGGACATATATACATTACCAAATGTAAAATAGATAGCTAGTTGGAAGCAATTGCATAGCACAGGGAGATCAGCTCAGTGCTTTGTGACCACCTAGAGGGGTGGGATAGGGAGCATGGGAGGGAGATGCAAGAGGGAAGAGATATGGGGATATATGTATATGTATAGCTGATTCACTTTGGTATAAGGCAGAAACTAAAACACCATTGTAAAGCAATTATACCTCAATAAAGATTTTTTAAAAAAAGAATGAAATAATGCCATTTGTAGCAACATGGATGGACCTAGAGATTTACTAAGTGAAGTAAGTCACAAAGGGAAAGACAAATACAATATGATATCACTTATATGTGGAATCTAAAATATGACACGAATGCACCTATCTATGGAACAGAAACAGACTCACGGACATAGAGAACAGACTGGTGGCTGTCATGGGGGAAGGGGTTGAGGAGGGATGGAGTGGGAGTTTGGGGTTAGCAGATGTAAGCTTTTATATATAGAATGGATAAACAACAAGGTCCTACTGTATAGCACAGAGAACTATATTCAATATCCTATAATAAACCATAATGGAAAAGAATATGAAAAAGAATATATATATGTATATATATATGTGTGTGTATATATATATATATATATATATATATATATATATAATCATTGAATCACTTTGCTATAACCAGAAACTAATACAACATTGTAAATCAACTATACTTCAATAAAATAAATTTTAAAAATGTGTTTAAATTAAAAATAGAAATAAATAAATAATAAAAATAAGTAAATTAAAAATAAAAATAAATAAATAAATAAAATAACTCACCCATTGGGGAAAAATGTCTTGATTGGCCCTTAATTCCTTGAGGATATTTTTTATGGATGTGGGATTCATAGTTTACAGTTCTGTTTTTTGATACTGTAACAATCTTGTGCCTCTTCCATCTACCCCCCATGGTTTCTGATAAAAAAATCCACTGTAACTTGAATTATGTTTTTCTACTCTAGACAAGATATTACTTGTCTCATTGCTTTCAATATTTGTTTTCTGTCTTTAGTTTTCAGAAGTTTGACTAAGATGTGTCTTAGCATGCATCTCTTCAGGTTTATTTACTACTAGCATGTCATTCTTTTATTTTGAGTCCAATGACCTCTATATAAATGCAAACCCCCCTGGGAAGGGTCCACATTAAAATTTGCCATTAATTTAAGACTGAGTGTAAAGAAATGTACCACCCACTGTGGGATTGTGGTGGTAGTCAGGCAAAGGGCACAGAAAGAGGAAGCAGGAGCTAGGAAAAGTAAACTCTCCTCTTTCCCCATGGGTTTTGCTGTTGACCTTGAATACCCAGAGGCTTGACATTTAATGAGGACCCCATATCTTGTGCTTTTTGCTGTTGAACTGACAAGGGTATTGACACTGCCCCACAGGAATCTCTCACTGGCTGAGGTGTCTACCCCACTTATCCTCCTGAGGACAGTGTTAAATAAATCAATGGAAGTGGCCAAGTCCAGACATGCTGGCCTGAGAGTCTCTGTTCAGTGGCATTTTGTTAATACAAACAATTACATTTCCAAAACACAGTGAATTATTCCCAGGCTAACATAGCAGTCCCTGAGCCCAATTTGGTGTTGAAATAGGAAAAATGGTCTCCAGCTTTAAATGCCTTTTAATTTTTTTTTTCTGTCAGAGCCTGAGAATCTGGCCATTTACATGTCCCTGAGTTTTGAAACTAAGCACTATCTTAGCAATTTAGACTTGTTGAGACAAGTATTTTGAAAATACCATCTCAATGGCCGATCCTTTCTTCAGGAAAAATTAATGTGCTGTTTATTTTTTACAGGTGGAAATTTTAATAAAGTTACTGTTCATTTGGATAATGTAGAGAAATTAATTTTTGATGGCCCCAAAGCTGGTAAAATTACCACATATGTCAGTGCCTATTTTTGATATATCGCCTTGATTAACACACAGATGCCTAGGGATGCAGGTAGTGGAGAGTTTGAGGTAAGGTAGAGCTTGACATCTGCATCATTGCCATAAGCTTTATTTGGGGTGACAGAATACAATTCAAACAATTGATGCACATTGAGAGCCCACTGTGTATGTACAGGTGTGGCAGGAATGCAGAACTGGTTATGATATGGTCCCTGCCTATAAGGGCCTTATAACATGGCAGGGTCTATGAGACCTCTGTTTGGTGATGATAGCTATGATGAAAATGGTAATAGCTAACTTTAACTGTGTGCTTACTATTTGCCCAGTACTGTGCTTAGTGTTTTACAGTCATTAGCTCATTTATTCCAAGAACCCTGTGAGGTATGTACTGCTGTGCCCATTTTATAGCTGCAGAAACAGAGGCTCAGAGCCATTAAATGGTGAGACCAGAGTCACACAGGCAAGATTCACACCCGGGTTTGCCTGACTCTAAAGCCTCAACTTTTAACCACTGTGACATAAGTAATTAAACCACAAGACAGCCCATAAGACATATTTGGAAGAGATCTTCAAAAGTCAGTCAATTTAAGTATTTCTCAAACTGGAAGGACTTGGGAGAAATGGAAGCCAATTAGAGATCCTAAAAATAAAGAAGGCTTAGGACAAGGAGGCCAGCGCTGTGCTCTGAGAATCCATGCAGGCAGCAAGGCAAGCTAGATCCCCTAACTTCCTGTTTCTAGTGCTCTCTCCAGGTCGTCATCTCCCAACCAACAAAGGAGACTGGAGTTCACATACTTCAAAATATGGTTGACCTTTGAACAACAGAGGTCCACTTATATGTGGATTTTCTTCAATAAATACATCCAGTATTACACCATGTGCAGTTCGTTGAATCTGTGGATGTGGAACCATGGATGTGAAAGGCCGACTATGGGACTTGAGCACCTATGGATTTTGGTATATCCAGAGGTTCCTGGAACGAATTCCCTGCAGATACTAAGGGACAACTGCACAGGCTGGTGTCAGCGCTACTAGAAAAATAAAACTCAGGCTTGAATTTGTCAGACAGGACCTTCCACCTTATTTCTATCTGTTCCTTAGACAATCACTTACTATGTGATTATGGGCAAGGCACTGTGCTAGGCATATGTAGACAAAGGAGAGATGAATAAGACATGGTCCCTGTACTCAGTGAGATTATTTTCTAAGGCAGGAATCAACAAACTTTTTCTGCAATGATCCAGATAGTAAATGATTCAGGCTTTGAGGGCCTCTGTTTCAGCTACTCAACTCTCCTATTGTAGTGTGAAATTAACCATAGATAATACATAAACAAATAGACCAATATAATTTATTTACAGAAACAGGCAGTGATCTGGATTTGACCTATGGGCCAGAGTTTGCCAACTCATGCCCTAAGGCATGGAACTTAACCTTGGATACACATTAGAATCACCTGGAGACCTTTAAAAAATGCTTACATCTGTGTCTCACTCTCAGAAATTCTCATTCAGTTGGCCTGGCACAGGCCTTAGATCAGGACTCTTTGAAAGTTCCCAGATGGTTTTAATGTGCTGATAATATTAACAACCACTGCTTTAAAGGGAAACAGACTTATTAATAGTACTAGTACAAAACATGGGCCAGAATGAAGGTGTGAATAGGTACCATGGGAATGTACAGAAAATAATTGGTTTCAACTGAGGAAATCAGGTTAGTCTTCCTGGAGGGGGTAGCACATGAGCTAGCAAAGGAATAAAAAGTATTACTATTACTACTGCTGCTACTGCTACTACTACTACCACCACCACTACCCGTAATCATATGCCAAGTGCTTCTCTAGAGGCTTTCTATGCATTAAGGCACTGAACTCTCACAACCCTCTGAGTTAGGTATTATCATTGTCAGTTTATGGAAGAGGAAACTGAAACCTGAAGACATTGAGAAACTTGCCTTACGTCACACAGCTCACTCGTGCAATTCTCTCTCTCTCTCTCTCCATATATATATACTCCTTACAATGCTCTCCACTCACCCTTGGTCCCCAACAACTCTTCACCAACCCTACCTGTCCTACACAATCACCCCAAAAGTAGGATTATCAGGGGCTCAGGTGGGCTTTATGTTTTGGGGAGGCCCTTGTGCCTTTCATATATAATGAAAATGAAAATCATGGAAACAATAAACACAGAATACAAGATAATTACATAGTTATAAGACATGACATTATAAAACTCCTAGAAGAGAAAAACATAGGCAAAACATTCTCAGACATAATCATAGCAATATTTTCCTAGATCAGTCTCCCAAGGCAAAAGAAGCAAAAGCAAAACTAAACAAATGGGACCTAATCAAACTTACAAGCTTTTGCACAGCAAAGGAAACCATCAACAAAACAAAAAGATAACCTACAGAATGGGACAAAATATTTGCAAAGGATGTGACTGACAAGAGGTTAATAACCAAAATATATAAACAGCTCATACAACTCAATATCAAAAAACAAACCCGATTAAAATATGCACAGAAAACCTAAATTGACATTTCTCCAGAGAAGACATACAGATGGCCAATAGGCACATGAAAAGGTGCTCAGCATCACTAATTATTAGAGAAATGCAAATCAAGATCACAATGAGTTATCACCTGACACCAGTCAGAATGGCCATCATCAAAAAGTCTATAAACAATAAATGCTGGAAAGGGTATGGAGAAAAGGAAACCCTCCTACACTGTTGGTGGGAAAGTAAATTGGTGTAGCCACTATGGAAAACAGTATGGAGGTTCCTTAAAAAACTAAAAACAGAGCTACCATATAATCCAGCAATCCCACTCCTGGGCATATATCTGGAAAAGATGAAAACTCTAATTCAAAAGGATACATGCACCCCAATGCTCATAGCAGCACTATTTACAATAGCCAGGAGATGGAAACAACTGAAATGCCCATCAACAGACGATTGGCTTAAGAAGACATGGTATGTATATACAATGAAATATTACTCAGCCATAAAAAAGAATGAAATATTGCCAATTGCAGCAACATGAATGGACCTAGAGAATATCATACTAAGTGAAGTAAGTCAGAGAAAAAATATTATATGATACCACTTATGTGTAGAATCTAAAAAATAATACAGAATCAGACTCACAGACATAGAAAACAAACTTATGTTACCAAAGGGGAAAGGGTGGGGGGGAGGGAAAAATTAGGAATATGGGATCAACAGATACGAACTACTATACATAAAGTAGATAAGCAACAAGGATTTACTGTAATAACCTATAATGGATAATCTGAAAATATATATATGCATATATAACTGAATCACTTTGCTGTACACCTGAAACTAACACAATACTGTAAATCAACTATCCTTTAAATTAAAAAGAGAAACAAGATAGTTTTTACCTTTGGTAGCAAGAAAGGGGTAAAGGGATAGGACAGAGTAGGTGCACATGAGTAGATGTAAATATGTGAGTAGCGTTCTAGTCCCCCCCCCAACACCCCGGCTCACTGGGCAGTAGTTTCACAGGTTTATCATATTACATTTATAAATAAATATATAAAGTCATGTGTGGGCCAATGATGATAATATATCATGAACCAAGGAGTATATAAATATATAAATAATCCAACCGTATGAGATGTAAAAAAAAAAAAAAATGAGAGAGGAGAGAGAGGAGGAGGGAGAGGCATAGGGAGGGAGACAGAAAATGTTGGAGAATTGGGAAGATTTAGGAGCAGTTATTTACCTTACAATGCTCCCCACTCACCCTTGATCCCCAACAACTTTTCACCGACCCTACCTGTCCTACACAGTCACCCCAAAAGTAGGATTATCCGGGGCTCAGGTGGGCTTTATGTTTAGGGGAGGCCCTTGTGCCTTGAGGAGTTGGCATTAGCACTGGGAGGCTGCAGGTCCAGGGCAAGGCAGAGGAGAAGGAGTGGGTCTCTCAGGCTTTCCAAATTGACATGTGCTTCCTCTTTGCTGCCAGCATCATCAAGAGGAGGTCCAGGATGGGTGGCTCACACGGTTCCCCGTGTTATCCTGGCTCTACCTTTCCTCTCCTCTTCTTCGTGCTATTACTTTGTCCTAAATGATCACAGTTATCTGAGCCCCTTGGAGGAACAAGGGAGACATTGAAGTGGATGGCAATTTGACCTAGAACCCCTTCTATACCTGTTAATTTCCTTCATTGTTCCCTTCCTTCATTCACTATTGTCCTGAGAGCAGAGCCAAAACCTAGGGCCCCAAAGCAAAGAATGGGGAAGAGCAGTGGCCAGGGACAATTATTTTTCTTATTTGCTCATTTGAACCAGCACCCATAACAGATATCAAGTGAGATAAACCTGCAGCAAGCTTGTGATGGGGCCTTTATAATATCTAAGAACACTCCAGAAATGGTCCCAGGTGAGTCAGCGTAGCCTTAGAGTGGGCTCACAATCTAGTGGGCTTACAACCCTGCCACAGCAGGGTTGGCCTTTCTCCTCTGGCACTATCTGGCCTTGCCTGAGCTCTTTGAGGCACAAGCCCTGCCACCACTCCCCCCCCCCCACCGCCCCCAATGCCTCCTGGGTTGTCACTTTCTCATTCCCCGACTGCTACTTCTCAAAATTTTTCCTTCTCACATCTCTATTTATGTTTTCCCTTCTTTTTGTGTCCTGAAGTTTTGCTTTCCTGCTTTTTCTTTTGTTCTTTTTTGCTTTCTTTTTTCTTTTCTATTTCCATTCTCATCCATTGTAGCACCCCCCCACTCCTTTCTATCTTGGGTTTCTTATCCCCTGGCATCACAGTATCTCTTCTCTTCCTTTCCCTTCTCATTCTCTGTCTTTCTGTCTGTATTTCTCTCTCTCTCTCTCTCATAATTAACGTTATTTTTCCTCTTCTTTCCACTTCCCAGTGACCAGTTTCTCTTATTCAAAACTAAAATGGATGGGAGCCCAATCCCTTAGATTACTAATATGATGTGGGAAGTTGGAACAGTCCAGGAAGTACCTCTACTGGAATCCTCGGAGGGGTGGGTTATATTTTGTCAACAGGCACACGAAGCACTGTATGCAGAGGGGTGTGTTGGGACCATGTGGTGGGTGGAGAGTGCTAGACTGGTAGAGCTCCCTATGTTTGCTTCATCACCAGCCCCGAAAAGCTGGATGTGGAGCCCATTTCAAGGCCAAATCTGGCCATTGAACAGATGTCCCTGAGATAGAGACAACCAGTGAGCCAAAGCAAAGGGCAAGTTAATTCCCCAAAGGAATCATGGCAGACCATCTTTATGGAGCGGTTGGGACAGGTCAGCCAGTTTAGCAAAGGGAAGTAGCTGGTGGAGAGGGAGTACACACAGGCTCCTTTTGTCTGCTTAGCAAGTAAGGGTTAGCCCTGAAAATCTCATGGGTTTCCAAATAAAGTTTCTTTGGGCTTGTAGCCATAGCTCTCCCATTTAAGGAACTCATGGGCATATGTGTCCTAGCACACACAGATGCCAAGGAATGACCAGAAGACTGGAGGGAAGCAGTCGTGGGAGCAGGGAATTACTGAAGATGTGAGCAAAGGAATGCACTCATTCTCCTCAGCAATTCTGAGAATAACAATAGTACCACTTATTGTGCACTATGAACCAGGTACTCTTCTTTTCAGAAGAGGAAACTGAGGCCCAGAGAAGTCAATTAACTTGCTTCCAGTAACAGTGAATTAGTGCTAAATCAGCTTTCAGGAAGATGCCTGGCTTAGAATCAGAGTTAGGAAGTGGGGCAGCATATAGGGTGACATCACTACTAGGGGCACTGGGATGCAGGATCAAGATTAGGGTGAGGCAAGTGAGGCACCTAGGGTGCCAATTTTAAGAAGCCATCATTCTTAGGTGTTGACCTCACACTTGCACAATGCTGGGAGTAAGCGCCTCCTTAAAGTGTGAGCCCTAGACACCTCACTTGCTTCGTCATCATCCTAGCCCTGCTTGGATGGATCAGTTTGTACAGAACTGAAGAAAAGACCCTAGGTTGGAAATGAATTTTACACCTGAATTTGTGCATTTCAGTTGAGGTTGCCATAATTTTAATCTAGTTGAGCATTGAGCATGCAAATTAGAGGATTATTATATCAGTCTTAACGGTTAATTGCTGTAAGAAACAACCTCAACACCTTAGGGACTTAACATATTAAAGGCTTTATTTCTCACTCACTCCATAATCCAATAACATGTTTGGCAGGTAGACCCAGTCTCCTCCCATCATCTTCTAGTGGCTTAGTGTTCTCTACTATAGACTCTACATCCATCCAGGAGATGAAGGGAGAGGAATGTGAGGAGCACTTCAGGTGAGATTTTATGGACCAGACCTGGGAATCATGCACACCCCTTCCATCCACATTCCACTAACCAGAATGTAGTCACAAGGCCCCAACTAACTGCAATCCTGTCTTATGGGATACCAAAGGAGAGAATACAGATGACAGTTGGTGGTGAAAAATTAGCCTGTCTCTGTCACAGAGATGTAACACAGGAGCCTGCACCTGTGTATACATGTGTGTACTGTAAGCAACAAGCTTGCAATGGCAGAGGATGCAAGTGGGAGCAATACATAGTGTTAATCATTGACAGAGCTGAGATTTGAACTCAGTTCCACCTGACCCTAAATACTATTACCACCACTACTACTACTACAACTACTACTACTACTACTACTACTACTACCACCTAATATTTGCTGAGCACTTACCATGTCCCAGGCATTATTCTAAAGGACTTACATATGTGTTAAGTCATTTGTCCTCACAAAACTCCAATGAGACAGATGCTACTATTACCCTCAGTTTATGCATGAGGAAACCAAGACTCAGATGGGTTAAGCAAAAACCTGTTCAAGGTCACACAGCTGGTGAGTGATGATGTTGGTAAAGAAACTCATGTTCTTACCCAATATTTTGAGTAAGATACTTTCTATGTGCATCTGAGGACATATGAGAGATAAGAGAATTAGTTCTGGCCATGGAAGGAATTGATGGGCTTCTAGTTTGAGAAGGTAGGCATCCACATATGATATATTTAAATAAAAATATGATACACTATGCTTAGGGATAAGAATGTGTGGGGTGTATGTTAGTACTATGGGAGGAGGATTCATGGAACTGGTAAGACTAGAATAATTTAGAAGGTAGTGGGTAATGATTATCATAGTTTTAGTATTGCTCTAAATTGGCTTATAGAACTACCTTCTTAAAAGCATGTGCTGGAGTATCCCATTGGGGACATAGTAGCAACTATCCTGAGAGTGAAAGGATGTAGAAAGTTATACAGCTTCCTAGCAAGGCAGTCAGGAAAAATATCCCCTAATAAAAGGTCATAACTGTCAGATATATACCATAAAGAATTGAAAAAAGGTGTTCAAAAAAAACTTGTACACAAATGTTCACAGCAACACTATGTACTATAGACAAAAGGTGGAAACAACCCAAATGTCCATCAACTGGTAAGTGAATAAACAAAATGTGATATATCCATACAATGGAATATTAACCAGCCATAAAAAGAAGGAAATTCTGACACATGCTACAATACGGCTGAAACTTGAAAACATTATGTTAAGTAAAAGAAGCCAGACCCCAAAGACCACATATATATGATTTCATTTATACAAAATATCCTGAATAGGTAAATCCATAGAGACAGAAAGCTGATTAGTGGTTGCCAGGATTTAGGGTGAGGGAGGAATGGAGACTGACTGCTTAATGGATATGGGGTTTTCTTTTGGGGTGGTGAAATATTCTGGAAGTAGATAGTGGTGATAATTCACAACATTGTGAATATACTAAATGTCACTAATGTTAAATTTTATATTATATGTACTTCACTACAATGAAAAAAAGTCATAACTCACACTTATACAAGGAGGGCCTTCAAGAGGTTTTAAAATAGGATCTAAATGAACGTTGAGGATATTATGCTAAGTGACATAAACCAGTCACAAAAAGACAAAAACTGTATGATGCCACTTATATGAAGTATCTTAACTAGTCAAACACATAGAGACAAAAGGTAGAATAATGATTACCAGGGGCTGGGGGCAGGGAGACATAGGGAATTGCTGTTTAGTGCATATAGAGTTTCAGTTTTGCAAGATGAAAAAGTTCCAGGGATCTGATGTACAACAATGTGAATATACTTAACACTACAGAACTGTACACTTAACATGGTTAAGATAGTAAATTTTTTTGTATGTTATACTTATTATATATTGTATTCTTACAGTAAAGTAAAAAAAGAAAATGTTATTAAGAAAATCACTAAGGAAAAGAAAATACATTTGTACGTATTATGAATTTTTTGAAAAAATCCACATATAAGTGGACCCGCACAGTTCAAACCTGTGATATTCGAGGGTTAACTATATTATAAATTTCAAATTTGCTCAGAGACTAGATAAGATGGTAAATATTATGTGCTTTCACCACATTTAAACAACATATATATGGGATCTGAGAGGTGGAATCCCAGGGATTCTGGCTCTACTAGAGATTCCTATTAAAAAAAACAAACATATTTATTAAAAAAAAAAAAAAAAGAACCTTCTGACCTAGTCTCTTAGAAGAAAAGTCAATTGTCTCACCCCATTTTACTAATGTTACCTGGAACCAGGTGGTATCCCAAATTTCTAGATCTATGTTTATATTTTCCTGTAGCTAATGGGGAGCCATGGATGAATTCATGTGTTAATTGCCTAGTGGAAGCTTAACAGCTGGAAGGCCTCTTTTATTCCCCTTCCTTCTTCCTGTTTTCTGTTTGTCGACTGAGTTATTGCACATATATTCTTCCGAGAGAAATGATGAGCAAAAATCAATCAGTATTATACTTTATGAATTAGCCTGATAAGAAGTTTAATAGTGGAGAGAGGAGAGTGATGCTATTACTACAGATTATGTGTGGATTTCAATAATAGAGGCAGGTGAAGCAAAGATTGGAGCCAGGGTTCAAGATGGCAGAGTAGAAGGACATGCGCTCACTCCATCTTGCAAGAGCACTGGAATCACAACTAACTGCTGAACAATCATTGACACGAAGACACTGGAATTCACCAAAAAAGATACCCCACAGCCAAAGCCAAAGGAGAAGCCACAATGAGATGGTAGGAGGGGTGCAATCACAATAAAATCAAATCCCATAACCACTGGGTGGGTGACTCACAAACTGGAGAACGATTATACCATAGAAGTCCACCCACTGGAATGAAGGTTCTGAGCCCAATGTCAGGCTTTCCAAGCAGGGGGTCTGGCAATGGGAGGAGGAATTCCCAGAGAATCAGGCTTCGAAGGCTAGCGTGATTTGATTACAGGACTTCGACAGGACTGGGGGAAACAGAGACTCTACTCTTGGAGGGCACACACAAAGTAGTGTGCACATCAGGACCCAGGGGGAAGGAGCAGTGACCCCATAGGAGACTGAACCAGACCTACCTGCTAGTGTTGGAGGGTCTCCTGCAGAGGAGAGAGGTGGCTGTGGCTCACCACAGGGACAAGGACACTGGCAGCAGGAGTTTTGGGAAGTACTCCTTGGCATGAACCCTCCCAGAGTCCACCATTAGCCGCACCAAAGAGCCTGTAGGCACCAGTGCTGGGTCACCTCAGGCCAAACAACCAATAGGGAGGGAACTCAGCCCTACCCATCAGCAGACAAGCAGCTTAAAGTTCTACTAAGCTCTGCCCACAGAGCAAAACCCAGCTCTACGCACCACCAGTGCCTCCCATCAGGAGCTTGCACAAGCCTCTTAGCCTCATCCACCAGAAGGCAGACAGCAGAAGCAAGAAAAACTACAATCCTGCAGCCTGTGGAATGAAAACGACATTCACAGAAAGGCAGACAAAAATGAAAAGGCAGAAGCCGATGTACCAGATGAAGGAAAAAGCTAAAACCCCAGAAAAATAACTAAATGAAGTGGAGATAGGTAACCTTCCAGAAAAAGATTTCAGAATAATGATAGTGAAGATGATCCAGGACCTCGGAAAAAGAATGGAGGCAAAGATCGAGAAGATGCAAGAAATGATTAACAAAGACCTAGAAGAATTAAAGAACAAACAAACAGCGATAAACAATACAATAACTGAAATGAAAAATACACTAGAAGGAATCAATAGCAGAATAACTGAGGCAGAAGAATGGACCAGTGACCTGGAAGACAGAATGGTGGAATTCATTGCTGCAGAACAGAATAAAGAAAAAGGAATGAAAAGAAATGAAGACAGCCTAAGAGACCTCTGGGACAACGTTAAATGCAAAAACATTCTCATGATAGGGGTCCCAGAAGGAGGAGAGAGAGAGAAAGGACCCAAGAAAATATTTGAAGACATTATAGGCGAAAACTTCCCTAACGTGGGAAAGGAAATAGCCACCCAAGTCCAGGAAGGGCAGAGAGTCCCAGGCAGGATAAACCCGAGGAGAAACACGCCGAGACACACGGTAATCAAACTGACAAAAATTAAGCACAAAGAAAAATTATTAAAAGAAACAAGGGAAAAACAACAAATAACATACAAGGGAACTCCCATAAGGTTAACAGCTGATTTCTCAGCAGAAACTCTGCAAGCCAGAAGGGAGTGGCACAATATATTTAAAGTGATGAAAGGGAAGAACCTACAACCAAGATTACTCTACCCGGCAAGGATCTCCTTCAGATTCGATGGAGAAATCAAAAGCTTCACAGACAAGCAAAACCTAAGAGAATTCAACACCACCAAACCAGCTCTACAACAAACGTTAAAGGAACTTCTCTAAGTGGGAAACACAAGAGAAGAAAAGGACCTAAAAAAACAAATCCAAAACAATTAATAAAATGGTAATAGGAAAAGGAGCTGTTACAGTGGAAAAAAAAAATGGTAATAGGAATATACATATCAATAATTACCTTAAATGTGAATGGATTAAATGCTCCAAGCAAAAGACACAGGCTCACTGAATGGAAACAAAAACAAGACACATATATATGCTGTCTATAAGAAACCCACTTCAGACCTAGGGACACATACAGACTGAAAGTGAGGGGATGGACAAAGATTTTCCATCCAAATTTGGGAATCTTTCCATGCAAAGATTTTCCATGCAAATGGAAATAAAAAGAGAGCTGGATTAGCAATAATCATATCAGATAAAATAGACTTTAAAGTAAAGAATATTACAAGAGACAAGGAAGGACGCTATGTAATGATCAAGTGATCAATCCAAGAAGAAGATATAACAATTAGAAATATATATGCACCCAACATAGGAGCACCTCAATACATAAGTCAAATTACAACAGCTATAAAAGAGGAAATTGACAGTAACACAATAATAGTGGGGGACTTTAACACCTCACTTACACCAATGGACAGATCATCCAGACAGAAAATTAATAAGGAAACACAAGCTTTAAATGACACAATAGACCAGATAGATTTGATATTTATACGACATTCCATCCAAAAACAGCAGATTACACTTTCTTCTCAAGTGCACACGGAACATTCTCCAGGAGAGATAACATCTTGGGTCACAAATCAAGCCTTGGTAAATTTAAGAAAACTGAAATCATATCAAGCATCTTTTCGGACCACAAGGCTATGAGATTAGAAATCAATTACAGGGAAAAAATGTAAAAAAGAAAACACGTGGAGGCTAAACAATACATTACTAAATAACGAAGAGATCACTGAATAAATCAAAGAGGAAATAAAAAAATACCTAGAGACAAATCACAATGAAAACATGATGATCCAAAACCCATGAGATATAGCAAAAGCAGTTCTATGAGGGAAGTTTATAGCAATACAATCCTACCTCAAGAAACAAGAAAAATTTCAAATAAAGAATCTTACCTTACACCTAAAGGAACTAGAGAAAGAAGAACAAACAAAACCCAAAGTTAGTAAATAAAAGGAAAGAAATCATAAAGATCAGAGCAGAAATAAATGAAATAGAAACAAAGAAAACAATAGCAAAGATCAATAAAACTAAAAGCTGGTTCTTTGAGAAGATAAACAAAGTTGATAAACCATTAGCCAGACTCATCAAGAAAAAGAGGGAGAGGACTCAAATCAGTAAAAATTAGAAATGAAAAAGGAGACGTTACAACAGACACAGCAGAAATACAAATATCATAAGAGAATACTACAAACAACTCTATGCCAATAAAACGGACAACCTGGAAGAAATGGACAAATCCTTAGAAAGATATAACCTTCTAAGACTGAACCAGGAAGAAATAGAAAATATGAACAGACCAATCACAAGTAATGAAATTGAAATTGAGATTAAAAATCTTCCAACAAACAAAAGTCCAGGACCAGATGGCTTCACAGGTGAATTCTATCAAACATTTAGAGAAGAGCTAACACCCATCCTTCTCAAACTCTTCCAAAAAATTGCAGAGAAAGGAATACTCCCAAACTCATTCTACAATACCACCATCACCCTGATACCAAAACCAGACAAAGATACTACAAAAAAAGAAAATTACAGACCAATATCACTGATGAACATAGATGCAGAAATCCTCAACAAAATACTAGCAAACAGAATCTAATAACACATTTAAAGGATCATACACCATGCTCAAGTGGGATATATCCCAAGGATGCAAGGATTCTTCAATATATGCAAATCAATCAATGTGATACACCATATTAACAAACTGAAGAATAAAAACCATATGATCATCTCAATAGATGTAGAAAAAGCTTTTAACAAAATTCAAAACCATTTATGATAAAAACTCTCCAGAAAGTGGACATAGAGGGAACCTACCTCAACATAATAAAGGCCATATATGACAAACCCACAGCAAACATCATTCTCAATGGTGAAAAACTGAAAGCGTTTCCTCTAAGATCAGGAACAAGACGAGGATGTCCACTCTTTCCACTATTATTCAACATAGTTTTGGAATCCTAGTCACGGCAATCAGAGAAGAAAAAGAAATAAAAGGAATACAAATTGGAAAAGAAGAAGTAAAACTGTCACTGTTTGCAGATGATACGATACTATACATAGATAATCCTAAATATGCCACCAGAAAAATACTAGAGCTAATCAGTGAATTTGGTAAAGTTTCAGGATACAAAATTAATGCACAGAAATCTCTTGCATTCCTATACACTAACAACAAAAATCAGAAAGAGAAATTAAGGAAACAATCGCATTCACCATTGCAACAAAAAGAATAAAATACCTAGGAATAAACCTACCTAAGGCGGTAAAAGACCTGTACTCAGAAAACTATAAGACACTGATGAAAGAAATCAAAGATGACACAAACAGATGGAGAGATATACCATGTTTTTGGACTGGAAGAATCAACATTGTGAAAATGACTATACTACCCAAAGCAATCTACAGATTCAATGCAATCCTTATCAAATTACCAATGGCATTTTTTACAGAATTCGAACAAAATATCTTAAAATTTGTATGGAGACACAGAAGACCCCGAATAGCCAAAGCAATCTTGAGGCAAAAAAAAGGGAGCTGGAGGAATCAGACTCCCTGCCTTCAGACTATACTACAAAGCTACAGTAATCAAGACATTATGGTACTGGCACAAAAACAGAAATATAGATCAATGGAACAGGATAGAAAGCCCAGAGATAAACCCATGCACCTATGATCAACTAATCTATGACAAAAGAGGCAAGGATATACAATGGAGAAAAGACAGTCCCTTCAATAAGTGGTGCTGGGAAAACTGGACAGCTACATGTAAAAGAATGAAATTAGAACACTCCCTAACACCATACACAAAAATAAACTCAAAATGGATTAGAGACCTAAATGTAAGACCAGACACTATAAAACTCTTAGAGGAAAACATAGGCAGAACACTCTTTGACATAAATCACAGAAAGATGTTTTTTGACCCACCTCCTACAGTAATGGAAATAAAAACAAAAAATACCAAATGCGACCTAATGAAACTTAAAAGCTTTTGCACAGCAAAGGAAACTATAAACCAGATGAAAAGACAACCCTCATAATGGGAGAAAATATTTGCAAACGAATCAATGGACAAAGGATTAATCTCCAAAATATATAAACAGCTCATGCAGCTCAATATTAAAAAAACAAACAACTCAATCCAAAAATGGGCAGAAGACCTAAATAGACATTTCTCCAAAGAAGACATACAGATGGCCAAGAGGCACATGAAAAGCTGCTCAACATCACTAATTATTAGAGAAATGCAAATCAAAATTACAGTGAGGTATCACCTCAAACTGGTTAGAATGGGCATCATCACAAAATCTACAAACAACAAATGCTGGAGAGGGTGTGGAGAAAAGGGAACCCTCTTGCACTGTTGGTGGGAATGTAAATTGATACAGCCACTATGGAGAACAGTATGGAGGTTCCTTAAAAAACTAAAAATAGAATTACCATATGACCCAGCAATCCCACTACTGGGCATATACCCAGAGAAAACCATAATTCAAAAAGACATATGCACCCCAATGTTCATTGCAGCACTATTTACAATAGCCAGGTCATGGTAGCAACCTAAATGCCCATCGACAGACGAATGGATAGAGAAGATGTGGTACATATATACAATGGAATATTACTCAGCCATAAAAAAGAATAAAATTGGGTCATTTGTAGAGACGTGGATGGACCTAGAGACTGTCATACAGAGTGAAGTTAAGTCAGAAAGAGAAAAATACCGTATATTAACGTATATATATGGAATCTAGAAAAATGGTACAGATGAACCGGTTTGCAAGGCAGAAATAGAGACACAGATGTAGAAAACAAACGTATGGATGCCAAGGGGGGAAAGTGGGGAGTGGGATGAATTGGGAGATTGGGATTGACATATATACACTGTTATGTATAAAATAGATAACTAATAAGAAACTGCTGCATAAAAAATAAAATAAAAATCAAAAATAAAAATAGAGGCAGGTGGAATCATAAATGATTGCATATGTCCTTTACAAGAAGACTCGTCACAGAGCTACTAGTCTGCCTGCCAGCCATACTAGTTTCTTGAGTTCTGTCCCATATTGTAAAGGATGAAAAGATTGGTACCCTGCCCAAGATGGAGAGTCTGGGAAAGCATGTGGACTTTGGAGTCAGGCAGCCCTGAGCTCAGCCACTTACAATCTGTGTAAACTTGGACTTGTCACTTAATCTCCACAGGCCTTAAATTTCCCATCTGTTAGGGACTGTAGTTTGTGAAGTTGTTTTGAGGATGATATAATACATGTAATGGGCTTAGCCAGATTCCAGCACATGAAAAGTAGACAATAAATGCTAGTTATTTTCAATATGAGAAGCTGGCCTTTACCTGTAAGAAGAACTCAGAGGCAATAATACAACTGATCAGTTCAGTCCAGAGAGCCATACTAGTTTCCTTCTACTCTAAAATATCCAACATCCATATTTACCTCCCAGCCTGAGTAGAACTTTGTTAACTATTTCTCACGTTCTATCTGCCTTCTCTCTTACATAAACACAAGTGCTTACTTATCCAGTAAATTCAGAACTATATGTGTTCTCCCCTGAATACTCCCATAGTCAGGCTTTCCATTTCTTCTTTCAAGCCTTCTCTCAACATTCCCAATATCGAGATTTTCCCTCATACCTTTATGTGCCATGTTCACTCCATTCTTTCCTGTTTCTCAAATAGTTCCTACAATTGACTTCCACACAGTCAAAAGTTAGTGCAAAATCTTCCTGGGTACTTTCCAAACACATAAACCCCCTTCACACTCACTCTCCCAAAGCTTTCAATTTATGCAAAATGTTCTTTCTTTACTGCAAAGAATTTAGGATTGCATCTGTGTGCTGTTTTCACATTTTTTAACCATGCAAGCAGTTATGCTACCCATACACAACATTACTATTTGTCTAGATGGTAGGCGTCTCAAGGGCAGCGATCATGATTGATGGTTCATCTTTTCAACAGATGAAACAGACCATAATATATGCAGAGAACCATCTGTGGAAAAACATCTCCAAGAGCCAAGCAGGGAGTGTGCAGTTACTATCAATCCAGACATGGACCAGACCAAAAGGACCAGCTAATACTCAATAGCCTAAATCTTAAATCCTCGTGCATTTTGCCACCATTTCTTTGCCAACAAATGCAATCCTACAGGCTTGGACTGGTGAGGAGGAGGGAAATCCTCCTCCCAAGTTTAATTCAGATGCAGTAAGGTAATAATCTTTATCAGTGATCAAGGTAGAAGAAGGAATTTCTCTACACTTACTAAGAGGTTGTGTGCCCTTGGCAGTTCCTTAGTCTTTCAACTTCCTTCTCTGTACAATGAGGATGATAATAATAGTATCAACCCTACAAGATTTGTTGTAAGGCTTAAATGACATGTAAATCAATTAGTATAGGGCCTGGCACATATTACCTACTCAACAAATGTTTATGCTGCTGCTGTTCCTGCTGCTGCTAATATTAAGATGACTTGCTTTGAAGAAGGTCTGTGTTAGTCTTTTATACTGAAAATTATCAACCAGTCAATCATTTCAGCCAGACTACCTTTCCACCATGCAGAATGAGCATATATAAATCTTGGACTGGTTTTTTGGAGTGTGTGTGCAGGACAAACTATCTCCCAGTGTCCCTTCTGAGGGATTATGGCCAAGGGGCATTATTAAATCTGTCTCTGATGGCATAGTTGAATAAGAGCTTTAGTAACTCCCAGATACCCCTGCTGCTAGCTGTGGTATATACTGTCGTCTTTCCAGCCTCTGAGTAAAATCCTGAGACTCTAGCCTGGGCAGTGGACAAACTGACCCAAGCAAGTAAGGTTAGGCTCCCTTAACCAGGCTCCCTTAACCACTCACTAGATTTCCTTCTGAAAAAACTAAGCATAATGCAAGTTCTGTTACCCTAAGGTTGAGATTCCAATAATCGAGTTTAACATATCAGCTTAATGAGGCATGGTTCTGGTCCTTGAGAACTTTCCTTATAGATGGAAAGCATTCTCTTTCTGTCACCTTGGTTTTCTTTTTGTACCTTTTACTTTCTCTCTTTCTAATGTTCACTATTATTTTGTATACAACAGGGTTTTTAAATCATATACATAGACAATAGCAAAAAGCCCAAAATTAAAATCCATAAGGCGACCTCCCTTACACAAGCACTACTACTATTTGCTGTGGTCCTCCCTCAAGCTTGCTTTTGCTGTGCAGTGGATTGTGTGTATGGCTGCAATCATTTTGAAACAGTGTGATGTAACAGGAGGAAAATGGGCTGTGGTGTCAGATAAATCTGGGTTCACGTCCTGGTTTGTCATTCATGGGCTGTGTGAATTTGGCATATATATATATACACACACACACATATATATGTGTGCATATATATGTGTATATATATACACACATATATATGCACACATATATGTATATATATGTGTGTGTATATATATGTGTGTATATATATATATATATATATATTTTTTTTTTTTTTTTTTTTTTTGGCCACACCACGCAGCATATGGGATCTTAGCTCCCCAGTTCCCTGACCAGGCATCGAACTGGTGCCCCCTGCAATGGAAGCGCAGAGTCTTCACCATTGGACAGCCAGGGAAGTCCCTGGCCTATTTTCTTAACCTCTCTTGGCTTCTGCTTCCTCATCTACACAATGAAAGTGATACCTACTTCACAGGGTTTTTGTAAAATTTATGGGTGATAATATGTGTAAAGATGCTTAGCACAGAAAAGCAAGTTTTCATATAAGCGTTTCATTCCTCACTGATTGGCAATGCCTCATTCATTCATTCATTCAATAAACAGTTGTTGAATATCTACAGCATGCATCTTTGATCATATATCTAGTAATTTTTATACAAGGACCTATTAGAATGCTATGTATTTTTGTTATTGTTGGTTTGCTTATTCTCTCACATACTACCACGTTTTACGTTTTAACTCTTGTCACCTTACAATATCTGTTTTAATATCTGGTAGAGCTGGTTGCTTCTTACTGCTCTTCTTCCCCTCCCTGCCATTGCATTATCGCCTGTTTATTCTTGTAAATTAATAATTAAATAATAAGGTTATTTAATATTTAAATACTTAAGAACCTTTAATAAGTATAATGTTCTTGATGTTCTTTTAATTTGTGTGAAATTGCAATAAAACAGCAAAGTACTGGGGGCCAGCTAAGAATATTTTTCAATGTTCTGCGTGTTTAAACTGAGTCTTCACTTAGGCCATCCAGGTAAAATCATGGCCTAGTCTGTAGTGGTGGCAGTCACAGAGCATAATCACGAGCCAGAACTAGAATCCCTACTCTACTACTTACTAATAATTCGACCTAGGATAGTTTCTTCAACTGTAAAAGCAGGATAGTAATTCGTAGCTCATGGAGTTGCCATGAGGTTTAGATGAGAGTTAAATGAGGTTATGCATGTAAAGCTCATGGCCCCTATTAAGTGTGCAGTGAAAGAGAGCTGGTTAAAACCAATGTGATTTTGTATTTAACTCAGAGAGGTTAAGAAACTAAGCCCCAGTCACACAGCTAGTACAGACAGATCCAGGACCCAAACCCAGGTTTGTCTGACTCCAAAGCCCATGTTCCTCTTATTACATAATATTATCTCCATATGATTCTGAACATGTGAACAATCCACTGCACTGCAATAGAAAACTGTCAAATAGGTGCTCAATGAAAAGATAGCTAGTTATAACCATGTGATTGCATTATTTTTAAACTGCAATATACTCCATGATCTTCCCAACCTACACCATCCTTCAAGCTTTGTTATAGTGTAGATTTTAGACCTTGAAGACAGTCCCACACCATTTATGAAGACTACTCAGACTAACTGAAATGGTGGCAGAATAGAGAGCACAAGATAACAGTGGTTCCACACCGCCTGGGTTGAAATCCAGGTGCTGCCACTCACTAGCTGTGTGACCATAAGCAAGTTCCCTGACTGCTCTGTACATCAGTTTCCTCATCTTTAAAACTGAGATAAAACTGGTACCAAACTCAATATAATCATTGGGGGGATTAAAAGTGTTAATTCTTTTAGGTACTTAGAAAATATTTGCCACATATTTAGTGCTCAGTAAAATACTAGGTGGTATTATTAGTATTATATTATTTGTCTCTCTTTGTTCTGACTTTCCATAACACCTTTCATACTGGTACTAGATTACATGTAATTTTTAACATAATTATGAAGTGTTCTGTATTGATCTGTTAGGTGTGTATCGTGCCTTCTCAACTAGATTGAAAGCTCCTAGGAACCGGAACTATTTCTTCGGCTTTGAATCTCTCTTAACATCTAGCACATTGCTGGGCACGGGTACTAGCTGAACAAATCCCTGTGTGTTGAAATTTCAGGGACTTCCCTGGCGGTCCAGTGGTTAAGACTTCGTCTTCCAATGCAGGGGGTGCAGGTTCGATCCCTGGTTGGGGAGCTAAGATCCCACATGCCTTGGGGTCAGAAAACCAAAACATAAAACAGAAGAAATATTGTAACAAATTCAATAAAGACTTTAAAAAAAATGGTCCACATCAAAAAAAAAAAATTGCACACTAGCCTTAGTCAGAAAGTCGGAAAGAATCCTTGGTGTGTTTTAGAATAACTTAGCGTCTTCATCATCTCCCATTGCTCTACAGAGAGCCATATAAAAGCTTCCAGCCCTGACAACTAATGACCAAATCTCCAGGAGCTCTGTGGCTTGCTTCATGGCATGTACTTCATGATTCTCCAATATTCAGGGCACAGAAGCAGAAAGAATGTAATTGAGAATTCGATCTTCTACACACAAAACCTACAGGTCTAGACTCCAATGACCCTTAGCTGGATGTACGTGGTACTGGTTCCCTGAAATGTAATTTCAGGAGTTTAAAAAGATGATGGAAACACCTCAGGATTCAGGTATAGGGGATGGGGAGGAATGGAGTTGGTGGGGAGGAGTGTGTCATAGGGGATGATCTATTTCAGAAAAATAACCTTTTTACTAAGCCTGGGTGGAGGTTTGCAAAATGGAAGAGGCTGCCAATGCACACAGTGTCACCAATCCCAGCAAGGAGAGAGTGTGTCATCATCTAAATTCAAGTTCTGGAACTAGACGGCCTGTGTGTGAATCCTGGCTCTGCCACTTGATAATTACGTGGTATCTCTTTTGGAGAGAAGGAGCAAAGAATCAGAAAACAGATGCTGACATTAGGAACATAGAGGGCTTTGGCTCAATAGCCCCTATTGCTTTGGCCCCCGGTTATCTGAGATGCGTGACAATGTCACCTGCTGCTCTCACTGTAAGCTGCTGGGAAGCCAAGACCCTGAGAAAGGCATGTCAAGGGCACTCAGTAAAGTGCCAAAACAAGTGTTTTCCCCTCACATTTTGTAGTTGTGTAGAATTCAGCATTGCATTATTAGGACGATTACCTATAAGCTACCAACATAACAGAAATCCTGTTGTCTTAGCCAAAGTTATTTTTGTCCCTTATGCCCATCCATAGTCTATGCATCTCTGACCAAGCCTCCCTTCTTCTGCAGGCTCATCCACTTCCACTGTTCCCTCGTGCCTTCTGCTTTCTCATCTAACAATGTTGCACAACAAGGGTACAGCAGTGTGTTTTTTGTTTTAGGGAGGGTTATGCACACAGAATGTGGATTACTTACACACACACACACACACACACACACACACACACAGCCCCAAAGTGGACTATTTTTGTGGGTTATTTAAACTGATCATCCACATGAATCCAAGGATGCAGACTCACCAGCAACCCATCCCACTCTGTACTCAGGAGAAATAGTCCAAGATTTAGGTTGGGAAGAAAGGGAGTTTGTTTCAGAACGTCACATTTTTTTTTTCAAAAAATAAATCCTTTGGCTCCTGAGCCAGCAAAAACTCTCTGTGGCTTCCTCATTATCTGCTCCCATGGTTTTCAGAATCAACCGTCAAGGGACTTATTAATCTAGAACATGTTTGTTTCTCTGTTTACTGAGACAGTTTCAAAAGGCACAATTGGAAATAGACTTTAAGCCTTCTCTCAGATGGGCTCTTCCAGATTATGGTACTTCTGCCAGCTCCACAGTCCTCTTGGTCTAAAGCAGAGAGCCAATGAGATTAGAAATTATGGACCTGTCCATCAGCCTGGCCCATGCTCCAAGAAAGTCACAGCATCTGACCTGGTCCTTTTCCTTTCTCCTCCAAGTTCAACAGAGTTCATGGAAGTCCTTCCTTTATGGCAAAAATTCATTTTATATTTGTATGGCACTTCATAGCTTATTTAGTGCTTCCAAACGCACTATCACATTTTAGACCTTAAAATTCTATGAGGTTGGCAAAGAAACTATTATTAACCCTGTTTTATAGACAAGGAAGGTTAAACCAAGAGAGGCAAAGCATGTTTCCTATGGTCATGTAGCTTAAATGACAGAGCTGAAAGTCAAATTCAGGTTTTCAGATTCGAAGTCCTAGCCTCCTTCTACCTCTCTGTCAATGAAACTCCTCTCAGAACTTTCCTCTCTTCAGAGGTCTAACCTCATCAGTCAGGTGCCAGAGCTTACTCACCACTCAAATGCTTCCTGGCTTAGCCATTCTCAAGGGGCTGAGTATAGATCTCTGAACCATACTTTAAAACTGACTTGGAGGTTGCTCCTGTACTGTTTCGTTTTGTGTTTCCTGACCCCCAGCATTATCTCAACTTTCCAGGACCAGTATTAGTTCGAATTCATGAGAATATTTATGTCCTCTATGATGGCTCACCAAAAGGCCACCATTCTGGAGAAATCTCTCAATAACCAAGTGAACAAAACGTAACAATCATGGATGTCAGCCAGCCTCTTTTCCCCATCCCCCCAGTGCTTACTTAATGAGCTCACACATGAAGTGGCGAGCTCCATGAGGGCAGAAATAGAGGTTATGCATGGCATCAATCACATGGATTCCCCCTCACCAAGGCTGACTTGGCTACTGTATTTGCCAAGTACCCAAACTGCCAACAGTGGAGGCCCAAGCTAAGCCCCCAGCTGGGCCCCATTCTGCAGAGACACCTGGTAGCAGGTCAATTACTTTGGATGCCCTCCATTATGGAAGAGAAGGCCATTTGTCCTGTCTGGAAATGATACTAACTCTGACATGGGTTTGCTTTTCCAGCCAGCAATGCTTCTGCCAGCACCACCACTCATAGACTTAATGAATGTCCTTTTCACTGCCATTGTATCCCTCACAAGAAACTCATTTTACAGAGAAAGAATGAAGCTGATGGACTAATACAAGACTCACTGATCTTACCACAGACATCATAAACCAGGAGCAGTTATCCTGGTAGAGCAATGCAATGGTCTATTAAAACTCAATTACAGAGTCTCTGGGGCTCAAGATCTGAACACTGGAGATGTTATCCTATAGGATGCGGCATATGCTCTGAACTAGTGGTCAATAGATAGTGCTGCTGTTAGAGCAAGTATTCTAGGAACCAAGGGCTGGAAGTTGGAGTGGCTCTTCCCACTATTACATCTACTAGCCTACTCACAAAATTGTATGGTTCTGCTGGTTGAGAGGTTTCAGTACTTGAGGAAGACATGCTTCTTCTGGACAGACACACAACAGCATGTCTGTTACCTAAAAGAGGAGACAGCCATCTGGCCATTTTGGACTGTTTGTGCCACCAGAATAACACCCAAGATGGGAGTTTTCAGAGCTAGATGGTATGACATAGGGCTGCTACTGTAGGGTGAAGGTGGGGAGAAGTGTGTCTGGGGCACAGAGGATCCTTCAAGGCACTTCCTTCCACTACCATTCCAGTGGTACAGTTAAAAAGGGAGACTTGGACAACCACATACAGGCAGGCCCACCAAAAAGCTCAGGAATGCAGTTTTAGGTCATGCCTGGGGTGAAGAACTTTTAGCAGCTTAGATACTGACTAAGGAAGGCAAAAGAAATATAGACTGAGTAGTATAGGAGAAGTTTCAGAAAGAAGACTATAATATCTACCCAGAGTTTCTTCCTTGCTGTGACATATTTCATTTCTCCCTCCCATTATACTATTTTATACATAGTGGTTAACTTTACATAGAGTCTCTAGTTTATAGAATATCAAGATGCAATTGTGATGGAACCAGAGGTTAAATGCACAGCATCCAAAGACCCTGGATTGAGGTCTGAATATATTTAGTAACTAATCAGAATTTGAGATTCCACTCTTTGGCATGTTTTCATTTATATCAGAAATAGTTGCATTATATTACATGGAGGCTTTTGTTGTTGTGAAGTTTATGTATGCAAAAGGATGTATGTTGATATTGGTCAGCCAAAGGTGTGGACATTGTCTTAGGATTGGTTCCTCAGAAAGGATTCCTATGCAAGTGATTTTTTTGGAGAATGAAAACTGTGCGGGAAACAAGGGAGGGCAAGGGAAGAAGCTAAGCAAGGATGTCATTTCGCATGAAATCTAGCATCACCCTGATCCCACAGGTAGCTCTGGGTATATATAAATGGCTCAAAAGAGTCCATCCTAACTTGAGACAAAAGGGATGGGGATTTTGTACTACTGCCCCAATCAGTCATTGGCTATGGTCAGCCTTGGGAGACAGAACTTCTAGGTGAGGTAGTTTCAGCTGCTCAAGGGCAGTCCTACAGAGAAGGTTATAGATGTTAGCTTTTAGCAGCAGCAGTTACAGCAGCTCGGGGATGGGTGCACCAGACCACCAAAAGGAATCCCTGGGGATCTGGATGGAGAATTTACAATGTGTGCTACAACTACTCAGCACTTGTGAACACCCTTCCAATGTTTTGAGAATTTCTCACCTTAGAAGTCCCAGACTCCTCAAAGAAACCAGACATTTGTTTTCCAAGCCTCCCTACTGCTTGAGTACAGGCATGTGACCTATGCTCTTTCAGTCACGTGTACCTACTCAGACCTGGAATTGGAAGCTAGTGATGCAGAGGAGCAGATATAATATGGGCTGCATTCTGGCCAAGACAGGGGCAGTTCCATTTCATTTTTAAGAGGCAGCAGTTGCAAAGGTTCCAGGAGTAGTGTCTGGTGCCCACATTGAATGATATTGGCAGTTGTCAATGCCTTCCCGACAAAGACTACCAGGAGCACATCTTGTAGTTTAACAAGTTGGGTTCATCACTCATTGCTGTAAGGGAAAATGCATACCACAGGGAGGATATTAGAGAGGACTTATAGGATTTGGACTTGTGTTAGGTGATTTGGGGGGGGTAAGGAAGAGGGGCTTCGTTCTGGATTGGATGCTGTTAGGAAGCAGTGGTAATTCCATGACTGGGTATCTTAATAAATCTTACCTAGGAGGAGGGACTGCTAACCCAAAGCTAAAGCTAGAATTGGTAAAGAAGCAGCAGTCATTCCCCATTAGCCAGGGTAGGGGAATGTCTTGTCATTTTTCTGATTTGGGCAATGTTTACATTTATGTCTTGATCCATCACCATCACAGGGTGACTCTGTCTGATGTTGCTGTCCTGTGAAATTTTTGATGTTCAACAGGAGAACACCAAGACCTAGCTGTGAGTGCCAGACTAGCTCCTAGCAACACCAAGGCCTGGGTGATAGCATCAGGTCAGCTCACTTGTGTCAGGGTCTGCCGTTTTCTTTCTCACAGTTCAAGCTGTGGTATTTGTGCCCAGCAGCAGTGTCAGGGGGAACCTCCACTTTTGCCTTGTGATTTTGAGTGTTATTTTTGACTCTCTTGACTCCAAGTTGGTTCTCTGGCTTTCTCCGGGATTGTATAAGCTTCTAACAAGCCTCAAATAATTTGTTTTCTGCCTAAACTAGTCAGATTTAGATTTTAGTTCTTTACAACTAAGAACCCTGACTGATATGCATCTCTTCCTCCCCTCTACTCCAGCTCCCAGTACTACGTAGATCGGCATCTCCCATTAGGACATTAGGGAAACAAGATTGGATAAGGAATCCTTGGATCCTTTGGAAAAGTGAATTGTCTTCATGACTCCCTTGATACTGGCGCACTGTCATATTTGAGGCTCAGGATGGGGCTAGCATCTGCAGGGAAGCTGACAGAAGAAGATCTTGAGGGATCTTGGATCCCTCTGGTGAAGAATCAGACTCCGTCTTCCTTTTATCAGCTACAACTCCCTCAACCTACCCCTACCAACAACAAGGTAAGAACGGACACAAAAATGGCTAGGAAATGAGACCTTGCATAATCAAGGGCAAGAATGCAGACTTGGAAAGCAGGGGAAGGAGACTTTATTGGGGGGCTGTTGTCATTACAGAAGGCTTTATGGAGGCAGTGGAATAGAAGGAGACGTTGAGGGACAAGTAGGTTTTGGTCCAGAAGTGATGAGGGAGAAGGACATCCAAATGATCATAGCTTAGCCTCCTAGTTTTGATCTTCAGCCACTAGAGACACTAGGCTCGCTGCCTGTGGTGACCTCAATGAGTCAATAGGCCATGGTCTTGATCCATGTTACTGAATCCAAACCACAGGATTCTGCAGTAGACCTTTCCTCACTAGACTATAAACACCATAAAAGCTAGAAATTTTTCCTTTTCATGTTTGTATCACTAGTTCCTTAAATGGTGGTTGACACATAGTAGACCCATATTAAATATCTGTTGAATGAATGGCTGAATGAATAAGTGGATGAATAAATAAAGGAATATTTTCCAACACTCTCCCCTTGTGGAAAGAGACAAAAAAAAAAAAAACCCTGCCAACCTCACCAAATTAATTTTTCTGTTGCTCTGTCTCCTCCAAAAGGACTCTACTGCTCTCCCACCCTTCATAAATAGCTTCATTCCTTAGGCTCTCAGCTTGCTGCTGACAAGTTCTTCTGCAGCTTCAGTTCAACTCTTATTGTGCAACTGGCCCAAGGGACACTGAACACAGCTCTACATTCTAGGCCAATTACACTCTGCAGAACTGAGGTATTAATTAGGACACAGACAGGATATATTCCATTCAGAGATCTGCAGCTAGCAGGGCAGGTTTCCTCTGAGTCAGGGACTGTTTCCAGGGACAAGAGAAGAGCTACGTATAGTTCAGTGTAATAGCATCAGGCTTGATTCTACAGTCAATAGGCAATTTTACCTCCAATTTTTTAAGGGGAACAAGCCTCCTGTTTACTCCATTTACAAGAACTGTCAGATGTACTTCACTCTGAAAGTAATAGCTGACCATCACTTTTCATTAGAGCTGCCTACATTTACCTAGAAAGTTTTATTTGGGTACTACGTCTTACCCTACCCTGAACACAGACCCCTCCCTCCCTCCTTCCCTCCCTCCCGATCTCTTGTTCAGGAAGATGTTATTGTTGCAGTAGTTTTCAAAGCAAAAAGGGCCTTATTCGTAACAATGTCATAGGTTTTTTTAGTGATGCTTTGGGAAACAGAGCTGAGTTACGTTGCTGGGCATGAAGAGGAAATTAGAGAATGTAGAAAAATGATTAGGGACTGGAAAGAAGGTGGCCAGAGAGAGGTGAGGGGTAAGGAAAGCAGACTGCCCACTTTACAATTTTGTTTAGGGCCATTACTGGACCCTGCCCTCCAAAAATTTCATTTAAGGTGACTGCAAATAGGTCAAACTGCCTGGCTCTGCCACTTACTTGCTGTGTGACCTTGTGCACATCACTTGAAATCTCTGTATTTCAGTTTCTTCATCTTAATATGGGGATAATAACTGTATCTATCTTATTGGGTTGTTGTGAGGATTAAAGGAGTTAACTTATGTAAAAGCACTTAAAACAGTGTCTGGCACATAGTAGGTGCTATATAAATGATAGATATTGTTGTTGTTATTTTTATAATTATCATTTTCGATTGAGAGCATTTTGAATCATTCTCACCTTCCTCTCTCCTCCCCAGAGCCATGGCCTTGAGAAATGTTTCTGTAATGATTTGCTTCCTTGCATAAACGTTCTAATGCTGGGCATCTGTGCTATCTGGAATGGGAACAGAACCCAGGTACAGGACTAAGGTCCTGGGGAAAGACTCCAGGCTCCAGAATTACCAGGGAACAAGGGCTGCAAGCAGATCTGTAGTGTAGGTTAGGGTTTCATAAAGTGTATTCTTTAGCTACTTTTCTCAATGTACCTGTTAAAAATTCCCTACCACAGACATGCCAAATTAGAATTCTGGGACTGGGAACCAGAAATCCACATTTTAACAAAGTTCCCAGGTTAGATCGCCAGATTTAGAAAATAAAAATACAGGAAGTCCAATTAAATTGGAAGTTCAGATCAAACAACAAATCATTTTTTTTTACAAATATGTCCCAACTATTGCATACAACATACTTATACTAAAAGTTACTTGTTGTTTATCTGAAATTTGAATTTAACTGGGCATCCTGTATTTTGTCTGGGAGAGTACACCTAATTCCAATGTACTCTAAAATTAGAGGACCAGTCCTTTAGAGAAATGTAGGTTCTGGGAAGTCTTTCCAAGAGCTTATGTCATGGAAACTGGAGAAGGACCCAGTTATTGAAACAGGGCTATGAAATGGAGGACTGGTCAAAGAGAAAAAACAAAGTGCCTGATTCACTAGCACTGGGGCAGAAGCAGGGTAAATCAGGAGGCAGAGGCAAATGACTTCAGTCATTCAACCAAAACTCTTTAAATTGGCCCCAAGTTCTGGTTCTTCCTAGACCAATGGTTCTGTCAATGGGCGGAAAGTCAGAGGTGAATGACTTTTTCAAAAAGCATCTGCGGTATCTCCAACACCACTTCCCTGCCCCTGTTGGGGAGCGAAAAACCTTTTCTGCTACTCTGTCAGATTCTGTACCTGGGGCCTACAAATTGTGAAGAAGTGACAAGACAAAAGACAAAGAGTTGGGCATCCAGGCATGGGGAATTGTGGGAAGGTATATACATAGAAGAAACTAATGGAAGATAAGGGACTTTTTAGTAACTTCTTTTGTGCAGACCCATCTCGGTTCTGACTTTCTGTCTCTGGTGATAAGGGTTGTTCTCTTAGTATGGAAGAGGGAGGAGGAACACCTTCATAAAGGGAAATTGATTTCCTTCTTTTAGGCAGATGGGGGAGGGCAAAGAGCTCTTCCTGTGTTTGCTGCTTCTTAATTGCCCTCAGCTCAAAATATTCCTCATGCCAAAGTGGCATATTTGGGGGTGGTCTATTCTAATCCCCTTCACCCTCATATTGGGAACCACTAGCACAGAGTTTCAAACTGCAAATAGAACTGAAAGATAGGGCATTATCAAATGTGCCTGTTGTCTCCTGTTGTCTCTACCCTGATTCAGCAGATAATGGGTTTCTTAACTACAACCCAGCCAGCCTCTTTCCACCCCTGTCCTATAGGCTCTTCCCACCATTTGTACAAATAGTAAGCAACTCTATAACCTCTGCACTGCTGTGGCCATTTCCTTTCATCATGGCTATTGCCAAGGTCTCAGTAGGCACTAATGTGCAATAATGCTTCCTAGTTTGAGGAGACTGGGTAGAGAGCCGTGTCAGTTTTCCTGACAGGAACATACTCTGAAAGTTACCCTAGTGCCATCATGTCAAACGTGGGCTGTATTTACAGGTCTTGTTTTCCAGAGCCACACCAGCACACCCAGACTCTATCTCCTGCCTCCTGTCTTATCACATTTTCATTATGACCCCAATACCAGCACAGAAGAGCCTATTTCCAATGGATTAAGGAACTACTAATTCTAATGAGACTAATTCTCCTCAGTTCTGTAAGGATGAAAGGGACTCCTTTTCATGGGAAGGCCTGACTGAACGCTGGTGCCAATGACTCTTTTTGTTTGCTATTTCTTCCCACCAATTCCAAGTGTAGTGTCAAAGGGGTGCTTCCTGGCCAAGAAGAACAGCTTCATCTTAGCTTCCTCCCCTCCTTTCCTGCCCCCAGCACCATGAAAGCCCTTTGAAAGAGAATGAACCAGAGTGCATAGCTTCAGCTTATTATGAAATGACATTCCAGCCATTCCAGAGATGAGTTGGCTGCTGGTAGGAGACAATAGAGACCATGCAATAGCCATCCAGGACACACACACACACACACACACTCACACAGTTCGTATTTCAAAACATGTGGCATAATTGAGGTCTACAAAATACATAGGTGAAAACAAATACCATATGCCCAACTGAGGAAGTCAGAACTTACATTACTCATAGTAAAGTGCTCTAGCATTTCCAATGGCACTGGCCAATTTGTCATGATTGAGAGTCATTGGTGTCATCTTAGCTGTCCCCATATTCCACTGGACTATGAACTCCTGGAGGCTAGGGCCCATGTCTTATTCATTTCTGTTATTTACTTAGAGCACTGAGCACAAGGCCTGGTTTACAGTAAGCACTTTATAAATACTTATAAAAATAAAAGTACCGGTAGAATACAGAAAGATGAGCAGCAGAAGAGGGGTTGCAGGACAACTTTCAAATCTGGACCAGGTATCAGCAGTTGAGCCCAAAGCAGACAAAAGCAGTTGTACACTAGAACAAATGGAAATAAAAGAGCATAAAAATGGGCAAACTGCAGCTTTGGCTTGCATATGAGCTGAAAGTGGTCTTGCCCTACCAGTAAGAATCACAAGAAGACTCAAGCCTCTCCTGTGGCCTGCCAATGAGAAGATTTTTTTTTAAATGGGAAAACATTCATGATGATAAACACAATGTAAAGGAAAATATCATCTCACCCCTTGCGTGGTTCTGCATATGCTTTCATGCTATTTTCCCTTCTTCCCTCTGCCTATGAAATCCTATCCATCTTCTAAGGCACAGTTCCACAGATTTCCACAATATTGTTGAAATTCATGTCAGTTGTCTGGTCTGAATCCAAATGAGACCTACCTTGGGGCAACCACAGACATCAGGTCGTTTATGGCAATCACCAAGTCTTATGTTTCTCTTCTGGATACTCTAAGCACCTAGAATAGAGTTGGGCCCATTATAGACACTTAATAAATATTCGTTCATCTCCTGCTTTATGGTGACTAGAAAACCAATCCTACAGAAAGCTGGAGATGGTCCCTCTCCTATAGAAACAGATTCCATTTGGCTTCATTAAATACAAAGCTAGGCCCATCTCATGCCAAATTGGCATGTTTCCCTTTGGAGATTGTGTTTCGCTGCTGGTAGAACAGCAAGTCTGTTATGATTAAAGAATAGAAAGTGTATCTACCTTTCCTTGCAGGAAATTGGAATAAATGACATAAAGCTCCTCAGTGAGATGACTGATGGTTTGTGTTTTCTCTTTAATCAAGAAAAACGGATTAGAAGTTATGAAGGAAACTTTAGATCCAATGTTCTTTGACTGTTAAACAATAATAACAGAAATGTGGCTTATTTCAAAGAACAGTCAGAGGCCATACAGGGATGAAGTACTAAAAGGTGGGAAGAAAAGTAAAGGGAGTAGGACATTCTCAGAGAGCAACTGATCAAAAGTGGGGATTAAAAAAAAAATCCTGCAAGGGAATTAGAGCCCCGAAAATAGAAGTTGTGGAGAGAAGGATAAGAAATCCTACCAGATTTAAGAACCTAGGACATCTGGGGATGGGATGAATTGAGCTGTTGTATTATTGACCTAAAGAAGAAATTGCTGGTTGAAAGAAATAGAACTTTTAAGAGACAATGAGCAGAAACTACCCTGGATTGGGATGTTCTAGGAAGAGGAGCCCAAATCCCAGAATTTTCCACATACCCAATACAGGACAGTTGTAGTAGGTAGCCTTGTAAGATGCTTTACCCTCTCCAAGGATACCTGCTTTCTGGTATTCATACTCTTGTGGAATTTCCTTCCCTTGTATAGCCCATTCCCCTAGTTTGTGGACTGGATCTAGCGATTTGCTTCTAACTAATAGAAAACAACCAAAAAGAGGGATGTCACTTCAGAGATTAGCTCATAAAAGACTGTGACTTCCATTGTGTTTACACACTCCTTCTCTCTTGCTCTCTTTCATTTGCTCACATTGATGAAGCCTGCTTCCATACTGTGAGCAGGTCTTTGGAGAGACCCATGTGACCAAAAGCAGAGAGCGTCCTCTGGTCAACAGCTAGTGAGGAACTGAAGCCTTCAGTCCAATGGCCCTCAAAGATCTAACTCCTTCCAAAAACCACTGAGTAAGCTGTCAAGTGCATCCTGTCCCAGTAGAACTTGGAGGTGACTTTGGCCTTGGCCATCACCTTGTTTGCTGACTTGTAAGATACTCTGAGCCAGAGAACCAAGCTAAGTCATCCACAGATTCCTGAACCACAGATACTGTGAGGTAATAATTGTGTGATGTTGTAAGTTGATAACGTTTGGGGTCATTCGTTAGTCAGCAATGAATAGCTAATACAGCAGGGAAAGCAGCCTCTGAGCTCATGCATCAAAAGGGGAAAGATGAAGTGGGCTCTATAACGTTTTGAGAATATAAGTGGCAGCAAATATCAGATCACAGTACTGTTTATTACAAGGCAGCAGGGGAGGGAACTATTTGAGAAATAATATCCTAGAAAAGCCCCTTGTCCTATTGTTACCAGTGACACATAATAGAAGCAGAATCAAGGACTCAGAGAAGGAAGTTTCAACTAAGGGCCAGAGGCCAGAAGCCCAAAAGAATTGACACCCTGGGTCACTCTCATGGTCTAGTCAGCCCAGACATCTATCTTTACCAGAGACCTGGTGGGGCAGAAATCTCCTCTGTGACCTCTTTTTCAAGTCTTCCTTAGAACAATGAAGACTTGGATGGGAAGGGGAAAATAGTAGGCTCCTGTCACATTTGCAGCTTCTGAAATGTGCTGTGTGAATTGAAGAGGAAATCAACTGGAAGGTGGAGGGGAAATATTAATCTGAGCAGGAGGGTGAGAGGAGAGAAGAGCCATGTGCAAATAGCCACTGAGCCTGCTTCGTTGTTTTCTGGGACACGGGCAACATGAGACAGGATGAAAGTCAGAGCTAAGATATCATCCATGTGCTTCCATTACCAGTACTCCAGCTACCCTCAGTCCTGACGTTTCTGATCTATCAAAATAGGGGGAGGGTGAAAGGGATTTTCAAAACTTGAGCTTGAAACGATGCATTTCCTCACCCTTCTTTTTGACTTCCATTCTTTCTGGAGCAATGATGGCACTGTGCTTTATGCACATCGTCACAGACCCTGATACAATGCTAGTTCTCTCTTGGTCCTACCTCTCATCTTAGTTGCCTTGCCCCACTGTCATTTGTTTCCTTCCACAATGCTAGGAAATAATTATCCAATGTATTTGGTTATTTGATCCTCACAACCACCTTCTGAGGTGGTTAAGACAAGCATTGTCATTCCTACTGTATTGATGAAGAAAGTGATACCCGGGGTAGTTAACCAGCTGATATAAAGGCACATAGCTAGTTAGTGGCAGAGTTGGTAGAGAAGCTAGGTCTTTGGTCTCCTAGTCCACTACCTTTTAAAAAATCATTCCATGCTACTTCAGAAAAAAACTTGAAAAGAAAGTGTTACAAAAATGTCAATGTTCATTCCTGTACAACTGTACTGGCCCTTTCAATAATGAAAGGTTCGTTTTTCCTTACTGACTGAGGGAATGGCAGAAATGGTTACAAGTATACAATACAAATAAGTCCTAAATGCAGGTTTGGTGGTGCATTGGATGACTTCCAGAGGTTCCTACATTGACGTCTCTCAGTCTTTGAAAACATTTTTCAAATGGTGATCTGCAGTGTATCATAAGATGTTCCTCTAAGAAAAGATGCCATGCTTATATGATAAGGGTATGATGGGTTTAACAAATATAAACAGGTTTCGTAACTGTAGGACTTCTCAGGGCCTTTAGTAAGATTATATGCAAAGTAAATATATAAGATAAGATTTAAAATATTCAGCCTTACCAAATTTATTTTATGATGGAATCCATTTTTCTCAGAGCATTTTGAGGGACTAGTGTACATCAAAATATAGTTTGGGAACTGTTAGACTATGAACTATATAAAATGTGCTTTGTAAACTTATTATATTAATACATATGTCTTAAGTCCTGGAAACCACGAAGGAAAAAGATTGCACCAAACACATGCAGAACTTGTCTAGGCTGTGGTGTGCTGGGACTGGTGGAAGGAATTGCACATTGCAGCTGTGTTGGAAACGCGTGTTTTCCAGTAACAAGAAAAAGACTTTCTCCCCTGCCTACTGGTGCAATGGAGTGCAATGAAGTTTGGGAAAGTGAGCCAAACAAACTCCCCATTGAGCTGGCACCTATCTATCCCAGCACGCTTCCTAAGCCCTGTGTGCAACCCCTAAAGAATTGCAGGTTATGCTCCGTTATTCAGCCAAATAGCCCAGGAAGCTTCAGAGCACAGCTAAGGTTCTGGACTTGATGCGTTTTGAAAGATATAACCATAAATAAGAGACCAGTGTTAGGCCAAGGAATGTAGCCTTAAAACCCTAGAATTTTACAGTTGATTTTCTCAAATTGAAAAGACCAGCATAGGCATAAGCTGTCTTGGTAGACTTCTGAAGGGCCTCTGTGTATTTTCCAGGATTCTTGGGTCATCTCAGATTGGAAACAAACATAATAATACACTGTTTTCCAAAGCAGCCAGCTTTATACCTGCTCTTACTCTCATCTTTTTGAAAAGTGGTATAATTCCTAAGAGCAATTGCCCCAATTGCTTTCCTTTCCTTGGAAGTAAAGCTCTGGTTTAAAAGTACAATCTCCGGGCTTCCCTGGTGGCGCAGTGGTTGAGAATCTGCCTGCCAATTCAGGGGACACGGGTTCGAGCCCTGGTCTGGGAAGATCCCACATGCCGCGGAGCAACTGGGCCCGTGAGCCACAACTACTGAGCCTGCGCGTCTGGAGCCTGTGCTCCGCAAGAAGAGAGGCCGCGATAGTGTGAAGCACGTGCACTGCAATGAAGAGTGGCCCCCACTCGCCGCAACTAGAGAAAGCCCTCGCACAGAAACGAAGACCCAACACAGCTAAAAATAAATAAATAAATTTAAAATTACAATCTCCCAGAATATTAGAGCCGAAGACCTTGCAAAACATCTAGCCTCATTATGACTAAATTTAATCCCAGTATGAATTGTTTTTATTTATTTATTTATTTTTAACATCTTTATTGGAGTATAATTGCTTTACATTATTGTGTTAGTTGCTGCTGTATAATAAAGTGAATCAGCTATACATATAAATATATCCCCATATTGCCTCCCTCTTGTGTCTCTCTCCCACCCTCCCTATCCCACCCCTCTAGGTGGTCACACAGCACGGAGCTAATCTCCTTGTGTGATGCAGCTGCTTCCCACTAGCTATCTATTTTACGTTTGGTACTGTATATATGTCCATGCCACTCTCTCACTTCGTCCCAGTTTACCTTTCCCCCTCCCCGTGTCCTCAAGTCCATTCTCTACGTCTGCGCCTTTATTGCTGTCCTGCCCCTAGGTTCATCAGAACCATTTTTTTTTAAGATTCCATATATATGTGTTAGCATACAGTATTTGTTTTTCGCTTTCTGACTTACTTCACTCTGTATGACAGACTCTAGGTCCATCCACCTCACTACAAATAACTCAATTTCGTTTCTTTTTATGGCTGAGTAATATTCCATTGTATATATGTGCCACATCTTCTTTATCCATTCATCTGTTGATGGACACTTAGGTTGCCTCCATGTCCTGGCTATTGTAAATAGTGCCGCAATGAACACTGTGGTACATGACTCTTTTTGAATTATGGTTTTCTCAGGGTGTATGCCCAGTAGTGGGATTGCTGGGTCACATGGTAGTTCTATTTTTAGTTTTTTGAGGAACCTCCATACTGTTCTCCATAGTGGCTGTATCAATTTACATTCCCACCGACAGTGCAAGAGGGTTCCCTTACTCCAGACCCTCTCTAGCATTGATTGTTTGTAGATTTTTTTAAAATTTTTATTTATTTATTTATTTATTTATGGCTGTGTTGGGTCCTCGTTTCTGTGCGAGGGCCTTCTCCAGTTGTGGCAAGCGGGGGCCACTCCTCATCGCGGTGCACGGGCCCCTATCGCGGCCTCTCCCGTTGCGGAGCACAGGATCCAGACGCGCAGGCCCAGCAATTGTGGCCCACGGGCCCAGCCGCTCCGCAGCATGCGGGATCCTCCCAGACCAGGGCCCGAACCCGCGTCCCCTGCATTGGCAGGCAGACCCTCAACCACCGCACCACCAGAGAAGCCCCGATTGTAGATTTTTGATGATGGCCATTATGACCGGTGTGAGGTGATACCTCATTTTAGTTTTGATTTGCATTTCTCTAATGATTAGTGATGTTGAATATCCTTTCATGTGTTTGTTGGCAAACTGTATATCTTTGGAGAAATGTCTATTTAGGTCTTCTGCCCATTTTTGGATTGGGTTGTTTGTTTTCTTGATATTGAGCTGCATGAGCTGCTTGTATATTTTAGAGATTAATCCTTTGTCAGTTGCTTCATTTGCAAATATTTTCTCCCATTCTGAGGGTGTCTTTTCATCTTGTTTATGGTTTCCTTTGCTGTGCAAAAGCTTTGAAGCTTCATTAGGTCCCATTTTTTAATTTTTGTTTTTATTTCCATTTCTCTAAGAGGTGGGTCAAAAGGATCTTGCTGTGATTTACGTCATAGAGTGTTCTGCCTATGTTTTCCTCTAAGAGTTTTACAGTGCCTGGCTTTACATTTAGGTCTTTAATCCATTTTGAGTTTATTTTTGTGTATGGTGTTAGGAAAGGTTCTAATTTTATTCTTTTACATGTAGCTGTCCAGTTTTCCCAGCACCATTTATTGAAGAGGCTGTCTTTTCTCCATTGTATATTCTTGCATCCTTTATCAAAAATAACGTGATCATATGTGTGTGGGTTTATCTCTGGGCTTTCTATCCTGTTCCATTGGTCTATATTTCTGTTTTTGTGCCAGTAACATACTGTCTTGATCACTGTAGCTTTGCAGTATAGTCTGAAGTCTGGAACCCTGATTCCTCCAGCTCCATTTTTCTTTTCCAAGATTGCTTTGGCTATTTGGGGTCTTTTGTGTTTCCATACAAATTGTGAAATTTTTTGTTCTAGTTTTGGGAAAAATGCCATTGGTAGTTTGATAGGGATTGCATTGAATCTGTAGATTGCTTTGTGTAGTAGAGTCATTTTCCTATTGTTGATTCTTCCAATCTAAGAACATGGTATATCTCTCCATCTGTTTGTATCATCTTTAATTTCTTTCATCAGTGTCTTAGAGTTTTCTACATACAGGTTTTTGTCTCCTTAGGTAGGTTTATTCCTAGACATTTTATTCTTTTTGTTGCAGTGGTAAATGGGAGTGTTTTCTTAATTTCTCTTTCAGATTTTTCACCATCAGTGTATAGGAATGCAAGAGATTTCTGTGCATTAATTTTGTATCCTGCTAATTTACCAAATTCATTGATTAGCTCTAGTAGTTTTCTGGTGACATCTTTAGAATTCTCTGTGTATAGTATCATGTCATCTGCAAACAGTGACAGTTTTACTTCATCTTTTCCGATTTGGATTCCATTTATTTCTTTTTCTTCTCTGATTGCCATGGCTATAACTTCCAAAACTATGTTGAATAATAGTGGTGACAGTGGGCAACCTTGTCTTGTTCCTGATCTTAGAGGAAATGGTTTCAGTTTTTCACCACTGAGAATGATGTTGGCTGTGGGTTTGTCATATATGGCCTTTATTATGTTGAGGTAAGTTCCCTCTATGCCTACTTTCTGGAGGGTTTTTACCATAACTGGGTGTTGAATTTTGTCAAAAGCTTTTTCTTCATCTATTGAGATGATCATATGGTTTTTCTCCTTCAATTTGTGAATATGGTGTATCACATTGCTTGATTTGCATATACTGAAGAATCCTTGCATTCCTGGGATAAACCCCACTTGATCATGGTGTATGATCCTTTTAATGTGCTGCTGGATTCTGTTTGCTAGTATTTTGTTGAGGATTTTTGCATCTATGTTCACCAGTGATATTGGCCTGTAGTTTTCTTTTTTTGTGACATCTTTGTCTGGTTTTGGTATCAGAGTGATGGTGGCCTCATAGAATGAGTTTGGGAGTGTTCCTCCCTCTGCTATATTTTGGAAGAGTTTGAGAAGGATACGTGTTGACTCTTCTCTAAATGTTTGATAGAATTCACCTGTGAAGCCATCTAGTGCTGGGCTTTTGTTTGTTGGAAGATTTTAAATCATGGTTTCAATTTTAGTGCTTGTAATTGGTCTGTTTACATTTTCTATTTCTTCCTGGTTTAGTCTCGGAAGGTTGTGCTTTTCTAAGAATTTGTCTATTTCTTCCAGGTTGTCCATTTTATTGGCATATAATTGCTTGTAGTAATCTCTCATGATCCTTTGTATTTCTGCAGTGTCAGTTACTACTTATCCTTTTTCGTTTCTAATTCTATTGATTTGAGTCTTCTACCTTTTTTTCTTGATGGGCCTGGATAATGGTTTATCAATTTCGTTTATCTTCTCATAGAATCATCTTTTAGTTTTACTGATCTTTGCTATCGTTTCCTTCATTTCTTTTTATTTCTTATCTGATCTTTATGATTTCTTCCCTTCTGCTAACTTTGGGTTATTTTTGTTCTTCTTTCTCTAATTGCTTTAGGTTTAAGGTTAGGTTGTTTATTTGAGATGTCTCTTATTTCCTGAGGTAGGATTGTCTTGCTATAAACTTCCCTCTTAGAACTGCTTTTGCTGCATCCCATAGGTTTTGGGCCGTCGTGTTTTCATTGTCATTTGTTTCTAGGTATTTTTTCATTTCCTCTTTGATCTCTTCAGTGATCTCTTGGTTATGTAGTAGCATATTGTTTATTTTCCATGTGTTTGTATTTTTTACAAATTTTTTCCTGTAATTGATATCTAGTCTCATAACATTGTGGTTGGAAAAGATACTTGATATAATTTACCAAGGCTTGATTTGTGACCCAAGGTATGATCTATTCTGGAAAATGTTCCATGAGCACTTGAGAAGAAAGTGTACTCTATTGTTTTTGGATGGAATGTCCTATAAATATCAATTAAGTCCATCTTGTTTCATGTATCATTTAAAGCTTGTGTTTCCCTATTTATTTTCTGTTTGAATGATCTGTCCATTGGTGAAAGTGGGGTGTTAAAGTCCCCTACTATGATTGTGTTACTGTCGACTTCCCCTTTTATGACTGTTAGCATTTGCCTTATGTATTGTGGTGCTCCTATGTTGGGTGCATAAATATTTACAATGGTTATACCTTCTTCTTGGACTGATCCCTTGATCATTATGTAGTGTCTTTCTCTGTCTCTTGTAATAGTCTTTGTTCTAAAGTCTATTTTGTCTGATATGAGAATTGCTACTCCAGCTTTCTTTTGATTTCCATTTACATGGAATATCTTTTTCCATCCCCTCACTTTCAGTCTGTATGTGTCCCTAGGTGTGAAGTGGGTCTCTTGTAGACAGCATATATATGGGTCTTGTTTTTGTATCCATTCAGCCAGTCTATGTCTTTTGTTTGGAGCATTTAATCCATTTACATTTAAGGTAATTATCGATATTATATTCTTATTACCATTTTCTTAACTGTTTTGGGTTTGTTATTGTACGTCTTTTCCTTCTCTTGTGTTTCCTGCCTAGAGAAATTCCTTTAGCATTTGTTGTAGAGCTGGTCTGGTGGTGCTGAATTCTCTTAGCTTTTGCTTGTTTGTAAAGCTTTTGATTTCTCTGTTGAATCTGAATGAGATCCTTGCCGGGTAGAGTAATCTTGGTTGTAGGTTTTTTCCCTTTCATCACTTTAAATACATCCTGCCACTCCCTTCTGGCTTGCAGAATTTCTGCTGAAAGATCAGCTGTTAACCTTATGGGGATTCCCTTGTATGTTAGTTGTTGCTTTTCCCTTGCTGCTCTTAATATTTTTTCTTTGTATTTAATTTTTGATAGTTTGATTAATACGTGTATTGGCGTGTTTCTCCTTGGATTTATCCTGTATGGGACTCTCTGTGCTTCCTGGACTTGGTTGACTATTTCCTTTCCCATATTAGGGAAGTTTTCAACTATAATCTCTTCAAATATTTTCTCAGTCCCTTCCTTTTTCTCTTCTTCCCCTGGGACCCCTATAATTCGGATGTCGGTGCATTTTATGTTGTCCCAGAAGTCTCTGAGACTGTCCTCAATTCTTTTCATTCCTTTTTCTTTATTCTGCTCTGCGGTAGTTATTTCCACTATTTTATCTTCCAGGTCACTTATCCATTCTTCTGCCTCAGTTATTCTGCTATTGATTCCTGCTAGAGAATTTTTAATTTCATTTATTCTGTCGTTCATCATTGTTTGTTTGCTCCTTAGTTCTTCTAGATCCTTGTTAAACATTTCTTGTATTTTCCCCATTCTATTTCCAAGATTTTGGATCATCTTTACTATCATTACTCTGAATTCTTTTTCAGGTAGACTGCTTATGTCCTCTTTATTTGTTTGTTCTGGTGGGTTTTTATCTTGCTCCTTCATCTGCTGCGTCTTTCTCTGTCTTCTCATTTTGCTTAACTTACTGTGGTTTGGGTCCCCTTTTTGCAGGCTGCAGGTTCGTAGTTCCCATTGTTTTTGGTGTCTGCCCCCAGTGGCTAAGTTTGGTTCAGTGGGTTGTTTCGGCTTCCTGGGGAGGAGACTGGTGCCTGTGTTCTGGTGGATGAGGCTGGATATTGTCTTTCTGGTGGGCAGGACCATGTCTGGTGGTGTGTTTTGAGGTGTCTGTGAACTTAGTATGATTTTAGGCAGCCTCTCTGTTAATGGGTGGGGTTGTGTTCCTGTCTTGCTAGTTGTTTGGCATGGGGTGTCCAGCACAGGAGCTTGCTGATTGTTGAGTGGAGCTGGGTCTTAGCGTTGAGATGGAGATCTCTAGGAGAGCTCTCGCTGATTGATATTACACAGGACCCGGAGGTCTCTGGTGGTCCAATATCCTGAACTTGGCCTTCCCACTCAGAGGCTCAGGTCCGACACCTTGCCGGAGCACCAAGACCCTGTCAGCCACACGGGCAGGTACATGGGGAATTTCTTGCCTTTTGGGAAGTCTGAGGTCTTCTGCCAGCATTCAGTAGGTGTTCTTAGGAGTTGTTCCACATGTAGATATATTTTTGATGTATTTGTGGGGAGGAAGGTGATCTCCACATCTTACTCCTCTGCCATCTTGTAGGTCCTCAGGAATTGTTTTTAAACCAAAAGGGTAAGAGTGTTTGCACTCCAAGAAAACAACAACAACAACAACAACTAACTAACTTCTTCCTCTGAATTATGTTCTGCATTTAAGGGACAAAGCCTACTCCATGTGAAAATGAAATGTGATACTCAAATGCCTGCCCATCAGCCAAAGCAGTAAGTAAATGGCTGTATCAAAATCACCTGGGGGTGTTGTTTAAAAATACATATTTTCCCCACCCCCCACTCCTCTCCAGATGTATTGAATCAGAATCTCTAGAAATGGAGTTTAGGAATCTAAAATTTTAAGAAGTTCTTCAAGTGATTCTGATGCATAGCCAGGGTTAAGAACCACTAGATTAGATGATCTACAAGATCTCTTCAAAATTTACAGGTACCCTTAATTTAAAAAGGCAGAGACATAGATCCACGACCTACTATGTGCCAGGAACACTCCTAAACTTGCAGCCTTTCTTAACCAATGTTCCTCATCTGAACAACAGATTTGCATGACTATTTTTTCAATTCTCCCAAAGATGGTACATAACGAATACAGATGCATAGAAGTTTATGGATTATACACTCAACCATTGCCTTGCAGCATTAGGGCTTAGTTCTCTCAGGGTTACTAAAGCCTAGTAGTAGAGAAACAATTTGTGAAGAACAGATGAAGTATCTGAAATATAATGTATTTATACTCTAGATGGTTCAGCTACAAGATGATGCCTCCAGCTTCCTAGCTCCCTGAATGACTGTGTGGTGTGTTGTAGGCCCCCTTCTCCTTTCCCACACCTACATCAGAAACATATAGTGATCAATAAATAGGTCACTGTTGAGAGTCTGGGATTAATTTGTTACCATAGTGCAAAAGTCTATCCTGAGTAAAGCAGTAACATTAACATATTTGAAGTTTGTTCAAACATAAAACTATTGAAGGGTTTCTGACAGGATGAGTAACAGGATAAACTATACATTTTTCAAAGATCACTCTGTAGACTTGCAACTGGATAGGAGGAGGGCAAGAGTCAATATAGACAGACCAACTTGTTAATAATTATTGAATTAATGTGTTCAGTCAACAAATAATTATTTAAAAACTCCTGTGTGATAGCCACTGTGCTAGGTGTTAGAGATACAAAGGTAAAAAATATCATTATAGGTGGTGTTAAATGCTATGAAGAAAAGAGCCATGGTGCTATGAAAGAGAAAAAGGAGGGTCTACCTATTTTATATAGTAGCATGATTATAGAAATAGTGTGCAAGCCACATATATAATTTTTTAAAAAGCATTTTGGTTGCTGTGGGCAGAATGAAAAGGCTGTAGTGAGGCAAGACTGACCACTGAGCCCATCAAGATTAAATAATCCAGGCATGCAGACTAGAAGAGAATGGGTCAAGTATCAGGCACACCCTGACCTCTGCATTTTGGAGAGATGAGTCAAAGACTCGAGCCAGTGAGAAGCCCTTAATCAATGGAGAATGGTCCTGGGAGCCCTATGCAAAGATACCTAGGGGAAATGGGAGTGGATGATAAACTTGATCTGACCTGGATGTACATAATTGTCAAAACTCATTGAACTGACACTTAAGGATTGTGAATTTTATTGTGTACACTTTATACCTCCATAAGTTAAAATAATTACATTCAAATGATTTGTCTTAACCAATAGTACCTTCTGGTGAAGAACACGGTGTGAACATAATCATGTTCTACTGAAATTCCAATGGAAAAATTTCACTTGGGGAAGGCCCAAGTTTACTAAAGAGATATCAATTATTCAGAGAGGATAGTAATGCATGAAATTATTATATCATACCTGATTGTTTACATGTTCAGTAGAGGTTTTGCAACTAAAACCTGTGTAATCCAGCCTTTGAATGACTGAAGTGTTTTTTTCTTCAGACATCCAGATGGCTCCCACCTTTCACCCACCCCCATTCTTCTTCCACTGGAGTCATAGTTTCTTCTTCCCATCATCTCACTTTTGAGATTTATTTTCCAGGGGAAAACATTTGTGGCAAAAAAACCCAAAACAAAACCCTTCAATCAGAAAAAGTCTCAGGGTTGGCCCCTGGGTTCAACCTGTCTCCCCACAATATTCACACATGCTAGGAATCAGAGTCACTCATGGCAGACCTATGAGAGAGGACTGAAGCACTGGGGTATACACTGAGCCATGAACTGAACATGAACAGCAGTGTTGAATCCTAAGTTATGCAGAGAATCACTGGCTCCTACTAGCTACTACCCTATCTCTTTTTCCAGAGTAAAAGAGAATTTTATAGAGAATATTGAATATGGAGATTTTCTTAGTGTCCTCCACTGCTTCTCCCTTTTCCTCAACATTTATGTATTGCTATCTCCTCAGGTTTTCTTCCCATGCTACATAATCTTCTTGGGTGATCTTACTCACTCCAACAGCTTTAACTATTACAAGTAGGCTAAAGACTTCTATATCTTTATCTCTAACTCAGATGTATTTCCTCAGCATAAGACTCAAATATCTAGGGCTTCCCTGGTGGCACAGTGGTTGAGAGTCCGCCTGCCAATGCAGGAGACACAGGTTTGAGCCCTGGTCCAGGAAGATCCCACATGCCATGGAGCAACTGAGCCCGTGTGCCACAACTACTGAGCCTGAGCTCTAGAGCCCACAAGTCACAACTACTGAGCCCGTGTGCTGCAACTGCTGAAGCCCACGCACCTAGAGCCTGTGCTCCACAACAAGAGAAGTCACCGCAATGAGAAGCCCATGCACCGCAATGAAGAGCGGCCCCTGCTCACCACAACTAGAGAAGGCCTGCATGCAGCAACAAAGACCCATACAGCCTAAATAAATAAATAAATAAATAAATAAATAAATAAAATACAAAAAAAAGACTCAAATATCTAAAAAGCTTAGTGGGCATCTGCACCTTTATATCCCACAAAAACATAAAACTCAACAGCTCTGTCATTGAACTCTTAATATCCTCTCCTAACTCTTGCTCCAGATCTGTTTTTCCTTTCGAATTATCTCTCTATATATTAATGACAGTATCCAATCACCCAAGCTAGAAACCTAGAATTCATTCAACCTCAATTTTCATTTTTCCTTCTCACCATCCCCTAAAACCACTCCAATCATTTATTACATCACATCACTTATATGTTATAAGTATCTTTATCTTTCCCTTATACTCATTCTTAATATTACTGCCTCAGTTTAGGATATTAGCGTCCTTCATCTATTGCAATTATCTCCAGAGGTATTCCTACAGTCCGTTATCCACAGTACTACCTCAATGATCTGTCTAAATATTTGTTCATTAGTTTTTCTTTCTCAGTATATTGTGAACTCTTCAAAGGCAGATACTATATTTATCTTTAAATCACTGGTACCTTGTGTAGTGTTTGGCACAGAATAGGCCAGATGGATGGATGAATGAGTGAATGAATTACAGAGGAATCTATCATCATTCCTGAAAAATTATAGAGTTTCAATGGTGAATAAAACAGAACTGGACTCCATTCTTTCCTCACAGAGCCAAATCACCACTGTATTTGGTCAATTATCCTCGTGTCTCATCTTCGTGCCTTTTCTCCTACTCCTATTGTCACTGTACTTTGAACTTTTGATATATCACATTGCAATGATGTGTTTAAGTGACCATTTATCCGAAGTGCATCTGCAAGTTGTGCAAGGGTAGCATATCTTATTCATCTCTTCATCCCTAGCACCTAGCCCAGTGATTGGCATATAACAGGTGATCAATGAATGTGGAAAAAATGAATGAAATAAGGTAGTTCAGCTGAAACCTTCCTGTGGCTGGGTAGGGTCATGTCCATTTCTTCTGCAGTCACCACTTCTATCTCCACAGATACACTGCAAACCTTGGGAGAGCTCTATCTCCAGAGCTTTGGGTAGAGTCTTATTCCCTTGACTTCATCTGGGCCTTTAGTAACTATCAATCCATGATTACATGCACAGCTGGTGGAATCCCTTAGAGTTGAGCTTGGTATAGAGGCCTAATTTATACTGGCAATCCTTCTGAAATATTACAGTATATTCCCCACATCTAGCTGGTTGGATGCATGATAAATGTGGGGATATGGCTAACAGTAGCTCCAGACTGACCTGCTGAGAATATGCTTTGTCAAGCATACGTCACAAACAGGAACCTTCCAAGTAGAATCAACTTGGGTGTCATTTTTTTATTTAGCTAAATTAACAGCTTGACATCAACATTTTTCTCTCAGTAGGTAAATGTTTTCCTCTACTGATAAAAATCCCCTCTGGCTTTTCAGATGAAGACCACATAGTAGGCACTCAACGAACATTTTGATGATTAAAGGAAATGTTCAGAAAGAGCCTCTACCACCACCTCCTCATTTGTTGTATAGTTTCTTCTTGGTAACATGTAGGTGACAGAAGGGGCTAGAGAATGGATCCGCTTCTTCTATGAATTCCTTCTTACCACCTTTCTTTCTTCCTTCCCCACACACCCACATACCCCCAAACTCACAAACCACAAATACCACATTTCTGAATTCCTAATTTGGGAGCACAGCTAACAGATTGCAATTCAAGGGAAGACCTTTGTAAGTTGGAGGAACTCCTGAATTTTAAAACAAGAGCTTCTTTTTAGAACTACCTATGTGCAAATGACAACATGGAGAAATGGGTCAGCCTCTAATTTCCAGGATAAGGGAAAATCCAGTGTTTTCCACCAAACAGGGATTAGAAAACACTCCTAAGACCTTTGGGAAGATGGCGGAAGAGTAAGACGCGAAGATCACCTTCCTCCCCACAGATACATCAGAAATACATCTACACGTGGAACTGCTCCTATAGAACACCCACTGAACGCTGGCAGAAGACATTCAGACCTCCCAAAAGATTAAAAGAAGGGATTAACAAAGATGGCGGAGTATAAGGACGTGCTCTCACTCCCTCTTGCGAGAGCACCAGAATCACAACTGGCTGCTGGACAATCATCGACAGGAAGACACTGGACTTCACCAAGGAGGATACCCCATGTCCAAGGACAGAGGAGAAGCCACAGTGAGACGGTAGGAGGGGCACAATCACAGTAAAATCAAATCCCATAACTGCTGGGTGGGTGACTCACACACTGGCGAACACTTATACCACAGAAGCCCACCCACTGGAGTGAAGGTTCTGAGCCCCATGTCAGGCTTCCCAACCTGGGGGTCCAGCAACGGGAGGAGGAATCCATAGAGAATCAGTCTCTGAAGCCTAGTGGGAATTGATTGCAGGACTTTGAGAGGACTGGGGGAAACAGAGACCCCACTCTTGGAGGGCGCACACAAAATAGTGTGCGCATCAGGACCCAGGGGAAGGAGCAGGGACCCTGGGGGAGACGGAACCAGACCTACCTGCTAGTGTTGGAGGGTCTCCTGCAGAGGCGGGGGCTGGCTCTGTTTCACCGTGGGGACAAGGACACTGGCAGCGGAGGTTCTGGGAAGTACTCCTTGGCGTGAGCCCTCCCAGAGTCTGTCATTAGCCCCACCAAAGAGCCCAGGTAGGCTCCAGTGTTGGGTTGCCTCAGGCAAAACAACCAACAGGGAGGGAACCCAGCCCCACCCATCAACGGTCAAGTGGATTAAAGTTTTATGGAGCTCTGACCGCCAGAGCAACAGTCAGCTCTACCCACCACCAGAGCCTCCCATCAAGCCTCTTAGATAGCCTCAACCACCAGAGGGCAGACAGCAGAAGCAAGAAAAACTACAATCCTGCAGCCTGTGGAACAAAAACCACATCTACAGAAAGAGAGACAAGATGAAAAGGCAGAGGGCTATATACCAGATGAAGGAACAAGAAAAAACCCAGAAAAACAACTAAATGAAGAGGAGATAGGCAAGCTTCCAGAAAAAGAATTCAGAATAATGATAGTGAAGATGATCCAGGACCTTGGAATAAGAATGGAGGCAAAGATTGAGAACATGCAAGAAATGATTAACAAAGACCTAGAAGAATTAAAGAACAAACAAACAGAGATGACCAATACAATAACTGAAATGAAAACTACACTAGAAGGAATCAATAGCAGAATAACTGAGGCAGAAGAACGGATAAGTGACTTGGAAGACAAAATGGTGGAATTCACTGCTGTGGAACAGAATAAAGAAAAAAGAATGAAAAGAAATGAAGACAGCCTAAGAGACCTCTGGGACAACATTAAACGCAACAACATTCGCATTATAGGGGTCCCAGAAGGAGAAGAGAGAGAGAAAGGACCAGAGAAAATATTTGAAGAGATTATAGTCGAAAACTTCCCTAACATGGGAAAGGAAATAGCCACCCAAGTCCAGGAAGAGCAGAGAGTCCCACACAGGATAAAGCCAAGGAGAAACACGCTGAGACACACAGTAATCAAATTGGCAAAATTTAAAGACAAAGAAAAATTATTGAAAGCAGCAAGGGAAAAACGACAAATAACATACAAGGGAACTCCCATAAGGTTAACAGCTGATTTCTCAGCAGTAACTCTACAAGCCAGAAGGGAGTGGCATGATATACTTAAAGTGATGAAAGGGAAGAACCTACAACCAAGATTACTCTACCCGGCAAGGATCTCATTCAGATTTGATGGAGAAATCAAAAGCTTTACAGACAAGCAAAAGCTAAGAGAATTCAGCACCACCAAACCAGCTCTACAACAAATGCTAAAGGAACTTCTCTAAGTGGGAAACACAAGAGAAGAAAAGGAACTACAAAAACAACCCCAAAACAATTAAGAAAATGGTCATGGGAACATACATATCGATAATTACCTTAAATGTGAATGGATTAAATGCTCCAACCAAAAGACACAGGCTCACTGAATGGATACAAAAACAAGACCCATATATATGCTGTCTACAAGAGACCCAGTTCAGACCTAGGGACACATACAGACTGAAAGTGAGGGGATGGAAAAAGATATTCCATGCAAATGGAAATCAAAAGAAAGCTGGAGTAGCTATACTCATATCAGATAAAATTGACTTTAAAATAAAGAATGTTATAAGAGACAAGGAAGGACACTACATACTGATCAGGGGATCAATCCAAGAAGAAGATATAACAATTATAAATATATATGCACCCAACATAGGAGCACTTCAATACATAAGGCAACTGCTAACAGCTATAAAAGAGGAAATCAATAGTAACACAGAAATAGTGGGGGACTTTAACACCTCACTTACACCAATGGACAGATCATCCAAAATGAAAATAAATAAGGAAACAGAAGCTTTAAATGACACAATAGACCAGATAGATTTAATTGATATTTATAGGACATTCCATCCAAAAACAGCAGATTACACGTTCTTCTCAAGTGTGAACGGAACATTCTCCAGGATAGATCACATCTTGGGTCACAAATCAAGCCTCAGTAAATTTAAGAAAATTGAAATCATATCAAGGATCTTTTCTGACCACAACGCTATGAGATTAGAAATCAATTACAGGGAAAAAAACGTAAAAAGCACAAACACATGGAGGCTAAACAATACGTTACTAAATAACCAAGAGATCACTGAAGAAATCAGAGAGGAAATCAAAAAATACCTAGAGACAAATGACAATGAAAACACGACGACCCAAAACCTATAGGATGCAGCAAAAGCAGTTTTAAGAGGGAAGTTTATAGCTATACAAGCCTACCTAAAGAAACAAGAAAAATCTCAAGTAAACAATCTAACCTTACACCTAAAGAAACTAGAGAAAGAAGAACAAACAAAACCCAAAGTTAGCAGAAGGAAAGAAATCATAAAGATCAGAGCAGAAATAAATGAAATAGAAACAAAGAAAACAATAGCAAAGATCAATAAAACTAAAAGCTGGTTCTTTGAGAAGATAAACAAAATTGATAAGCCATTAGCCAGACTCATCAAGAAAAAGAGGGAGAGGACTCAAATCAATAAAATTAGAAATGAAAAAGGAGAAGTTATAACAGACACCGCAGAAATACAAAGCATTCTAAGAGACTACTACAAGCAACTCTATGCCAATAAAATGGACAATCTGGAAGAAATGGACAAATTCTGAGAAAGGTATAACCTTCCAAGACTGAACCAGGAAGAAACAGAAAATATGAACAGACCAATCACAAGTAATGAAATTGAAACTGTGATTAAAAATCTTCCAACAAACAAAAGTCCAGGACCAGATGGCTTCACAGGTGAATTCTATCAAACATTTAGAGAAGAGCTAACACCCATCCTTCTCAAACTCTTCCAAAAAACTGCAGAGGAAGGAACACTCCCAAACTCATTCTATGAGGCCACCATCACCCTGATACCAAAACCAGACAAAGATACTACAAAAAAAGAAAATTACAGACCAATATCACTGATGAATATAGATGCAAAAATCCTCAACAAAATACTAGCAAACAGAATCCAACAGCACATTAAAAGGATCATACACCACGATCAAGTGGGATTTATCCCAGGGATGCAAGGATTCTTCAATATACTCAAATCAATCAATGTGATACACCATATTAACAACTTGAAGAATAAAAACCATATGATCATCTCAACAGATGCAGAAAAAGCTTTTGACAAAATTCAACACCCATTTATGATAAAAACTCTCCAGAAAGTGGGCATAGAGGGAACCTACCTCAACATAATAAAGGCCATATATGACAAACCCACAGCAAACATCATTCTCAATGGTGAAAAACTGAACGCATTTCCTCTAAGATCAGGAACGAGACAAGGATGTCCACTCTCACCCCTATTATTCAACATAGTTCTGGAATTCCTAGCCACAGCAACCAGAGAAGAAAAAGAAATAAGAGGAATACAAATTGGAAAAGAAGAAGTAAAACTGTCACTGTTTGCAGATGACATGATACTATACATACAGAATCCTAAAACTGCCACCAGAAAACTGCTAGAGCTAATTAATGAATATGGGAAAGTTGTAGGATACAAAATTAATGCACAGAAATCTCTTGCATTCCTATACACTGATGATGAAAAATCTGAAAGAGAAATTATGGAAACACTCCCATTTACCATTGCAACAAAAAGAATAAAATACCTAGGAATAAACCTACCTAGGGAGACAAAAGATCTGTATGCAGAAAACTATAAGACACTGATGAAAGAAATTAAAGATGAAACCAACAGATGGAGAGATATACCATGTTCTTGGTTTGGAAGAATCAACATTGTGAAAATGACTATACTACCCAAAGCAATCTACAGATTCAATGCAATCCCTATCAAATTACCAATGGCATTTTTTACAGAGCTAGAACAAATCATCTTAAAATTTGTATGGAGACACCAAAGACCCCGAATAGCCAAAGCAGTCTTGAGGGAAAAAAAACGGAGCTGGAGGAATCAGACTCCCTGACTTCAGACTATACTACAAAGCTACAGTAATCAAGACAATATGGTACTGGCACAAAAACAGAAACATAGATCAATGGAACAGGATAGAAAGCCCAGAGATAAACCCACGCACCTATGGTCAACTAATCTATGACAAAGGAGGCAAAGATATACAATGGAGAAAAGACAGTCTCTTCAATAAGTGGTGCTGGGAAAACTGGACAGCTACATGTAAAAGAATGAAATTAGAATACTCCCTAACAGCATACACAAAAATCAACTCAAAATGGATTAGAGACCTAAATGTAAGACCAGACACTATAAAACTCTTAGAGGAAAACATAGGAAGAACACTCTTTGACATAAATCACAGCAAGATCTTTTTTGATCCACCTCCTAGAGTAATGGAAATAAAAACAAAAATAAACAAATGGGACCTAATGAAACTTCAAAGCTTTTGCACAGCAAAGGAAACCATAAACAAGACGAAAAGACAACCCTCAGAATGGGAGAAAATATTTGCAAACGAATCAACGGACAAAGGATTAATCTCCAAAATATATAAACAGCTCATTCAGCTCAATATTAAAGAAACAAACACCCCAATCCAAAAATGGGCAGAAGACCTAAATAGACATTTCTCCAAAGAAGACATACAGACGGCCACGAAGCACACGAAAAGATGCTCAACATCACTAATTATTAGAGAAATGCAAATCAAAACTACAATGTGGTATCACCTCACACCAGTTAGAATGGGCATCATCAGAAAATCTACAAACAACAAATGCTGGAGAGGGTGTGGAGAAAAGGGAACCCTCTTGCACTGTTGGTGGGAATGTAAATTGATACAGCCACTATGGAGAACGATACGGAGGTTCCTTAAAAAACTAAAAATAGAATTACCATGTGACCCAGCAATCCCACTACTGGGCATATACCCAGAGAAAACCATATTTCAAAAAGACACATGCACCCGAATGTTCATTACAGCACTATTTACAATAGCCAGGTCATGGAGGCAACCTAAATGCCCATCAACAGACGAATGGATAAAGAAGATGTGGTACATATACACAATGGAATATTACTCAGCCATAAAAAGGAACAAAATTGAGTCATTTGTTGAGACGTCGATGGATCTAGAGACTGTCATTCAGAGTGAAGTAAGTCAGAAAGAGAAAAACAAATATCGTATATTAACGCATGTATGTGGAACCTAGAAAAATGGTACCGATGAGCCGGTTTGCAGGGCAGAAGTTGAGACACAGATGTAGAGAACGGACATATGGACACCAAGGGGGGAAAACTGCGGTGGGGTGGGGATGGTGGTGTGCTGAATTGGGCGATTGGGATTGACATGTATACACTGATGTGTATAAAACTGATGACTAATAAGAACCTGCAGTATAAGAAAAGAAACAAACAAAACAACTAATACTAAACTTTCATTGGGTTATTTGTATGGAAATATGTTAATATAAATGTTTCAGACATTACATGAAATTTCTAAAAATCTTATATGTTCTGGTGTAATGTTATAAGTCATAATCCTAGTTATTACTTTAAAATGTATATCTCAGAAATAAAAAAAAAAAAAAGAAAGAAAACACTCCTAGCCCGAGATGCAAAAGAGAGTTAAAGCTGCAATAATACAGAAAACAATATAAGTTAGGCTGTGCCTAAGAAACTGTGGAATTCAATTTCCTAATTCCACGTAGGCACCAATTAAAACTATGCTACCATGCTGTTTCCAGGTGTCCTAACCAGAGCTGAACTTCCCTGAGAGCAATTGTACCTTTTTTGAATAATTTGTGGAACCTTACCTGCACTTACTGCACTTTTCTGAGGGACTGGCACGAAGGAATTTATGCCACCTTCGTTACTCAAGCTAATGGGCATTTGCTCAAGCCTGTTTTCCCAAGCCCCCCTAACCTACTCACTAGTTTATGTTCTGCCTTAAATGTTTCCCTTGGTATTTTTTTAATTATCACATTATTTCTTATCTGATTGTATCACTGGCTACTTCTTAACACCAAAAGGCCAATGATACTTTGGCTTTATCAAAGACTTTTATAATTAAAACCTTACCTTCAGCCCAAGAGCAAAACAGAATCCCCAAGAGACAGAGTGTCTTGACTGGAGATTTCACTGGAAAAGCCAAGAGCATGAAGGCCATGATAGAGAAGTTGACTGAAAAGTAAGTTCCTTCCAGGCAATAGCCAAGATAAATAACTGAAAGTGTTTCTTGCTTGAGGATGTTACAATAAGAAATAAACACCCCTACTTCAAAAGAGACACAGAAGAAAGTCCCAGACAACATTCACTCCATTTTGCAATAAGAATTTAAGAAACACTTGTACATACTAAGCACTGAAAAGGGGGCTGTGAGTTACAGAAATAAATAAGGCATTATCTTGCCCTCAAGAAGTTGGCAGACAAGTAGACTTCCCATGGTCCCTAAGGCTTTACATTAGCTGGCCTGCCTCTCCCAACTAATTTTGGACCAGTCTTGTCACTGTGCACCATGCACTTCCATCTTCTTTCTATTTATTCAACACACCAAGCTTGTTCTTTCCTTAGTGCCTTTGCATTTTCTCTTCCCTTTGCCTGGAATGCCGTTAACTCCAATCTTTCCCTAGATGGCTCCTTTTCATTATCATCAGTTCAGAAAGACCCTCCCTGAGCCTCCTACCTAAAGTAATCCTCCCCTTATTCTTTTTCTCAGCATCGTGTTTGTATTCTTCAGAAAACTTATTACAACTGACAATTGTTTGTTTTCTCCACTATAATGTAAATACCATGAGGGTAGGCACTGAGTCTTGTTCACCATAGAATCCCTAACAGTGTTATGCCTGGCATAAAATAGTTGCTCAAAAATATGTGTTGAATTAATGAATGAGATGATAAGGCACACACACAAGTAACCACTGTATACATTGCAGTATGGAACAAATATAATGGGACAGGGTTGTGGACATTTGCCTCTACAGGATCCATTTGCCCTTCTTCTGGCAATATTCCTAATATTCCCCTTCTCAACTTCAGCCCACACTTAGCCTTAGAGGGTGGAACATGTGATGTGGGCTGAAGCCAAGCAGTGCCTCATATTCCCCTGACCACAGTTACTGATTCAGTGGTTGGCAAATCAGAGCAAATCTCAGGACTTACTGGGAATGCTGAGACAAAGATTACTCTTTTCTTCCTTTGACAGGGCAGGTGAGACTAGAGCTAAACAGCCATCTTGTAATCATGGAAGCCCTGAACAGGGAGAGCCAATTGTAAGTCATGAGCTTTGGGTTGGGATAGTATCTGAACTAGACCTTGAAAACAGGCATGATTATATTTGTTACCCAGTGATTTTTTTTTACTTTTCAAATTGGAAAGAACCTTAGAGACCTAGAAAGGTGAGGCTCGGAGAAGTGAATTGGCTTACAGTCACATGGCAAGTTAATGGCAGAGCCACAACCAATATCCAGACCTACTATCTCCTGGCCCAGAACTCTTTCCACTTTTTAGTTAGGATTTTGGATCTGCATTTTGGCATTCTAGGTGGAGGCACAGATATACTATGCAAAATTTGGCATAAAATTAAAATATGCTTATAAAATAATAATCTCTCTATGTAGCTAGAGGAAAGGGTGTCATTAAGAGATCAGGCAGGAAATATCAGGTGGGGTCAGATTTTAGAAGGCACAGGGAAGCCATTCACAGTCTTTGAGTAAAAGAGCATTATGATTTAGGTACCATAGAAGATGGGGACAATTGAGGCAAAGAGACCAGCTAAGTTGTTGTTATACTAGTCTAGGCTGCCATAGTATGGGACCAAGTCAAAAAGTTCTGAGTTTAAAAAAAAAAAAAAGGAAAATAAGGGACAGATGTCCATAGCTGACCTCAGAAATACTTGTATTACTGTCTAAAAGCAATTCCAATTATGTTCATTTCTGTGAATGGTGTCAGCAGCATAATAACCATTTACCATTAAATATGTATCAGATTAATTATGCTATAAATTTTATTTCACTTTAACCAATGAATATTGTTCATGTATGCTCAACTCAGCCTTCTGGATATGGTGCTCATTATGATGAAAAAGGGAGAGTGGAGAAACTTGGCCAGCCACTTGCCCTTTGACTTTATCATTTCTCACCCATTTCTGTTTGAGAGTAGCTTTTTCCAATCCCTGAAAGGGAGGTGAGCTCCTTCCTTTGTCCTGGATAGAAATTTTGAGGTAAACCCCATCAGGAAAGGACAAGGCCACCCCATAAGCCAAGAGCCTGAGTAAAGCTGGCCACCTGCTTATTCTGTTGCAAGAACCAAAGTGGGCCACTTGCTTCTCCACTGAGTACCCAACCCAAGATGTGCCCCAGGCCACTGTCTCTGGCTGCTCAGCTGGGGAGGCTGTCCATACCAGTCCTGGTAGTTCTGCTTTGCACTATACTTAGCAACATGTCAGAGGCAAAACGTCTGTAGTATTAGAGAGGAGGAAACAAAAAAGAGTCCAGGGGAAAACTGGAACCCATTTGAGTAATCAATCATCAGCTGAAGCTAAGCACTGCAGCTATTTATATGGGAATCTTTAGGTTGTAATAGCAACATGTTTATTCATGGCCCAACTTTTTTCTAGGTCAGATATTTCAAAGAACACGTACACAATCATACATATACATTTTCTTGCTCTTCCTGAACAGGATGCCTGCACTAGAAGATAAAACAGAGCATTTTAGAATGAAGAGGTGGGAGAGGAGCCAAGTGAAGAGGTGGGAAAGATGGACAGAATGAAATAAAAGTCAATGTAAGGGTGACCATATTCTGGACATGCCTAGGAGAGTCCCATTTCATGCCTGTTGTAGACTAATAACAGTTAATTATTTAACTTCCAAATTTATTCAATTTACAGAGTAAATTCTATGGTCATTCTATCAAGTTCATTACCTTAAAGAGAAATACCTTGCATTTTTATAGCTCATAATAATTTTCAGTACACTTTGTCATCCATTATCTCTATTAACATTTAAAACAATTTTGTAAGGTGGGTACAATGGGTGTTTATGCCCTTTAAACAGATGACAAAACTGAAGCCAAATGGGGTTATTTTTCCTGAGGCTAATAAATGGCAGAGCTGAGATTTCTGTTTTCTAATCTTGTGCTTTTTCCCAATTGTACTGCTTTCCTGTCCCCATTATACTTAAGACAAGTGTTCAACTCTATTTTGTCAAATAATCAGTATAAAGTTAGCAGGGCCAGCTATGTACAATCCTTAGCCCTTTGATTCCTGAGCTATACAAAGGTTCATACAAACCTGGGAAGAGTGGGAAAATCTTCTGTAGGTTAAAATGATGAGAAAGTGTAGGGTTAGTAGAGTCATGCCTTACATCATGGTAGCTCCAAACATCGGCAGTCAAAGCTTGGATGCCAAAGTTGGCATGCTGGCATACTGACTGAGTCCAAGTAGACTCTTGGTAAAATGTGAAGTAAGAGAAGCTTGGATTCAGAACTGGCACCTTTCATACTAACCCCTCCTAAAGCCATTGCCTCTGGACCCCCTCTCTGCTCATGTTGCCCATTGTCCCCTCTTTGCCCAACTACCTCTGCAGCAAGTGACAATTCACAATGTCCTCTCAATCAAGCTCAGATATCCAATGAGAGGAAGTTAAAACCAAGTAGCAGGCAAAAGGTACCTGACTATCTAAGTTAGGTTACTCACTGTGAGTGGGGAAATGGCGATTTGAGACTTCACCCTTCCAGTGGTACTTGCATCTGGAGAGAAGGCATAGGGGCTTCCAGTGTCCCTTTCAGATTCCAGCTGTAAGCCAGCTCATCTGAGTGCTTGCTAAGTAGGAAACAGCAGCCTAGCACATTCTTCTGCAGCCCTGGCAATCAAACTTGCCAAAGAGGCAAGACAGGCAAAGATGAGATCACAGTAGTATTGTCTGAAGGTAGTTGCTGCCACTCACCACTATGGCCAGTCCCAAAATACCCAAAATGTCTTATTCTTCTTAGAGGGACCTTATGACTTGGTATAGTATGTATGAGATCAGAAAACAGTAACTGTCAGTTCTGTTTCAGGATCCACTAACTTCTGTTGCCATGGCCAAGGATTTACACCTGCTATGTATTCATTCATTCAACAAATATTAAGGGCCTACAATGCATCAGGTCATGTGGGAGGTGCCATTGATGCAGCAATGAATAAAACATGGCTTCTGCTGTTGATGAGCACAGTCTAATGGGGAAATCAAACAGGTAAATAAATAATTACAATACAGTATAATTAGTGTTATTCATTCATTTGTTCACTCATTTGTTCAACAAACATTTATTGAGCCAAACTCTGTGCTAGGTACTGGGGATATAATGGTAAGCAAGAAAGATAAGAGGCATCTTCCATATCTGTGTGTCCCCCCAGCACTTTACACCCAACACAGTGCCTCACACAAAGATAGCTCTTGGCAAATAAATGAAATAATTTACTTAGAAATTTTTCCCAATTTTTTCCTAAATAGTGAAACATTTTCTTCAAAGAAAATCTTGCAGGAAAGCCTAATATATCAAATAAATGAAAGGGGGCAGGGAAAAAAGGTAAACACTAATTTCTAAAAAATAAAGTAAGGGAAAGGAATTTTCTGATTGAACTTAGAATGTGAACCCAGTAACTCTGCTCTAGTATTCTATTCAGCCCCCCAATTGCTCTTACTTCTAAGGAGTCCATGAGACGTCTTAGTAGTATGAGGACACCAAAGGATCAGTCTGTTTCTCACATCATAGTTCACAACCCAACAGTATCAATATTACCTGAATAATTTGTTAAATAGACTGATTCCTGAGATTCATCCCAGACATACTGTATCAAACTCTTTGGGGTGGAGCCCAAGAATATCACCTTCCAGGTGGATTCTGATGAATACTTGAGTTTGAGAAACACTACCTAAGAAGATTTGTCCAGAAAAATGTGAATTCATTTTCTATTGCTGTATAACAAATTACTACAAACTGAGCAGCTTAAAATAATATCCATTTATTAGCTCACATTTCTGTAGATTAGAAGTCCAGGCACAATGTGATTGGGTTCTCTGCTCAAGGTATCCCAAGGCCAAAATCAAGGTGTTAGCTAGCCTGCTTTCTCATGTGGAGCTCAGACTCCTCTTCCAAGTTTGTGTGATTGTACCAGAACTTGGTTCCTTATGGATGTAGGACTGAGGTCCCCATTTCCTTGCTGGCTGTCAGCTGGAGTCTGCTTTTAACTACTAGAGGCCACCCACATTCCTGGACACATAACCTGCTCCAGCAGCAGAGAATCTCCATCAAGTTGAATTCCTCTTACACTTGAAATCACTTTTGCTAGGAAGAGCCCAGTCCCTTTTAAGGGGTCACCTGATTAGGGCAGGCTCACTGAGAATAATCTCTCTTTCTTAAAGATAACTGATTTGGAATTTTAATTGCATCAGCAAAATCACAGCAGTACCTAGGTTTGTGTTTGATGAATAATTGAGAGGTGTTTTATACCAGAGGATAAAAATCTTGAGAGCTGTATTAGTTTGCTAGGGCTGCCATAACAAAATACCATAGATTGGGTGTCTTAAACAACATCAATTTATTTTCTCACAGTTCTGGAGGCTGTAAGTCCAAGATCAAGGTGTCAATATGTTTGGTTTCCTCTGAAACCTGTCTCTGGCTTGCAGATGGCTGACCTCTTGTTTGCTCTTCATATAGAATTTAATCTGTGTGCACCCATCCCTGGTGCCTCTTCCTCTTTTTACAAGGACACCAGTCATATTGGATTAGGGCCCCACCCTAATGTCCTGATTTTAACTTAATTACCACTATAAAGAACTTATCCCCAAATACTGTTACATTCTGAGGTAGAAGACATTGGAACTTCAACATATGAATTTGGGGGGAACACAATTTAGCCCATAACAGGAGCCATCTCAGAATTGTGTCCACCATACAAGGCATCTGCATCACCTTTTTGAAAAACACAGGTACTCTCAGTTTTGCATTGAGAGTAGCCAAAACAACATAACCAAAAACAATATAACCTACAGGGGGTCTCTGGGGCCTCATATTTGTCAGAATACTGAATTCCAATCATACAACAACTACTTCCAGGGAGTAAGATTAGTGGTCATGCCATAACAGGGGGCTTGGAGAAAAAGGAGTAAAAAATGACATCCTAGGTTATTAAGCAAGGGTGAGCTTAGTATTAGCTATGAATAGCAACCAGCATTTCTGCACTGTGGTTTCTTTTTTTTTTTAAAGGACTATTTATCTATCTATGGCTGTGTTGGGTCTTCATTGCTGTGCACGGGCTTTCTCTAGTTGTGGCAAGCAGGGGCCACTCTTCGTTGCTGTGCACGGGCTTCTCATTGCGGTGGCTTCTTTTGTTGTGGAGCACGGGCTCTAGGCACATGGGCTTCAGCAGTTGTTGCTCATGGGCTCTAGAGCGTAGGCTCAGTAGCTGTGGCGCACAGGCTTAGTTGCTCCGTGGAACGTGGGATCTTCCTGGACCAGGGCTCGAACCCGTGTCGCCTGCATTGGCAGATGGATTCTTAACCACTGCGCCACCAGGGAAGTTCCTGCACTGTGGTTTTGACATTGAGAAAAATGTTTAGGAGCCCCTTTTCTACAGTCATGATTTTCAACATGGTCCCTTCTCAGCAATGCCTACAGTCTCAGCTCAAACCTACTGAATCAGAGCTTCAGGACCAAGGTCAGAATATCTGTATTATATTTTTGGCATCTTCACTGGTGAATTTAATTATGTGCACCAATGACCCAGAAACTAATGTGCCTAGGGTACTATATTTGCTCAATAAATATATCTTGAATGGAAAACTCTAGATAATTTTCAGTGGATTATTAGGTTGCATTTTATAGTCATGCAGAACTTTGGGTTCTACATGTAGACCCAAAGTCTGATGTACCTATGAGTGATGTTCATCTCCAGGATCTATTTCAATGCCAGAAGCAGTGATGTTTCATTTTTGTTTCCTATTTAGGCTCCAGACAACTTGAGGTGCTATTGCTTCTGTCTTGACAAGTACCATTTTACATATGAAGTGAAAAGATCCTAATTATTGATCCTACTGCTCTCTCATCCCTGAGGATGGTGGGGGACTGACTGAGACTCATGGCCGGCCTCTTGCTCAGAAACCATTCTGGTCAAGGCTTTCTTTGGGTCAGCCTTATTTACCTCACATGAAGAAACACCTTCTTCCCTAGCCAAGCAACATCTTCTTTTCCTGGTTGATTGATCTGACTTGTTGTGACATGAAGCTCCTATAATCTTCATAGAATCTTCCTCTGCATAGTTTTAAAGAATATTTTTTAAAGTGAGGTCTAAAAACCATGTGAATGAGAGAATAGGCGATTATCTGATGTAGCATATGCATTTCAGACGGGATCATCTAACAGGAAAATATCGGTTTGCGTGAGAGGGGCAAGGATAAACGAGAGGAGTGGGAGCCATGAGTACAGCTCACATCATATAAAAGGAAAGCCTGAAGGGCCATCAGGAGTGAGAGGGGTTAGAGCATGAGAGAGGTGGGGGCCATGAAAAGGTCTAGCAAAAAGTGACAGAGCTGTTGGAGTCCCAGAAAACCTACTCTTAATCTCTGCCATGCTGAAAGTGCAGTCTGAGGCCCTGCCATTTCGGAAGCCCCGAGGAAGTCTATTCAAATGCACATTTCTAACTGGATTGTGTGGAGTGGTTATACAACTCTACACATTTACTAAAAATCCTTAAATTGAAAGTATTAAACAGGTGAGTTTTATGGTATATAAATTATATCCCAATACATTTATTTAAATGCAGATTCCTGGGCATCACCTAAGACCTTCTGAACAAGAATCTCTTGGAGTGGAACTCAGCTATCTCTATTTTAACAACCTCCCTTGGTGATTTTGATGACTGCTGAAGTTAGAGGTGTACCTGGCAACATAGGTGAATCATAAAATATTAGAGTTGAGTGGGAAAAGCAGCAGTGAGATTTAGAACAACACTTATGTAAATTACAAATCCGCACAGATTCTGCATGAACACATACAGACAAAAAAATATGCATTGGTTCCCTTGGAATGGTTGGCTGCAGTAAAGATAGGAGACAGAGAGAGGGAGATTGAGAGAGAGAGAGAGAGAGAGAGAGAGAGAGAGAGAGAGAGAGAGAGCATGCCTTAGGGGAGAGGCTTTTGAACAGTTATCAGAATGTCAAGATTCTACCTTTAAACACATTAAGGAGAGAAAGAATCCCTTTAGTCACTTTCCCAGTGTGCCCATTCTAGTTTTCAGGTTTGCTGGTCTCACTGTTTAACAGTCTTCTCTTTCAATGCCATGCAAGCCCAGCACTTCCTGATCTATCATGAGAACTTCCAAGCTTCAGCAACAAAACCACAGGGCAGAGAGTGTTTATGGCTGCCTACTGGAGCGACTCCCCAGGGAAAAATGAAGGACTCAGATCTCAGGTTCAATTGAGTCAATTCTCCACTGATTGCTTTCATGCCTCAAAACAAACAAACAAACAAACAAAACCCACTTTTAAATACTTCCAATTCTGAACTGTTTGCAGGAAAAAATCAGGGCAATTAGTAACAGGAAGCCTGTATAAAGAACATGCAATTAAATCTATTGGGTTATCATTTATGTCTAATCTTCCTGAGCATAAATCATTAATACAGACTCCCAGAAGTTATCCCTCTTCACCAGAGGTTGAGGACTTCATCAGGGATTTTCAGAGTGTGGTTCCCTGACCAGCTGCATCAGCATGACCTGGGAACTTGTTAGACATACAAATTCTTGGGCTCCACCCCAGAACTAGTGAATATAACCTCTGGGGGTGGGACCAGCTATTTTGGTTTTAACATGCCATCTGTGTACCTCGGGGGCACTGAACTACTGAACGTCTGCTCTACATTTAAGAAGGGAATCAGCTCAGCCACGCTACTGCCAGAGGAGGTGAGCCAAGAAAGGGACGAAAACCTTTGACAGCGAGTCCCAGGAGTAAAATCCACAGGCTTTTTATAAAGACTGTACTCATGCCTCCCCTGCCAGAAACATCCGCAGTTCTCCATGTTACATGAAAATCTTCTCCAAAACTCCATGTCACAATACATTCCTGTCCCCTAATATCAAAGAATAACAATTAATTGGAAAGGGACAAGGACCTCTTTCAGCTTGCTAAATTTTCTAAAGATAGTTTTGCATATTTGTTCTATGTAAAGTTGTATAGAAGGACATTTGTAACTTCAAGGTGTTAAGAGCTAAGTAAAGCAGTCCATCTGAGGACTTTATTCCTTCTCTCTCTGTCTCTCTCATTCATATACATTATTAGTAAATGGTAGTCTTTAAAACTTAGAGTCTGTTGTCTTTTCTCCATGCTATTTTACATCAGGTCACAAGTTCAATTACCTATATGGACAAGATAGGTAACATAAATGAGTAATATGGGTCCGACATCAGAAAACCTGCCCCCCAGCCTCTGTGTCAGAGCACAAAAGGAAGCTCTGGGGACTGTGGCAAACTGGAGAACACACTGAGTGGGGGGTCAGCTGCTACACAGCTCTAGCTGATTTAGATAGATGTGGACAATTTTCGTGTGACATTCTTGAATTTTTAAACGTTGGCCTCAATTCCAACCAGCACATGATGAAAGCCAAACAAATTATATCAGCTCAGGGACTAACCAGTTTGGATTTCTGCTTTACCTTGCACCACCCAACCTTTACCAAGAAGGCTTGGGTGTCCACATGCTGTCCTCCTGCTCTCCAAGCCAGTGCAGGGCTCTTCAGGTAAGTTATGTAATCTACATGTGAAAACCACCCCACTGTCAATGGCCCAATAAGAGGTTTGGATTTAGAAAATCCAGATTATTTTGTGTCCTATATGGATTCAAGAATTGTGGCCCAATTCCAGCTCTTAATGACTGATGCTTAGGGCAAAACAATTTTGTTATCTATTCTATTATTACTTATTATAGTGCTCATCGTAAGTACAAATAAGTACTTATTAAGTATTACTTATAACACTGTAATAATTCTCTGAGAGAGAAAGAGAGAGAGTGTGTGTTTGTTTAGAGTCTTCCACTATCCTCCCAACAAAGTTACCAGTTTGGGGTTAAAAATAGGGTTGTATAGTTTTGTGCTTTATTTGGCATATCTCTGATTACTAGTGGATTTTTTTCATAGGCGTTTTGATGATATACAACTCCTTTTGGGTGACTGGCCTATTTCTATCATTTACCCACTTTTTCACTGGACACTTTTTTTTGCAGGAGCTCTTTATATGTCCTGCATATAATCCCTTTGTATCCTATATGTATCAAACATTTTTTCTCAGTTGATATTTTGCGCACACTATTATTTTTGTTGAGGTATTTATTTATATACCAAAAAAGTGGACAAATCCTAAGAAGAGTTTTGACAAATGTGTGCAGTCATGTGACCACCACCCTGATCAAGATAGAGGACATTTACAGCACACCAGAAGTGTCCCTTGTGCCCTTTCCCAAACAATACTGCCCCCAAGATGGCTCTCATGTCTATCACCCTAAACTGAATTTAACATGTTCTTGAGTTTCATAGAAATGGAATCTCCTGTTTCTTGAGGTAGGCTTGTATTGCTATAAACTTCCCTCTTAGCACTGCTTTTGCTGCGTCCAGTGTATACTCTTCTGTGTGACTTCTTTCACTTAATATAATGTATCTGACATTCATCAATGTTTTGGGGTATATCGGCAGTTTGTTCTTTAAAAAAAGGACTGTCTTGTATTCCATCTTATGAATAGACTACAATTTCATTATCTATTCTATTGTTCATGGATATTTGGGTTGTTTCCAGTTTGGGGCTCTTATGAATAAAATGGCTATGAACATTTGCTACAAGTCTTTGGGTAAACATATGTGCTCATTTCTCTTGGATAAATACTGAAGACTGGAAACGCTGGGCCACAGGATAGGCACATGGGAATGAAAGTTTTCTTATTACAATGTCACTTAATTATTTGAAGGTCTTCTGTATTACATGTAAAAATTTTCACAGTGTCCAACTAGTGGTTACTGGGGGGACAGGGGGAGGGGCAATATAGGGGTGGGGGAATGGGAGGAACAAACTACTAGGTGTAAGATAGCCTCAAGGATGTATTGTACAACACAGGGAATATGGCCAATATTTTGTAATAACTATAAATGGAAAGTAACCTTTAAAATTGTGTAAAAAATTTAAAAAGTTTTAAAAAAATTAGAAAAAAAGTTTCACAGTGTTCTACCATCGACATTCCTTTTAATGATCAATCAGGTGATAAATTGACTAGTCCTTCAATTTTGTTGAAAGTAAATAATTTAAACCATCTGACTTGCAAAGGAATTTCTTTCCCAATTATTGGAAATCCCAATGGTTAAAGCTAGAACAATTTGAGGAACAAAATAAACAACAGTACAGTATTATAGCCCATAGAATACAAGAAATATCCATGAGTCCATATTGATATAATACAGAATTGAATAAATAAATAAATAAGGTGAAGAAGGCATAGCTATTCCTTACAAAAGAATTCCAGGTAATAAATGTAGAAGGAATATGGGAAATACAAAATCACCATTAGAACACCAAACTAATAACTGTAGCAGACAACATCCACCAATGGATGCTAAAAATAGTAGGTAAAAGTTTAAGGAGGACCTGGACATTTGCATAGTCTCAAAATATCGCTCCCCAAATATGCATTAATTATCAAGGGAACATCTAAAATTATTTCAAAGAAGTTAAAAATAAATTTAAAAATTGGAAATTGTGCATTTTAAGATTTGTCTTGTGGGCTACAGACATATAAACACATACACACATATTTTGTATGCTGTATTTCAGTTTTCTAATCTAAATCTCCTAGAAGTGCCTTTAAAATTAATGGTAGACAGAGAGAAAGATACTTGATAATTTTATATATATATTAGTAATTTAATTTTATTGTTGAAAATTATTGCTTATAATTATTCACTTGACAGAATTAGAAAAACATATAAGCTGAGGAGAAAGATTTTTTTCCCTAATTAAATGAAACTGGTTTCCTAAAGTCCTGGGCATCACATTCTAGAAAGCATTTGAGAAACATTTCATCCTACACTTGTACAGAGGTAGACGTTCTGCTTTTATAAGGGCAATTTTAATCTACATGTAGAAATTAACAGCACATGGAAGAGAAGCTATAGGACCATAAAGAAGTGAGAGGTCCACAACCTAATCAAACTTACAAGCTTTTGTACAGCAAACAAAACCATAAGCAAAATGAAAAGAAAATCTACGGACTGGGAGAACATATTTGCAAATGATGCGACTGACAAGGGCTTAATTTCCAAAATATACAAACAGCTCATACAACTCAACAACAAAAAACCAAACAACCCAATCGAAAAATGGGCAGAAGACCTAAATAGACATTTCTCCAAAGAAGACATACAGATGGCCAACAGGCACATGACTACAATGAGGTACCACCTCACACCAGTTAGAATGGCCATCATTAAAAAATCTACAAACAATAAATGCTGGAGAAGGTATGGAGAAAAGGGAACCCTCCTACATTGTTGGTGGGAACATAAATTGGTGTAGCCACTATGGAAAACAGTATGGAGTTTCCCCAAAAAACTAAAAATAGAGTTGCCATATGATCCAGCAATCCCGTTCCTGGGCGTATATCTGGACAAAACTATAATTTGAAAAGATACATGCACCCCTATGTTCATAGCAGCACTATTTACAATGACCAAGATATGGAAACAATCTAAATGCCCATCGACAGATGAATGGATGAAGATGTGGTACATATATACAGTGTAACACTACTCAGCTATAAAAAAAGAATGAAATAATGCCATTTGCAGCAAAATGGATAGACCTAGAGATTATCTTACCAAGTGAAGTAAGTCAGAAGGAGAAAGACAAATACCATATGATATCACTTAAAAGTGGAATCTCAAATATGACACAAATGAGCTTATCTATGAAACAGAAACAGACTCACAGACAGAAAACAGGCTTGTGATTGCCGAGGGGGAGGGGGAGGGATGGATTGGGGGTTTGGGATTAGCAGGTACAAACTATTATATATAGAATGGATAAACAACAAAGTCTTACTGTATAGCACAGAGAATTGTATTCAATATCCTGTAATAAACCATAATGGAAAAGAATATGAAAAATAATGTATATATATGTGTATGTATGTATAACTGAATCACTTTGCTGTACAGCAGAAATTAACACAACATTGTAAGTCAACTATACTTCAATAAAATAAATTAAAAAAAAAAGAAATGAGAGGTTGACAAAAGTTATTTCTTACCAGTGCTCTCCTTGCTTTTCTTTTATAGGACTCTTAGGAATGTTGCTGTTGTTTTTAAGCAATAGTCAGAAGATGAGTTATATCATAGTAAGTCTCAGGATATATGTTCTGCCTTTCTTTTTTTTTTTTCATCTTTATTGGAGTATAATTGCTTTACAATGTTATGTTAGTTTCTACTGTATAACAAAGTGAATCATCTGTATGCATACATATATCCCCATATCCCCTCCCTCTTGAGCCTCCCTCCCACCCTCCCTATCCCACCCCTCTAGGTTGTCACAAAGCATTGAGCTAATCTCCCTGTACTATGCAGCAGTTTCCCACTAGCCATCCCTTTTATATTTGGTAGTGTATATATGTCAATGCTACTCTCTCACTTCGTCCCAGCTTCCAATTCCCCCTGACGTGTCCTCAAGTCCATTCTCTATGTCTGCGTCTTTATTCCTGCCCTGCCACTAGGTTCATCAGTACCATGTGTTTTAGATTCCATATATATGTGTTAGCATATGGTATTTGTTTTTCTCTTTCTGAATTACTTCACTCTGTATGACAGACTCTAGGTTCATCTACCTCATTACAAATAACTCAATTTCGTTCCTTTTTATTGCTGAGTAATATTCCATTGTATATATGTGTTCTGCCTTTCTTTTGTGTAGCAGGAGGACAACTCTGAAAGGACAGGTGGGAAAGAAAACCTTGGTAGGACACCTTAACTACAGGCACATTCTCAGGCAGATCAGTTTTAGGAATTATACATATAGAAGTTGAAATGATGCTGAAAATTGATTCTCTTAATATTTTTTTTGCCTGCTTATCCCTTGGGAAGTCGTCGTGTTCCTCCAGAGAAAGGAGTACTTCTGATTTATGGTGATTCCAGCATTTCAGAAAGACCTGACAATTTTTGCTTCAGTGTTTCAATAGCTTCAAATTGAAAATTAATTATAATGGTTATAATTGGTACAAATATTACTACTATTATATAAGTCATAGTAATAGCTTATATTACATAGCATTTTGGGGTTTTCAAGTTCTCTCATATATATTACCATTTCATGTCATTCTCTTTGGCCTTAGTTAACCTGTAAGCAGAGACTGAGGGAAAGGCTTGGGTGCAGGTAGTATATTAGAGAAGCGATTCGAAGGAGAGAGATGGGGAAGTGAAACAGGAAAGGAGAGAAAGACAATACGTTCTTGAGTTTGGTACCTCCATGGATAGTTGGGAAGCTGAGCAAACTAAAAGAGTGTGTCTTAGAACTACCAGCCCAGGGGAAAATGAGGAAAGCATTTATCCATAAACTCTGGCTCCCATTGGTCAAGGGTGGTCCCAAGAACATTCATTTCCACAGAGTAGGGAGCAATAGACAGGAGCAGTGGGTCTAATGTGAAGCAGTGTCAGATTGGAAGTCTTTGAGGAAATAAACAATGCAGGAGTGGCTGGGGTAGGAGGTAAGGTCAAGATGGTTTGAAACTACACGAGAAGTGTCCTACACATGCCCTTATAGCAACATCATAAGATAAGGCAGGCGTTATTAATCTCACTTTAAAAGTATCAACAACCTACTGTGCTATTACTAGTAAATGAATTGGACACTCTGGGACTCAGTTTCCATAGCTGGAAAAAAGCAGGGATTAAAACCTCTTACCCCTTCCATTATGAAAATAACTGGGAACAGCTGCAAAATGCTATGAGCTCCCAGAACACAGCTATGTAAATAAATTATTGTTATTGTGCTTTATAGTCAATTTGAAAACAAGATGAGTCTTTTGTCATTTTAAAATATTGAACTCTACATCCAGCAAAATTGAAAAATACAGAGGGGCCAGTTTTAGCTCTCATTCTTTATGCATATCTCCCACTGACTTTAAAGGGAGTTTGGCTCCCTCTGTCTATACATAATTATACAAAGTAATCATAAAATTCCACATTTTAGTTCCTGCATAATGAGCCTCAAAAGTCAATAATGAACTACAAATATTCATAGAAAATATTCCTTTCTAATTTTAGGATTGATAATTCACTGCTGCTTCTATTTTGTGCATCAAGAACAACTAGTGGTATGATTACTTCTCAGAATTTATGCCCTCATTCAGGAGCTAAGTGACTCCTTTTTGATTGTATTGTATCCTTTGAAGGAAGCCATATTGAAGCCTTTCCTGGCTCCCTGGCCATCTGTGACTCCATGCTACATCAATACATCTCCACCTCAAAGTACAAGGAGGAGTTAGTCTATAGTGATCCACGTGGATACAGGTGGCATGGAATTGTCAGGCTAGTAAACCACTGATGGCCCATGGTCTGGGCCCTGGAACATATAATTAGCTTGAATGATTGTATTTATTTCCTGATTAACTGACTGGGTTTTGGTATGGACATGGACCTATGACCATAGCCCTCGGATTGTAACCCATGCAATCATGCCCAGGTAATCACAGTCACCTTCCTGCGATCCCAGGCCAAGGCAATGATATAGACAGAGAGAATCCTAGGACTGTATAATCTTGTGAGAGCTCATTTCTTCTTCTTTTTCTTCTTCTCCTTCTTCTTGTTCATTGCTGGTTTGTATTATGTGCTAGGTTCTGTTCTACCTTTTTAACTCATTAGTCCTTACAATAACCTATGCAATAGTTGTGTTATCATATCCATTTCACAGATGAGAAAACGTATGCTTAGATAGGTTAAATAAATTGCCCAAAGTCACCCAGCTTGTCAGTGGCTGAGAGGGTATTTAAACCAAGATCTTTCTGATGCCAAAGCATTTATTTCTTCTAAGTAACATTCTGTCTCTGTTGAAAGAAAGTTCTGTGTCCTCTGGACACGAGTTATCAGGGCAGCTTTACACTATACTTGAATTTGTTATTTCAGTATTTTCTTATTGACCTAGTATAGATACAATTACTGTTCTGACCTCCGCATCACACACCCTGGCCATGATAATCTCTGGCTCTGACCCTATCCTGAAAGTTTGTGCCTAACCCCAATAGTCCTTGGCATGAAGATCTAGAGCCCAGAACATTCAAAGTTTTAGCCTCTTCAGACCTTCATGATGCTTATATCCCAAAACCCTTCTCTACCCATTCATTTATTCAAAACATTTTTTACTGAGCTAGGCACTAGATGGCCACTACCACTACATTAATGAAGCTTGCAGCCTAATGGGAGAGACAGAAACACACACAAACAACACACACATGCACATACACTCACACATGTGATAAGTATGATGAAGGAAACAAATAGGGGGCTATGCCAGAGAAAAATGGAGGTGGGTCTATTTTAGATTGTCAGGGAAGATCACTCTGAGGTGGTCAGCTGGAAAGATAGAAAGGAGAAAGCCATGTTAAGAGACAGAGAAAGAGCACAGCAGACACAGAGAAGAGAAATGGCAAAGGGCAAGAGGAAAGGGTTTGGCTAGTTCAACCAATAGAAAGGAGACCACTGTGGAGTGAAGTGGGAGGGGGATTGAGATGGAGGAGTAGAAGGATGTGGAGCTCACCTCCTCCCACAAACACATCAAAAATACATCTACATGTAGAACAATTCTCACAGAAAACCAACTGGAAACTGGCAGAAGATCTCTTATACAACCAATCTACAAGAAAGATCTCCACATAACCAGGTAGGACAGGAAAAAAAAAAAAAACTCACCAGGATGGGACCAGTGCCCCTGGAAAGTATCTGTAAAGAGCAGAAAGTCCACACAGGCATACCCTCACCCTGGGGAGCTCCCTTGCCTCCTAGGAAATCCACTGGGACAGACAGAGGGGCTGGAGAAGCCTAGACTCTACTTGAGAGGAGTGTGCACATGCTGGCTTACTAACAATCAGGGCAGAGAGAGACCAGCACTGGCTACAACCTCCCCACACTTCCCAGTCCGAAGTGTACACTGGGTGGTGCTACAAGTATGCAGAGCTGCTAAGCACTGAATATTGGACAGACAGGACCTGGGAGAGGACCCATCTAGCTACATGGAGACAGCATGGAGGACCTGGGGCTTGGTTCAGCCAGAACCACGGAGCCCCTTGTCAGTGTGTGCATGGTGGGGGTGGGTCCGGCTGTGGAGTCCACTATCAACCAGCTCACAGCAGAGACAGGTCCAGCGGCAGTGGACTTTGGTGTGCACACAAGTGGCATCACAGATACACACGTTTTAAGCAGATAGCCCTTGGGAAAGAATACACAGTGGTTCATTTCCTGGCAGGAGCACTCTGGCTCTGCTCACAACACATGGCAGCTTGGAGCTGGGTCTGGGGTGGACAGATTCTGTGAGAGGTCTGCCCCAGAGGCAGCCCAGATCCCAGGAAGCAGCATAAGCACCTCAGCTCCTGCAGCCAGCACCCTGGCACCCAACACCAGCCCATTCCACACCATAGCCTAGCACTAGGTCTGGGAAGAACATAATGGAGAAAGGGATACAACTTTGGGCTGCTTCTGGGCAGAACTGTGGATGCCTGTACAGGCGGTGAATAGGTTGGCTGTGCCCACATGGGACTCACTTGCTTCAGCAGTCACCTCCATTGGGGCAGGGCATGCACAAAAGGGCAATGGAGACTGATCAAAAGCAACCCTCAGGGCTTCTCTTCCAATAACTGGGGAGGAGACCCTGTCCCTGACAGGGCTGTGACAGCCATGGAGCAAAGAGGAGGCCCTGGCCAACATCCAGTGCAGGCTCTGGACACCACAACACCAATCACACTCCCAATCAAGGGGATAACAGCCAGCACACTCTGAGGAAAGTCATGGCTGGCATCCATACAAAAACCAGCCCTTGCACCAAAAATATTGGACTCACACTCTACACAGGGACATTCCCATGTAAAAATACCCCTTCAAGACCACAGTAGATAACTGTTTCTCCTAAAGTCATAGAGATAGAGAGAGTTAAGTAATATGAAAAAGCAGAGGAACTACTCCTAATTTAAAAAAACATGAGAAATCCCATGAAAGAACAAATAATGAAACAGACCTCACCAGTCTACTAGACCCCAAATTCAAAAAGGAGGTAATAAAAATGTGAAAGGAATTAAGAAGGATTCTCAATAGAAATGCAGATCCCTGTAACAAGGAACTAGAAACTATAAAGAAGAACAAATCAAAACTAGACAACTCAATAGCTGAAATAAAAACCAATCTAGGAGCAATGAATAGCAGACTAGATAACACAAAAGAACGAATAAGTGGCCTGGAAGATAGAATAATGGAAATCACCCAATCAAAACAGCAGACAGAAAAACAAATGGAAAAAAAAAGAAAGCAACATACGAAATTTATGGGATAATATAAAGTGTGCCAACCTACACATAATAGGGGTTTCAGAAAGAAAAGAGAGAAAAGGGTATTGAAAATGTATTTGAAGAAATTATGGCTGAATATTTCAAAAAACTCAGGAAGGAAACAAATATCCAGTAACAGGAAGCACAGAGGGTCCCAAACAAGATGAACCCAAACAGACCCACACCAAGACATATCATAATTAAAATGGCAAAAGTTAAACAGAGGATTCTAAAGACAGCAAGAGAAAAGCAGAATCAGTTAAAAGGGAAATCCCCTAAGGCTATCAGCTGATTCCTCTACAGAAACTTTGCAGGCCAAAAGGGAGTGGCAAAATATATTCAAAGTCCTAAAAGGGAAAAACATGCAACCTAGGATATCCTACCCAGCAAGATCATCATTTAGAATACAAGGAGAAATAAGAATTTCTCAGAAAAGCAAAAACTAAAAGAATTCAGCAATACTAAACCTACCCTAAAAGAAAAATTAAAGGGTCTTCTATAAATAGAAAAGAAGCGACAACCTATAGAAAAGAGAAAATCACAATAGGAAAGGCAAATGTATAAAAGGACTGAAAATCACTTAAAAAAGCCAGTACATAGATTAAAAAAAATTATAAATGCTATTATAACTACAATAAACAGTAAAAAGATAAGCATGAAGATGTAAAATAGGACATCAAAATCACGAAATATGGGAGAGGGGAGTATAAAAATCTTTTTAATGTCTTCGAATTTAAATGCCTATAAATTTAAAGGAAGTAGATAAGTCATGGGTCAACATACTTGAACCTCATGGTAACCAAAAATCAAAAACACACAACAGATTCACAAAAAACAAAAATAAAGGAACTCAATTTACTACAAAAGACTAAATGCTCTGATCAAAATACATAGGCAGACATTCACAGAAAGAAAGACAAGATGAAAAGGCAGAGGGCTATATACCAGATGAAGGAAGAAGATAAAACCCCAGAAAAACAACTAAATGAAGTGGAGATAGACAACCTTCCAGAAAAGGAATTCAGAATAATGATACTGAAGTTGATCCAGGACCTCGGAAGAAGAATGGAGGCAAAGATCGAGAAGATGCAAAAAACGTTTAACAAAGACCTAGAAGAATTAAAGAACAAACAAACAGAGATGAACAATACAATAACTGAAATGAAAACTACACTAGAAGGAATCAATAGCAGAATAACTGAGGCAGAAGAACGGATAAGTGACTTGGAAGACAGAATGGTGTAATTCACTGCTGCAGAACAGACTAAAGAAAAAAGAATGAAAAGAAATGAAGACAGCCTAAGAGACCTCTGGGACAACATCAAACGCAACAACATTCGCATTATATGGGTCCCAGAAGGAGGAGAGAGAGAGAAAGGACCAGAGAAAATATTTGAAGAGATTAGAGTCGAAAACTTCCCTAACATGGGAAAGGAAATAGCCACCCAAGTCCAGGAAGCGCAGAGAGTCCCACACAGGATAAACCCAAGGAGAAACACGCTGAGACACACAGTAATCAAATTGGCAAAAATTAAAGACAAAGAAAAATTATTGAAAGCAGCAAGGGAAAAACGACAAATAACATACAAGGGAACTCCCATAAGGTTAACAGCTGATTTCTCAGCAGTAACTCTACAAGCCAGAAGGGAGTGGCATGATATACTTAAAGTGATGGAAGGGAAGAACCGACAACCAAGATTATTCTACCCCGCAAGGATCTCATTTAGATTTGATGGAGAAATCAAAAGCTTTACAGACAAGCAAAAGCTAAGAGAATTCAGCACCACCAAACCAGCTCTACAACAAATGCTAAAGGAACTTCTCTAAGTGGGAAACACAAGAGAAGAAAAGGACCTACAAAAACAAACCCAAAACAATTAAGAAAATGGTAATAGGAACATACATATTGATAATTACCTTAAATGTGAATGGATTAAATGCTCCAACCAAAAGACACAGGCTTGCTGAATGGATACAAAAACAAGACCCATATATATGCTGTCTACAAGAGACCCACTTTAGACCTAGGGACACATACAGACTGAAAGTGAGGGGATGGAAAAAGATATTCCATGCAAATGGAAATCAAAAGAAAGCTGGAGTAGCTATACTCATATCAGATAAAATAGAATTTAAAATAAAGACTGTTACAAGAGACAAGGAAGGACACTACATAATGATCAAGGGATCAATCCAAGAAGAAGATATAACAATTATAAATATATATGCACCCAACATAGGAGCACCTCAATACATAAGGCAACTGCTAACAGCTATAAAAGAGGAAATCGACAGTAACACAAAAATAGTGGGGGACTTTAACACCTCACTTACACCAATGGACAGATCATCCAAAATGAAAATAAATAAGGAAACAGAAGCTTTAAATGACACAATAGACCAGATAGATTTAATTGATATTTATAGGAAATTCCATCCAAAAACAGCAGATTACACATTCTTCTCAAGTGCGCACAGAACATTCTCCAGGATAGATCACATCTTGAGTCACAAATGAAGTCTCAGTAAATTTAAGAAAATTGAAATCATATCAAGCATCTTTTCTGACCACAATGCTATGAGTATAGAAATAAATTACAGCGAAAAAAACGTGAAAAGCATCAACGCATGGAGGCTAAACAATACGTTAGTAAATAACCAAGAGATCACTGAAGAAATCAAAGAGGAAATCAAAAAATACCTAGAGACAAATGACAATGAAAACACGACGATCCAAAACCTATGGGATGCAGCAAAAGCAGTTCTAAGAGAGAAGTTTATAGCTATAAAAGCCTACCTAAAGAAACAAGAAAAATCTCAAGTAAACAAATTAACCTTACACCTAAAGGAACTAGAGAAAGAAGAACCAACAAAACCCAAAGTTAGCAGAAGGAAAGAAATCATAAAGATCAGAGCAGAAATAAATGAAATAGAAACAAAGAAAACAATAGCAAAGATCAATAAAACTAAAAGCTGGTTCTTTGAGAAGATAAACAAAATTGATAAGCCATTAGCCAGACTCATCAAGAAAAAGAGGGAGAGGACTCAAATCAATAAAATTAGAAATGAAAAAGGAGAAGTTACAACAGACACTGCAGAAATACAAAGCATCCTAAGAGACTACTACAAGCAAGTCTATGTCAATAAAATGGACAACCTGGAATAAATGGACAAATTCCTAGAAAGCTATAACCTTCCAAGACTGAACTAGGAAGAAACAGAAAATACGAACAGACCAATCACAAGTAATGAAATTGAAACTGTGATTAAAAATCTTCCAACAAACAAAAGTCCAGGACCAGATGGCTTCACAGGTGAATTCTATCAAACATTTAGAGAAGAGCTAACACCCATCCTTCTCAAACTCTTCCAAAAAATTGCAGAGGAAGGAACACTCCCAAACTCATTCTACGAGGCCACCATGACCCTGCTACCAAAACCAGACAAAGATACTACAAAAAAAGAAAATTATAGACCAATACCACTGATGAATACAGATGCAAAAATCCTCAACAAAATACTAGCAAACAGAATCCAACAACACATTAAAAGGATCATACACCATGATCAAGTGGGATTTATCCCAGGGATGCAAGGATTCTTCAATATACTCAAATCAATCAATGTGATACACCATATTAACAAATTGAAGAATAAAAACCATATGATCATCTCAATAGATGCAGAAAAAGCTTTTGACAAAATTCAACACCCATTTATGATAAAAACTCTCCGGAAAGTGGGCATAGAGGGAACCTACCTCAACATAACAAAGGCCATATATGACAAACCCACAGCAAACATCATTCTCAATGGTGAAAAACTGAAAGCATTTCCTCTAAGATCAGGAACAAGACAAGGATGTCCACTCTCACCACTGTTATTCAACATAGTTCTGGAATTCCTAGCCACAGCAACCAGAGAAGAAAAAGAAATAAAAGGAATACAAATTGGAAAAGAAGAAGTAAAACTGTCACTGTTTGCAGATGACATGATACTATACATACAGAATCCTAAAACTGCCACCAGAAAACTGCTAGAGCTAATTAATGAATATGGGAAAGTTGCAGGATACAAAATTAATGCACAGAAATCTCTTACATTCCTATACACTAATGATGAATAATCTGAAAGAGAAATTATGGAAACACTCCCATTTACCATTGCAACAAAAAGAATAAAATACCTAGGAATAAACCTACCTAGGGAGACAAAAGACCTGTATGCAGAAAACTATAAGACACTGATGAAAGAAATTAAAGATGAAACCAACAGATGGAGAGATATACCATGTTCTTGGTTTGGAAGAATCAACATTGTGAAAATGACTATACTACCCAAAGCAATCTACAGATTCAATGCAATCCCTATCAAATTACCAATGGCATTTTTTACAGAGCTAGAACAAATCATCTTAAAATTTGTATGGAGACACCAAAGACCCCGAATAGCCAAAGCAGTCTTGAGGGAAAAAAAACGGAGCTGGAGGAATCAGACTCCCTGACTTCAGACTATACTACAAAGCTACAGTAATCAAGACAATATGGTACTGGCACAAAAACAGAAACATAGATCAATGGAACAGGATAGAAAGCCCAGAGATAAACCCACGCACCTATGGTCAACTAATCTATGACAAAGGAGGCAAAGATATACAATGGAGAAAAGACAGTCTCTTCAATAAGTGGTGCTGGGAAAACTGGACAGCTACATGTAAAAGAATGAAATTAGAATACTCCCTAACAGCATACACAAAAATCAACTCAAAATGGATTAGAGACCTAAATGTAAGACCAGACACTATAAAACTCTTAGAGGAAAACATAGGAAGAACACTCTTTGACATAAATCACAGCAAGATCTTTTTTGATCCACCTCCTAGAGTAATGGAAATAAAAACAAAAATAAACAAATGGGACCTAATGAAACTTCAAAGCTTTTGCACAGCAAAGGAAACCATAAACAAGACGAAAAGACAACCCTCAGAATGGGAGAAAATATTTGCAAACGAATCAACGGACAAAGGATTAATCTCCAAAATATATAAACAGCTCATTCAGCTCAATATTAAAGAAACAAACACCCCAATCCAAAAATGGGCAGAAGATCTAAATAGACATTTCTCCAAAGAAGACATACAGATGGCCAAGAAACACATGAAAAGATGCTCAACATCACTAATTATTAGAGAAATGCAAGTCAAAACTACAATGAGGTATCACCTCACACCAGTTAGAATGGGCATCATCAGAAAATCTACAAACAACAAATGCTGGAGAGGGTGTGGAGAAAAGGGAACCCTCTTGCACTGTTGGTGGGAATGTAAATTGATACAGCCACTATGGAGAACAGTATGGAGGTTCCTTAAAAAACTAAAAATAGAATTACCATACGACCCAGCAATCCCATTACCGGGCATATACTCTGAGAAAACCATAATTCAAAAAGAGTCATGTACCAAAATGTTCATTGCAGCTCTATTTACAATAGCCAGGACATGGAAGCAACCTAAGTGTCCATCATCGGATGAATGGATAAAGAAGCTGTGGAACATATATACAATGGAATATTACTCAGCCATAAAAAGAAACGAAATTGAGGTATTTGTAGTGAGGTGGATGGACCTAGAGTCTGTCATACAGAGTGAAGTAAGTCAGAAAGAGAAAAACAAATACAGTATGCTAACACATATATGTGGAATCTAAGGGAAAATAAAGGTCATGAAGAACCTAGTGGCAAGACGGGAATAAAGACACAGACCTACTAGAGAATGGACTTGAGGATATGGGGAGGGGGAGGGGTAAGATGTGACAGGGTGAGAGAGTGGCTTCGACATATATACACTACCAAATGTAAAATAGATAGCTAGTGGGAAGCAGCCGCATAGCACAGGGAGATCAGCTCGGTGCTTTGTGACCACCTAGAGGGGTGGGATAGGGAGGGTGGGAGGGAGGGAGATGCAAGAGGGAAGAGATATGGGATCATATGTATATGTCTAACTGATTCACTTTGTTATAAAGCAGAAACTAACACACCATTGTAAAGCAATTATACTCCAATAGAGATGTTTAAAAAAAAATAAAACTAAAAATAGATTTACCATATGATCCAGCAATCCCACTACTGGGTGTATACCCAGAGAAAACCATAATTCAAAAAGACACATGCACCCCAATGTTCCTTGCAGCACTATTTACAATAGCCAGGTCATGGAAGCAACCTAAATGCCCATCAACAGCCGAATGGATAAAGAAGATGTGGTACATATATACAATGGAATATTACTCAGCCATAAAAAGGAACGAAATTGAGTCATTTGTTGAGACGTGGATGGATCTAGAGACTGTCATACAGAGTGAAGTAAGTCAGAAAGAGAAAAACAAATATTGTATATTAACGCATGTATGTGGAACCTAGAAAATGGTACAGATGAGCCAGTTTGCAGGGCAGAAGTTGAGACACAGATGTAGAGAACGGACATATGGACACCAAGGGGGGAAAACTGCGGTGGGGTGGGGATGGTGGTGTGCTGAATTGGGCGATTGGGATTGACATGTATACACTGATGTGTATAAAATTGATGACTAATAAGAACCTGCAGTATAAAACAACAACAACAACAAAAAAATACATAGGCAGACTGGATTTAAAAAAAAAACACGAACCTGCAGTATGCTGCCTACAAGAGATTCACTTCAGGATCAAAGACCCACACAGACTGAAAGTGACGGTTTAGAAGAAGATATTTTATGCAAATGGAATGGCAAGAAAGCAGGGGTAGAAATAGTCATATCAGACAAAATAGACTTTAAAACAAAGTTTGTAAAGACAGACAATAAGGGTGTTATATAATGATAAAGGGATCAATACAAGTAGAGGATACTACACTTGTTAACATATATGCACCCAACATAGAAGCACCTAAACATATAAAATAAATACTAATGGACATAAAGTGAGAAACTGACAGAAATACAAAAATAGTAGGAGGCTTTAACACCCCACTGACATCAATGGACAGATCTTCCAAACAGAAAATCAATAACGCAATGGAGGTCCTAAATGACACAATAGATCAGTGGGATTTAACTGACATCTATAGGACACTGCATCCAAAAAAATTTAAAAAGTACACACTAGGTCACATAACAAGCCTCAACAAATTTAAGAGGATAGAAGTTATTTCAAGCACCTATTCTGACCACAATGGTATGAAACTAGAAATCAAACACAGAAATAAAAATGGGAAGAGAACAAACAAATGGAGACTGAAAAACATCCTATTTAAAAAAGCAATAGGAAAATGATGAAATTGAAGAAGAAATCAGAAAATACCTCAAGCCAAATGACAATGAAAACACAACCTTACAAAACCTATTGGATGCATCAAAAGTAGTTCTAAAAGGGAAGTTCACAGCAATACAGGCCTTCCACAAAAAAAGCAAAAAACGAAAAAAACAAACAAAAGAAACCTGAAATAAACAATCTAACCTACCACCTAAAGGAGTTTGAAAAAAAACAAAACCCAAACTCAGCAGAAGGAAGGAAATAATAAAGATCAGAGAGGAAATAAATAAAATGGAGATTTAAAAAAAAACAGTAGAAAAGATCAATGAAACCAAGATCTGGTTTTTTGAAATGATAAACGAAATTGACAAACCTCTAGCCAGGTTCACGAAGAAGAAAAGAGAGAGGACCAAATTAAAATAAGAAATGGAAGAGGAGAAATAACAACTGTTACCACAGAAATACAAAAAATCATAAAAGAATACTGTGTACAGTTATATTCCAACAAATTGGACAACCTTGAAGAAATGGACAAATTTCTAGAAACATACAGCCTGCCAAAACTGAGCCAAAAAGAAACAGATAATTTGAACAGACAGATCACCGAAAGTTAAATAGAATCTGTTAAAAAAAAAGACTCCCTGCAAACAAAAGTCCAGGACCAGAGAGATTTACTGGGGAATTCTACCCAACATACAAAGAAGAACTTATACCTATCCTTCTCAAAATATTCCAAAAGACTGAAGATGAGGAAACACTGCCAAATTCATTTTATAAAGCCACCATCACCTTGATACCTAAACCAAATACACTCAAAAAAAGCAAATTACAGGACAATTATCTTTGATGAATATAGATGCAAAAACCCTCAACCAAATATTAGCAAACCAAATCCAACGATACATAAAAAGGATCATGCACCATGGTCAAGTTGGATCAATTCCAGGGTCACAAGGATAGTTCAACATACAGAAATCAATTGTGATACATCACATGAACAAAAGGAAAGACAAAAAAAAAAAAGAAAGAAACATGGTCATCTCAAAAGCTGCAGAAGAACAATTTGACAAAATTCAATGTACATTCATGATAAAGACTCTCACCAAAGTGGGTATAGAGGGAACATGTCTCAACATAATAAAAGCCATTTACAACAAACCCATAGCCCACATAATACTTGACAGTGAAAAGCTGAAAGCCTTCTCGCTAAATTCAGGAACAAGACAAGGATACCCGCTCTCACCATTTCTATTCAACATAGTTTTGGAAGTCCTAGCCACAGCAATCAGAGAAGAAAAAGAAAGGTATCCAAATTGGAAAAGGAGACGTTAAACTATTTGCAGATGACTCTAGAGAACCCTAAAGTCTCCACACAAAATTATTAGAACTAATAAATTAATTTAGCAATGTAGTAGGATACAAGATTAATATATAGAAATCTGTTGCATTTCTTTACACTAACAATGCAATATCAGAAAGTAAAAAAAAAAGTGCCATTTTAAATTGAGTCAAAAACAAAACAAAACAAAAAAACCCTAGGAATAAACTTAACCAAGGAAGTAAAAGACCTATATGCTGAAACCTATAAAACGTTGATAAAGAAAACTGAAGATGATTCAAAGAAATGGAAAGATATCTCATGCTCTTGGACTAGAAGAATTAATATTGTTAAAATGGCCATGCTACCCAAAGGAATCTACAGAGTTAATGTCATCCCTATCACAATACCCATGACATTTTAATCAGAATTAGAACAAATAATCCTAAAATGTATATGGAAACATTTAAAAAAACAGAATTTTCAAAGCAATCCTGAGGAAGAAGAACAAAGTTGGAGACATAACTCTTCCAGACTTCAGACTATACTACAAAGCTACAGTAATCAGAACAGCATGGTATTGGCACAAAAATAGACATAGGTCAATGGAACAGAATAGAGAGCCCAGAAATAAATTCACACACCTAAGGTCAAATAACCTACGACAAAGGAGGCAAGGCTATACAATGGAGAAAAGACAGTCTCTTCAACAAGTAGTGTAGGGAAAGCTGCACAGCTACACGTAAGTCAATGAAATTAGAACACTCCCTCACACCAAATACAAAAATAAACTCAAAATGGTTTTAAGACCTAAATATGGGCTTCCCTGGTGGCACAGTGGTTAAGAGTCCCCCTGCCAATGCAGGGGACGTGGGTTCAAGCTCTGGTCTGGGAGGATCCCGCATGCCACAGAGCAACTAAGCCTGTGTGCCACAACTACTGAGGCTGTGCTCTAGAGCCCTTGAGCCACAACTACTGAGCCCGCGTGCCACAACTACTGAAGCCCACAGCCCTAGAGCCTGTGCTCCGCAGCAAGAGAAGCCACCACAATGAGAAGCCCGTGCACTGCAACAAAGAGTACTCCCCGCTCGCTGCAACTAGAGAAAAGTTCTTGTGCAGCAACGAAGACCCAACACAGCCAAATAAATAAATAAAAAGAAAAAAAAGACCTAAATATAAGACATGACACTATAAAACCCCTAGAAGAGAACATAGGCAAAACATTCTTGTATGTAAATCATAGCAGTGTTTTCTTACATCAGTCTCCCAAGGCAAAAGAAATTAAAGCAAAAATTAAAAAATGGGACCTAATCAAACTTATAAGCTTTTGCACAGCAAAGGAAACCATCAACAAAACAAAAAGACAACCTACAGAATGGAAGAAAATATTTTCAAACAATGCAACTGACAAAGGTTTAATATCCAAAATATACAAACAGCTCATACAACTCAATAGCAAAAAAACAAACAACCCAATCAAAATATGTGCAGAAGACTGAAATAGACATTTCTCCAAAGAAGACATACAGGTGGCCAAAAGGCACATGAAAAGATGCTCAACATTGCTAATTATCAGAGAAATGCAAATCAAAATCACAATGAGGTATCACTTCACACAGGTCAGAATGGCCATCATCAAAATGTCTACAGATAATAAATGCTGGAGAGGTTGTGGAAAAAGTGAAGCCTACTACACTGTTGGTAGGAATATAAATTGGCATAGCCACTAGGGAAAAAAAAAATCTAGAGGTTCCTTAAAAAAAAACTAAAAATTGAGTCATCATAAGATCCAGCAATCTCACTCCTGAGCATATACCCAGAAAAGATGAAAAATCTAATTTGGTAAGACACACACACCCCAATTCTCATAGCAGCACTATTTACAATAGCCAAGACATGGAAACAACCCCAGTGCCCAACAACAGATGATTGGCTTATGTAGATATGGTATATATATACAATGGAATATTACTCAGCCATAAAAAAGAATGAAATATTGCCATTTTCAGCAACATGGATGAACCTAGAGATGATCATACTCAGTGAAGTAAGTCAGACAGAAAAAGACAAATATTATATGATATCAGTTACATGTGGAATATAAAAAATAATACAAATGAATCTACATACAAAGCAGAAAGAGACTCTGGACATAGAAGGGTAAAGGAACCAGGGGGAAGGGATAAATTAGGGGTATGAGAGTAACAGATACAAACTACTATACATAAAATAGATAAGCATCAAGGAATTACTGTACTGCATAGCGAATTATATCCAATATCTTGTAATAACCTATAATGGAAAGTAATCTGAAATATACATATATATATGTATATATGTGTCTGTGTATGTATGAACGGAATCATTTTGCTGTATACCTGAAACTAACACAATATTGTAAATCAACTATACCTCATTTAAAAAAAAGAAAGGCTACCAGTCTACTTTGAGCTTATTAATCAAGGGAACAAGAGAGACTGTTAGATCAGGCTATAGAAAGACGCTGGGGTCAGATCTTGACCAGACTCTGTTGGAGGCCTAAGTATTTTTGTTTATTTCTTATATTCATGTGAAGTCATTAGTTTTTAAGTGCCAGAGTGATATAATGTAATTCTTAGTATGTAAGTTCTTTTTGACTATTGTGTGGAAAATGAATTATATGAAGGAAAAAGTGGAGGCAGGGTGACCAATTAGTAGTTGCTTGCAGTTTTTCAGGTGAGAGTTGACGACAGCTTTGATTGGGGTGATAATCATGGAGGTGGTGAGAAATGGACAGATCCAACATGTATCTTGATGGTGGAATTTATAAGATTTGCTGACAGAATGGAAGGTGAAGAAAAGAGAGCAAATCAAGAATGACTCTCAGGTCTTGATCTGAACAAGTGGAGGAATTGTGACACAATTTATCAACATGGGGTATGCTGTGGGAGGAACAGATTTGGGCGGAAAATATCAAGAGTTCTGTTTTGGTCATGTTCTACTTGAAGGGCCCATAAGACCTAAGTGGAGACATTGAATTGGCAATCAGGTAAATGAATCTGGAGTCCCAGGGAGACATCAGGGCTGGATATGTACATTTAGGAGTCAGAATATAGATGGTAAATAAAACCATGGAGCTGGATGAGATCATTTAGGGAAAGAGTCTGTTAATTTTGTCTCTTGCCTGCTCCAGCCCCGCACTGGAATGTAAGTTCCATGAGGGCAGGTATTTCTATTTACTGGCAATTCTTTAGTGCCTATATTTGTTCACTTATTAAAAGTTCATTGAATGTGTAGAATGAATGATTTTAAGTTTCTCATTAAATACCTCTCAATCGATGGCACTTGGGCCCACCCTAGCCTCCTATCCCTTGTTTCTTATTTTTTTTAACTATATAAATTTCAGGTAACAACATTATAATTTGACATCTGTATACACTAATCTGTTTTGAGTTTGTTTTTGTTTTATTTTATTTATTTGTTTTGTTTTGTTTTAGATTCCACATATGCGTGAAATCATACAGTATTTGTGTTTCTTCATTTGACTTATTTCACTTAGCATAATACTTTCAAGGTCCATCCATGTTGTCAGAAATGGCAGGAATTCATTCTTTTTTATGACCGAGTAGTACTTCACTGTGTATTTATACTGCATCTTCTTTATCCATTCCATTCATCCACTGATGGACACTTAGATTGTTTCCATATCTTGGCTATTGTGAGTAATGCTGCAATGAACATAGGGGTACATATCTTTTCGAATTAGTGTTTTTGTGTTCTTTGGGTAAACACCCAGAAGTAGAATAGCTGGGTCATATGACAGTTCTAGTCTTATTTTTTTGAGGAATCTCCATACTGTTTTCCATAGTGGCCGCAGCAATTTACATTCCCACAAAAAGTGCACAGGGTTCCCTTTTCTCCACATCCTTTCCAACATTTGTTATTTCTTGTCTTTTTGATAATAGCCATTCTGACAGGGGTGAGGTGATATCTCTTTGTGGTTTTGCTTTGCGTTTCCCTGATAATTAGCGATGTTGAGCATCTTTTCATGTACCTGTTGGCCATCTGCATGTCTTCTTTGGGAAAATGTCTATTCAGGTCCTCTGCCCATTTTTTAATCAGGTCGTTTGATTTCTTTGTTGTTGAGTTGTATGAGTTCTTTATATATTTTGGATATTAACTCCTTATCAAATATATGATTTGCAAATATCTTCTCCCATTCAGTATGTTTCTTTATTCTTTCTTGTTTCTCTCATAAGGAGTCATATTCAGTCATGATAATAACAGCCATCACATCTCCAAGTTTCAGGGAAAGTTACTATCTGGTCACATCTGCCTCTCGTGATGTGTTCTTCTCTGTGAGTTTCCTTTGCCTAGGCCTTGCGACTTTTTTACTTGCCACCACTCCCAATTCTTTGCCCTATTACTCAAACGTAGAGGGAACTTGTAAAATTGAACTCCTCACGGGCTATCTGAATTGAGGTCAGGTTGAGAATTGGCAAAGTCTGCCTGGAGAGGCAAAATAGGATAAATGCACTCATGCTTGATTTTATCACACTCATCTAGGCAAATCCAGCTCGCTGCTTGTGCATAGACTGGGCTGCTTAAATTTATTATCTAGAACTTGTAACTCCAGTAAACATTCCCAGGATCCTTGTAATCCAATTGCACTGTATAATTTTCTTCAGATACTTTAAAAACCAGTCCTTATTGCATGTCCAATCTGAGTGCCACCAAGCATGATGCGACATTGAGAATGCTTCAAAGCAGACTTATGTTGGTTCAAGACAGTACTCAGTGACAGTGCTGTTAGAAGCTGCCTTCCCTGGGCTATTTCTCTTTATAAGAAGCTCACTGAACAACCTAAAACAGTCAGATGGCTGGTTTTACTGTGGACTAAGAACGTTATTTGCTTTAAAAATGGATAGCAGTTTAAGAGGCCATACAGCCTGCAGTGGAGTGCAAATAGTCATTTTCTAGATTGGTTGGTCCGACCCAACTCAACAGGGACTAAGTCACATTAAATAGAAAAAGAAAGAGAGACATGCCTCTGACCTGGGTTAATGCAATAACTTCTTATATGGACTTGTGGACTCTCATCTCTTCCAGGCGTGTGTTCTCTAGGTCACTGTCAGATAAATTTCTTACTGGGCTATTCACATGCGTAAAAACCTCTAGTGACTTCCCCACAGCCTACCAGCTCCTGAATTCCTCTGACAGCCTTTCAAGACCAGCATCATCTGACTCCACCTTGCTGCCTAGTAAAATCCTATCCCTCTCAACACCACCATCACACACACACACACACACACACACACACACACACACACACACACACACTCTCACACACACACACACACACACACACACACACACACACACACACACACACACACACACACACACACACACCTCTTCTGTTTACATAGTCAGGCTGCTCCACTACCAGTCCCTTTCCTCCATCCTGGTGCCAATGTTATGCTCATTCCCACTTCTGTGACTTTGCTTACCCTGTAGCCTCAATCTGGAATACTTTCTCCTCTTTGTGTCAACTGAAATCTTGCATTGCTTTTAAGACCTACGTTAAAGCCAACCTTTTCTGCGGAATCCAGCCCATTTTCCTTCCTCATGGTTCCCTGGTTCTCTCATATATCTTTCATGTATACATTTTATTGCCCATCTTAAACTCTGTCCTACCCATAATAAAGCTTTCTACTCCTTTTAAATCTTCCAGAATGCATATGAGGCTGGGCAAGCCACAGATACCTAATGAATCCTCACTGCGGGAATCTTAGCCTTCTTGACTCTTTCCCATAGGAAATAGTGAAGGGAAGACAGAGGCATAGCTCTGCCCCCCTCCCCCAGCGCCAGTATAATTAGCGTGGTTCTCCTTTTAACCATTCTGTATATTGAGTTTCAGAGTAAGATTATATTTGAAAAAGAAGGGTTCTGCCAATTTTTTAAGTATGAAAACCACCAATATAGACCATTCATTGAATGTGTTGAATGAATGCAAATGGGGCCAGCACTGTGCTAAGCATTCCTATGTGCAGTTAGGAAAGGGTTGGAGTTATTAATGAATTCTACACACCAAGGACTTGGAAATGTAGAGGCAATGGGGAAGGACTTCCTGGGAACCAGAGTAACTCATTACCTAGTGTTTGATGTACTGAGAAGGTGCAGGTGTTGGCTGTCCGTCCCTGCTCTCTCAGGGGGAGGCGCATCAAGAGTAGGGCATCCCTTCCCTAGTGCATTTTACCAGCCCCTCTCCCATTGCCCAGTCCCTTGCCAGTTTTGCCACATCAGAATGATGGGGGCCTTACTTTCTTGCATCTCGGAATCAAGCCAGACATATTGTGGTGCCGAGTCGGTTGTTTTCTGTTTTAAGCACCAGGCTTCCCTGTGGGCATTGGCATCTTTGCGTCTGCTCGCACAGCAGGCTGCCTCTTGACCCTCCAGGTCTACTGGGAGACTGAGTTGGCATCAGCAAACTGCTTTACCCATAATTCATTTCTGTAATACTGCACGCCAGGCACCTGAAGCAAAGTGTGTCCTGCTGCCACCACCACCAGGCAAAACTGAATCATGTGCAGACACCAACGCCCCAGGCTGCTGGCTAAGAATAAGATAAGCTCAAAATAACCTGCACTATCCCCAGCGGACCTTGTTGCCTGCCAGCCTCCTCTTTATCACTGCCTACGATTGGCTGAAGAGCCAGGTAGACAACTAGTTCCTGAGCCCTGAAATAATATTGACAACAGAGATAAATCTCCTGCCTGGGTTAGAGGCTCATCAAAGCTGAAGGAAAAGATGTTCAATCATTCTGGCACTTTCTCAGCTGCACTCAGGATTTCGAGTATGGGCTTCAGATTTTGGACTTCCCCTGTTCAGCTGGGTGGTGTGTGTATGTGAGTAGTGGAGGTTCGAACAGGGTGGGAGAGGTAATAGGCTTAGTGGCAGGGGAGAACCAGGAGGTCTGTGCCCATGAGCTCAGAGCTGCGTTCTTGTACCCAGGCCCCTGGTCTCTATGAATAGACCTATATTCAGGCTGTCTGAATGACAACTACAGTTAAGATGTGCCTGGTTAGTGGGAAGCAAAGGTTGCTAAGGATGGGGGCACCTCTCTGCCCATGAGAAGTCACACTACTCTATACCACCTCCTCCAGATCTGGGGGTACCTTTTCTAAGAGTGAACATAAAGCAGGGGGTGAAGGCTTTGGTGTTTCCTAATCTGAGTCTCACCTATTGAACAATCTGACAACTGAGCGCTCCCAGGGCCCTGACCCACCACTCTCATGGTTCCCCTCAACTTTCACCTCAGAAGAGGTATTTTCCTCCTCTTAGTGCCTAATGGTGGTACCATAGGATGGATTAAGTACTTGACTCTACCCAGCTAAAAGGAAGTTGTTACTGGTTCTTCTAGGATTAGAAGACTTATCAATAACAAGAAGTAGGGATGTATGGGTAGGGATGTATGGGTAAGACAGGAGACCTTACTGACCTTAAATGACCTGTGATATCAAAACCAGAGATTCTCAATAGGAACAGGGAGCAAAGCAGTAGAGCATGAATATTATGAAAAATATGCCAAGGTTATTATGATCCTCACCTTTAACTTTATATCCATGCATTAGCAAGTTACTCTTATTAATTTCCTAATTCACTGAAGAGACAAAAATGGCCCAGATAAGTAACATGACCTACAAAAGGTCACCTAGCTGAGAGCCATGCCAGAACCTGCCTGTATTCTCAAGTTCTTACGTACCCATCACTGTTGACCCACTTAAACCTCTGACCATGAGAATAAGTGACTTAGAGCAACCATCATCCAGCACTGAGAACCAGGGCTTGCAAGCAATCTTCCTTGACATGAGTATTAATCAGCTCAGGCTACCATAACAAAATGCCACAGACTGGGTGGCTTAAACAATAGAAATTTATTTTCTCACAGTTATGGAGGTTAGAAGTCCAAGATTAAGGTGTCAGCAGGATTGACTTCTCCTGAGGTCCCTTTCCTTAGCTTGCAGATGACCACCTTCTTGCTCTGCTTACGTGGCCTATTCTTTTATGCACGTGCCTCCTGGTGTCTCTTCCTTTTTTTTTTTGTAAGGACACTAGTCCTACTGGATTAGGGCCCTACCCCATGATCTTATTTATCCTTAATTACCTCTCTAAAGGCCCTATCTCCAGATAGAGTCACATTGGGAGTTAGGGCTTAAACATATGAATTTTGGGGGGACACAAGGTCAGTCCAAAACAACATGAAAACTCTGTGACAACTGCGTACAAAGAATATTTATCCCCACTCACCCTGCATCTATGCAACTGCATTTCAATCTTCCTTCCCAACCCCATGCCACAAAGAACCTTCCTCCACACCTCTATAACCATCACTGCTGCTTCCACAAGTCACATTCCTTCCACTCTTCTCCAGCCCCAAAACACCCTGTCCCCAGTTCTTCTGTCTGGTCCTGGGGCTATGCCTTCTGCATGTATTTTTCATATATGGGTTCTGTGCTCCCCAGAAACCCTATTAGCTCCTTAAAGGCATAGCCCAAATGTCCCGTTTCTTCTGGAGCCCAAGAGCAGGTAGCAAATATCTGGGCGCACAGAGGGCACATGTACTAAAACCACGTTATGCCCTGTTTAATGACATTACATGAAATGACAGTAAATGTCACAGCACTCCAGAAATGTTGACTAAGTGACTGCCGAGGGTCAGGAACAGGGCCACCTCGTCCTCCTTACTGCTCCCTTTTTTAGTCTTTTCCAAACACCATGGAAAAGGTCTTGCTCTCTGCTTCTGTTAGACAGTTCTATTTTCTGCCCTTACACTCTAGGCAGTGAGAAACTCAAATAAGAATAAAGGGCATTTATCTCACTCTGAGAGGCTGAGGTTTTTTTTTTTTTTTTTTTTTTTGGCTGCTGCTGCAGCTCTGGGGCTCTTACCCTCCCAAACCAAACAGCTAAATAACAAAAAATGAAATTAGGAATAGGGGGCAGGGGAAGGGAAGGAAGGAGGAAGAAAGGAAAGGAATGGAGGTAGAAGGGAAAGCCAAGCCAACATTACAGCGCCATGCTGCCCCGCCTGCTGAGAACAGGAAGGGAGCTGCCTTCTACGAAGCACCTGTAAATAGAGCCTTTGTCTGATCATGTTAAAAGCGTAACTTCATCATCTGGCTCCTCATCAACCCAAGAATGAGGGCAGCAAGTGCCTAGTGGTTTATTTTTACCTCTGATATCACATCCCAGATCCCAGAGGGAGCCCAGCCTGGCTTATTTAAGACCACACAACGTTGCTATTAAACTCGTGTGTGCCTGAGCGACCCTTCCTATCTGCTGTAGGGGAAGAGAGAACCAAAGCTGAACCTTGGCTGTCTGGCCCTTGTCTTCCAGCCAGTAGTTTAATAGTAGCAGTGAAACAGAGAAGAGGCTCAGTAACACTCCAAGTCCGGTGAGCACATTGAGCAATTGCGCCTGGCCCAGTGAGCCGATTTGTCACCAGTTAACAGGTCTGGAGTACTTACTGGACACGAGACTTTGCAATAGGGACAGTGGGCCTTTTCCACGGAGACGACATGATCTACACCTTCAGGCGCTCCATGATCCTGGGACAAAATTAATTCATTAATATGTTAGTTGTTATTGCTGCCTAACAAATCACCATCAACTTTGTGGCTTAAAATAATACCCATTTATTAGTGCGCAATTCTGTAGGTCAGAAGTGCAGCATGGTGTGACGGGAACCTCTGCTCAGGGTCTTACACGCTGTCAGCTGAGCTGCATTCTCATCTGGAAGCCCCGAGCTCTCTTCCAGAGTCGAGTTCCTTGCAGTTACAGGACTGAGGTCCCTGTCTCTGTGCTGTCAGCCAGGGGGCCACTCTCTGCTCCCAGAGGCCCCTTCCATATTCAAACCTGCAACAGCATTTCACATCCTTTTCATGCTTCGACTATCTCTAACTTCCCCTTCTGCCTTTCCTTTCTGCCACCAGCTGAAAAAAGTTTTCTGCTTTTATGGGCTCATGTGAGTAGATTAGGCTCACTGGGATAATCGCCCTAACTAAAGGTCAGCTGTGCCATATAATAATATAATCACAGGAGGGATATCTCATTATATTAGAAGCTCAAACTGGATGTATTTTTAGAATTCTTCCTACCACAAGTAATAAAAGGACACTTGTATATGTGTGTGCACCCACGTCCACTCTTTTCCCTTCCCTCTTCACCATTCACAGTCTTGCAGACCTGTGAGTCCATAAATCAATACACTTCCAGGATCTAGCAATAGTCAGAATTTTCCCCAACCTCTCCTTTTTTTTTGGTATGATTTTGGAAATAGATCTTACTGTTCCCATCACTTCAGTACTAGTGCAGTCCTTGACTTTAGACCACAAAAGGGTGAATTTACAGTTATGGTAGAGTACTACCTTGAGAGCAAATTCTCCCTCTTGGTTGGTCAGAAGAATGGAAACTGTTTTGTTGTTGTTGGTTTTACAGAAGTGCTCAGTGGTGTGTAGCAGTGGGTGGTGACCATTTACATTTCACAAGTTCCCTGAAACCCCAAATCTCTTTGAGCTGCTGATTTTGAAAGTACTTCCACTTATCTAAATGCTCATGATTTTTCTATTATTTAGAAATAAAATAGGTTTCTGGCTATTGTCACATTTGATAGTCTAAAATACAAATTCAAAAAGAAAATTGTGCACAAGTGAAGACGTGAAAGCAGGATATGCTAAAGTTATGGTGCAGCTGGGAATCAGGTTGAACAGAAGGCTACTGCCCATGCATTGCTGTGATTTCCAGAAGAAAAGGGACGTGCATTATTCTTCAGAACCCAACCCAATAGAAATATGATTATGTTTGAATGGTAGTATGCCAGCCCTGCAAATGACAATAGTCCTTGAAACTTAAGGTGTGAGAGGATTCTAGCCTAAAAGCAACCAGGGAAAGATAAATTACTGAGGATGGCCCTCATATATACCTTCAGCCTATATCTGAGTTATTCTTTATACTTATGCATATATACCATGGATATTTACATGGATTCTTTTGAGCTTCCCAACTACCCTGTAAAAGGAATGGCTATGCAAAAAAAGGGGAAAAAAACCTCTTTCTAAATTTGCTAATTGAAAACAACCTTAGTCTGGCAAGAGTTTAGAGTTAGGAAAGACAATTTTGTTGTTAATGAGTTAATGGTCTACACTACTGCTGACTCAGACCTAAAAGCATGGTGTGGAGATGTGCTCGTCCTGGCTGAGAGAGCAAAACTGTGAAAGAGCTTAGAGATCTGTGGGGAAGTATACTGTCAGAGAAAGGAAAGCTTGCATAACAATGAGATAGGTCCTTTTTCCTAGGTTGTATTCCAAAGAGTTTAGAGTTTGGTTCAGGATCCTGGAATGCTACTGAGTCAGAATTTTGTATAAATAATGAGAGCGTGTCTGACCTAGAAAAGAGAGATGACGTGTATAAAGTTCAGCCAAAAAGACCTTTGCATTTGGGCGCAGGGAGCAAGGAAGCTGAGACAGAAATGTGGCATTAGACTGGGGGAAATAGAGACTTTACTCTTAAAGGACGCACACAAAATCTCACATGCTCCAGGACCCAGGGCAAAAGCAGTAATTGGATAGGAAGCTGGGTCAGACCTACCTGCTGGTCTTGGAGGGTCTCCCGGAGAGGTAGAAGGCAACTGCAGCTCACCCTGGGAACATAAACACTGGCGGCAACCATTTTCGCGAGCTCCTTTTATCACGGGGGTACTGGTGCTCCTCCCTCTAGCTTATTAGCCCCAGGACCAAGCCCTACCCTGGCCCAACAGCCTGCAGGCACCAGTGCTGTGATGCCTCAGGCCAACTAACTAGCTGGGCAGGGACACATCCCCAGCCATCAGCAGACAAGCTACCTAGACCCCCTGAGCCCACAGCTGCCAACTCTGGACATGGCCCTGCCCACCAGAGGGCCCAGGACCCAGCTCCACCCACCAGGCCAGAATCCCCTGAGCCCTGGCCCCGCCCTCCAGGAAGCTTATTCTAGCCTCTGGACCGGCCTCACCCACTAGGGGGCAGACACCAGACGCAAGAAAACCACAGTCCTACAGCCTGTGGACCCAGCCTGCTTATCAGTAGGCCAGACCCTGCCCTTAGACCAGCTGCGCCCGGATACCTTTCATTTTGGCCGACTAGCAAGCCAATTAGCAGGCCAATACAAGCTTCGGGACACTCCAGACCCCATACCCAACTGTGTCAAGAAGTTCCCCCTCCCCACCACCAGTGATTTGACACCTACTCTGGTTACCTCAGGCCCTGCAACCAGACTTTAGGACCCAGTTCTGCCTGCCAGTAATCCAGCACTAACCCCAGGACCTGGCTTCACCCACCAGTGGGTGGGCAACAGCCCCAGAGTCTTCTAGACACTGACTCTGCCCACTAGTAAGCCAGCACTAGCCTAGAGTTATTACTTTGGGAGTCATCAATATTTAAGTCAGTGGTTCTCAATCACAGCTGCACATCAAAATCACATAGTGACCTATAAAATTTATATATGTCCAGGCCTTACCCTAAACCAATTAAATTAGAACCTCTGAAAGTGGGCCTAGGCATTAGCAGTTTTAACTCTCCAGCTGATTCCAATTTGCAATCACCGTTGAGAACCACTGGCATAGATCAGTGCTTCTCAAACTTTAATGGATATGAATCACCTGGGGATTTTGCTAAACGGCAGATTATGATTCAGTACACCTGGGGTGGGGCCCAAGATCCTAAATCTCTAATGCACTCCCATGTTTTTGGACTATAGCTCACACTTTGAGTAGCAAGGGTATAGATAATATTTAAAGCCATGAAATTGGATGAACTCATCAAGGGAGTGGGTCTAGACAGAGAAAATGCAAGAACAGTTATTGTTTTTCTTTGTCAACAGTTGGGACCAGGCAGATTATTAAATTTAACAAGGATTAATTAAGATTTTGTCAGACAAATATATTACAGGGTGAGCAGGGGGCAAAAGAGTGGCACATTTATTCAAGAGGTGATTACACTGATGAACTATGGACTTTGGATTGGGTAAGTAGGATGGGATCAAAGAGTTGATAGAGTGGGGATATTAAAAAACATGAGCTGAAAGAATAAGAAGTGTGGTCAGGAATGGGAGGCTGGAAATCTGGATTTTGGTGATGGTGCACTTATTGCCAACGTCAAAAGTGGGAGCAGCAGAGCTTGAATGGGAGAAAAATATCATCGGAGGTAAGGAAGTCAAAGAACTGAGAGGCCAAGAAGTTGGCAGAGTGGTTCATGTGGATGTTAAAGTTTCCAAAAGGATGACAGAAATAGGAATGAAAAAAAAAAAGAAAGTGAGCCAGGTGCTGAAGTCTTCAATGAATGAGAGATGACAAGGGGGTCAGCAGATGATGTCAACAATGAAGATGCAATACTATGGTCTAGCAGCCCCCAGAGATTCTGACTCAGTTGGACTGGGGTGAGACATAAGCATCAAACTTTAAAAAAAAATCTTCTCAGAGCAATCTAATGTGAACCAGGATTCAAAATTACTGTGTTGGAATAATCAGTGCAAAATGAAAGGTATTGGGCCACTGGATGGTACATGCTTTCTATAGATCCTGGAGAGTGCAAAGGCCAACAGCAGATAGGAGATGCTGTCTTAGAAAGTTTTGTAAACTCAGAGAAGTAACTTGCCCAAGGACACATAGCTTGGAAATGTCTGGGCTGGGATTCAAACCTTGATCTGTCTGACTCCAAAACCAAACCTGAACTGTTTTCACTTTACCATGTTGTCTGGGGTGGGGTGGGGGGGGGGTAGTATTTTAGCTTGATATACAAAGAGATATCTCAGAAAAAAAATACAAAGTTTCCCCAAATGGGATTCTGATAGGCCACAGTGGAGGGAGGCAATGTGTCTCTGGAATGATTCCCATGTTTACCTCTTCATCTACCCCTCTTCTTTATTCCCCTTGATCTTTCTACCAGCTTTGTTTCCTTTCTGTAGTTGCCACCACCTCTTCAGGAAGTAGAGGCACTACATGAAAAGGAGCCAACATCATGGGCTGCCCTCATGGATGCCAGGTGGCCTTGATGCCCTCCTCTCCCAAGTACTGTTCTCTGGAGCCTCCTTTCTGGAGAGGGAGGAAGAACCAGGATACAGTGCTGCAGTCAAAACCAAGCATTTTGTCTCCCCCTACTTCTGCCTCCTGACATATCAGCAGCTCTGTATAATGAAAATCTAAACCATTTGTGTGCACACATAGCAACTGTTTATTTGCTGTTAGCTTTGAAGACTCAGTGGGGGTTCGATGCCTTTAGAGAAGAGATCAGCACTGGGAGAGTCTAATCTCATAAGTAGACGAAATGAAAATTGAAGCTGAAAATACATCTCTCTATATCTGAAAGAGAGGCCAGTAAGAAATATCCTTCAACTGCAGCCCCCCTCCAGATCAGAAAATGCTTTTAAACCAGGGACACAGAGCAGAGATGACTCCTTGTAAGGGTGCTGCCTTCTGTCTGCTAAGAAAGCTTTACTAGCTCTGGTTAGAGATTGATGGTGAGTTCTAGAAATAGCACAACTTTCCCCTCAAGCCACAAAGTGTGTTGCCTGCCATCTTTTACAAAATGCATTCACTATTAGTTTTCTTGAAACTTCCATTTTTTTCCTCACCGACAGACTGCCTTGGGACTAAATACAATCCTGAAGCTTCTCCACATTAGTATTTCTACCAAGAGTGAATGCCAGATTGAAGACAGTGTCCTTATCACATTATGAAGGGGCCAGACCTCCCTCTTAGTCCAACTTGTTGGACAATTTATAAAGCCTCTGCTTGCTTCTTCATCCCCTCATCCAACCCAAAACTCATATTACCACCTACTCTTGCAGGAGCTCAGAGGCCAGAGCCTGTCCATATTGGTTCAGGGCACATGCCCCTGCAAGGCGGGAACCCACTGCCTGGAAGTCATCAGCATCTGAAAATCAATGGAGGCAGCTACTGCCCTGGGAACAGGGATAATGAGAGGCGACATTAGGGAGAAGGCATCACTCAAGACAGACCTGAATGACCTGACACTTGCAGTATACCAAGGGCCACCCAAAGTGGAGAAATTGTAACCCTACAGACACAGAGACATGCCAAATGGGTGAGTACTGTCCATCTGACATTCTTTCCTGAGGGAATATCCTGCTAAATAGACTCTTAAGAAATAATCAGTTGGTTTTGAGCTAGGCTGGGTGAATAGCCTCCCACCTCTCACCCCTCTACACACAAGCTCTAAGTGGTTCCAAGAGTCAGAAAGGACCCATGGTTAAGCACCCGATCTGTGTGCACAGGTGGGGAGTATGCCAGCCAGCCAGGTATGGGACAGACCACCATCTCTGAGAGCCTCACTTTGCTCCTTCAGCCCTCCCCTGACCCATGGGCTCTCCTTCCTCTCTGCTTAACAGCAGCCAGAGGAGGCAGGCTTAGCTTCCAAGAGTCTGCTCTAGGCCACAGGGGAAAAAAAACAGGCTAGTCAGACATCTATGCAGAAACAATGCTTGGCAGGAAAGAAACCAGACACAGGCAGGGAGGAATTTGAATTCAAATTGAACAAGGGGCTGGATCCCTCTTTGAATATAAGCCCCTGCAGGCCTGGTTTCTTCACAGGAAAAAAAAATCCCTTTTAAATCCTCTCCCCTTTCCCTGGAAGAGGAGAGAAACATGCCAGCTAATACCTTATACAAGGTGACAGTCATTTAAAATGGTTCTTTTGAATTAACCCCTTCCGGCTCAGTCTCCTCTCTAGGGTGTAACTACTTTACAGTGTGTTCAGGTATCTGGGCCACGGAGGGCAGCAAAGCATTGACTTCCCGGGAAGCAATGTGTAAGGCAAGCAATGTGTAGCATCGGGAGCTGAGAAAACTCACTGAGCTGTTATTTTCCATTGGCCGCTCACACCTCCAAGGTCCATTCTCTGCCCTTCTCCTCCATGCTCTGTGCCAAAGGAGGCTGACCTCAACGGACTGTAGCAACTGCCTTTTTTGCCAGCTGGCATCTGGCTGGGTCTGGCTAATGGTGGGCACTGGGAGGAGATCAGAGAGCGGGAAGAGAGGGAGATAAAATTTTGTGCCCCTGTCTGCCTCCTAGCTGTGTTACATTTGGGTGGAGTTCACACTGTGCTACCTAAAGACACAGCTCCTATCAGGCAGCCCCTCTTGCATGGCTACAGTTCTTGCTGGGTTCCAATAACACAGTTACTTCCCCTTGTCCCTTCAGTCTTTGGGGTGAAAACAGCTCCCCACCATGCATCGCCTCTGTATGCCTCACCATCGCTGTATATTCCCTGAATTTTACCCACACCACCATAAATAGCCCCTTCATTAAGCTCAGCTAGGTAAACTCCTTGAGTATACCATCTCTTTCCTGCCAATACCCTGACTTAAACACTTATATCACTTTCACAAATCCTATCCCGCAGAATTCCAGAAGGTTCCCTAGCCTGAGAAGAAAGATCACCTGATCCGACTGCCTTTTCAAAAGAGACTGATCAGCATTTCCTCAAACACCTGACATATTCTCCATACATCGAGCTCTCCTAAATTACGGTTGCATTATTGTGCCTACACAATAAAAATGAAGTTTGAGCCAGTTCCATTTTTGTTTTACCTGTTCTTAGTCATCTGTCTTGGGGAGAGGGGATGCTGAAAACCTAATTACATTGCTTTCCTCCCAGTGAGCTATGTTCAACTTGCTTTACCTTAAACACTCAATCCAGTTCCATGGGGAAGATAATACTTGACATGAATCCGATCATCAGTTCCTTACTATCTGTTATTCCTGTGGTATTCCCCATCTCGGTGATAGCCCACATCTCAGAGTGATCATAGCAAAATTTTTACTTGTCCTCACCTACCATATCCATTAGACATCAAGTGCCATGGGATCTACTTCCTAGATATCTTTTTGAAATGTTAATATGCTCTATTTAAGCCAATATACCCAAAATATTATCATTTCAACACTTACTCAGTATAAAATTATTAATAAGATATTTTAATTCTGGTATGTAACAAAATATTCTAAATATCTTCTTTCAAATTCATCCATTTGCTCCAGCTCCGCAGTCACTATCTTAGTTCAGGACTTGATTTTCTTACACTTAGATTATTGAAATATCTATAGTCTCTCCCTATTTTCTTCCATTCTCCTCACATTAGTCAAACTGCTCTTTGAAAAACACAAATATGTTCACATCACTTCCCTTTCAATGGCCCTCCTTTAGGATAAAATCCAAACTCCTTATCCTAGTGTAGAAGATCCCATTGGTATTTCCCTTTTCAGCTTCAGCTTCTGCCTCCTCCCCTTTCACACCTCTGTTCATCATTCTTGTGATGGGGCCATGTTTTCTCATGTCTCCATGCCCTGCTTTCCACGTTCCCTTGTATGGTACACACTTAGCCTTTGCTGACTAACTCCCTCTATTCATCTCTCAGACTCATCTTAGGCATCATCTTTTCTAGAAATCTTTCCCATGAACCCCTTCACCCCAAGTTGGTTTAATAGCCCCTCTATGTGATCCTTTAGCCCCCAGCCCTTCACCTGGTAGCATTTAACACACTGTTTGGCAATTATTTATCTACATGTCTGTCAATACCCTATCACGTTTAGGGTGAGAAACTGTATCTTTTTTTCCCCCAGTACTTAGCATAGAATGTGGCATACAGTAGGATATTCAAAAAGTGTGTCCTGAATGAGTGATTAAATGAATGAATGAGCTCATGAATGGAGTGTATGCTTGAATTCACTTACCTGCATAAGGCCGATATACGGACCCTGACCCTTCTTGGGATGGCATATAACTAATGAGAACATTTTTTGCCGTTTCTCTCCTTCCAGGTAGGGCTATACCGGGCTGTACCGAAACCACTCTGGAGTGATTAAGAATAGAAAGAGATGAGCTGGCCTTTTGAGTCATAGGCCCTCCCTAGTCCCTAAAGCTATAGTTATGGAACAATAGAGCTAGCCTGAATTAATTAGGGAGGAGTGGGGGAGACAAATTCTGTCCCTGAGAGACACCAAGTTCTTCTACACCATCCATCAGCCTTGAGCACAGATGGGATGGAGGCCAAGCCTAAAAATACATCAGCCTTAGGTGACATCAGGACTCTGTTCTTTTATGTCTAATTCACCCCAGATGGAAGGGAAAGCACTTGATGAGTAGTCTTTGAAACAAGTGGAGAAATGTGTATCATGCTAGGAATGACTACAGGGGCAAAAGGCCACTGTGGATTTCCTTGTCAATAAAAATGAACTCTAATAGGAATTTCAATAAGGAACCAGCAGAAACATCCTTGTCATCATCATTCTGAATTTGTGTTTATTGAGCACACACAAATGCTAGTCTCTGCTCAGAACATTTGATGAACACCATTTCTGTATCTATAAGGGACTAGGGAATACTTGCCACTATTTCGATGCCAGTCACCCAGCCAGAACACAAAATGAACTTTTATGAATATTCTAAAGCATAATGAGGAAGGGGTCTTAGACTATATGCAAACATCCTTGATTAGTGTTTTCCCCATTGGGACTCACCCTCCCCATAAGCTTGCTCACAACCGGCAAGGAAGAAAAACAGGAAAAAAGAGGACGAGTCAAGGTATAGTCCTGAGAAAGTCACAAAAATTGGGGCAGTGGTACTCCATAGATGTTTGGAGATGGCAATAAGTATCAGGAGATACTGTCCATCTCATGGCCCCTTCATGCACAAGTGTTTTTACCCAAACTTTAAGCTTTGGGGTAAGTGATAGGAGCTGTAGAACTCTGAAGAGCTGCTTGACTGTGCGGTTACCTTTCAGCTGAGGATCTTTCTTATTATTTTGTACGAAGGAGTACTTTGGGAGCTGGGGGCTAGTGGGCATTCACCAGCTAGGTAAACATTTGAGAGAATTATTGTTCTTTTTTTTGGTCACACCGAAGGATCTTAGTTCCCCGACCAGGCATCGAACCTGCGCCCCCTGCATTGGAAGCACGAAGTCTTAACCACTGGACCGCCAGGGAAGTCTGAGAATTATTGTTCTTGATGAATTTTGTAAATAGCCACTGACCTACTGGTTTAAGGGAAACCAAAAATGAATGACTGGGGAGTTAAAAAGCATGCAAACACTGGGTTACACTACTGGCAAGTGGGTAGGAACTGGTCTAGTCTTAGTACCTCTTTTCAAGGCTCCCTTCCCTCCTCTTTCCCACCCTCTCCAATCTTCTGCTAAAGCTCAAGGTTTGAGGCAGTGGTCAAGCTCCATGGCATAAGAATTGGTGTTCCTCATGATGCTCTCCACCAACATGACAGGCTTGGGGTATCTTCCAGCAAAGCAAGAGAGCCAGGTGCAGATCAACATGCCTCTCCAATCTTCTGCTAAAGCTCAAGGTTTGAGGCAGTGGTCAAGCTCCATGGCATAAGAATTGGTGTTCCTCATGATGCTCTCCACCAACATGACAGGCTTGGGGTGTCTTCCAGCAAAGCAAGAGAGCCAGGTGCAGATCAACATGGTTGCAGCTGCGCCACCTCCAGCACAGTAATACGCCCAGCCAAGCCGACAGGTACCTGTGGAAACAGGGACAGAGACACGAGGGTTAGAGTGTCTTCTCATACATTCTCTTTGAGATGTTAGGGTTAAAGTGAGAGTAGGAAACAGTGAATGCGACTGGGCTTACTCTTTCCTCCCTTGCTGATGGCTGGTATTAGCTTTAGCAAGAGGTTATAAAATTTTATTCTGTTACAGTAGGAACCTGGGGGTGGTGTTGGTGGTGGTGATGCTAATGACATGATGACAAGAACAACTTGATCAAGTGTCAAGAACTATGCTAAGCTCTTTAGACATATATTTCATTGATCATTGTAGTAACTATATGAGTTAGCTACTCTTATTATCCCTGTTTTATACAAGATGAGGAAACCAAGGCACAGGTTAAGTTAATTGTGAAAAATCACACAGAAAGTGGTAGAGTCGGGATATAAACCCCGGCTCATCTTGACTCTGAAGCGCCACAGTTTTAACCACACTGATATATTACAGTTCACGGACTGTTTTCAAAGAACTATATCCTGTATCATCAGGAAATTTGCAGGCAAAATCAAATCCCTTGCTCCGGACCACGTGTCTCTATCCTAACCTAATTTTTCAACATCCAGGGAGGAAATATGCGTTGGAATCAAGGCCAAGCTTCTAAGGGGTAGTTTCAGTTTGAAGGATAATGGGAAAGGTCACCTGCTCAAAAATATCCACCCCACAACTTATCATTCATTCTACCAGAGGTAGATTCTTTCCTTTGAAGTGTTTGAGTTTTTTCAGAGATCCGTCAGAAAAGGTCACTGCCCAAAGAAAGAGAGCTATTATATTACAAGGGATCAGAATAATAAATAACCGCTAAAATCAAGTGCTTAAGCAAATAGTACTCCAGAAATTGGAGTAGATGTCCAGTGATACAAAATTGCAGAGGAATTCTGAGAAAAAAAGGCGGGCAGTGACTTTCACCTACCTCACTGTCTTGCAGAAAGTGAGCCCTGCCTATAGTCAGTCAGGTGGGGATGTCAAGACTGATCTTCATGACAATTTACTTTTTTTATTAAAGTATAGTTGATTTACAAGATTATATTAGTTTCAGGTGTACAACATAGTGACTCAGTATTTTTACAGATTATACTCCATTAAAAGGTATTATAAGATAATGGCTATAATCCCCTGTGCTATAGAATATATCCTTGTTGCTTCTCTCTTTTATACACAGTAGTGTGTAGCTCTTAATCCCATACCCCTGTCTTGTCTCTCCCCTCTTTCCTCTCCCCACTGGTAACAAAGTTGGTATTCCATATCTGTGAGTCTGTTTCTGTTTTGCCATGTACGTTCATTTGTATTATTTTTTTAGATTTCACATATAAGTGATACCATACAGTATTTGTCTTTCTCTGTCTGACAAACCACTAAGCATAATATTCTCTAGGTCCATCCATGTATCTGCAAATGGCAGAATTTCATTCTTTTTTATGATGGAGTAATATTCCACTGTATGTATATGTATGTATGTATATATATACCACATCTTCTTTATCCATTTATCTGTTGATGGACATTTGGGTTTCTTCCATATGTTGTCTATTGTAAATAGTGCTGCTATGAACATTGGGGTGCACATATCTTTTTGAACTAGTGTTTTTGTTTTTTCCTGATATATACCCAGGAGTGGAATTGCTGGGTCATATAGTAGTTTTTTGAGGACTCTCCAAACTGTTTTCCATAATGTCTAAAGCAATTTATATTCCCACCAACAGAGTACAAGTGTTCCCTTTTCTCTATATCCTCACCAACATTTGTTATTTGTAGACTTTTTGATGATAGCCATTCTGACAGGTGTGAGGTGATGTCTCATTGTTTGTTTGACTTGAATTTCTCTGATAATTAGCAATATTGAGTATATTTTCATGTGCCTGTTGGCCATCTGTATGTCTTCTTTGGGAAAATGTCTATTCAGATCTTCTGTACAATTTTGACTGGGTTGTTTCTTTTTATGATATTAAGTTATATGAGCTATTTGTATATTTTGGATATTAACCACTTGTAGGTCATATCATTTGCAAATATTTTCCTCCATTTCATAGGTTGTCTTTTTATTTTGTTGATAGTTTCCTTTGCTGTGCAAAAGCTTTTAAGTTTAATTAGGTCCCATTTGCTTATTTTTGCTTTTATTTCTTTTGCCTTGGGAGACAGATACAAAAAAGACGTTGCTACAATTTATGTCAAAGAGTGTTCTGCCTATGTTCTCTCCTAGGAATTTTATGGTTTCAGGTCTTACATTTAGATCTTTAATCCATTTTGAGTTTATTTTTGTATATGGTATGAGGAAATCTTATTGTTTTACATGTAGCAGTCCAGTTTTCCCAGCACCAGTTTTTTTTTTTTAACAGTTTACATCTCTTTATTCTCAAAACAGGATCGCAAGACATTTGTTATAAGTTACTGGGTAGATTAGTTCTTTTTTTTTGTTTTTAACATCTTTATTGGAGTATAATTGCTTTACAATGGTGTGTTAGTTTCTGCTTCAAAACAAAGTGAATCAGTTATACATATACATATATCCCCATATCTCTTCCCTTTTGCGCCTCCCTCCCTCCCACCCTCCCTATCCCACCCCTCTAGGTGGTCACAAAGCACCGAGCTGATCTCCCTGTGTTATGTGGCTGCTTCCCACTAGCTATCTATTTTACATTTGTTAGTGTATATATGTCCATGCCACTCTCTCACTTTGTCCCAGCTTACCCTTCCCCCTCCCTGTATCCTCAAGTCCATTCTCTAGTAGGTCTGCGTCTTTATTCCCGTCTTGCCCCTAGGTTCTTCATGACCTTTTTTTTTTCTTAGATTCCATACATATGTGTTAGCATACGGTATTTGTTTTTCTCTTTCTGACTTACTTCACTCTGTATGACAGACTCTAGGTCCATCCACCTCACTACAAATAACTCAATTTTGTTTCTTTTTATGGCTGAGTAATATTCCATTGTATATATGTGCCACATCTTCTTTATCCATTCATCTGTTGATGGACACTTAGGTTGCTTCCATGTCCTGGTTATTGTAAATAGAGCCCAGCACCACTTATTAAAGAGACTGTTGTATATTCTTGCCTCCTTTGTCATGAATTAATTGACCATAAGTGTGTGGGTTTATTTCTGGGCACTCTATTCTCTTCCATTGATCTATGTGTCTGTTTTTGTGCCAGTACCATGCTGTTTGATTATTGTAGCTTTATAGTATAGTCTGAAATCTGGGAGGGTTATACCTCCAGGTTTGTTCTTTTTTCTCAAGGTTGCTTTGGCAATTTGGAGTCTTTTGTAGTTCCATATGAATTTTAGGATTACGTGTTCTAGCTCAGTGAAAAATATCATGGGTATTTTAATAGGGATTGCATTAAATCTGTAGATTTCTTTCTTTCTGTGGTATGGCCATTTTAGCAATATTAATTCTTCTAATTCAAGAGCATGAAATAGGTTTCCATTTCTTTGTTTCATCTTCAATTTCCTTCATCAATGTTTTATAGCTTTCAGAGTATAGGTCTTTTACCTCTTTGGTTAAGTCTATTCCTAAGTATTTTATTCTTTTTAATGCAATTTTAAAACTGATTTTTTTTTTACTTTCTTTTTCTGATAGTTCATTAACAATGTATAGAAAAGCAACAGATTTCTGTATATTAATCTCATATCCTGCAACTTTATAGAATTCACTTATTAGTTCTAATAGTTTTCTGGTGGAGACTTTAGGGTTATCTCTACGTTGTATCATGTCATCTGTAAGTAGTGACACTTTTACTTCTTTGTTCCAATTTGGATGCTTTTAATTTCTTTTTCTTGTCTGATTGCTGTGGCTAGGACTTCCAATACTGTGTTAAATAGAAGCAACAAGAGTGGGCATCCTTGGCTTGTTCCTGAATTTAAAGGAAAGGATTTTAGCTTTTCACTGTTGAGTATGATGTTAGTTGTGGGTTTGCTGTAAATGATCTTTATTATACTGAGATACGTTCGCTCTATACCCACTTTGATGAGAATTTTTATCATGAATGGATATTGAATTTTGTCAAATGTTTTTGCTGCATCTTTTGAGATGATCATGTGGTATTTATCCTTTCTTTAATTAATTCATGTATCACATTGATTGATTTGCGAATATTGAAGCGTTCTTGCATCCCTGGAATAAATCCCACTTGATCACGGTGTATGATACTTTTTATATATTGTTGAATTTGGTTTGCTGATATTTTGTTGAGGATTTTTGCATCTATGTTCATCAAAGATATTGGCCTGTAATTTTCTTTATTTTTAGTATCTTTGTTTGCTTTTGGTATCAGGGTAATGGTGGCCTCATAGAACGAATCTGGGAGTGTTCCCTCCTCTTCAATTTTTTGAATAGTTTGAGAAGGATAGGTATCATCTTTTCTTTATATGTTTGATACAGTAGAATTCCCATGTGAAGCCAACAAATCCTGGACTTTTGTTTGCAGGAAGTTTTTAAATTACAAATTCAATTTGACTACTAGTGATCAGTCTGTTCAAATTATCTGTTTTTTCTTGATTCAGTCTTGGCAGGTTGTATGTTTCTAGAAATTTTCTTTCTTCTAGGCTGTCTAATTTGTTGGCATATAACTATTCATAATATTCTCATTATTTTTTGTATCTCTGTGGTATCAGTTGTTATTTCTCCTCTTTCATTTCTTATTTTGTTTACCTGGGCCTTCTCTCTTTTCTTCTTGGTGAACAAATTTTATCAGTTTTGTTTATCTTTTCAAAAAATAGATATTGGTTTCATTGATCTTTTCTATTTTTTAATCTTTATTTAATTATTTCTTCTCTGATCTTTATTATTTCCTTCCTCTGCTGACTTCGGGCTTTTTTTGTTTGTTTGTTCTTTTTCTATTTCCTTTAGGTGGTAGGTTAGGTTGTTTAATTGAGATTTTTCTTTTTTCTTGAGGAAGGCCTTTGTTGCTATAAACTTCCCTCTTAGAACTGCTTTTGCTGCATCTCATAGATTTGGGAGTGTTGTATTTCCATTTTCATTTGTCTCAAGGTATTTTCTGATTTACTCTTTGATTTCTTCATTGACCCATTTTTTTCTTTTTTTTTTTTCTGAGCTGTGTGGCATGCGGGATCTTAGTTCCCTGACCACGGATCGAACCTGTGCCCCCTCCATTGGGAGTTCAGTGTCTTAACCACTGGACCACCAGGGAAGTCCTAACCCATTGTTTTTTAGTAGCATGTTGCTTCATCTCCATGTGTTTGGGCTGGAGATGGAGGGGCTAGAGCTGGAGCCGGTGTGAGGTGGGACTTCTGCTCTGCTCAGTGGCTGTCACCACCCTATCAAGGGTGGGATCTGATCCCATGTTGCTGGAGCAGAAGCCCTGAAGTTTGAGCCCAAGCTGGCTCTGTTGCCTTTATGTGTGTGTTTTCCCCTGTCCCCAAACTAGGACCCTTGCCCCAGAGATGGGGAGTGCTGAAGCAAAGGGGCCCTGTGCAGGCTCTCTGCTCAAGTCAGCCACAGACAGAGATCCAAGCTGTCTCCGATGCGCTGCCTCTACAGGCGCCTGCAATTGTTTCCTCTCTCTGCTCAGACACAGCCTCAGGTGCAAGTCCCCTTTGTCCCTCATAGCTGCCACCCATACCCTGTTGTGGAGCCACACCACAAGGCAGGCAGGGCCCATGTGAACTCTCAGCGTATACTGGGGGGTCAGCTATAGTGAGCTATAGGCCACCATCAGAGGTCTAGGCTGCTTCTGATGCACTGCTTGAGTAAGCACCAATGATAGCCACTGCTGTTCCACCGAGGTTCTGCCCTGAGACCTGATCACCTCTGTATCCCATGGTCGAGTCTTCTCCTCGGTTGTGGCTGCCCCAGATCCAGTGCTGCACTATGATGTGGAGTGAGTGGGGCTGGAGTGTTTTCTTGGCTTGGGCTGGGAAGCAGCGGGGCAGTTGTGGGAAACTCAGCAGCCACCAGAGCAGACCTCTCTCTGCTCTGCTTAGGGGGCAAGCAAGCTTGCATACACAAGCACATGCTCCTCAAGAGCAGAGTCCAGGCTTCCCACTAGCCCTCCTGTTAGTCCCTTTGGTTTTCCAACCAGCCAAGGTGGCTTGTCTCCTATGCATAGGACCCCGGGACTGGGGCACACAATCTGTGGCTCTCACCGGTCAATCCTCAAGTTGGGTCTCCATCTTTGCATTCTCCCTTTTCCTCTGAGTCCCTTCCCAGGGACGTAGGTCCTGACCCGATCACTTTTCTTCCCTTCCTACCCAATTACATGTGTATCTTTTGTACAGACTTGGTTGTGCACGAGTCCTTCTGCCAGTTTCCAGATGATTTTCGGTGAGAATTTTTCCACATATGGATGCATTTTTGATGTTTGTATGGGGGGAGGTGAGCCTCATGTCCTCTCACTCCACCATCTTGATTGATCTCCCCTCACGACAATTTACTTTTCAGTAACCAATTATTTCTCTTCACATGGTTCCCAGTGAACCTTAATTTTCCTTCTTTTAAATGTCTGGTTGCCATGTTATATAAAGAGTCTAAGATGCCCCCAAGTCAGGCTGCTTTGCTTTTCCATTAGGGCCAGGCTAATTTATCCCAAATTTCCTACCTCAGGAATAATCTTTCTACCACCAAGTCATCACTCATGCTGTCTCTCCTGCCATAAACAGCTTCTTTCCTCTTATTCACCAATTCATATCTTCCTCAGAATACTCTTCAGGACTCAGCACCGCCAGGAAGTCTTCCCTGACTAACCCCAATGGGCTCGAGTCACCTCAACCAAGTAGCCCTCCAGGAATTCATCTATATACCCCTTATGTAGGTGTACTTGTTAGGCAAAATGTTGGAAGGAAGATTTTTATATCATGTATTTTTCACCTACTCTTTACCCCCTTCCAGATTGTTGGCTCAACAGAGTGAATGTATTTGTTTCTTTCTTGATAATGCTCCCATGCTCTGTCAACACTGGGTGCTCAGTATGATTTAGCCTAACAATACTTCAAAGATGGATACACTTGCATTTTTAACCCTTAACACCCAAACTTATGACTTAAATTTTGAATTAAAATTACAAAATCAGCTATTCTATTTGTTTCTGGAATGTGCTATAAGGCCTATGCACATTCTGTTCCCTTTGCCTAAAATGCTTAGTGCATGTACACATGTACACATACACTTCCCACCACTCTCTTTGCCTAGTGAATGTTCAACCATTCTTCAGCGCTCAACTCGATCATTAATTCCTTAGTGAAGCCTTGCCTGACATCCCTAAGTCAAATTCCATCAAAAGCCCTCATTAGTACAGTGTACCTTTCCTTCTGTACTTGAATGAATTAATGATTTCCTTATGCTCTCCCATGGCAAGTGTCAAATCTTAGTTCTTCAGAGGAGATGGTACTTTACCAATAGACTTAGGCAGTCATATGATTTCCTGAAGTCCCATAGCCCCACCCAAACTCATGGTGAGAGCAACAACAGTAGCTACTGAAACAATGAAACCTTCAGAGAGAGGGGGTAAATCTGAAAGAGAAGTCTTCTTAAAGAAAGGAATCCAACTATCTACAAAGTAACCTCCACGTGTATAATAATAGTGGAACTCTGGGAAGAGTAAACTGAAAAATAAGATGTTGAAGCAAGCAGCCAATAGATCTGGATCCCCCCTCCAACCTTGTCATACCTCCTTTTAGACACTGACTCACTCACTCAGTAAAAGTAGGAGGTTTTATATAATGCTTTGTGTTTCACAGAGTGAAAATGCTAGAGATGGGCAAACCTTCAACTTTTACCATCCTTGGAAGGAAGGCTACAGGCTATATTGCACCCACTTCACAGACAAGAACGTGAGGCTCAGTCAAAAGCCCTAGGAACCCTCTCAGAAGCAGAGGTTAGAGGCAGGGATCCAGACCAAGTATCTTTACTTTCAATCTGGTTCTCTGCCCTCTACTGTTTTCCTCATACTCCCAAAAGCCATTTTCCTCTTACAGGACACTTAACCTGTAAGCTCTAAAGAGGGAGCTCCTAAATCAATTTGCAATAGACTCACCTGAGCTTCTCTCCTACCCCTCCAACAAAATTCTCCTGTGCTCACATAGCAGAGTAGACAGGAGCCAGCTCTTGGGGTGGGCCCACTGTTGGGAAGCTTCCTCCTCTCTGGCATGCTCCCAATCTAGTCTAGAGAGGCATCAGAAACCTCATTCTGTTTCTTCAGTTGCCTGTCAGTTCATCCCCCCACTGGAGTAGCAGGGCTTTTTCTATTAGGTACATGCACCCCGGGACCAGGGAAAGACTTGTTTCTGTAAATGAAAGGAATAAATGCATAGCATGCCATTACTCCAAGGCCCTAAGCAGGAAGAAAGCTGACACAGTGGGCAGCTCCAGAGTGAAGAGCTAGCTAGAAAGGCCTTAATAAACCTTACTGAAGTCAAGTCAGAACCAGGTGTCACTGGGCTAGGAACCAACACCAAAGTGCCCCCTTTGCCACCCCAAGTGCAGAGTTTCCTCTCACAGAGATGCCTATTAGGCCACTGAACAGCATCTAAGCCCAAGGCTGCTGCCACACAGGAAACCAAAGAGAAATAGAGGAAATATATCTTCTATCCAGTCCTCTCCCTACAACCCTACCTGTTATCTGCTTGAGGGAACAGAGACGTTACATGACTAGCATTGCAAAAGGGAAAAAAAAGCAAAGCTTTTAAGAACTACATTTCCAAGTTGAGAGCTGCTGTCATTACTCACGTACTCCACAGAAAGCTTGGACACTGGTCTGATGGCCTACAGAGGAACTCGTGTTTTCTATGGAAGGAGGCAAATGTAGGGAGTAGTGGCAATGAACTACCACACTTTACGTCCAATCACCTTTTAGTGAAGTCTCATGGACCATCACCAATCCCTAAATTCTATTCCTTGAAGTATAGTTGATCCTTCTATTCATCTGACAAATATTTATCAAGTACCTACTATGTGCCATACATTTGGAATACACCATCTCATTTGATTCTCACAACAGCCATGATTATTTCCATTCAGAGCTGAGGAAACCGAATCTCAGAAAGGTAAATTACTTTACCAACTTAAAAATGTCAGAGTTGAGATTTGAATGCCAAGACTAAGTCCATGGTCATCCGTTTCAACCATGCCAGGAGAGTGGAGTCAAGGATACAAATTACTATGGTCCAAGTTTTATGAGACAGTATGATACCTTCAACTAATCACTTCACCTTTCTTGGTATCGATTTCCTTTTCTTAAAGTGAAGGGAATTTTACTGGAGAGATTTCTAAAGGCACCTTTTAATTCAAATTTTCCATTCTACTATGAATGTGATAAATGCTTTAAGCGACATATGAGTAATATAGTCCAGTAACATCCAGGGAAAGAATTATTTGTAGCTTGGAGGATTCAGGCTCAGATAGGGCTTTATAGAGGAGATAGCATTTCAACCAGACTTTAATAGTGGGACGTGGGCATCCTGTGCAGGGGGAGAGGTTGGTGTGAGCAAAGTTATATAAGCGAGAGAGCAGATCACATGTTTCAGAAAAGAAGCTGTAGATGGCAAATAATAAGCTGAATCTAGACCAGGAAGGACCATGAAATCTGTCATCTTTCCCACAAGGAGTGGAGAACAATGGCAAGTTTCTGATCAGAGAATGATGTGATACAGCAAGGCTTCTCAACCTTGGCACTATTGACATTTTAGGCCAAAAAATTCTTTGTTGTAATGGGGGGTGGGTGGGGAGTGTTGTTTTGTGCATTGTAACACCCTGACCTCCACCTACTAGATGTCTGCAAATTATCCCTCCACCACTGAACTGTGGAAACCAAAAATATTGACAGACATTTCCAAACAGATGTCCCTGGGGGTGGAGGTGCGGGGTCGGGGTGGGGAGTGGATTGCTTTCCATTAAGAACCACTGAGTTGGAGGTACAGTTTGGGAAGATTAACCTAAAAGCTCTGTGTAAAAGGGATTGGAGGCAGTTTTATGCTACAGGCAGGGACCAGTTAACCAGAGGCCAGGGATGCTATTGACACATCCAACAATACACAAAGCAGCCTCCCACAACAAAAAATGATCTGGCCAAAAAGGTTAATATTTTCAAGGTTTATCAACCATCATTTAGGCAAACACCACATGTGTATACTTTTGAATTACCTCCAAAATGAATCTTGGTGACTGAAAGATTACCAGAGCAGAATGGATCCTTCTCCCTCAAGAACAGCTGTGCATGTTTCCTTACTGACCAGGGAAGCTGGCTGAAAGCGGGGCCTGGTCAGCCTTGAGCATTCTAGAGTGCTAGCCCAGGGAAGCTGGAGAAGGTCAAGGAGAGAGATCTCACAAGGTATTGAGAAGGAACTACAAATTCCCTGGGAGTCAAGAGATATATGACATTTCTTTCTTTGAAGAAATCTCTTAACCCTACTGGATCTCAGCTCTCTTGCCCTTAAAATGAGAGAAAATAATTAAGTACCTGTGTAAAGATAGAGCAATAGGACCAGATGAGTTTTTGAGATCCTCTTCAGAAATAGCCAGGCTCACTGCTGCCTTGCCTTTTAGATAGAATGCACTGAATGCAATTCCATGCTAGAATTGTTCAAGGACCTGTGTCCCCAGAAAATACTTCAGTGAGCTGACATCACACCTGGGGACTGTGTCTACATACGTGCATAGGTATCTGTGAAGAGAAAGATTGGGTGGCAGGATAGGGGGAGAGAAAAGGTCCTAACTGCAGATTAGCTTTATGCAAAGCTTTTGGATAAGCCCTGAGATAAGCCTGTTCCTTTTTGTGCTCTTCTGTATCATTTCTAACACCCTATCTGTGAGTCATTCTATTCCAGTGTTGAATTTGCTGTGACAAGATCCCTCATAAAAGTTATTAAATCATCACTCAGCAGTGGGCCTGACATTTAAATCAAGACACGTTGCTTTTATTCCAAGTTGCAAATCAAATTGGCTTGGAGTTTGACTCTATTTCCTTTGATTTAGCATTAAGTTACGTTATTATATCTCTGCTGTTTAGAGGACAAATTATCACTGCCTGCTACTTAAACTGACCCCCTCCCTAGAGCCCCAGTCCTATGTTCTTCAGGGACTTGGTGTCTGGCCAGCTGTCAGTGGTTCATTAGTGGGAAGGGTTAGCCACAAGCCAATGCTTTTTGTGGGGTCCAACATTGGTGTGCGTGTCAGAGTTGGGAATTAGAGTAAGAATGAGTCCAACAGAGAATATTTCTCTGCAGGAGGCATGGTCATAGTTCTAGCTCGGAAGCCATAAATGCCAGAGAAGTAATCTAAAGAAAAGAGTCCTCCTTGGAGGAAGAGGGGAAAGGCATAAAAAGAGAGTGCGCCCATTTTGGAAGAGAGTTTGACTGTTTCTTACAAAACTAAACATATTCATACCATATGATCCAGCAATCATGCTACTTGGCATTTACCCAAATGAGTTGAAAACTTATGCCCACACAAAAACCTGCACACAGATGTTTACAGCAACTTTATCCATCATTGCCAAAACTTGGAAGCAACCAAGATGTCCTTCATTAGGTAAATGGATACATAAACAGTGGTACATCCAGACAATGGAATATTGTTCAGTGCTGAAATGAGCTCTCAAGCCATGAAAAGACACGGGGGAACCTTAAATGCATATTACTAAGTGAAAGAAGCCATTCCCAAAAGACTACATACTGTACAACTCCAACTATATGACATTCTGGAAAAGGAAAAACTATGGAGAGAGTGAAAGGATCAGTGGTTGGAGGTATGTAGGGAGGAATGAATAGGCAGAGCACAGAGGATTGTTAGAGCACTGAAAATACTCTGTATGATAAATACTGTAATGATGGATGCATGTCATTATACATTTGCCCAAACCTATAGAATGTACAACACCAAGAAAGAGCCATAATGTAAACTATGGACTTTGAGTGATTATGAGGTGTCAGTGTAGCTTCATCAGTTGTACCATTCTGGTGGGGGATGTCGATAATGCGGGAGATTGTGCATATGTGGGAGCAGGGGGCATATGGGAAATCTCTGTACTCTCCCCTCAATTTTGCTGTGAAACTTAAACTGTTTCATTAAAGTCTTAATTAAAAAAAAGAGTGAGGTAAGTCTGTCTTTGGGGTTTCTCAGGTCTTCCATTTTAGAGAATCATCTGATGGAATTCTAGGCTCCTGAAAGGTTGGAGGAGGAGACAGAGAAGCAGGGATATAGAAAGAATAATAACAACCACTAACACCTTGAAAACTGACTATGGCTAGATGAAATGTAATGGAATTTTCAGATACATGAAGTTTTGATTTGATGCAAGAGTTGTCAAAAGTCAAGTTCTGAGAGCTAATACTCCAGAAAAAGGCTTACTTGTGACTTGGGATCAGTGGTAAGAAGCCCCAGATATTAGTGTGGTAGGGGAGAGGCTGATAGAGGCAAGCCTTAGGGTAGGGCAAGAAGGAATAAAGCTGTTTTAAGAAGGTAAACAGCTCAAGGGGGTAGAGAGAAGACTGAATTCCTATACAAAGATGAGATACAAATTCTAGGAACTCATGGAGTCAGGATGTTGGGAGGTGGTTGAGGCAGAATGCAGAGAGAACCATATTAGCAACTGTTTTTTTTGTCTAATATACTCCAATAATCAGGGAATTTGAGAGACACTACTCTAGCCTTAGATAAGCAAGATAAGGGAAGGAGTGACTACATGGACAGAGGAGGACCTGCAATGGGAACCAGCATATTGCCCTCAACCTCAGCACCCAGAGCAGAGGGACAGGATAGAATCGAGATATGCCGGATGTCTGTCTGGGAGCCACTTGGGGGGCCTTCACAGCCTTCATCATATCAAATCAGGCTGCCTGCACTGGCCCTGAGGGCAAGATACTCAGCTACAGAGAGACACCCAAGGTTCCTTTGGAATTCTACGGAGTAGATCGAGAGGGGAAGGACTAGAGAGAGATCAAAGGAGAGAAAGAGACTAAAGGAGGGTCAATGCAGTAGGCGGAAGAGGACGAGAATAAAGGCAGGGGGAGTTTGTTGAGAGAATATTAGAAGATTAGAACACTCGAGAACACGAGGCACACTGAGGAGTGAAGAGATTGAAGAGATTGAGCTCTTCAACAGACCTCTTCCTAATGAGAGTCCTATTTTTTCCAAAGCAGACCCAGCTCAGAAAAACCAGGTGCTGCTCGCATTACTGTGGCACCATCTAAGCTTATGAAACCAGAGTTCCAACCCCCCACCCCTTGCTGTTTGGTGTGCATGGTTGTTGCAGGGGGGCGTGGTGAGGAAGAGGGCAGGTTGCTATTTGCTTATTCAACATATTTTTTGCCACAGGGCCCTGAATTTAGTGCTAAGCAGACAGCAGGGTTTTGGAAGAGGCTGGTGGTCCCAGCTGTTCCAAGAAATCCTGCTGACTTTAAGGTCTACATAGGTAGCAGCACAAAAACATTTTCAACGCAGCCAAGGCCAAGCTAAATGAGCAGAGAACTTTCTCTGCTAGATTCAGTACAGATGGATAATTGTTAATGATCAAGCAAAGCCAATGAATTCAAAGGTAATTGCCAAAAACCCTTCCCTCCACACCCGCCACAGACCCCAGTAAAAAGATAGCCAAAACCATGAGAATGGGCTCTCTTCTCACTCTCTAGGCTGGATATGAGTGTCAGGAAGAGCCCGGATTGGAGGCCCAGAACCTACTGAAGATTCCAGGAGCCTATCAGGCTCCCTTGTCAGAGAAGAAGAAAACAAACCACAAACCAAACAAACAAACAAAAAACCTCTGAAAACTCCAGTAGTTCAGGCAACCATATTATTGTTAGTAGCCATTATTTGGCTGGCTCAGTCAGGTCTGCTAGGGAGGTAGGACATTGTGAGTTGCCAACTCTGTCTTGGTCAAACCCAATGTTCTAAAGGGTAAGGGCAGACCAGGGCATTTGCTAGAAAGTCAGGGTAGCACTCAGTAAAGTGTCAAATCCTCATGGTGACAGAGATGCCCTGATTTGGTTGATTTTGTTCTCTCTCTTACACAAACTTCTGCTAAACAAATGGAATCCTTTTACTGAAATCTTCCTCACCACTACTGAGCATTTGTTTCTGACTTATCTTCGTACTTTGCCAGCCTGCCTTTCCTACGTATATCATTTCTTGCATAACTAGCCTGAGGTTTAGCTACTCTGCTCATCTTTTTATTCCACTGGGGGTGAGGGGGAGGAATTATGTCTCAGGCCAATTTAAATTATGCTACTGGGTCTTTCCCAAGATTGACTCCTACTTGCCCCTGAAAAAAACCTCCATGTCACTCTGTGTTGTCCTTCATACTGCCCATCAACTTCACTCGGAGCAGCTTCTCAGAAGAGCTTTGGGAACTGCCATAGACTAAAAGTCCGTGTTCCCCCCAATTCGTATGTTAAATGCTAATGCCCAGTGTGATAGTATTTGGAGGTGGAGCCTTTGGGAGGTGATTAGGTCATGAGGGCAGAGCCTTAATGAATGGGATTAGTTCCCTTATAAAAGAGACCTCAGAGAGCTCCCTTGCCCCCTTCTGCCGTGTGAAGACACAGAGAGAAGATGGCCCTGTATGAAATCAGGAAGCATTTCCTCACCAGACACTGAATCTGCTGACACATTGATCTTGGACCGCCCAGCATCCAGAACTGGGAGAAAAACATTCTGTTGTTTATAAGCTACCCAGTCTTTGGTGTCTCTCCTAGGAGCCCAAACAGGCTAAGACGTACTCTCCCCAAAGAGACAGGTTTAAAAAAAAAAAATCTAATCAAGTATTGGGCCTCTTTGACTCAGCATGAGCTCTCTAGGATACTTGACCTCTAAAAAACTGGCCCCTCTTCTCTAACGTCTGCTCAATAGACCTCTTCTTGCATCCACTTGAACTTTCTCAGCTAATTAAGTCTGTAACTGGAATAGATATAGCCAATATTGGTCAAATGCATCTATGTGCCGGGCACTGTGTTAAGCACATTAAACATGTTGTTCTCAGATGAGTGAAAGAGCACCAGAGACAGACGTGGAACAACTAAACAGAGTATTAGTGTGACAAGTGTTATAGCATAGAGTGATATAAGGATACAGATGAGGGGCATCAAATCCAGTTTCAAGGGAGCAGGGAGTTTTCAAGAAAAAGTAAAATGTTAGGTAGGTGAGGAAGGGGAGAAGGGTATTTCTAACAAGGGAAGAACACATGTAATGTTGCAAAAGTTTGAAGGAACATGGCATTTTCAGGGTGACTGGGCAAGAGAAGCTTGAGTGGTGATGGAAATGATGGCCAGGGTCCCCATAGACCATGCTAAGGGGTCTGGAGTTTATCCTGAAGGCAATGGGGAACCATTGCTAAAAAATGAGAATGACATCAGATTTGCACTTTTGAAATGCCACTTAGGCCACAGAGCAAGGCAGCAGTGTGCAGTAACTTGAGGAACAGAGAGAGAGAGAGAGAGAGTCAGGAACTGTTTTCTGTTATCCAGATAACTGATACTAAGGGAAAGAAGACAGATTATAGAGTTCTCATTGTATGCCTTTGCTAGCAGTATTTATTCCTTCTGATGACTGACATCATTATGGTTTGGGATTGATATTATTATGGTTGTATTTGTTAGATGTCCATTGTTTTACATATATATACACATATATATATATGTATGTATATGTATATATATATCGTGTCTCCTCAAATAAACTACAAGCTCCTTGAAGACTGTATTCTTGAATTCCATGAATTATGTACAGTCGTCCATTTAGCATCTTGTATATAGTAAGTGTCCAGAATATGCTTATTGAGTGACTGTTATCTATTTTTGACATACTATTCAAAAACCTAAGAGTGTTAAAAGGCCAGACCTGGCAAGCTAACCTACCTCAGAACTCAGGAATGAATGCACCCTCATTCCAGCCATTGACTTTACCCCATATCAGCAACATCAGCATTGAACATCAGCTGTTTCTATCCATGCTTCATTGGTCAACAGATGTATTTAGACCATAGAGACTTTCCTGGGACCCAAGTTCCTTGAGCAATAACCAATGCCACAAATAATACAGTATGTGTATAGCACTTTACCATTTTACAAGGTAATTTTTCCATCCATTATTTCATTTAGTCCTTTTTCGTTTATTTTATTCATCTATCAACTCCCAGCCAGAGACAGAAATATTGTTATTAGGAATCAAATGAGCAGCCCGATGAAGTGTTTGACCAAGGTTCCCACTTAGTCAGAGGGTAGAGACAGGACCAGGCACATGTGTGCTCGGTAAGTCATGTGGTGCAGGGAGAAGGGCCTGGGATGAGGGTTGCAAGGAACTGCGTTTGAAACCATGCCCTGTCATTTATAGACTAAACCTCTAGGCAAGTCATTTAACCTTTCCGAGTTTCAGGTCCCCCATGGGTAATGGCACCTAGAATGACCAGCACTTCTCAGCTCCTTTTTCTCTCAGCTAAACACTTTGCAACGAGTCCACCAGTTCCCAAAAATGTCTGGGGAGAGCTTTACAGTTTGGATTCCTAGGCCCTACTCCGTATCTACAGAATCACTATCTCTGAGGAGAGGGCCCAAATGATTTTGATGCAGAGCACAGTGGGGAACCACCTGAATCAGACCGTATCATGAGCCCAAACTAGTCTAGCTTTTAGATGAAAAGTAGAAGGGAATCAACATTTATTGGAACCTACCTAGCTCGATGCAGTGCTTGAAAGATACATCTGATGCAATTCTTCTCAGTTCACCTGGATGGGGCTTGGTGAAGATGGTTTGAAAAAGTCATATGAAACAACACAGAGACATATATTTTCACCCCTGTAACATTAATTTAGCCAGAGAATTGCTCCTAGGATGTGCAGGAGTTGTCCCCGGTTTTCTTTCTGGTTCTTGACTTTGAAACCCATTTCGCTTTACTTAAAAAAAGAAACTTCTGGGTCAGTCTAAACTATAAAAATAATAACAGTAGTTATAATAGCAGTTATTGTTAACATTTATTGAGTACAGACCCTGTACTAAATGTTTTAGGTATATATCATTTCATTTTATCCTCACAAGAGCCCTGTGAAATGGTTGCTGCAGTATTAACACCTCCCATTAAAAAATGATTTCTGATTTTAAAATAGAGGCTTAGGAGATAGTATCATCCCAGAATAGACAGGGAAAGACACTCGCTCACTAAAGGTGAGGGGAACAAAGAAAGCTGATGCTGAAGTTTATAGAAGGAAATTGTGTGGAGGAAATGGAAGCAAGGAAATTAAGCGTGAATCACGTTCTTTGACCTGAGGACCAGGCAGGACCGAGAAAGAAACAGAACAGAATGAATCCGCCTGACTTTACTGCCATCGCGTGGTGGTCTGATGTATAGACAACTGGTTCACAATTCTGCCTTCACTGTTTCAGTCAGTGAGCCCACTAGACCCTCTGCCGGACACTGGGTGGGGAAATCAGGCCAAGTAAAGCTGAGGACCTGCCCTTGAGGCCTTTTTAGAGTCTTGTCTCCCTCTGGAGTCACCAAGCTTGAAGTCACCTTAGGGATCCACTACTCCAGGGGTATGCACCCTCCTCTCATATGGGGAATTTCAGGAAAGACTGAAATGTTTACAAGCACCATTATTTTTTCTATTCAAAATGAAAATACCTTAGCATTCCATGTGATATATAGAGTCTCATTACTTTAAGTTCTTCTCTATTTTTAACAGAAGATGGTCAGTGAGAAAACTAGCACTGAATTTTAGCTACTGAAATGATAGGGAGGAGTTAATGGTAGATCAGCTTTCTCATTTTTTACCCCTTACACCTGTTGGGCATTGTTTTCATCAAGCACGTTCATGTAAACTTTGTCATTTCATAGCCAAAACAATCTCTGAAGGTAGATAAAATCATCCTCACTTTAGTCATGGGGAAATAGGTCTAAAGAGCTGAAATCTGTATGTAGAATCTAAAAAAGCCAAACACGTAAAAATACAGAGAATAAAATGGTGGTTATCAGGGGCTGGGGGGTGAGAGAATAGATGTTTAAGGATACAAACATTGCAACAAGTACTAGATAAGCCCTAGAGATCTAATGCACAGTACAGTAAATATAGAAAACAATATTGTATGATAATCACCAAACTTGCTAAGAGACTAGAACATAATTATTCCAACCACTACAAAGAAATTATAATTATGTAATGTAATATAGGTGCTAATGATCACTACGACGGCAATCATATTACAATATATAAATGTATCAAACTAACATGTTGTACAGCTTATATTTATACAATGTTATATACCAAATGTATTTCAATTAAAACACACAAAAACTAAAGAACTGAAATGACTTGGCTATGGTCACACAGTAAGATGGCAACAGAGCCACCCTACAATTTGTTCATTCCACTCAATGCAACATTTAGAGAGTGCCAAAAGTGTGCCAGGCACCAGGGATCTGCAGTTGAATTAAGTTGCTCCCTCACCCACTGATTCCCTCCTCCAGCTTAGCCCAGCTTCGTCTCTGGGTGGAGATTTCTCTCTGCGTCGTAGGCTAGGAGGGCAACTGAAAAACCTTAAGCAACACCTGAGCCATAAGTTTTCCAGAAGGATTGGCTGCCCAGGGCATTCTAGCTGATGTTGCCCAATGAATGAGTTGCTTCTGGCAATCCCTTTGGCCAATCCCTAGCCCCACCCCGTGGGTGAGTGATACTAAAAGGCTCCTCTCCTCTGGGACGGTTGCCTTAAGAAGACTGGTTTATTTCTTCACTATCCTTCTGGTTTTTAAGAACAAAATAAATATGAAATTAGATCAAGGGCCTCACCACAAAGGTAGGTAGGTCACGACAGGGAGTTAGGTAGGTATCTGTGGCCTCTAGTTGTTCATCAGTCTAGTCCAATGCTCTCTATGTAAAAACAGGGAAACCAAGGCTCAGAGTGGGAAAGTGACATGCCCAAGCAAGCTTAGGAAAATTAAAACCCAGCTGTTCTGATACCCAGGCGAGGGCTGTTTCTACCACACTCTGCTGCCCCTCTGTGGACATGAGAATGTATTAAGCTGTTTTATTATGCTCTGGTGAGCACAAGAAAACGTTGTCCATAAAGAAGGAAACTGACAGAGAGGAAAGGTAACAGGAAACGCCTGTAAACTGAACCCATAAAGGCCAAACCCCGAGTCACCATAAAAGGCTTTGAACTGGCAAGAATGAAAGGAAATGATGGGAGAAAAAAGGAAATGGGCCTCTGAGAGAGGAAACACAGGGCACATACACAAGGCCTTTAGGTAGCCTCTGTTGTGGGCCTTTGTCAAGCTGAGTGGGTCCCTCCCTCCCTCCCTCCCAGAAGTCAAGCCTGGGGCATCCTCTCCAAAGAGGCTCTTGAGAACTGGGCTGATTACCTACTAACAACAGGTTACATTTAGTGCAACCTAGTGTGCTAAATATTTTTAGGTGTGTTTTACTTCACTTAATCTTCTCAATAACCTTAGGGAGAAAAATATTTTTATCCACCCCATTAATGGAAATGCAGAGAGGTTGAGTAGTGTGCCCAAAGATGCACAAATAGTAAGTGGCTGGGCTCACATTTGAACCCAGGTCTTTCTACTATTAGCCTGTGTTGTTATTCATCATGCTATGTACAAGTGGCTCCTTGCTTTTTTCTGAAACCTAAAGTACTGGGGACCTTTTCATTTCAACAACCGGTATCATTATAATGATGATGATACCAGACAACAAATGTTGACTGGTTACTATATACCAAACCCTGTACTAGGTGTTTTGCATGTGTGATGTCATTTAATCCACACAACAACCCCAGGAAGTAGCAATAAGCTCCCAAATGCTGAAAAACTTGCCCAAGGTCACAGAACTAAGAGTGTAGATATGATAAAGCCCACTCTTACCACTAGGCTATCCTCCCATGGGTTCTTCCCTGGTTCCCATTCTTGGTGAGGCCAATTAAAGGCTTGGTGAAGTAACTAGAACGTGGAGTTAAATGCATCAATTTAATTTTGAACCGAGATAGATTCATTTGTGTGGGATCAAGTCCACGAAATCTTTATTTGATGTCTAGAGTTCAATTAACAACCATCAAAACAACTTTCTCAGCTTAAATCTTTCATTTACTTAATCAAATTAAAGTGTGGGAAAGTTGGCACTTGGCTCTTGCTGGGAGCCTTTGTCTGACTTTCCCCTTCTTACTGAATAGGTGATTCATTCAACAAACAGATATTGGATTGCCATTGAGCAACATCTCAGTGTGCGTGAGAGTCAGTGAGCTAGCCCCAAGTCCCTAGTGGGGAATTGAGATAGTCACTGTGCTTATTGGGTCTCAGTAGCTATAAATGAGACCACTGATTGATCTACAAGGTCCCTCCCATTGTAGGTTTCAGTTCAAGTTCATGATTATTGTTTATCTTTTCTCTTTAAAATATTTGATTGTTAATTTCTTATTTTTAATGAGATATAATTGACATATGACATTATATTAATTTCAGGTGTACAATATGTAATGATTCACTATATGCATATATTGTGAAATGATCATGACAATAAGTCTAGTTAATATCCATCACCACACATAGTTATACATTTTTTTCTTACGATGAGAACTTTTAAGATCTACTCTTTTAGCAACTTTCAAACACATAATACAGTATTATTAACTATAGTCACCATGCTGTACATTACATCCCCAGTACTTATATATTTTATAACCAGAAGTTTGTGCCTTTTGACTCCTTTTACCCATTTCACTTAATCCCCACTCTCTGCCTCTGGCAACCACCAACCTATTCTCTGTATCTGTGAGTTTGTTTGTTTGTTTTCTTTTGTTGTTGGTTGTTTTTTTCAGATCATACAGTATTTGTCTTTGTCTGTCTGACTTATTTCACTTAGCATAATGCCCTCAAGGTCCATCCATGTTGTTGCAAATGGCAAGATTTCCTTGTTTTCTGAGGATGAATAATGTTCCATTGTCTATATATCCACAGTTTCTTTATCCATTCATTCATCAATGGACATGTAGGTTGTTTCCATGTCTTGGCTACTGCAAATAATTCTGCAATGAATATAGGGGTGCATATATCTTTTAGAGTTAGTGCTTTTGTTTTCTTTGGATAAATACCCAGAAGTGGAATTGCTAGATCATCTGGTAGTTCTATTTTTAATTTTTTGAGGAACCTCCATACTGTTTTCCATAGTGGCTGCACCAATTTACATTCCCACCAACAGTGCACAAGTATCCCCTTTTCTCCACATCTTTGCCAACACTCCTTATTCCTTACATATATATATATTTTAAACATCTTTATTGGAGTATAATTGCTTTACAATGGTGTTTTAGTTTCTGCTTTATAACAAAGTGAATCAGTTAAACATATGCATATGTCCCCATATCTCTTCCCTCTTGCATCTCCCTCCCTCCCACCCTCCCTATCCCACCCCTCTAGGTGGTCACAAAGCACCGAGCTGATCTCCCTGTGCTATGCGGCTGCTTCCCACTAGCTATCTTTTTTTTTTTAATTAATTAATTAATTTATTTATTTTTGGCTGTGTTGGGTCTTCGTTTCTGTGCGAGGGCTTTCTCTAGTTGCAGCGAGCGGGGGCCACTCTTCATCGCATTGCGCGGGCCTCTCACTGTCACGGCCTCTCCTGTTGCGGAGCACAGGCTCCAGATGCGCAGGCTCAGTAATTGTGGCTCACGGGCCTAGTTGCTCCGCAGCATGTGGGATCCTCCCAGACCAGGGCTCGAACCCGTGTCCCCTGCATTGGCAGGCATATTCTCAACCACTACGCCACCAGGGAAGCCCCTAGCTATCTATTTTACATTTGGTAGTGTATATATGTCCATGCCACTCTCTCACTTTGTCCCAGCTTACCCTTCCCCCTCCCTGTATCCTCAAGTCCATTCTCTAGTAGATCTGTGTCTTTATTCCTGTCTTGCCCCTAGGTTCTTCATGACCTTTTTTTTTTTTTTTAGATTCCATATATATGTGTTAGCATACGGTATTTGTTTTTCTCTTTCTGACTTACTTCACTCTGTATGACAGACTCTAGGTCCATCCACCTCACTACAAATAACTCAATTTCACTTCTTTTTATGGCTAAGTAATATTCCATTGTATATATGTGCCACATCTTCTTTATCCATTCATCTGTTGATGGACACTTAGGTTGCTTCCATGTCCTGGCTCTTGTAAATAGAGCTGCAATGAACATTTTGGTACATGACTCTTTTTGAATTATAGTTTTCTCAGGGTATATGCCCAGTAGTGGGATTGCTGGGTCGTATGGTAGTTCTATTTTTAGTTTTTTAAGGAACCTCCATATTGTTCTCCATAGTGGCTGTATCAATTTACATTCCCACCAACAGTGCAAGAGGGTTCCCTTTTCTCCACACCCTCTCCAGCATTTATTGTTTGTAGTCTTTTTGATGATAGCCATTCTGACAGGTGTGAGGTGATATCTCACTATGGGTTTCATTTGCATTTCTTTGATACTTAGTGATGTTGAGCACCTTTTCATGTACCTGTTGGACATCTGTCATCTGTATGCCTTTTTTTGGAAAAATGTCTGTTTGGATCCTCTCACCATTTTTAAATCAGATTGTTTGATTTTTTGCTACGGATTTATATGACTTCTGTATATATTTTGGATATCAGCACCTTATCAGATATATGATTTGCATATATTTTCTTCCATTTGGTAGGTTGCCTTTTCATTTTGTTGATGGTTTACTTTGCTATGCAAAAGCTCTTTAGTTTGATGTAGTTCCACTTGTTTATTTTTGCTTATGTTGCCTTTGTTTTTGGTGTAAAATCCAAAAAAATCATTGCCAAGATTCATGTCAGGGAGCTTACTGCCTATGTTTTCTGCTAGGAGTTTTATGGTTTCAGGTTTTATGTTAAAGTCTTTAATCCATTTTAATTTTTGTGTATGGTGTAAGATAGTGGTCCAGTTTCATTCTTTTGCATGTGGCTGTCAAGTTTCCCCAATACCATTTATTGAAGAGACTATCATTTTCTCATTGTATATTCTTGTTTCCTGTGTCATAGATTAATTGACCATATTTGTGTGGGTTTATTTCTGAGCTCTGTATTCTCTTCCACTGATCTATGTGTCTGTTTTTCAGCCCAATACTATACTGTTTTGACTACTATAACTTTGTAATATGGTTTGAAATCAGGAAGTGTGATGCCTCTGGCTTTGTTCTTCATTCTCAAGATTGCTTTGGTTATTTGGGGCCTTTTGTGGTTCCATACAAGTTAATTTCTTCTTTAAATGAAGAAAAAGAAGAAAGAGAGTCAATTACCTAAACTTAACTGATGACTCTTGTGGGTAAGAGCCAGGTAAGTGAATTTCTGGTGGGGGGATGTAGAGCAGGCACTGGGGGAGGACTGGGATGGCAAGGGACCTGGAAGATGGACTGAGAGACAACAGACGAGATCCTAGAAACAGGAGAGGCATTGGAAAGAAAGAGTTCAAACTTTTGGAGGGCAAGGGGTTTGAGATTCCTTTTGCAACTGTAAGTTTTTGTTTTGAGATCTGTATCTTCCCCACCCCCTTCAGATCGTTTATCTGACACTCCCCCAAAGAAACACACACAGTCTCCTTCTCTCAGGAAGAGAGACTGAGATAAGACACACATAAGGAGTAGATATCCCAGAAGACCAGAGAGAGGCCCTAGGTAGACTGCATATGATCTTAGAACGTGGAACACAAAAACTTTTCTACACATCTTTATATCTTTCTTCTATGATCAAGTTTTGCTGGGCAATTTAGGTGCCTTTATTAGTGCAAGTCAAATCTAGAGGCACTTTAAAATTTCCCACACATATCCATTCCACTGAGGAACTCTTTGAGAATCCCATCACGTCCAGCCACTGCCTTATTTATTTGTACTCTGATTATACTAAAAGATTGACAGGGAACTCAGGCTGAGCGCAGGTGGTGAGGGTGGGGGGAGACAGGATGCAATACTGGGTACTTTCCATGATGTTTCAGACATTTGTTTCTGAAAACAATAGAGCTAAAGCATATCTTAAGGAAAAAAATTCTCAAATGACTCAAGATACACCCTCACCAATAGAAAGGAAAAAAGTCATTGTAGTACACACAGGACAGTGAATTAGGAGATAAGGCTCTACTCACAGTTCTGCCTTTTACTTGCTGTGTGACCTTACACAAATCGTTGTACCTCTCCATATTTCAGGGTTTCCTCATTATAAAATGGGCATACTACCATCTGCTATGTGTGCACTTTCAAGGATCAGATTAGATCATATTCATGAGAACATGTTGCTAATGTGATCCATTGATAAGGTAGAGACCTTACCTTAGAATTATGTGCTCCTGATAACACAATGGTTTTTATAAGCTTGCTTGAAAACAGCTATGTGCCATTAGAAGTATTTAGCTTCTCTAAATTCTCAATGGGGCTCATTTGTGTGTCCGATGCTTATAGGCCTTTGGATATGAAGGAATGCCCTAATAGTTTTATAGATCTAAGAGAATTTTGAAAATCACAGCAAAGCTGAAATATGTGTATAGGAAATCAGTTGAAATCAACTGAAATGTCTGTTCACGGGTCCTGCCCATTGCACCTTCACTTTGTCAAGGACCTTGCTATTCTGCATCAATCTCTCTCCACTATAGGATCATTACCATCATCATTCAACTATTTGGTCATCTTAGTAAAAGCCTCTCTTCATCCCACATTCTCCTTCAGTTACTACACAGTTTCTCTGCTCTCCTTCATAGCAAAAGTTTTTGAAAGAATTGTCGGCACGTACTGCATTCATTTCCTTATCTCACAATACTTCTAATATCTATAAGTCCAAAACTGGTCCTCTGGGTCCCTTCGTCTGGCTGACTCCAATGGCCACTTCTCTATCCTCATCTAGCAACTTGCAGCAGCATTAAACACAATTGACCATGCCCCTTTTTTTTTTTTGACATACTCTCTTTCTCTTGGCTTTTGTGACACCACACTCTTCATTTTCTTTACATCTCTCTGGCTACTCCTTCTGAGTCTCCTCAATAGGCTCTTTCTTCTCTACAGAGGAGCATAGCAGCTAAGAGCACAGACTCTCAAGCCCTGCTGTCCAAAATGGTAGCCACTGGTCACATTGTGACTATGACATTTAAATTAATAAAATAAAATAAATTACATTCATAAAATTAAATACATTAATATTTACTAAAATTTAGATTAATAAAATTAAATTAAAAATTCAGTCCCACAAACCTAACATTTCAACCGCTCACCAACAGCACGTGGCTTGTGGCTAACACATTGGACAGCAAGACACAGAATATTTCCATCATTGCAGAAACTTCTATTGGATGGTGTTACCTAGACCAGGTTTCTAGAATTTGAATCCCAGCTTTGCCACTCTACCAGCTGAGTGACCTTAGGCAAGTTACTTAATCTCACAGACAAATATCCCTGCCCTCGTGGAATTTATGCTATTCCTACAATGGAAAAATTAGGGTGTGTCTAAAACATAGGCTGGAGATCTATAAATGTTAATAGCTCTTCAAGAGATATTGGTTAGTGGAAAATGCAAAGTGCAGAACAGTATGGATAGCTAGATAGTTAGATAGATACATAATATGATTTTGGTTGGACAAAATAAAGATATGCATAGAAACACATATTTTTACATTTATGAAAAATTCTGGAGAGATACAAAAGGAATGTAATGGTCTCTTTGGAGAATGGTATTGGTGTCAGGAAAAAGACTGACTTTGCATGTTCAACCTTTATGTACTGTTTTATTTTGTCACATACATAAATTACTTTTGATTAAAAATAATAATCTTAAATTTGTATGTATATGAATTGGCATTTTTCTGGTTGTCTATTATTATATAACAAACCACTCCCAGAACATAGCAGCTTAAAACAACAATCATTTTATTATATTTCATAAATCTGTCAGTCACAATTTGATCAGGGCTCAGCTGAGTAATACTTCTAGTGCAACTGGCATCAACAAGGGTCATTCAGTGGTATTCATATGGCTAGTGTGGAGGGTCCAGGACTGCTTCACTCACATGTCTGGTGCCTTGGCTGGAAGTTTGGACTCAACTGGGCCTCTCTGTCTCCAAGTATCTCCAGGACTTTCCATGTGGTCTCCAGCAGAGTAGTCAGATTTTTTTATATGATGGCTCAGAGCTCCAAGAAACCAACATGGAAACTACAGGTTCTTTAGAGGTTAGGCCTAGAATAAACTTGATGTTACTTCTGCCATACTGTATTGATTAAAGCAGCTGTAGGTAGGCCAGCCCAGATTTGGAGGATAGAGGGTAGAGATTGACTTGGCCTCTATATGGGAAGAGTATCAAAGCATTTGTGGCTATCTCTAATTTAACACAGATATCAAGATTGCTGTCTTAATACAAGTCATATCTTTGATAATTCAGGCTAGGACTAAAAATCATAACTGTGGATGGTTTAGGATAACTTGACTGAGAAACCTAGGGAAAGAGGAGTTGAAGACATGGGTGTAACCCTTTCATACTGGAGGCTGCAGGAGGCCATTCAAAGTATCATAGTGAGAAATCTACTTACTCTAAGAATCAACTTCCCTGACTGGCAATGCCTGCTTCTACTGTCCTCCCTATCCCCTTCATCTCTCTCAAGCCACTCAGGGTAAGAAGCTTTGTTCCTCAGGTAGGGTCCATGTCTTTCTTGGCTCTGTGTCTCTCCCTTCCCAAAATACAGAGCACATAGGAGGGTACGGAGCCTACAGCAGAATCAAAGTAATGCCATCATTTGACAGTCTACCCCCCAGCACATTGTACTCTGCTGTCTATTAAGGAAGCCCATCGTATATTTTAAGTCAAACACTGTGTTAGCTACTTCAATATACTTTTTCTTATTTCACCGTAACAACAACACTGATATGGGTATTATTAGTATCCCCCATTTTACAGAGAAGGAAACTGAGACATAGATATCAAGTGACTTTACCCCATACAACTACAAAGATGGCAGAGCCTGGATACCAACCGAGATCTTTGACTCCAAACTCTATGATCTTTCAGTATACCATGCTGCCTCTCAAGGAAAAGGGAATAAAGGCCTATACACTGGACACTCGGTACTTTTCTCCTATTTCATTCATCTATCCTCTTAATATCTAAGGTGTGTGAGGATGCTTCCACACTGCCAGAATCTCCAGGGTATTAAAGAAAGGTCTAAGGAGAAAGGCTGTACTTCTAGCATTTGCATTCCCAAATCTTGGTATTCACAAGCTTGGCATTCCCATCACATCATAAAAGATTTCTTTTTAATTCTACTACAAGTTTTACTGCTGCTCCTAGCACCTCTATATTGCAAGGGAACAACTGTTAATAGAGTTGTCATTGTCATGTATGTTTGGGCAGCTGACTAGAAATGGGTCAGGAATGGCACAGGTTATCTCATTTTTTCAGTACTAACCAGAAAGGTGCTAATATACAGGCATGCAATTGGAGAATATGGGCAGCAAATGTGGGCTTCAGAGGAATAAGAGACACAAGGAGTTGCAAGGATGTGACAGTGATTCAAAAAAGGAACTAGGAGGGCTTCACTCAAGCAGGATTCTTCAATTCCTTCACCCCTACAGATTCACAGAACAACACAGTGTCCAGTGCACTAAGGAGAGGGGAGCTAGAGCCCTTAGGCAAATATATGGTGTAGGAGAGAAGGGTAAATAAAGGAGAAGAATGCAGTGGAGAGGGAAACGGTAACCAAAAAAAAAAAAAAACCCGAGTAAATGAAGGAAGAGAAAAGTAATGATCTTGTGGTAAACACGATTGAAGCCCATCAACTTGGGACAGAGGCAGTCAAACACAGAATTGCCCATTTGGGAACTAGGTCCTTGGAGGTGGTGATTGATTGGTGCAGAAAACTGCCAAACAACTACATGCAAATGACATCTCCAGTTTTTCACTCTGGCATTTTACATTAATCAAAGTACCAACTCATTTTATTAGAAAAATATTATCCTCATACCAAAATCCAACCAACACGTCACAAGAAAGAAATCTACAGACTAATATTCCTAATAAATATAGATGCAAAAATCTTCAACAAAATATGGCAAACCGAATCCAGCAACATATAAAATGGATTATACACCATGACCAACTGTGATTTATCCCAAAAATTCAAGGTTGGTTTAACATATGAAAATCAATAAAATACATATGATCATCTCAGTAGGTGTAGAAAAAGCATTTGACAAAATCCAGCACCTTTTCATGATGAATACGCTTACACTAGGAATAGATAGAAAGGAACTTTCTCAAACCTAATAAAAGCCATCTATGAAAATAGCCTAGCCAACTTCTTACTTAGTGGTGAAAAACTGGATGCTTTACCCCTAAGATCAGGGATAAGACAAGGATGTTGACTAGAACTCTGACGAGTTCTAGTCAACATTGTCCTAGAGGTTCTAGCCGGGGCAATTACACAAGGAAAAGATTGGAAAGGAAGATGTAAAACTATCTCTCTTCACAGATCATGTGATCTTGTATATAATAAATCCTAAGTAATCTACTAAAAGTTCATTAGAATTTGTAAAGGAGTTCAGCAAGGTTGCAGGATATAAGGTCAATACAGAAAAATTATTTGTATTTCTATACACTAACAATGAGTGATCCAAAAGTAAAATTAAGAAAGCAATTCCATTTACAATATAATCAAAACAATAAAATACTTAGGGATATATGTCACCCAACAAATTGCAAGGCTTATATAATGAAAACTACAAAATATCATCAAATGAGGTTAAAGATAACCTAACTCACTGGAACATCATCTTGTGTTCATTGGTTGGAAAACTTAATATTACTAAAGAGGCAATACACTCCAAACTGATCCAATCTCTATCAAGATCCCAGCTGATTTTTTGCAGAAATTGACAAGCTGAACCTAAAATCCACATGGAAATGCAAGGGACCCAGAGTAGCCAAAACAGTCTTCATGACTTTAGATCTGGCAATACTGTATTCCTAGATCTGATACCAAAAGCACAAGCAACAAGAGAAAAATTAGATAAAAGTGGATTTCATCAAAATTAAATAATTTTGTATTTCAAAGGATATCATCAAGAAAGTGAAAATACAACCCACAGAATGAGAAAAAGTACTTGCAAGTCATATACCTGAAAGGGGTCTAGTGTCCAGAATACATTAAGAACTCTTACAACTTAACAAAAAAGGGCAAATAACCCAGTGAAAAATCAGCAAAAGATTTGAATAGATATTTCTTCAAAGAATATATAGAAATGGCCAATAAGTAAATGAAAAGATGCTCAACAAAATCGATCATCAGGGAAACACAAATTAAAATCACAATGAGATATCATTTCACACACATTAGGATGGCTATAATTTAATAAATGTAAAATAAGTATTGGTGAAGATGTTGGAAAATTGGAACCCTTATACATTGCTGATGGAAGTGTAAAATGATGCAGTTTCCAAAGTGATGTTTTCACTTTGGAAAACAGCCTGGAGGGTCCTCAGAAGTCTTAAATATAGAGTCACCATTTGTCCCAGCAATTCCACGCCTACCTAGATACATACCCAAGAGAAATAAAAATATATTTTCATACAAAAATGTGTACACAAATTCTTATAGCAGTATTATTCATAATATCCCCAAAGTAGAAAAACCCAAGTATCCATCAACTGATGAGTGGATAAAATATGTTATATCTATACAATGGAGAATTATTCAGCCATGAAAGGCAGAAGTACTGATACAAGCTACAACATGGATGAACTTTGAAAACATCATGCTAAGTAAAAGGAGGCAGACACAAAAAGCCACATATTATAATATGATTGCATTTATCTGAAATGTCCAGAACAGGCAAATCTAAATTGATGGTGGTTGCTGGGGCCTGGGTACAGGGAGGAATGAGGAGTGGCTGCTAATGGGTAAGGGGTTTCATTTTGGGGTGATGAAAACATTCTGGAATTGAATAGTGGTGATGATTGCACAACCTTGTGAATATACTAAAACCCACTAATTGTACACTTTAAAAGGGCAAATTTTATGGCATGTGAATTATATGTCAATAAAGCTGTTATTTTAGAAAAGTAGAATTATAGGACTAACAACCCAGCACCTGCCCCCAAGTATTTATTCATTCCTTCACCTATGGCAGAATTATTATATTTACCAGTCAGCCCTGCCCTGAGCCAGGAACACTGAACATGCCGGGGTCTACATTTGTCACGTCTTCTATATAGCCCTTCTGTTATGTTATGTTTGTACAGTAAACAGCTCCTTCCTCCAAAAATGAGTCGGGTGAGACTCAAAAAACAATCTAAGGCCACAGAGAAAAAAGGGAAGTATTGGAGCATAAGCTACAGGGAATGGGTGGCCTCATTGTTCCAAAATCCTCTCCTACAACTGAGAATACTCAAGGAATCCTAGACATTTCTCCTCCTATTCTCTTCCATCATGGTAGGTTGGACAAATATTTTGAAATCTTCCAGGGAGAGTCCAATCTATTCCCAATTCACAATAACGAACTTAAGCCATTCTCAGTGAAGTTGGTAACCATAGAAGAGCCCAGAGCTACTTCTGTCACCCATTTTAATATTTAACACCTCTTGTCATTAACATGCCAGTAACAATGTAAAAATGCCAGTAACAGTTCCCAGTGTTTAACCTAGGTTCCTAATGCGTGATGTAAAACAAATTACCTCTTGTTATAACCTCAGTGGGGAGTGAGAAGAGATACTATTGATTTGTATTTGGAAAATAGTGCCTAGAAGGATATACAACGGGGAATAGGATTTATTCAGAGGATGACGGATTAGCAGTCTCCAAGCATTTGGAATCCCTCTATAGGTAGGGTTGTCCCAAATCGGTCACAGGACTCTGGGTAAAATTGCATAAAGGGTGTGGAGAGACATGGTTAAAGAAGTAGAATTTATGTTCAACCCTTGTAAATTAGCAAGGCCGCGTAAGTCTGACCAAGCCACCACTTCCCACAAGCTAAGATAGTGAGAGACTCAGGCAAGCACCACGAGCAAGCACAGGCCCCTCCAAGAGCGCTTTGAAAAACAGATTCCCACTGAGCCATCACCGCCATCCTGCACAGGCCACCTTACCTAACTGAAATTGATTGGAGACATTCCCACATGTTTGCATTATCTCCGGGCTATTCCATCCTAAGGGGTATAATGCACAGCCTGAGCTTATCAGCAGTCCTGGAAAAAAAAAAAAGCATACACACAGGTAGAAAAAATATAACAGGTCTTCCATCATCCCAACGTTCCCTCTGGATTAGCTCAGCTCAAATTCTCCCTCCTCCACTCAGAGCTTACCTTTCCCCTTTTACCCTAAATGTCTATGACACTACCAACTCAACAGGATTTCTTTGCTGTGCCATAGGTGGTGAGTTGCAGTAGATAGTAGAGGGAACAACTCACAAAGAAAGGACAGTATTGGGGATTAAGACAGGCCAGTATGCTTTTCACAGCCGAAATGTTTCTGCCAATGACTTACAAAGCTGAATTGGCCTCTCCAACCAGACTCCTCTTCTATCTTGGTCTGATTTACAAAGAATAAAAAGGTAGGGGCTGCTACTCTTTCCTACAATTCAGCCTTTTCTAAGAGTCAAGTCAGTCCTTACTAGTCGAAGCTAGGTCATGATTTCTGTAGCTTGAATTCAGCTGCCAGACTGGGATCGACAGAAAGCATCCACGTTATCTAGGCTTCTCCCGGTGAGCAGGGCACCAGACTCCCTCTTCCAGAAACACTTCCTTCTTCTGAGAAACCATTCCAGCTTCATGCTAAGCATTCCTACTTTCTTTGGCTTCCAAAACCTTCCACTGTGCCCCTTGCCTTCACCTCCCTTTTGTTTAGGTCATTTGGTTACTACAGGGAAAATCTATGTGATCTTAGTGATAACCTTACTCTTCTGACCAGAGATACAAATCTGGGTCTGCTTGCTGACACTGTCTTTTAAGGACAACTGCCTCATCCGCAGCTCTTGTTTACTGCCTAGGTTTACATTTTATAACCTATGACCACCTCTCCCGTGCCTTTGGCGACCATGGATTGAACTAAGCATTGGCATCTGACACAAAAGCAACCAAATTCATTGGCTGGCCAGTAATGGGTGACATCATATCGTGCTCTGAAGAGAATAGCTGGGCCAGATTTTTGTTTCTGGAAATTTTAATCAAGAAACACAGATGCTGGACTTCCCTGGTGGCGCAGTGGTTAAGACTCCACACTCCCAATGCAGGGGGCTCAGTTTCGATCCCTGATCAGGGAACTATATCCCACATGCATGCTGCAACTAAGAGTTGGCACGCCACAACTAAGGAGCCCGTAAGCTGCAACTAAGGAGCCTGCCTGCTGCAACTAAGGAGTCAGCCTGCCGCAACTAAGACCCAGTGCAACCAAATAAATAATAAATATTTTTAAAAAAGAAAAGAAACATAGAGAAGCTGAGCTACTTAGCAGATGGAGCAGAAGTTAGGAAAAAACACCAGGAGGTAAAATCAAGTGTGTGTCAAGCTAAAGCCAAGTTCAGTCCAAAGTTATGAATAGACATCAATTCTGGGTAAGCTGAGGAAACTGATTGGTAAAAGAAGAGAACACAGTGGCAGGAAGCAGATACATCATGAGGGAAAACCCCATACTGCTCCTGAAAGAGCTAGAGAATCTAGTCCTTCCCAATGGCTTCCCAGTTCCATTTTTCTTATGTTCTAATAAGTTCCCTTTTCACTGGAGAACTCAAGCAAGTCTCTGCTGCTTACAGCCAAGAAAGCCTAACTACAAGAACGCTATACTTGACTACTACACCAAAGTTCATAGGACGGTCACCCGCCATGAGTGTGGACGCAGAACCTAACACAAAACACAGAGCCTCCACAAAGCAGGTATTTGATTAATGATGACTGGGTGGCATATTTAGAGGTTCCAGAAAGGTTCCAGACAGTGAAAAGCAAGCTGCTCCCGGGACTGCCAGCCTCACCTTCGTTTCTCTTTCCTCACCGAGGAACACTCCATATACACTCTGAGAAGCTAATAAGCCCACTTTGCCTTCAGCTGCAGCCTTTTGGAAGATCTCAAAGTACTCGCTAAGCTTGTCAGCAACATGGCAACCAGCTGTTCTCAATACTCAGTGAGGCCAGAGAAAAAGACAGGGACCTAAAGAAAAATCAAGAAAAGTTTAAAGAGGAAAACAGAGAGAACTTTCTGACGGTGCGAGAGGGTTTAGAAACTAAAAGAATGACCAATTAAGGTTAGAAATTCCCTTCAGTGGAATGCTTAAAATTAGAAGACACTCTTATCTGTCTGATAGTCTTAAAGGAAATGAAACTGGTCACTCAAAAGACTTTTCTGGGCTCTGGAATTTATCCAGTGGCAATGGAACAACACTCCTATTTTTTCTCACCACAGATAAACTGAAATCATATGATATGAGGAGGTATGAGCCAGAGTATGTAAGCCCAGAGTATGTACAATGGGTTAAGGACAAAATTGGAAACAAAACCTCAGCCTTTTCCTGCTTTCAGTGTGTACCCTTTGAGAGAAGAGTTAATAAAAAGTGAGCTTTCCCACACAGACTAGGAAGAAAAGAACACAAGTTTATAAAAGAACAGCAGTTCTATATTCCAACCTCCACATTCAGATCCCTGGGACTGGCATGAGCTCTGACTTCTCAAGCAGGAGCTTGTGCTGGCTAAGTGCCTTTCCTGACATGGCAGGAGGAACCTTTCACCTTTTTCAGCCCCCCTGAAGACAGGGCTTGATTTAAAAGCTGCCTGCTTGGAGCTGTTATCTTGCAATTTTTCAGAGGCACCAGGCCAGACACCAGGAATCTCTGCCCAGGTGTGTGTTTTGCCCCAGCGCATGTGGCTCCGTGCTCTGCCCAACCTGCCCTACCGCACCTCCCATCCCCTATCCTCCCTCCTGCCTTTTAGACAGGTGAGCACAGTAGGTTGTAAACATACTTCATGGAGACATTGGACCTGTAACTGACAGAAGATTCATTACATTTGATCATAGATGGAGAAAGATGTCCTAGAAGACATATTATTTTAAAATGAAGTCACAGGATAATTTATCCTCAATTATATTTGTCCCCAACAGTTCTAATGAATTTGGGATATGAAGATGTGCTTCAAATAGCAACATAGAAGTCATTTTCCAGTGACAGGCTCTGTCACCTTCTGGAAGACTGGGGGCTTATTTAAAATGTAGAATCTTGAACTTCACCCACAGATATTTGATTCAGTAATTGTAGCCCAGGAATATGCCTTTCAAAAGCACCCTAGTGATGTTGATGCCTCAGGTTCTGGTACCAATACTTAAGAAAAACACCACTAAAAATATTAAAAGCAGGAGCTCTGGTGGCGGAGAAAACTAGTTTAAATCCCAGCCCTGCCATGTATGAGCTGTAGCCCTGGCTCCTACTTTTCTACATGCCATTCCTAACTACAGGTTTTCCTGCCCCTCCAGACACACATGTCCCTTGGAGAAGTCTGTCCCAACTGCACCTGCCTCTAGAAAGGGAAAGCCCCTTCGAGTGTGGTACCACACTTACTCCCCCACTGAACATGTGCAGGTGACCAGTGGGCTGCCATCTTCCTTCCCTTCCTCAACTGCTCCTTCCACAAGAATCCCCTATCACAAAACGTACCAAGTGTCCTCCCGAAACACGGTTGCGATAGTTTTCATTCATTGCTCTGACCAAACAGAGGCCTAGAGTTAGACACTTTGCTCGGCTTCAGCCCTTGTGGCAACCTCAACGCCAATACAAACCTTTGGGCGCACAATCTCGGACAGACCTCAGAACCCTCCCTGCTGCTACATCCCAGCTGCCCTCAATCCCCCCCCTGCTGCCAGAATTACTACTTCCCCATATCGCAACAGCTGTATAACCCCCCTCCCAACTGCACATTCTCAATTAGGTAGATGCCTAGTCTCTGTCTCCGGGCAGGGAAAGCCTCCTCAACTGGGTGTTATCAACCCCCTTTTGTCCACCACAACCTCCCATTCACAAGTGCAACTGTTGGGTGGGCAGTCATCTTGTTACACGTCACACCCCACTCTCAAATATCTGTCCAAATATGGCTATTTGGTAGTTTGAATTTACTACCCTGAGCAGAAGTCTAGTATGGGTTAATTTGTTATTAACTTGTTCAATGTATTGCTCTTGTAGCAACTTCAACTCAAACATAGTGGAAAATTTATGTCTGCCGTCCAGCTGTATCTCAGCTTTCCCTTCCCAGGGAAACCTCCCACTCAACTCTCCTATTCATTTCACTGCATATTCTCTCTCAGAGTTATAAGACAGTTCGCCTCTGCTAGAGATTTCTAAAGTACATCAGGAGAGGCTTCACAGAGAGGCTGCATTTGACCTGGCCTTTGAGAGAGAGATATTTACATGCAGAGATGGAAGAAAACAGAATTTCAGAAAAAAGCAACACTATGAACAAAACTGAGCAGAGGTTTTCAAATGTTAGTGTGTACTGGAATCATGCTGGGAAGTGATAAATAACAAATCCAAGACAGTAGTTAACTTTGCTGTGGGAACAAGGGACTACTATCAGGGTATGAAGGAGATTTCAACAACATTGGTAATATTCTATTTCTTAAGCTGTATGGTGCACATATCTGAAATAGTTCATACTATACTTTCAAAAATAAATCAGCATGAGAGGCCGTGTAAAATGCAGAGTGCCAGGCATCAGTTCCGATTGGGTAGGCTTAGAGAGGCACTAAGGTATCTGCATTTAACAAGCACACCAGGAAATTTCTTATACAAGTGCTTCATGGACCACTCTGAAAAACATTGTGATAGAATTTCTTCTCCAAACGGAAAAAGAAAAATCAATGAGATCAGTGCATAAAGCCCAGGGAGTCAGAAACCCTGGACCACAGTCTCTGCTCTGCTTCAAATTTGCTACATGAGTTTTTGTTAGTAGGTTAACTTCTTTAAATACCATTTCCCAAACAGAAAGCCACTTTTATAATCCTTGTTCAGCATGGTAAGGATAAGTTAAATTATGCCTGATGAAACTTTGGAAGACTTTCCAGGAAATGCTTGGTTTCCAGAGAAGATAATGGTTTTTAGAAAACAGCACTCTTTCCTTGAATCAAGTTCTCAGTGATCTGTCTCCAGTGGCAATTTTCATTCAGCTTGAAGCATGTAGCATTAGGACCTTCCATGGAGAAAAACATTAGTGCCTGTCTGGGTGTGCTGAATTCTATCTGCTTAACCAAAAAAAAAAAAAAAAGTCCAGAGTGGTAGTTCTCACTTGGGTTGGGGAAAGGGAACACATCAGAGGCACTGGAGAGATTTTCCAAAACATGCAGCCTTCCACCTGTTGCTGTGTATATCAGTATGGGAAAGAGGACTGGAGAGTTGGGTCCGCATTTTTTAAGCGCTCCATGTGATTCTGATACATTCCCTGCTCTAGAAAGATTCTTGGCCTCCCTCAAGGAACCTGATCCAAGATCTTACACTTGTTCTTGCCAAGAGTGCCTTATATTTACTTCTCACCTATTTCTTCTTTGGTTAGCTCTCACTGAAGGTAGAGCATAATTCACAAGCATCTTGCATATGTATACACAGGGGAATGTAAATAATGACCTTGTTCTCAGGGACTGGGGGCCAGCTGGTTAGAAACCTCAGCATCCCCAGGGTTGAAATAATCTCCTGGCCAGATGTTTCCTTCACCGGTTAGAGGAGGGCATGAAGGTCCCAGTGGAAGGCTCTCTGGACCCTACACTTGTCCAGCTGGATCAGCTGCAGGTGGAGCAAATGGGACCCAAGGGTCCCATCAGGTCACCTTGCTGAGTATGACTCAGGCCAGCAGCTCTTTATTTCTTCCTGTCTCTCCCACTTCCCACCGCTCATCTCTGTGGGCAGCCGCCAAACTGGGGAACAAACGTCAGGCAGGGGGAGGGAGTAGTTCTTAATGGATCCTCCATCTCTTCAGTGGTTTGGGGTCTGGCAGAGATAAACCAGACCTGAAAAAAATTGGCTCCTCCCCCTGATGTATTTTGGTTAATGCACTAGCTGCCGAGAAGCAGCCAGGCCTGGAGCAACAAAATCAATTTCCCTCCGCTGAACAACAAGCTTAAACTTAACCCTCACAGCTCTTTCTCTTATGTCTTTTATCCACGGAGCTCAAAATGCTGTTCAGGCTTGGCTTTCTGCCACAAGCAAAGCCCATCTCTGAGGAGTGAGACACCAAGATCTCTGAAGAACCTTGGATAATGATTGTATGCCAAGGGGTGCCTAGAAAATATGATACATTCAGGCAGCCTTCACCATTCCTTCACATCTGATGCAACCTTGACAGGCACCAGTTGCTAAAAAGGAAATGAGAATGACACTTAGTTGGCTGGTATTACAGGTGGGGAAGCTGTAGAAATTTAGCAATCTGTCCAATATCCCCAGGGATAACCCTTGTAGCACACCTTGGATCTTGATTCTTTCCATGAGTACTGTCAAATGGTATTTTATTCTTGAACTTTAAAGACCCCCATCTAAGTGTAAACACTGTGACTATGTTCCTATGAGCAATGGTCGATGTGGAATATAAAATAGCAGAATCATATGAGATTAACACGGTACTGATGTTTCTGTTGCCCCTGTAAGATATCTGCTGCTCAGTTAAAGCTCTCCCCCCCCTCAGTCCATGAGTGTCTAAATCTCCATTACCTACCCACATCTCCCTTCAACAATTTCCTTTGAGTTTCTGGACCTAGAAGGTGAGATCAACCAAAATGTATTATATGGAGAACCGTAAACGTTTTGTGAAAGTCTCACTCAAGCCTAAGATAGGAGGCGAGGTGGGTGTAGGAGCCAGTGTTAATGCTTGGAGTCAGATAGAGGCTGTTGCTACTGACGTTCTGATTCCTAACAGTTAGTCCCCCCTCACCCTCTGCTGGAAATTCTTAGAAAAGCAAGTGAAGCTAAGTTATCACTCTCAAGTCAGAAGAGAAGAGAACTCAGGGTGCTAATACCCTTGAATGGAAGCCTGGAAAAAAAGCAAAGGATGTGAACGAACCCAGCTTTCACATGACCAACTTATCCCAAAATACACTAACATTGCCTTAACCATACGTTCATTCTTTCTACCATTACTGAATTCCTGCTCTGTGCCAGGCACTGAACTGGGCTCTGGGGCTATAAATACGAGTTGTAAGGAGCACCCCTTTCACCTGCCAGCTAAGTGTCACTTCCTGAAATAATGTGCCCATAGAAGTACCGAGCTAGCCATAGTAAGCCCAAGAATGCAGGTGAAAGGTGAGCCTACTTAAGGTTCATTTGTAATATCTGTGGAACCCCCAAAGGGGGATAAAGTCATAGGCTTAAACCAGCCTTAATAACTGGTTCTGTACCATGGTTTTGAAGCGGAAGAGAGAAATTAATCCAACGACTTTCCAATGTGGCCAGAAAATCATTAGTAGCTAAAGAGTGGGAAAATTCAGAGATAAGGGAGGTTAGAATATGAATTCAAATTTAAAACTTTGTACAATGAGTCTAAGGAAAGAGGGAAACAGAAAACATCACCTTAACTGGCACAACAAAGAGAATCTGGTGCTTTTTGTAAGAAGGCCAGGAAATCATGATACCTTAGCTCAGTGTTTCTCAACCTTGGCGCTACTGACATTTGGGACCAGATACTTCTTTGTTTTGGGGAGTGGGCAGCTGTCTTTTTCTTGTGCATTGTGGGATATTTAACAGCATCCCTCACCTTTATCCACTGATTGTCAGTAGCACCCTCCCCAATTTGTGATAACCAAAAACATCTCAAAGACATTACCAAATGTCCCCTGGTGGGGGATGAGGTATGTAAGAAATCAGCCCCTGTTGAGAAGCACTGTCTTAGCTCATCACTACCATCTCACCCCAAGGCCACATGAATGCAGTCATTGGAGAGAAGAAAGAAAACTAGGATCTGGGCTATCTTGCCAACGAACAAATTCAAGGAAAGAAGGGAAGTGAACAAGAGAGAGGTCACTGTCATTTGCTTACAGCCACAGGGCAACTTAGTGAAAGAGCCAGAAGTGGGATCCAAGTTTCCTGGCTCCAGGCACCCACACTGTGCTGCTAATGGAGATGACAGTGATAATGAATAATGATTCTAAAACTTTAGGAACAACAGCAACAAACTTCAGCAATAGGTTCTACCAGCACTTTTTTCCACTGCCCCAGCCAGGTGTAAAAAATAGCTCACATATTCACACACACATTTGCCTGTCTGTCTAAACTTGCTTTTTCTTCTCCGTTCAGATTAAACTGCTCCCATTGCTTTCCTACAGTCTGCCAGTTTTGCATTTTGCTCTTTCCTAGCCCATCCACACACTGCCAGCATCCAGGTCTCCTGCACTAAATTTAGAGGGAGGCTGGATGAGGGAAAAGCTAAGTAGGGTGAGTCAGGGCCATAGGAAACCTGGAGAGTCTGTTAATGGCCTTAGATGTTGCCAAATAAGCAGTCACCTGCAGTCTGCCTGGTACCTAGCATTTCACTATTAGAGATGTATTTTTTGGTGAGGACTGTACATTAAACTCGTATTAGTAATTAACACCTGTGTGTATGTGTTTATCAGATCACGGTCCTCTGAGATAACTACCAAAGATCAGGGATCTTAGAGGTCAAGTTTATTTTGGAGCAGTAATACTAGAGTATAAGTTGCTGCCCCAGGAAAGCAGACCTGGATAGTATTCTTCAATGGGCACTCTGCAGGGAGAAGAAGGTGATGAAAATCAGGGCTAAAAAAACCAGATAGCAACTCTGCCTACTAGCCAATCTTGCTGTGAATAAAACCCTGACGTAGATTGCACTTCGGGGAGTCCCAGACTAGGTGTTTCAAACGAGTCCCCATTCATAGCCCTAGAGATGGACAAAGGGGAGAAGCTGAGAGTGGATTTCCCCATAAGACAACATCCGCACTACCCACACCCCCGCAAAGCTCCCCAACCTACCCAATCCCAGCAACACCGTCTTACCTCCCACAAACTGTGCGGCTCCCATGCAACGTCCCATCATTCTGGAGATGAGTTCCTCCATGCAGCAGCCTAGGACAGCAGTCAGTGCCACCAGGAGCAGCAGAGCACAGCCGGCACCTGTCACCACTGTGCACATCTGCCAGGCCAGGCTTGGGATGGCATTGAAGCTGGCATAGCGCCCACACTCTTCCACCATGATCAGACTCTGCCCCTCTCCCCTCACAGGGTAGTTGCACCTCCGGAATGTGCTGAATGACACTGGCTTCCCCAGCTGGGATCCAAAGAGCCAGTAAGGCAGGAAGTAACTGGTAGAACTGGCCACAGCAGTAACAAGGGACAGAAAGGCCCAGAGGGTCCCCAGCAGGGTCAGGCTGCTCCTCATGGTCCCAGGTTTCTCTGCGGGGATGGGGAGATGAGTTGGATCACAGCGCCAAATGTAGAAACTTATCATGTAGGCTCCATTGGCCTAGTTTTCATCTGCCTGGCCAGTCCTGGGGCTCAGTCATGTGCTTCTTGGCCCTTACTTCTGGATAAGATTATTGCCTCAAGGACCATTTGGGTCCCTATGGGATTCTGCTCTCCAGGACTTTTCCCATCTTCCCTTCCTTCCGCCTGATTCAGAGTTCTATGGTCTCTAGGCTGCCATGGAAGAAGCGTAGAACGGAATTAGTGACTGTTCTGCCCACTCCGAGGCAGCCTGAGCAGACAGCTTTTAGCTCTTGACATCCAGCATGGAACAAGTGACAGGAGGGAAGTCTGAATCAAACCAAGGCTCTCTGGAGAGCCCCCAACTTCTGGTGGAATGGCCTTGTTTGACCTGAAGGCCTAGAAGGAGGCAATATCTCAAGAGGGCCAGGGACCAAGCTGTTTTCAGAGAGTTAAGAAAGAAGGAAGATACCTCACAGGGCCTGCCTCTACTCTAAGGGAGAAGAGGGAAGGAGAGCTCACCATGGAGTTAGAGGATGTGCCCATTTGACCTTGGTAGGATGTCCAGGAGAGCATTAATGTGGCCTTTCACAGTACTACATCAGCTAGGTTAAAATGGATCAATAAAATAAGGGGTGCCTAGTCTCATACTCTTTGCTTATCACTGAGTGAGCACTGTTCAGTCACTTTTTCCCAAAATCAAAATGGGAGGCACCTTTCCAACCAGTGAGGGTTGTCTAACACTAGGCTGTCTACTAAGAAAACCTGCCTGGTCCTTTGCCGAAAAAAGTGAAGAAAGCGTCTCATCTCTCTGAAATGGATCAGGTACCCCCTGCCTGGCAGCAGGAACATAGATCTATAGCTGTAAGGGCCTTTCAGGGTGCCTTTTGGAACAAGTCGTCTCAGATTCAAGACAGTGAGAGTCTTTTTAGATCTAATCTCCTCAGCCCAGCTCACAAATGGTTTTCACAGACCCCTCTGTCAAAAATCAACCACTTCCCTCCCAACTCCATTAATCTGCCATTGCTTTCTGGCCTGTTTCTCAATGAGGGCAGCCAGAGACCACACTGAAGCTTGCTGACAGCGCTGTGAACATCTCCAGCAAGCAGACGGTGGGGTTTGTTTCAGAGACTTCTCCATGATTCATCACCACGGCTTAAAGTTACAGGTGGTGGGAGAGGGGTTCAGGGGTGGGGGACTGAATGCAAGGGAATTACAGGAACTGGCTATATTGCCAGTTTGGGACATTGTCAGGAGCAAGCAGCAGTTGTGCTCAGGGTCTCAAGGACCTTGCCCAGCCATGAGCTCTGTCATAACCATCATCAAACAGTACCTGGCACAGAGCGGGCACTGCAATCCATATTTGTTTAATGAAACCCATTTTATAGAAGCATCCAATTTCCAGGCTGGCAGGGATCTTAATGAATCACCTAATTCAACCTTCTTGTTTTACATATGGGGGAATACAGCCTTGTAAAGGGGGAAATCATTTTCCCCAAGTCACAGAGCAAGTTAGCAAGCAGCCACACTGGAATAAGAAACCCAATCTGCAGATTCCTAGGTCAGTACTTTTGTACTACACAGTGCTAATCACCCCCCTGCCCTATCACTTTACAGATGGAAATACGGAGAGGAAATGATTTACCCAAGGGTAAAGAACTAGTGAAGTACACTGGCCGGACTAGAGCCCAGTTATTTGATTCTTAGTATAATGCTCTTTTTTCACTCCACCACAATTCCCCTCCTAATACGTATGTATTGTGTGCTGTGTGTCTTGCGCAGGAAGGGAGCAGAGATCATAAATTGCAGGTGCTTACTTTGGAATGTTAGGGCTTGGGAAGAGAGTGCCCTGAGCTGGGCCCCAGGGAATGAGGCTTTGTGCCTGAGAGTGGAGGGAATGAGAGAAAGATGTGATGAGGGATTGAAAGCCAACAGGAGAAGTGAAACTAGTTTTGAGTAATTGCTGTTAGAAAGCAGGTACGCTTGGACGCAATGAGGTAATGCCTCTGCTTGCTATATTAGAGCATGTAAGATTATGGAAAATGCAAGCAGCCCTCTTTTATGAACTTACTTCTTGGTGAAGAAGCCCAGGCCAGAGGATGAGAGGAAACAAGCTGATAAACAGCTGCTGGCTATAGCATCATATTCCCTTCCAAGCCCATTATTTCATGTGCTCTGCCCAACAATCTTTTTAGGTTGCTAAGAAAGGTATCGGTAGTACCCCCAGTTTACAAATGAGCAAATTGAGGGTCAGAAAGCTAAGTGACTTGCCCGAGGTTACACAGTGATTCAATGGCAGAGCCATCATTTCCCACTTCTCCTTCACCTGCAATTTTCGCCCATATTCTCCCTCATCACCCCAAAACTGTTTCAATGAAAAGCCTCCGTGGTTTCCCACCCATGATGCCAAAACTGTTTAAGGATGGCAAAAGAATTAGAGGGGAAGGACAGGGAAGGTAGAAGGAAGGCCACTTTCTCTAAGCAGCATGTAACCGTCAGGACCAGGGTATTCACTGTTTCAAGTTTGTAGTCAGAACTAACCCCATATGTCCCCCACAAATGTCATCACCTTGAGATCAGAAGTACCAGTATGACAGCCAGGAGAAGGGCAGAGAGCTTAAGGCAGAGAAAGGGACCATATCAGTGAGTGGTACCTACACTACACTAAAATAGGAGGAGGGCTTCTGACATAAGGTTATCACCATCTGTGACAAAGCAGGATGTTTAAAAAACTACAAGACTGCCAACCACTGTTACCATAATTTCATTTTTTAAAAATGGTATTTTGAAACCAAGAGGTAGGAAGGCAGAATTACAAAATTCCTTTTAAACAAAATAGGTGTAGCTTAAGAAAAACTCATTGGCCTTCAGAATTTAAATACTTTCAACTTCAGGAAAAACTCATTGTCCTGTTTTCATTTAGAATGAGGATGTCCAACCATGCTAGTTCACTTGGGACTGAAGGATGTGGGGCTGTCAAGGATGAAACTAGGAAAGTCCCAAACTTGGATGGGTTAGTCATTCTGTTTAGGACTAGAAGGTTGGTGAGTCAGCACTATCCATGGACAGCAGGTTGAGAATCACTGCCACAGATCATTTTCTCATGTTCTCTCTCCAGGACCTAAACGGTATAAAGTTAAAAGTGACCATGGAATTAAATAGTGGAGAGATGAAATCTTTATATTTTGAAGGTAAACCTTTCTGAATCATAGGCTTGACTTCATGTAGTCAAGAAAGAGAGGTCAGGGATCCAGTTGCTCAGTATTTTCTGTTCACAAAATAAGCCCCAGCCCAGCTTCTCCTGTGGCCAGATAAGGAGGCAATGGGCCATGTGCAGTCTGCATGTACATTGCTACATGTTCACATGTACAGGACAGGGAAGTGCATTCAAGCAAATGCTTTGAGTTACTGCACCACCTGCAATGGAGTAACCTCCCTTCATGACAGCCTTCCAAAGCAATCCAAGTTCATTCCCAGGGGCTCTCCAAGTCTCTTCACATTCACATTAATAAAAGTCACACACAATGCTATACTTCACTCTATCTTTATTCCTCTTGAGTATTTCATGTAGCAATCGCTTGGTTTCCCTGTCCTGGAATCGCTAGCCACAGAGCCACACTGGATTTCAGAAACCAAGAACTCACCCTGGTGCTCCTGCTAAGTGGTCCAGTAACCAGGTATTGATAGGATTGCTATTGACCCCCTCTCTTTGGTTACATGGTCCCTCACCCTTAGTTGCTCTGTCTCCTAAATGGGTCACACGCCTGTTTCTGGGAGCAGTTGTATGAGAGGCAGTGAGTGTGGCTAGAAAGTTATAATGACCAGGGTGGAAGTATGAGGTCTGTTCTAAATTTGCTGTTCTTACTAAAGACTAGTGGTAAAGATACAGTGGTCATTCTAACACAGACTCATGGATAGAGGTCATTTCAACCTGTAAGATGCAGGAAACCCACCTAAGCCATACATGTCAAACAGTTATCTATATTGCTTTCAAAGAACTCTAGAGAAGAGAACTCTACAATTTTTCTCAGTAGCTTGACAACTCTCACTGTCAATGAATCATTTGTTACGTCTCATTTTAAACCGTTTTCTGGTGCAACTTAAGGCCAATTCCTTTGGTCGGGGCCTCAGAGGGAATGGAGAACAGCTTGGCCACTGTCCTCCAGACGAGAGCCCTTCATCAACACGGATTAATTCGAATTGCTGGTAGCTTACCTTTAGACTTTTTCTCCCCAAATGAGCACTCCACCTCTCCCTGTGGTGTCTCATTGCCAAGCCTGTAATCATTTGTTCTCACCTTTTCACTCCCATGTGTACCTACTCATATGTGGGCACTTACTTAGTATCAGTGAAACTGGAAACATTGCTCTTATATTTTTCTTGGTGGAGAAAAACAAACCAAATTCTTCCAATACCTTACCTCCTCCCCAGTCCCCACAGAAAAAGACTCAAATCCTTTTGTTCTCACTCAAGCTTGTCATACAACTTCTGAGTTAAGGACAGTGCTATCTTGGCTAACAGGGTCCAGGCAAAGAAGCCGACGAGTTAATGACCAGAATATGAGGTGGTCAGAAAGGGAGTCTCTGACTTGCATCTGCTGAGGAAAATGTGACCGCAACACTACCGGTTTTGGACTGCTTTGTGAGGAACAGCTTTGTTGGCACTGGTGCTGGCAAAGGAATATGAACGGACTTTCTCCTCACGCCCCTAGACTGTGCGCATAGCCTACCTGCCAACCCTTTTACAGATACATCATGCTCAGTGTTGGAACTTTAGGAAATAAGCAATATGCACAGGCATATGGTTCCAGTGGGTAAATAGAGTCCTACTCCAGAGAAATGGCTTGCCATTGTATCAAATTGGATATATAAGCAACCTGACTATTCTAGATCTTTCTGCTTCAGACGCAGCCTCAAAAAGAATCTACGACCACTTCCCAAACATTTCTCTCTTTATTTTCTGCCACCTGAGTTCCCCAGAAGTTTCTCCTCCTCTGTACATCTCCACAATGGGAGTGTCTCCAGGTTCTCCTGTGCCTGAAATCATCTCATGATTTATCTACTCCCAGAACTTTGTTTCCCATTTGCATCCCGGTGACTTGAAGAAGACCTCACTTTTTGTAAGCTTTATTGAGGTATAATTGATATATGAAAAGTTGTACATATTCAATGTATACATCTCTCTGAGTTTGGACGTATGCCTACATCTGTAACATCATCACCACAGTCAAGGTACTAAATATATTCACAAACTTCCAAAAAGTTCCTTGTAGTGTTTTGTGGGTTTGCGTGTGTGCTAAGAACACTTAACGTGAGATCTATCCTCATAATGAATTTTGAAGTGCATAGTGTTAACTATAGGTACAAAGTTGTGCAGAAGATCTCTAGAAGCTATTCATCTAGCGTAATTGAAATGTAAACCTATTGAGAAACAAATCCTCATCCCCCCTCCCTCCAGCCCCTGGCGCCCACCATTCTACTCTATGCTTAAGAAGACCTTGCTTTCAGTCTAAGTCTTGTCTTTCAAATCCTCAGCTTTCTTGCTTGCTGATTGTCTTTCTAAGCCTTCTCCCTCCTTCCATCCTCTTTTAGTCTGGGGTAGAAAGACTAGCAAAACTAGCTGTGTGGGGTTTGTTTATTTATTTATTTGCATTGCTCCATCCTGAGGTGAAGATGTTCACAAGCAGGTAAGGCACTAGGAGGCAGGAAGCCAGGGAGTGAGTGCAGAGAGAGGCCCAACCAAGTCATCAACAACCTAGAAGGCCAATTCGAAATAATCAAGTTGGCCAGGCAGAGACAGAGAGAGCCCATAAAAAGAACCTCCATGTCAAGTCCTAGGCTATTCCCTTTCTCCCGGGTCTGAGGTTAGAAAGGTGGGAATGGGAATGATTTCCCTAAATTTCATATGAGCTTCTCCCTTCTTTGTAAAAAAAAAAAAAAAATACTGCTCACTGAGTTCTCTGTCTGTCTTCTGCTTTGGAAAGTGGCATATCAATTAGAGATCTTCACCTCAGTTCTTATTCTGGCTGGAACGATGCCACCACCTTTAGTGATCAATTGATTGGCTAGGAGTCCTATCTCACTGCTCCAACAGTGGACTAACTGGTAAAGCATTTCCTCACACCCTTAGGTTCGTAGCCCCAGGCCTGCTATTGTTGCCCCGTAGTCCCTCTACCCATGGCCTCAATAGTGAACAAAATGCCACCATAGCCAACCTCTCCCATTCAGTGAATCTGGCCAGTGTAGGAAGAAGGTGGGCTGAATGCTTCTCCTCTCACTTCAGCAGACATGAGAGGCAGCCTGGCATATGAAGGGTGTTTTTCAAAATGGGGTCCCTAACCCCTCTGCATCAGAATCACCTCCAATGCTTGTCCAAAATGCAGACTATGACATCCTTTTAGGATTCACTGAATTAAATTTTATGGGATTTGCATTTTTCAAAAATCCTCAATTGATTCTGATGGAAATTAATGATTGAGAAATACTCTTTTCATGGACAAGAGTCCAGATTTTAGAATCCAGATCTGGGATAGGGTCCTAAGGTCTGCCCCTTACAGGTTATATGAACTTGAAAGGATCAATGAAAACCTCTGAGTTTTAGTTTCATCTATAAAATGGAGATGATGGAACATAAAGTTCAAGTGAAGTAACATCTGTGCTATGTATACCTAACACCAGGATAGGTGTTCATTCCCCCACCTATCAGAGAAGACTCCATTCTCCCATAAGTAATAGAGAAGACTCAAAGTCACCCAAGAAGTAGAATATCATTCCTCTCCCCTTTCTCTGCTAACCAGTCTTTCAGTGATTTCTCCTCATCCCTAGACTTCTTTCTGTTTTCTGTTTCCCACCACAAAACAGAATTATCTGGCCCAGCGTTCCTTTCAAGAATGGATTTATAGTTAAACTATTTCAGGTTTTTCTGGAAATCATCATGCTTTGGCACACAGTAGGAACTCAAATATTTACTGAGTGAATGCAATCTTTTATTTCCAGCCCAACTCACTTTAACATCTGCATTTCAGTTTAACCCCAGCACCCCATTTCAGTACCATAACCCCAATTTAGGCAAGTCTACGAGATCAACCCAGCATATCAGCAAACCCAATCCACTTTTATTTCAATAGACAGGTCAGAACAAAATCCTTCCCTCCACTCCCACAGACATGGACTTCCTCTACTCAAATTACCAACTCTCCTGGGGAAACCAACTAGCATTTAACCCTTAGGTCTTCACACCGTGTCAATATGAAATAGGAATTCAGCCCTGACTCCTCTTAGCCTCTGTGCAAACAACAGACTTGAGGAAGTAAAAATGCACCAGGCTGCCTTTGAGAAGAAAACAGATTCTCTGAGCTGTGAGATGAAAGGACAGGAAGCCTGAGAAAGGAAGGGGAGAAGGGGGGGTTGAGCAAGGGGAGAGCAAACAGTTTCTTATCCAGCTGTTTCAATTGCATTTGGCCCAAGTTGCAAATTTACCTTCTGACCACGAAGGCTGATTGACTTGTTTCCTCTCTTCGGACTCAGATCTGAGAAACAACTTCTCCTTACAGCTTGTCAGAAGGGGATGGGAATCCCAGCTGCTCTTTGCAGTGAAGCCTGAAAATCTTGCTTTACCTTTGGGAGAGAGGGGCGGAGTCCAACCTAATGGGAATTAACTCCAAACACGCTGGAGGCTTCAAAGTCAGCCTCAGACATGCAGGCACTTGAAGTAGCTTAGTGGGCACTGAGTCCCCCACCTCCATCCTCACAGCTGCCAAGTCAGCTGTGTGTGAGTGTGTGAGTGTGTGTGTGCCTGCCCACATTTGAACTGCGTATCTATCTCACGTCCTCACCTGTTACCCAAATGCCTGCTGAGGAATAGAGGTTCTCCCTAACTTCCAAAGCCCTAAATAATCTCACCATGTATATTAGGTATATTAGGTTCTCCCTTACTTCCAAAGCTCTAAATAATCTCACCATGTATATTAAGTTCTCCCTAACTTCCAAAGCCCTAAATAATCTCACCATGTATATTAAGTATATTAGGTTCTCCCTAACTTCCAAAGCCCTAAATAATCTCACCATGTATATTAGGTATATTAGGTTCTCCCTAACTTCCAAAGCCCTAAATAATCTCACCATGTATATTAGGTATATTAGGTTCTCCCTTACTTCCAAAGCTCTAAATAATCTCACCATGTATATTAAGTTCTCCCTAACTTCCAAAGCCCTAAATAATCTCACCATGTATATTAGGTATATTAGGTTCTCCCTAACTTCCAAAGCCCTAAATAATCTCACCATGTATATTAGGTAGCACCTAATGTGGCTGGAAACTACTCAGAAGACACATGCCTGAAGGGAGTAAGACAGAATAACCTCTTTTTCCCAAACTGATTTCCACTATGTGATAGGGAAGGTGCTCTCACAGAGCAACCTATGGCTCAAGGATATGACAAGTTTACATTTCAGAAACTTAAAATCACACATTGAAAAAGCTTAATAATACCTTTTAAAAAGTAACAGTACTACCAAAAGTCAGTGTCTAACTTATCCCAAAACACCAATAACTGTTTTTGTGTTTGAGAAAAGAGCTGAGAAGACTGGAGATTAATGGAGCTTTGCCTAACACTCTGCTCCAACCTGATGTCATCTCTCCCACCTATAATGTCCCTGGCCCTCCATATTTATTTTGGTAAACTTATTACCTTCTACCTTGTATTAGTTTTTTGCATATATGTCTCATTTCGCCTCTGAGTTGCCTTGTGAACAGGGAACTTTGCTGAACAAACTGAGTTAGAAGAAGGAATGGTAGCTGGCTTAACTTAATAGAGCATACTAGACTGATCCAAAACATCTTCGCTTCCATAATGGTCCACTTGGCTTCTCAGAACGCAATGAAGGTTATCAGGTTTGTTATCTAGCATTTTGTGGTAACAATTCAAAATATGAGAGTAAATGAACCAGCAGTTTAGCACATTCATTGTACCCTGATAATTTAATGTAGTTGCTGAAGTTTTTCCTGCGGGCATCCTCTCTTTTATCAGTGATAAAGCCTTATATTCTTCTATGCCTGCTTTTGTCTATCTTGCTACTTTCCATCAGTAGTTTCTAACCATTTTTTTCTGCCCCAACACACTGATAAACCACATTCCCATCTGTAATAATGGCTTACTATGTCAGTTTCTGGGGGAGGAAGAGATGACCCCATAGGTGGAATGTCAGACTTTCAGCAATATAAGCTCCCGAGATAAATTTTATAATCTCCCTGATCGTGTGCCCTTAAGAACGACGGCTTCAGATATAGGGCTATATAAAAAGAAATGCTAGACCCTCTCTCATTAAAAATAAGTCAGTATTAACAGACACATTATAACTGTGTGTGAGACATGGATGAAAATTTTGACATCAGAAAGATAGTGATTCCACTCTATGCACTGATAAATATTGCCTTTTGCTTAGTGGCTACACCTGACATTTGGGTAACTGATCCCTACTTGCAACTCTAAGAGCTCATTTTTACTTACCTCTTTTTATCCTCTTTTCCCTGTGCCTGCAGTTTCCTTAAGTAAATACTATGGAAACTTAAATGTATGCTAAATAATGATCAAATTTATTGGGTAAAGTTTTGCTTTCTGTTGTTAATTTAACAGTTGATAGTGGTCTCAGAAAAAAAATTGCTGGTATCTTGTGGCTCTTGATATAGTTTCATCTAAAAATGCTTTTCAGCCATGCTTCCAGAAGATCATATGGGAAGGATTGAGAAGGGAACACTTCTTGTTATTTATTTAGGGGAAGGATGATATATAATATTTTAATAATGCTAAAATGGGCATTGGTCAGGGGCCCAGGGAATACCTACATTCTGCCTTTGATCAGTATGGAATAAGAGATCCTGCAAAGACAAGATATGGTGATAGGTGATTCTGATACATATTCCCATCCCCCATTCCAAGTTTGCAAAACACTGCTCTATACAATAGAATTTCCCAAGCAAAATCAACACTCCCACGACATTTTACAGTCTAGACAAGGGGTCAGCAAGCCAGAGCCTGTGCTGTGCACCAAATCCAATAGGCTGCCTGTTTTTATAGTTTTATTGGCACAGAGCCACAACTTATTTATATATCATCTATGGCTGTTTTCATGCTACAACTGCAAAGTTGAATAGTTGTGACAAAGATCTTATGCTCCACAAAGCCTAAAATATTTACTCTTTAGCTATTTACAAAAAAAAAAAAAATGCTGACCACTGGTTTAGACCCACACCGATAGATTATAGTAGAGACATTAAGTTAATTGTTATGAGAAAGGCATTGAAAAAGGAGGAAGGGAAAGTGAAATAAAGAGAAGTACTGCTTGCTTTCAGCTTTGTTAAGGTGCCAGTCAACCCTTACCAGTCCTTTAGAATCTGTGAAGTTAACAACGCACTAGAGATCAGTATAAGCCAAATATTTGGTAAGCTTGCGAAAATGTATTTCTCTGTTAACTGATTATCCTTTGAACCTGTGTTTATGTGGTTCTCCAATATGCCTTAAGTTTTTTTAACTGACCATTTTATTGAGATATAAGTCACATACCATGAGGTTCACCCCTTTAAAGTATAGAATATGGTTTTCTTAGTATATTCACAAAGTTGTACACTCCATCACCACTATCTAATTCCGGAACATTCTCATTACCCCAAAAACAAACCTCATACTTATTAGCGTATAACTTAATTTATTTATTCCTCTTTTGTCAGAGCTGCTTCTTCTTTGGGGGCTACTTGTTTTTTTTTTTTAAACTTTCTTATTAATATGGCTCTATGTTTTGTCCTAGTCTTACAGGAAGGGACCATTTATTTCCAGAGGAGTCCCATTGCCCTTGAACTTTGGAGAATTTGCACTATGTGCTTACAAATTTAAAACCACATAGACTCCATGACCTGTCACCCATGCAGGTTGAATATGGAAGGTACACCTTGCTTATACTATAGTTTCAGTTCTAGACTGAAAACCTAGAGATGAAACTTATATATTTCTTTTTTGTATAAAACTTGGAACTGACAACTCTTTTGGTGAATGTCCTTATTCAGCTCAGAGGATGACCTTATTAGTGTTGTGATGTGGTGTGCAGGTAAATATTTAATAACTGGCTTCACATGGCAGGGGAGCAAGAGAGCCCTGATTGGTGGCATTTGCTGATCGCTGTGTTGTAAATACTCCCACCATGGCCAATTTTAAGCTACCAACTTGAAGTCAATGAAAGTGGAGTTGGGAAGACATACACACAGTCTACTCTCGTGAGCTGGTACAATCCAATTCCAGCACACTACTGGAACTCAGATTCAAGGAATTACTTCAGTCTTGGTTTGTGTAGATTTATAAGCTATAAACAATACTAACCAAAATACTATAGCTATCATAGTTGTTTATGTGTTGCGCACAGACTTCTCCCCACTCTCTATACACTATATTAGCTGGCACTGAAACATTTCAAAAATATTTTGCTGCCCCAACTTACAGCCTTTAGAGTGCAATGTGTGTATTATTAAGAAGTAAACCAAAGATAAATTGTTCATAGGTCTTGCTGCCTGCTTTAACAACTTTTGAGATAGTATCTTTATTATATTTATAATAGATTTTAAAAAAGGTCACAATCCCTTTTTTAAAAAAAAGTTAAAAATGTACCATATTTTTAGTCCAAATTGTACAGTGTAAATTAAACTAAATTGCATTATATTAACCACTATGAGCATCTTTCTGTAAGCATATTTATATTGAAATTAACTTTCGAAAAGAAAAAATATGGAGAAAATTTGTCAACATATTAAATGAAATTCTTTTGAGTCTTACTTTTATTTTCAAAAGTCCTATATATTAGGTGGGGAGGATCCATCACCCATGCTGATTGTTTCCCTCTTGGAGAAGGACAACCTGCCAATAATTACTTATTAATTGCTAACATGTGCCAGGTTCTGTGTTAGGTGCTGGAAACACAAGAGTTAAGAAGATAGACAGGATCCCTTATGACTTTTACATTCTACTCAAAGAGATGCAAAAGATTAAACAAACAAACAAACATGATAATAATGGACAGTGATGAATATTGAGTAATTTAAAAAAGAGTGATATTGATAGAGTAATGAGGTTGAGGGAGACCTACCTTAAATAGAGGCATTAGGGAAAGCTTCTCTGGTGAGGCTTGGAGCTTAAAAGCTGAAGGATGAGAAGCAAGAGAAGAGCTGGAAGAAGTTGGGTGAAGATTGTAAATTCAAAGGCTCTGAGAAGGGGAGGATCTTGGCATGTTAAGGAACAGAAAGGCCAGTGGGACTGGAACATGGTGAGCCAAGCAGGAATGGTACCAGGTGAGGCTGGAGAGGTAAGCAGAGGGCAGATCATGCAGGGATTTATAGGATTTCCTTTTAAGTACCATGGCTAAGACCACACAACTTCATACGTACTTCTATGAAAACAGGAGCAGCTGCAAGGAAACAGTGACCATCATCTCCTATTTTTATCTCAGGGCTTCTGACGTACTCTTGTTCACAGATTTGTTAGTAGTAAACTGAGGTTTATTACTTAGGCCTGAGATTTACTACTTTATCACTTAAGCTGCCTTGACCTAGTCTAAGTCATTATCCTCACCAGTCTTTGACCCTTGACCCACCTTTCTGATCTGCCCAGCTCAGAGCAATGGGAAGACACTGTGTGGTTTAAAGGATTATCTGATTTATATTTGAAAACTGTCTTCTTTTAAAGTATAAAAATTTGTAATATTAGTATTTCCAGGCCCCAGGTCTTCCTCAAAGCTTTCATCTTCTCTCGGAGATCATCTTGCATTTACAACAGCCAAACTTCACTTTTCATTTCCCTTTTGGCCCCTGCATTCAAGGTACCCCAGTGCTGACTAATTATGAGATTGATTTGCCTAGGAACAAAAGGTCCACTCTCTCATGCTCCAGTTAATCAAAGTTTGACTAGAATTCTATTCCTAGGGCAGTGTCCTAAATGATGGTCCACACAGCTGAAAGAACAAACGGTCTCCTCCCAAGTCTCTCAACAGTATTTCCTCTGTCCTTCTCCACCTCACCTCTCTTACCACAAAGCCATCAGTGTCTTTTGAAGCCTTCCCAGCACTAAGACTCCCATCTTCACAGTTGGCCAAACCATGTGGGAGAGTGGCCTCTGGTAGCATAACTGATTTTCTAAACCACCCTGATTCATTTTCCAAAGGATAATCAAACTGGGTTATGAGTTTCAGTGAAACAAGAAGCAGCATTCCAGAACCAAGAAATCCTTGTTATCCTTGCCTCTGATTCCTGAAGCAAGTCACAGAGTTTTGTCAGTTTGGGGACCTCACTCACAAAGATTTGTTTCTGGGCATCCAATTGGTTATCACAGCATTACTACACTTTCCTGGCTTTGCTGAATGGTGTAACCAACCAGGCTGCTCCAAAACACCTGAGCAATCACACTGCAGAAGGACATTAAAAGAGCTGAAAGGATGAGTGTACCTCCTGCCAGTTCAGTGCTGGCTTAGAGGCTGAAGGAAAACTGACGGTTACAGGATCACCAAAAAATGCTCAGGAAATGAGATGTAGAGCTCAGGAAATACACAACAGCCTTTTCCACAGGGGTAATCTGATAGGGCTAGTGGCTGGCCAGTGGAGACAGTGCTACGAGCCAGAGTACTTGCCCACAAAATCCCATGAAGCAACAGCTGCCGGAAGGAAGGACCACACAATAAGAAAGGCCCTTCTCTATGAACCTCGGCTTTGTTCTCTGGGTAAGTATTTGGGTACTGGGGTAAAACCACCCCAGGGCATATCTGAGCATTTGCCTAGTGACCTGCAGTATATACCATGTTTTCTTGGCAGTTGTGGGTAAAATACAATTGGCAGCCAAAAAAACTCTGTTCATTCTCTTCCTGAGATGTAATTCTGCTTTCTGGGGACATCATAGGCACATCTGTGATTCTAAAATGACTTCTATCTAGAAGACTTGCCCACAAGGCTGTCGTCATGGATATTTGCTGGGCATTTGGAGCAAACATTGCCTAATCTTTGCAAGCAGGACTTGCCTTTTACTTAGTAACTGACCCTTAAATTTGAATAGTAAAGTTGATCCTCACAACAGCCTTATGAAGTAGACATTACCTCCATTTTCAGGGCAGAAAACTGGGGCTTAGAAAAGGTAAACGATTTTCCCAAAGCCACAGAGCTCTTAGATGACATATTCAGGAAAACGCTTGGAGACAGAAGACAGGTTGCATGGGAAAAGAGGGGAGGGGCCAAAAGGGGTATGAGGGAAAGGAAGAAATATGGCATGAACCCTACATTTCTGCTTTGAGAAACCGGGTACATGCAGATATCCTTTATTAAAATAAGAATAAAGGCAAATTGCAGTGTGACCTCCCTACACCCCTTCTCTTTGGTGATGGGCAGTGAAGAGCAGGGAATAGTTGAGTTCAGCTTGGCTATGAGGTTAGAAGCATCTCTGGAACATCCTAGTACATAGTAAATAGTTATATGAGTCTGGATCTCAGAGGGAAGTTCTGGACTGAGAGTTCAAGTGTGGAAGACACAAGCCCTAAGAGTAGATTACAAGACCAAGGTGTTTGTCAAACATTATGGCCAAGGACATGAATAACCCTGATAAAGGTTATCCCCACATTTAAAGGATGGGTAAAGAGACAAGGACCTATGAAGGAGACACAGATTGCTCAGTCCTTCCCTTACCATCCTGTTTCCCACACACCACAACCTCTCAAGAACAAGAGCTGGCTCAGGAAGAACTGGCTCAGGAAGGATGTGGGGATATGGAGGTTGAGGCGGACAGTGGTTAAAAATCCTTCAGTGTTAAGTGCTTTATCGACCAACCATTGTCTGGAGGTAACCAGGGATGAGCTGTGAGAAGCCAGTCTCACTCAAATGCGACAGTATTTCCAGCTTGTTTAACAAGTCTCTTTCATTTTTAATGAGTTTTAAGGGGCCACTCAGTAGCTGATGCTTGCTGGGCTTGGCAAAGAGCCATCAACTCTGGTACCACCTGGTTTTCTTTCTTGAGTTTAGAGAAATTTCGAGGAATGGCAGGGAGGCTGAATGCAGTTTCAAGCACCTTGGATTTGACCTTGAACAGTCTCCTGTGCCTTTCTCCTTTACTCTTGTGGGATACCACAAGCTAAATTAATGCTGTGGGAATCACTCCACAAATCAAAGACTCTCTGTTTGATCTTGGGGAGTCACTTATATCCTTCCCAGAACTTAATTTTCCTATCTAGGGAAAGATTTTAGAAAATTAAAAACCAGCCTCATCCACAGTGGGAACAGATCATTTATTAAGTTCCAAAATGACTTGGAGGACATTGTTGTCAGTATTATACTACTGATGGAACCATTCTGTTCATTCTACAATGAATTGTTGACCATTTGTTATGTATCAGGCACTGGAAATACAGTGATAAATTGTATCAGACAGAGAAGGCCCTTGCTCTCACCAAGCTCACATTTTAGTGAGGAAGAAATTTTTTAAAAAGTGAACAATTAATGAAGTAGAATGATAAGGTCTAAAGCAAAAATAAAATGTGGTCATAAGATAGGGTGTTGGGGTGGGAATAAGGGCAACTTTAGTTTAGGTGAAGTAGTTGGGAGAGGCTCCGAGCTGGTATTTGACAAGACATGAAAGATCAAAAGGAGCCAGGCATGCAAAGAGCCAAGGTAAAAATCTTCCCCAGAGGGAAAGCAGAGGCAGAGGACACAGAAAATTAAGAGGCTTTAAGTCATAAAAATGCTCAGAGTGTTTAAGGAATTGAAAGCAGGTTAAGGACAACTGGATGTCCATACGCAAAAGAGAGAAGTTGAACCCCTACTTCACTTCACACCATAAACAAAAATGAACCCAAAATGGATTAAATATCTAAATATAAGAGCAAAGAACATAAAATTCATAGAAAAATACTTAAACATAAACCTTCTTGACCTTGGATTATGCACTGTGTCTTAGATATGACACCAAAAACACAAGCAACAAAGGAAAAAATAAACTGGACTTCATCAGGATTAAAAACTTTTGTGCATCAAAGGATACTATCAAGTTAGTGAGAAGAGGGAATTCCCTGGCTGTCCAGTGGTTAGGACTCTGTGCTTCCACTGCAGGGAGCCTGGGTTCGATATCTGGTCAGGGAACTAAGATCCCACAAGCCATGCAGTGCTGCCAAAAAAAAAAAGAAAGAAAGAAAAAGAAAGTGAGAAGACAACCCATGGAATGGAGGGAAATGTTTACAAATCATATATCTGGTAAGGGCCTAGTATCCAGAATATATAAAGAACACTTACAACTCAACAACAAAAAGACAAACAACTTAATTTTAAAATGGGCAAAGGACTTGAGTAAATATTTCTCCAAAGAAAATATGTAAATGGTCAATAAGCTGGTGTGAATGTAAAATCATGCAGCTGCCATGGAAAAGAGCTTGGCAATTCCTCAAAAAAGTTAAACACATAGTCACCATATAATCCAGCAATTCTACTCCTACCTATATGCCCCCCCCAAAAATAAAAACAAGTATTAAAAAATTGTGCATGAATATTCACAGCAGCACTTTTCATAGTTGCCAAAAGGTTTAAACAACCCAACTATCCATCAATTGATGAATAGATAAGCAAATTGTGGTATAGCCATCAATGGAATATTAATCACCTATAAAAGGAATGAAATTCTGACACGTGGATGAACCCTGAAAACATTATGCTAAATGAAATAAGCCAGACACAAAAGATCATATATAATATGATTTCATTTATATGAAATGTCCAGAATAGGCAAATTTATAGAGACAGAAAGAAGATTATTGTTTGCTAGGGGCTGGGGGGAGGGGATGGAGGAGTGATTACTCAATATGCATTGTTTCTTTTAGGAATGATGAAATATTCCAAAACTAGATAATGGTGAAGGTGTCAGTGTCACAGCTCTGTGTTTATACTGAAAACCATTTTAAATGAGTGAATTGAATGGTATGTGAATTATATACCAAAAAGCTGTAATCACAAAAAAGCAGGCTGTTATAGGACAATAGTGAGGGAAAGTGATAGAAGGGGCAGAGGTGTAAATTACCTGAGGATACCATCCTCCTAAGGCTTCATGCAGATCTAAGGCTTATAATGATAAATATATGCTGAGCAGCTTCTTTGGCCTCTCTGTGCTAGACCCAAGGTCTCTAAAATCAAAGATCAGAGAACCCTCTAACTTGGGGAAAGAGAATACTTCCCCTAATTGAAAGTAATGGAGAGAGGATACAGTATGCTTGTTCCAAGGACATGGAAGTTTAATCGTTCCAACTGCATAACATCAAAAGCTCTACTGTCTGGAACTGTGGCTCAAGGATCCCCTTGCTAACATTAACAGCTACATTTTATTAAATCCTTACTCTGTGCCAGGCATTATGTTAGATAAATTCGTATAGGTTATCTCATTTGATCCACACAACAATCCAGTGAGGATTTTACACACTTGTATCCCCAATTTGACAACTGAGGAAACTGAGGCATAGCTGGGTGAAATCCTTGCCTAAGATTTCATAGATAAGAAAGAGTACCAAAGTTCTGTCAATCTAAACTTGCTCTTAAGCTCGACATCATACTACCCTGCCTCCTCTGAGCCCCAGGAGTGCTCCTCTTTGTGGTGTTAGAAGAGGGAGCATTGAGATCCTTCTAGAAGTTAGGGGTATGCTCCTAACACCTTTTATTCTTTCTCTGGTAAATTTAGTGGGCTAAATAGACAACATTTTGGTCAACCAGAGGTGTAGCTGGCTGCTTTAAAGGAGATAGGCAGAGTTATTAGAAACGACCTGTCTGTACACATTCATGGTGCTGCTTCTCTGACCCTTTAAGGTCTGTGAGAAAAGAGAAGAGTATGTTGGTCATCAGAGTTCAGGCATTGTTTCCCTCATCACATAAACAACTTTACTCTAGAACTGTAGCTTAAAGGTGTCCTTAGATAGCAATCATTGCTAAAAATACTAAGCATTTACTATCTAGTAAGCACTGTGGTAGTGCTTTTACATAGTTTATCTCATTAGATCCTGACAGCAACCTTGTGTAGGAAATACCGTGTTATCCTCTATTTTTATAATTGGAAGTACTGAAACATAGCTAGAACAGACTTGTCCTAGATCTCTCAGCTTGTGAAAATACTGAAGCCAATATCCACTTTCAGTCAGTCATATCTCAGAGCCCTTGACTTTTTAAAGGTTTTTTAAAAAAAATTATAGTAAAAACACATAAGTAACAATTTCCACCTTAACCATTTTCAAGTGTACAGTTTAACAGTGTTAAGTATTTTCACATTGCTGTGCAAAAGATCTCCAGAACTTTTTCATTTTGCAAAACTGAAGCTCTATACCAGTTAAACAAAAACTTCCCTTTCTCCTCCCCAAAGCCCCTATTAATCATCCCTCTACTTTCTATTTCTATAAATTTGATTAGTTTAGATAGCTTATGTAAGTGTATTTCTACAATATGTCTGTTTTTGTTACTGGCTTATTTCACTGAGCATGCTGCTTTCAAGGTTCATTCATGTTGTATCATGTGACAAGATTTCCTTCCTTTTTAAGGCTGAATAATATTCCACTATATGTATGGCTTAGTCTGTTAAAGCTGCTATAACAAAATACAGTACCATAAACTGGGTGGCTTAAACAACAGATATTTATTTCTCACAGTTCTGGAGGCTAGGAAGTCCAAGATCAAGGTGCTAGCAGATTTAGTCTCTGGTGAGGGCCCACTTCCTGGTTCATAGATGGCCATCTTCTCGCTGTGTCTTCACTTGAAAGAAAGGGCAATGAAGCTCTTTAGGGTCTCTTATATAAGGGCACTAATCCCATTCATAAGGGTTCCACCCATGACCTAATCACCCCCAAAACCTCCACCTCCAAATACCATCACATTGGGAGTTAGGATTTAGCATAAGAATTTGGTGGGTGGGGACACAAACATTCAGTCTGTAGCAATGTATATACCACATTTTGTTTATCCATTTGTCTGTTGAAGGACATTTGGGCTGCTTGCACCTCCTGGCTATTGTGAATAGTGCTATGAACACAAGTATGAAAATATCTCTTCAAGACCCTGCTTTCAATTCTTTTGGATATATTCCTAGAAGATTGTTAAATCATATAGTAATTCTATTTTTAATTTTTTGAGGAAGATCCATAATGTTTTTTATAGTGGTTGTAACATTTTACAGTCCCGCCAATGGTGCACAATAGTCCGGATTTCTTTACATCCTTACCAACACTTGTTACTTTCTGTTTGTTTTTTTTAATAGTAGCCAACCTAATGAGTGTGAGGTAATATCTCATTATGGTTTTGATTTGCATTTCTCTGATAATTAGAAATGTTTAGCAACTTTTTATATGCTTGTTGGCCACTTGTATGTCATCATTGGAAGAGTGTCTATTCAGGTACTTTGCTCATTTTTTAAATTGGGTTATTTGACATTTTTGAGTTTTAGGAGTTAATTATATATTACTGATATTAACCCCTTAGCAGACATATGATTTGCCAATATTTTCTCCCATTCTAAAGTTTGATTTTTCACTCTGTTTTGATTGTGTCCTTCAATGTACAAAAGTTGTTAAGTTTGGTGTAGTCCCATTTGACTGTTTTGCTCTTAGTGTCATATATAATAAATCATCACCAAATCCAATGTCATGAAGATTTCCCCTATGTTTTATTCTAGCAGTTTTATAGTTTGGGGTCTTATGCTTAGGTCTTTAATCTGTTTTTAATTAATTTTTGTATATAGTGTAAGATAAGTGTATAACTTCATTCTTTTTCATGTGGATACTCAGTTTTCCAAATACAGTTGTTGAAGAGACTATCCTGTCCCCATTGAGTGGTGTTGGGACCCTTGTCAAAGATTATTTCACCATACACATGAGGGTTTATTTCTAGGCTCTATATTCTATTCCATCTGTCTATATGCCTGTCTTTATGTCAGTAACACACGGTTTTGATTGCTGTGGCTTTGTATTATGTCTTAAGATCAGGAAGTGTGAGGCCTCCAACTTTGTACTTTTTCAAAATTGTTTTGCTATTTAGGATCCCTTATAAATTCCGTATGAATTTTAGGATAATTTTTTTCTGAAAAAATAGACAAATGGGACTACATCAAACTTAGCAACTTTTGTACATCAAAGGACACAAACAACAGGGTGAAAAGGCTACCTATGGAAGGGGAAAAATATTTGCACATCATACATCTGATAAAAGGTTAATAACTGCAATATATAATGAACTTTTTGACTCCTTTTCTGCAAAATTGCTATGGGGATTTTGATAAAAATTGCATTGAATCTGTAGATTGCTGTGGGTAACGTGGACATCTTAACAATATTAAGTCTTACAATCCATGAACATGGCCGTCTTTCCATTTATTTTTGCCTTTTAAAATTTCTTTCACCACTGTTTTGTAGTTTTCAGTGTGTAAGTCTTTCAACTCCATGGTTAGGTTTATTCTTAAGTATTTTATTATTTTTGATGCTATTGTAAATGGAATTGTTTTCTTAGTTGCATTTATGGATTGTTTGTTAGTGTATAAAAATGCAACATATTTTTGCATGTTGATTTTGTATCCAACAACTTTGCTGAAATAGTTTATTATTTCTAACAGTTTTTTTTGTGTGGAATCTTTAGGGTTTTCTACATTTAAGATCATGTCATCTACAAACAGGGATTATTTTACTTCACCCTTCTGATTTGGATGCCTTTTACTTATTCTTATTGCTTAATTGCTCTGACTAGAACTTCCAGTACTATGTTGGGTAGAAGTGGTGAGGGTGGGCATCCATGCCTTGTTGCTGATCTTAGAGGAAAAGCTTTCAGTTTTCACCATTAAGTATGATGTTAGCTGTGAGCTTTTCATATATGGTCTTTATTATGTTGAGGTAGTTTACTTCTATTCCTGGTTTATTGAGTGCTTTTATCATAAGAGGATATTGGTTCTTGTCAAATGCTTTTTCTGCATTGAGATAATCATGTATGTGTTGTCACTCATAATGGTAATGTGTTGTATTACATTTATTGATTTGTGTATGTTGAACCATCTTTGCATTCAAGGAATAAATTCCACTTGATCATGATGTATAATCCTTTTAATGTGCTGTGGAATTTGGTTTGCTACTATTTTGTTGAGAATTCTTGCATCAATATTCATCAGAGATGTTGGTCTATTTTTTTTTCTTGTAATGTCTTTGTCTGGCTTTGATATCAAGGTAATACTGACCTCATAGAATGACCTTAGAAGTGTTCCTTCTATTTCTGTTTTTCAGAAGAGTTTCAGGGAGATTGGTATTAATTCTTCTTTAAATATTTGGTAGAAATTTGCAGTGAAGCCATCTGGTCTTGGGCTTTTGTTGGTTAGGAAGTTTTTAATAACTGATTGTATTTTCTAACTTGTTATCAGTAAGTTCAGATTTGTTATTTCTTCATGATTCAGTCTTGGTAGGTTGTGTGTTTCTAGGAATTTATCTTTTTTTTCTAGGTTATCCAATTTTTTGGTACATAATTGTTCAGAGTATTATTTTATAAGCTCTTTTTCTCTGCTATCACTTGTAATGTCTCCTCTCTTATTTCTGATTTTAGTTAGTTAAATCTTCTTCATTTCTAAGTTAAGCTAGCTAAAGGTTAGTCAATTTTGTTGATCTTTTGAAAAAGCAAACTCTTCATTTAATTGACTTGTTTTATTATTTTTCTGTTCTCTATTTTATTTGTCTCTGTGTTAATCTTTATTATTTTCTTCCTTCTGCTAGCTTTGGGTTTATTTTGTTATCCTTCTTATAATTTCTTTTTTTGTTTGCTTGTTTTTTCTCAATTTATGTATTTTTTATATCCCTTTAGGGTCAACATGTTTTCATTTATTTATTTTTTTTACAGTAGTTCCTTGTTGGTTATCTATTTTAAATATAGCAGTGTGTATATGTCAATCCCAAACTCCCAATCTATCCCAATTTCTTGATATGCAAAGTTAGATTGTTGATTTGAGATCTTTTTTTTAATAAATTTATTTATTTACTTATTTTTGGCTGTGTTGGGTCTTCGCTGCTGCGCGCAGGCTCTCTCTAGTTGTGACGAGCGGGGGCTATGCTTTGTTGCAGTGCGCGGGCTTCTCATTGCAGTGGCTTCTCTTTGTTGTGGAGCACGGGCCCTAGAGCACATGGGCTTCAGTAGTTGTGGCACATGGGCTCAGTAGTTGTGGCTCGTGGGCTCTAGAGCACAGGCTCAGTAGTTGTGGCGCACGGGCTTAGTTGTTCCACGGCATGTGGGATCTTCCCGGACCAGGGCTCAAACCCATGTCCCTGCATTGGCAGGCAGATTCTTAACCACTGCGCCACCAGGAAAGTCCCAGAGATCTTTTTTTATGTACACATTTACAGCTATAAACTTCCCTCTAATCATTGCTTTTGTTGCATCATATAAATTTTGGTATGTTGTGTTTTCATTTGATTTGTCTCAAGGTATTTTCTAATTTCTCCTGTGACTTCTTCTTTGACCTATTGGTTATTTAAGAACGTACTATTTAATTTCCACATATTTGTGGATTTTCCAGTTTTCTTTCTGCTCTTGATTTCTAGTTTCATTCCATTGTGATCAGAAAAGATACTTTGTACGATTTCAATCTTTTTGATTAAGACTTGTTTTGTGGCCTAATTTATGTTTATCCTGGAGTATGTTCCACGTGTACCTGAGGGGAATGTATATTCTGCTATTTTTGGATGAAATGTTCTGTATATGTTTATTAGATCTAACTGGTCTATGGTGTTGTTCAAGTCCTCTGTTTCCTTATTCATCTTCTGATTTTTCTATACATTATTGAAAGTGGGTATTCAAATCTACTAATATTGTACTGTTATCTATTTCTATCTTCAATTCTGTCAAAATTTACTTCATATATTGAGAAGCTCTGAAGTTGGTGCATAAATATTTATAATTACTGTATTTTCTTGCTGAATTGACCCATTTATCATTATACAATGTCCTTCTTTGTCTCTTGGAACAGCTTTGGACTTAAAGTCTATTTTGTCTGATATTATTATGGTCATCCTTGCTCTCTTTTGCTTACCATTTGCATCATAGCCCTTACTTTTAGCCACCCACATTGCACTATCTCCCTTCAGGCATCCTCCTGTGGAGTGAGAAGGGGTGACTTGAGTTCCTTCCAGAAGTTAGGTGTGTGCTACTAAGACGTTTTTTAATTTTATCCCATAAATTAGTGAACTAAAGAGCAAGTTCTATATAGTTGTCCAGGGGTCTGGTTAGCCCCCCTCAGAGAAGGAGGTCGGTAGATTATCAGAGTGTCTTGCCTGTACGTTCATAAGGCCATTTCTCTAAAACCTCCCACTGCTCCTCTGCTCTGACCAATGAGATGGTGCTTCAACAACTCAAGTCCTTTTGTAAGGGTCTCTGATATTGCTTACCACTGAAATAGAATGGAGCATAAAGGACTCTCAACCCTTTGAGACTCCTTCATCTCATCTTTTGCCAAGAGTGCTCTGTGACCTTAAAATCCAGAGTTGGCTGTGGTCAAGGCTTGTGGAGGTCTTTTAAGTTTTTCCTGTGAGGAAAAATGAAAAGTATAAAATGAGAATTCTTGCTAGATCTGTAATTAACTTTTCTGAAAGTCAAGTCCTCTGAACTGACATAACACTCTGCTTTCAGGGTGAACCTCGTTACCCACATCTGATTACTTAGCTTCCAAGGCTGCTTCCTGAGCCCTTCTATCGAGTGGGACCCTTCAAAGTAATCTCTGAGAGCACTGCCTATAGGGAAGACAACTTACAAGCCAGGGCAGTGGCAGGAAAACTAGCTGCTGCAGCTATCAGTCCACCAATGACATGCACTTCCAATATTATCCCCCATACCACAGCCAGCTTCAGTTCTAACTGACTTCCATCCTTTGCAGAACAACATCTTCCTATAAATGCAAATATTCAGGTTGACCATAGCTGGCTTTGTGCCTGTGGCTCTTTGATAGAAACAAGGCTAATAATAGAGTTTTGTGTGAAAATAGAGAGCTGAATGACATCAAATAATCATGAGGCATCCTGCTGATTAATGGGCCAATTGTCCTGAAGGTCATCTGGTCCGAGCTTGGCTAGAAATCATTAAAATGTGGGTTGTTACACAAAGCAACAGCTGCCTCTTCAGAGCTTCCATTTTAGCCCAGAATAAGAGATGACAATCAAATTTTTGACTCACAGAGGGACTGTACCTTTAACTGACGCTTGCATCAGCTTTTCTTCATGATTCCTAAGAAGGCAACTGATACATGATGCATGTAACCTGATCTTCCCTTTGTGAAATTCCCACATATCCAGTCTCCAGGTGCTCTTTTTCTTACTCTATGTAATTTCTATAAAAATTGAGCTTTCGATATATACATCAAAGTATAAAAAGTGTAGAGTATATACAAATTATAGAGTTTATTGAACCACTGGTTTCCCCCAGTAGCTTTTCTTACTGTCACTTATTTTCTTTTCTTCCTTTAGGCGGGGGTAGGGAACGCTTTCCAATGTTTCCCTTTGGGAATAAAGGAAGCCCTCAATAAAAACATTGTATCACTGAAAACAAACTTTTGGTAGGCTTGCCCCAAGAGAAAAACAAACAGGTAAACAAGCCACATCATCAGGAAATAAAAACATCTTTGGTAGGTTTCAATGTGGAAGCCCCCAGTTTAGTGAGTTTTTCGTAGTGTGCAATGTTTGTGTGTGTGCGTATGTGTGTGTTGTTTTTTCTCAATTATTTTTTTCATTTTCCTTTTTTAGTGAGAGGAAGCTCTTATTATCTTTTAATAAGAGATGACCACTTCAGCAACGCTTGGTGTCAGTCTATTTATCTCTTGTAAAAATAAAATACAGTGTGTGTGTGTGAAAAAAAAAAAAAAAAGATGACCACTTCAGCTTTGCTAAATCAAACATTCAGGACAGATCAGAAAGGTTAAGACCCTGGGCCCTCTGCTCACCTTGTCCTTGGGTCTAGCCAATGGACCCTCTAATGGGGAGTTGGCCTTCCCAGGGGGCCTTCTGTGTCTTGAAGTTTGCCGGCTTCTTGGCTAATTTTTATTTCATCAACCCCCTTCCTTCCCATATACCCACAGGAATCAGTACTCCTCAGGCCTCATCATGTAAGACATTCAAGCCATAAAGTTTTCTCTTAGAGATCTTGGCATTACACAAAGGAGTGGTGACCTTCTTGTTTGTTCCCTGAAATCAATACTTTTGGTTGCTATTTGTTTGTTTTGAAAATGTTTATTTTCTTTTATTTAAAAAATATCTCCTTTGTTTCATCAGCCAAGGTGAACCCCTGTGGGACCTAAAAACTTAAAAGACTTTCTCACCAGTATCTACCTATTCTTTAATCTTTAAGTAATAGCACACTGTACCCCCTGGGTCAGGCCAAGGGGCTCCCCTTAGAGAAGACTCGGCACTTGGGCTTTGCAAATTTAAGTTATGAACAACTGGTGGGCTCAATGTGGTAGACTCCCTGTCTTCATTCTTTCTCTTTTTGGCAAAGGGATGGATTTTCTTATCTTTCAAACAGAGAATAGTACCATGTAGTTGGCTACAGCAAGTGTGTGGTATGCTTTGGAGAGATTTCCTCATATGATTATACACTCTGGAGTCCCAAATGTTTTCATCTGAGCATTATTCTCCCTCTTGGACTCTAGCTTCAGGTCTAGCCAATGGTGCCTGTAAACAAGGAGTTTGCCTTTCCAGGAGGCTCTTTTCATTTTAGTTTGTTTATTGACTGGAAGCCAGAATTTTGGTAAACCTCTTCCTTGTACCCCCACAAAATTCAGTATCCTCATTCCATTATCCACTTAAGCCATAAAGGCTTATTCTAAGTGTCCTGGCACCGCACAAAGGAATGATGACCTTCAGGTGTTAGCCCATAAAGGGATACTAATAGTTACTACATTTTTCGAATGTTATACTTTTTAAAATTTCTGTTTCAACATCAGAACCTCCGTCATATGGTTTGTCAAGGTGAAATCATTTGTCCTAAAATGCTCTCCCTCGTCAATGTCTACCTATTCGCTTATCTTTATTTTTTTTTAATTTTTTAAATTGAGATATAGTTGATGTACAATATTATGTAAGTTAGAGAGTACAACACAGTGATTCACAATTTTTAAAAGTTATACTCCATTTATAGTTATAAAGTAGTGGCTATATTCCCTGTGCTGTACAATATATCCTTGTAGCTTATTTATTTTATGCATAGTAGTTTGTACCTCTTAATCCCCTACTCCTATCTTGCCTCTCCCCACTGGTAACCACTAGTTTGTTCGTTGTTGCACTCCACCACCGCCTCAGAAATCAGTGGTCCCTGATGACTCCTCAAAAGTGTGGTGGTTCTCAATAATTATCCATGAAAGGGATACTTGTTAGTTGTCTTCACTTTGGGAAATTTGTGTTTGTTTTTTCCTATTTAGAAAAGAGCCCCTAAGTCTTTAGTCAGCCAAGGTAAAAGCTTGGTAGGTCATCATGTAAGCTTGGAGACTCCCTGTCCAATGTCTCAAAGTTCTATAATTGATTAACAATGATTTGCTATTCCCAGAGTGTCCCCAGAGTGACCCTCTAGCCAACAGCCTTTTGTCATTCTTCCTGTCTCTTTCTCTTGCTGTCGGCTTGGATCCTACTCCCAGCCTTGTCCCAAAAGAAACACACGCACACACGTGTGCACGCACACACACACACACACACACACACTTAAGAAATTTGTAAGTCTCTCACAGGCATGTAGGTATACAAGACTGAAAGTGGTGTATATGAGAGCTCTTTGGGGTGTTTTTTCCCTGTGTGTGTTGTGTGGGGGAGAGTTCATTGTTTTTTTCATTGTAAGTTCATTTTTTTCCTTATTGCCTCTTTAGAAATGTCCCCATGGGTGTCTCCATTTTCTATAATCTTAAAACAGCAGCACATGCTGTCCTCTTTGGTCTGACAAAGCTGACCTTCCTCTGCATTGAGACCATCTTATTCTTTCTCTTCTCAATACCAGGCTTTTATTTCAAGTCCTTCCCCAAAACATTTAAAAAATAAAAACTTGTCTCCACAAAACACAAATTCATTAAGATGCAGGTATAAATGACTGGAAAGTTTGAATGTCATAATTCCCCACCATCCCCCCATTTTTATGTTTTTTTGTTTGTTTGTTTTCTTTTTAAATAAAAGATTGTTTGTTTGTTTGTTTTTTCCCTAGCGTGTCTCTTTAGAGATTCTCTCCAACAGAAAGTTATGTTAGCCCTCTGGGTCAAGCAGAGGTGACCTTCCCTTAGGAGGTATAAGTGACTGGGATGGTGCCCTATGGCAGCCCCTTGACTTTTTTTTCTTATTTTCTTCCTTTAATGGTAAAAGGAAGAAATTCCTATCTTGTAAAAAAAAGAAAATAGCTTTACTGTTAACTAGAGAAAATGAAACATCCATTTTTCCATTGGCTTCAAATTTTGCAGCCTTAAATGTTTTAATCTGAGAACGCTGCTTCCCAAACCATGAGTCAAACCAATGGAGCCTCTAAACTGAAAGCTTGCCTTTGCAGAAAGCTGTTGGCATGCCAGCTTTCTATTCACGAAAAGTGAGTTTTCTGCCTCACCCCCTTTTTGCCACCCCAACCCACCAGTAGCTTTGTGAAGCCACTTGAACTGTAAATCTTTTGTTATATAACCTGGAACCACACATACAACCAATAGCCTTCCTGAGTTATTTATTATCCATCTAAGAGACACTTTTCCTTGTTCTTTTATTTCACCTTTTTAAACATATTTCCCATTTTCTTAAGTCTTTGGAATTTACTTTTGTTTCCTTCTTTTATGTAAACAATAGACTCCAGGTTTTGTAATCAACCAAGGTTAACCCATGTGAGTCTTGAAATTTAGAGATGCCATCACTGACATCTACCTGTTATGTAGTATCCAAATAACTGCTTTCTTTAAATTTAGATTTTCAATGTATTTTTGTTTTCTTCTTCTATTTCATCAATAGCCCATTAAATCATGCAGTCTGTCAATTGATGTGCTGTGGGTTCTGAAAGCTTGAGGGTGCACTGACCAACGTCTGCCTCTTTTGTCCTCTTTAAATAACACTGCACCTTAGTGCTGGGTCAGGCCACATGACCTTCCTCTGGGCAGCCTTTATACCCCTAGGCTTCCTATTTATGAGGCACTGACCATAATGGAAATAAAAACATTTCCTCAGCAAACTTTCAAAGAAGTCAATTGCATGGAGGTATAAACGGCTGAAAGGATTCAATGTGGTAGCCTGTGTTTCCATTTATTTTCCTGTTTATTTCAGTGAGAGGAGGGAATTGGTTTCTTTTAACAAAGCATAGTATGTCATAGTTAGGTAGTGCAAGCACAGCATGCATACATGAGTCTTCAAGATTTCCTCACTGATTGCTACATATTATTCAGCCATAAATGTTTTAGTCCTCGTAATCTTGACTCCCCAGATTTGATTCTAACCAATAAACCAATGAATAACAATCTTGCATTCCCAGGCTCTTTTCATTTTTTATCATTAGAAATCAGCAGTTTCCAGTCTCTCCTTTTCTTGCACCCACCCACCACCACAGGAATCAATATTCCCTACTCACCCCACAGGCCTCCTTCCAGGAACCACTTGAAACATAAGGTCCAGTGTTAACTATCCAGGTACCAAAGAAAACCGTGGTGGGTTTCATGTACTATCCTTCTAATGAAGCACTCTCCTATAAAAATACAATGTGAATAAAAAAATGTAAGCCACAGATGTAAGTTTAAAATTTCCAGCACCCCACATTTAAAAAAAGAACTTATTTTTTTAACAATGTATTTTATTTACAGCCATACATACAAATATTATTTCAATATGTAATCAAATATTAAAATTTATTAATGAGATAGTTTACCTAATTTAAAATTTGGTATGTATTCTGCACTTACAGCATATCACAATTCAGGCCAGCCATATTTCAAGTGGTAATTAGTTACATGTCACTAGTGGCTTCTGTATTGGATACTTCAGCTCTATGTGATACCTTTTGTTGCTGTCTAAATTTTTTTGAGATATAATTTACATACTGTCAAGTTTATCCTTTTAAAATGTATAATTCAACACGTTTTAGTACAGTCACAAGGCTGTACAAAAATCACCACTATTTAACTTCAGAGCATTTTCATCTATGCAAAAAGAAACCTTTTACCATTAGCATGCATTCCTCCCTGTCCTGTCCAAGACCTGGCTACCAATAATCTACTTTCTCTCTCTGTGGATTCGTATTCTGGACATTTCATGTAAATGAAATGTAATATGTGGACTTTTGTGTCTGGCTTCCGTCATTTAGCATAATGTTTTCTAGGTTTATCCATATTGTAGCTTGTCTCAGAAACCCATTCCTTTTTCTGGCTGAATAATATTCCATTGTATGGATATACCACATTTGGTTGTATCCATATACTGGTTGATAGACATTTGGGTTGGTTCCACTCTTTGGCTGTTATGAATAATGCTGCCATGAACATTCATGCACAAGTTTTTGTATGGACATATGTTTTCACTTGTCTTGGGTATATACCTAGGAGTGAAATCACTGGGTCATATGGTAACTCTATGTTTAACATTTTGAGGAACCGCCAAAATATTTTCCACAGCAACTAATCCATTTTACATTCCGTCAGCAATGTATATTCTAGCTCCTCTACATCCTTACTAATACTTGTAACTTTCCATATTTTTTTTATCATAGCCATCCTAGTGGGTATAAAGTGGTATAACATGGTGGTTTTGCTTTGCATTTCCCTAATAGCTAATGATGGTGAGCATTTTTTATACACTTATTGGCCATTTCTAGATCTTTTGCAGATAAATGTATATTCGTGTATTTTGTCTGTTTTTTAGTTGGGTTATTTGCCTTTTTGTCATTGAGCTGTGTGTTCTTTATATTCTGGATACTACACCCTTAAATACATGATTTGCAAATATCTTCCCCTATCCTGTATATTGTCTTTTCATTTTCTTGATGATATCTTTTGAAACAAACTGTTTTCAATTTTGATGAAGTGCCGCTCATCTGGTTTTTTTTTTTTTCTTTTGCCACTTGTACTTTTGGTGTCATATCCAAGAAACCATTGTCTAATTCAAGGTCATGATGATTGACATCTAATTTTCTTGTAAGATTTTCTTCCCATTTTTAAAAATCGAAGTATAGTTGATTTAAAATATTTTGTTAGTTTCAAGGGTAGGTACAACATGGTGATTCAGTATTTTTGCAGATTATATTACATTATAGGTTATTACAAGATATTGGGTATAATTCTCCATGCTATATAGTAAATCCTTGTTGCTTATCTATTTTGTGTATAGTAGTTTGTATCCGTTAAGCCAATACCCCTAATGTCCCTCCTCCCTTCCCTAGGGTAACCATAGGTTTGTTTCCTATGTCTGTGAGTCTTTGTAGTTTTACCTATTACACTTAGGTCTTTGATCCATTTTGAGTTAATTTTTCTAGTTAATTTTTGTATATGGTGTGAGGTGAGGCAGGGGTCCAAATTTTTGATTTTGGTTTTTTAAATAGAAAAAACTTGTCTTTTATTTTTTATTTTTATTTTTTTTTAAAGTTTGGGTTTTATTTTTTTATTATTTTTTTAATTAATGAATTTATTTATTTATTTTTGGCTGTGTTGGGTCTTCGTTTCTGTGCGAGGGCTTTCTCTAGTTGTGGCAAGCGGGGCCACTCTTCATCGTGGTGCGTGGGCCTCTCACTATCGCGGCCTCTCTTGTTACTGAGCACAGGCTCCAGATGCGCAGGCTCAGCAGTTGTGGCTCACGGGCTTAGTTGCTCCGAGGCATGTGGGCTATTCCCAGATGAGGGCTCGAACCCGTGTCCCCTGCACTAGCAGGCAGATTCTCAACCACTGCACCACCAGGGAAACCCAAAACTTGTCTTTTAAATAGAAAAAATTATAAACAAAAATACATTTAATTATATGTTATATTTACCTCTACAGTTACCTTACTCAGTACTTAGGGCTTTCTCAGATCTTTGATGAGCTGCCCACAGCCTGGGCATGTGTGTGGCCATCTAGACTCCCAGGAATACATGAGAGCTTTTAAAAGTCCATTTGGACATCTCATTCTCCAGCTTTTCATTGTAAGTTTTTGGTTAGCCTGTTGTTGTTTTTTTTGCCCCAACTATTATCCACTATTTAAGGCAATCCTGAGGTTAAACAATGCTTGTAAATATTTTTGACAAATACCCCCAAGAAAAGGGTTTTTAGGACTATGTGAGCTCTGAGTACCTTCTTGCAAGTAGGGACATTCCAGGATCAGTCAAATAATAGCAGTTCTCTGGGAGTGAGGCTTTGAAGGAACTCCAGAACTGTCCTACTCTCTCCAGTGCTCCCATTATGTTGGTTTTTATTGTGCTTATGACTACCACAGAGCTGGAAAGAATGCAGTGTGAATAAGAGATGTTAAAACACCACAGCTCACTATTCTAATCAAGGTACAGCTGTTTTTCTTGAATAAACATTTCCAAAATTGTCATACGCTTTTTGTTAATTTCCAGAGCTCTGAAAACATTGATTCTGATACATTTTATCTGTTTTCTCATTGCTTTTATGGAGGAGAGTATTTTGAAATGTCCTTTGCCATTTTTTGCCAACATTAGCCTGTTATTTAGCTTTCACGGTTATTTTTTGCTTGTTTGTTTCTTCAATTTGGACAGCAGCACATGTCATGGGATCAGCCAAGGTGATCCATCGCCTGTGGATCCTGAAAAGTCAGAAACTTCTTTTCCATTATCTGTCCTATTACACCCTTGGTCAAGACAACTGACTCTTCTCCTGGCAGCCTTCACACTCTTGGGCTGCCTAATTCAGAAGATCTCACCTTAAATGGAAAGAAACCCCCATGGATCCTCAGGGGACTATCTTAACTAGTCATTGACAAGGCACCATATGCAGCTGGGAGTGATCCATGTGGAAGCTTCTTTTTATTTTCCTCTTTTTTGTGATAAGTGGAAAGAATTCCTATTGTTTAACAGAGAATAATGCCTTTCAGTTAATTAGACCAAACACCCATCATGCATCATTAGAAGGTTTAGATACATGTATATGTATGGCTGAATCGCTTTGCTGTGCACCTGAAACTATCACAACATTGCTAATCAGCTATACTCCAATGTAAAATAGAGTTAAAAAAAAAAAAGAAGAAGGTTTAAATGTTTCCTCACTGATGGGTGCGTACTCTGCATTCTTGTTCCAGTGTCTTGGCTTACTCCTTTCACTGAACCCTTGCCCCACTTGTCCTCCTGGTTAAATGGGTGCTTAGCCTTGTGCTGAGTGCTGTGACCATTATCACAAATGTGACACCTGGAGGCTGTCCTGGTGTGGGGTTTCCCAGTTGAATGGTACCCAGGGGGTTCCCTGGAAACCCTGGGGTTTGCTTCCTCTGGCATCGCTCCAAAAACTGTGGAGACTGGTCCAAAGGAGAGTCAGTCAACTGAGCCCAAGGGCTGCAGGGCACTGTCTTTAAAAGATTGCAGCGCAGGTAGACATTGGTCAGGGAGTCGCCACCGTGGGTTACCACACAACGCCAGGCGATGCTAGAGAAAAGGAAAGTCTACCAATCGATCAATCAATCAACTGATCGATAAGATGGTCACCTTACATTTGACACTATCTTCTCTCTGAGTGGTTTTTCAGACATCCCTGTCTTCTCGCAAAATTTCAAAAATTTACAGTATTGCCATATACCCATATACACCCCAGTCATCGGAGCTTACTCATAAGGTCTGTTGCACACATTTCAAATCTTTTAATTCCCATGTTTTCTATGAACTCTGTGCTTCATAGCATCCCAAAGTTGAACTGAGCATGGTCTCTATCTAGTAACATAGTCCCCTAAGGAGCAAGTTAGCCTACTGCAGTAACCTGCTATTTACAAAGCACTCTATTGCCTGTATTCTCCACAGTGCCAATCTCCTGCCCTTCTTTACCTATCCCTTGTGAGACATCAAGGTGTTCTTATCCCTGGCCATAGGAGCTTGCTATCTCCCCTGGAATTCTGTGTTAACAACTGACTTATTTACACTAATTAGTGACTACATCAATGAGAGCAATTTAATCACATAGCCTTGGTTTGTCCTACTATACAATGACTGAAATGCTTCCTTATTTTATTTTTCTCATTATCTCTGACCAGCACTCTCCTTGGGGTAGTCCCACAGTGCCATCCATCCCAGATCACATTATGCGTTGCCTGTATTTCAGGGTGCTAGAGAGGGCCCTCTCCAGCCTTGGAAGAGGACTGTTCCTAAGAGAACAGGTAAGAGTTAGGGAAGTACGTGCACTTTTGCTATACCTAGGGGGAAGATTGACATTTACTGGTGAAGATTTACAGACTTACAAATGGGACTTTTTTTGGTCACAATTTCAGTTAAAAATCCCAAAGCTGAAGATGGTAAGAGTGAACTACCTCTCCACATACACAAATTCCAAAAAAAAGCAACAAGCAGCTGCTAGAAACCCACTCCAAGGCTTTCCAACAGATATTTCAAATGTTCCTGTAAACCTTACCCTACCCCCACCCCGGCTGAGCTAGATGGGAGAAGTATGTTGAATTAAATTAATTCGTAAGTGTTGTGAATGATGGGGCAATGGGGCTTTCCCCCCCCCAGTTTGGATAGTTCCCTGAGCTAAGAGACAGGGGAAATGGAAAGCAAGAAGTATGTGGATATCAAAAACAAAGGCCTGTGTCTTGATTCTTGGCAGTGTGAATAGTGAGGTCTCATGACTCCAGAAAGGAAATGGCTATGGGATGTGTGTCTAAGATAGGACCATAAGAAATCTCATAAAATATACCAATGTCCCAACAGAAAGATTGCCATGTCTCAAGCAGGCATTGAACAGCAGCTTCCTGCTGGGCCCCATGAGTCATCAGACAGGAGGAGTAGCAACAGGGCTGTGGCAACTTGTGTGAACTAATAGACAAGACCAGATGGCTCCACTTTTCTCTCTTCTCAGTGCCTTAGTATTGTGTGAGCTCTCACTGAAAGAAGTGTCAACTACTCAGGCTGATTATTGAGTGGCGTTAGACTCTTAATAAAGACAGCACACTTTTTACTGGGGTTAATGGGAAAGTGAAGAATGTAGCAGGGGCTCCAGGTACAATCTGGGCATTGTCAGGATAACTGGTGAGGCTGGAAAGGATATTACTCTAGGACCTAAGGTTTCTTCTGGGAAAGAATTATATGGGCAGATGAGCAAATTTGATTCAATGGAAATAAATTCGTATCTGAGGATGAGGGGAGGTAGACTTTAATTATAGCATGGTGTATATCAGATTGTATTTTAGGTCAGGCCTCAAGAGACTTAAGTCCAAATCCTTTAGCAAGGAGGCTGCAGTAAACAGAGTAAATCTCCATAGGATATTGAAAACCAAAGAATCACCAGCATGGGTGCCAACAGCGTTGGCAGCAATATGAGGCATGACCTCTGATACAGTGTCAGTAGTCTAAGTGCAGGCATCTGCGGCATTGTCACAATGAGGGATTCAGCATCTGCAATGTTACCTTGGTCCGACAAAGAGTGTAGACATTGGTGTTCCTGGTGAAAGCATCATTATCCTGGAGCCGTCTGTGGAGAGTAGCAGCAAAATACATCTTAAAAATAGATAGGGACAGAAATGGGTTGATATCCTTTGGAAGGAGATTGTTGCAAGCTGGGCAAATTAGTCAAGAAGCTCACTTTACGATCCTACTTGGCTCACCGCAGAGCATCCCAAATCCATTTCACCATCCTTGTCAAGGCAAGCAAGAAATGGCTACTGCCTGGACAATTGCAAGGGAGAGGCTCAAGAAAGAATGGACTTTGTAGTAACAGAAAGAACAAGAGTGGGTGGCTGGAAGTAATAAAACTTCATGTGAGATTCTAAAGTTGACTGCAAAATTCCTTTGGATATATGGATGAGATTTGATGTATATCTAGCTTCCTCCTCCCTCCTCTGACATTCAGAGCAAGACCATGTGGACATAAACATTTTTATCTGAGATGACATCAGCATCTTAACTCCTTACATTGCTCTTATTTAACAGGTGCCTAGTGGAAAGTGACGAAGAAAGCCAATCAATCAATAGGCATCAATGGTGTCAGATGTAACAAGAGGAACACTGGGAATCTTAAAGGAGAGTAAAAAGATATTTGATCAAGGGGCCCTTTTACCACTTCTATGAGGAAAAGAGAGGCCAAAAACCAATACACTTTTCTAACATTACAACTTTGTCTAGTATTACCTCAAGCTGAGTGTAAGTGTAGAAAATACCCAGAAACTGAAGGATCTCCGCTTCAGAAATGTAGTCTATGAACAAAGATCAACTTTGCTCATTTTCTAAGTGAGTGATACTTTCAGTGCCACAGACCTAAAATTTAATAGAAATAATGTTTTTGAGACATCTGCCAATGTGACTGAGAAGAAGGAATTTCCAACTAAAAAGTCCTCACTTCCAGGCACTGTTTTCATTGACATTATTACTGTGATACAAAAATCCACATGTGACTATTTTTGTGGCCTGGCTGATAACATAAAAATATGGAATATTTTTTTTCAAACCAAAAATCAAGACAGATGGTTTATCAAGATTTCTTTTTCTGAT